>NC_044312.2:31660515-32303848 GCF_007474595.2 Lynx canadensis
AATCAACTAAATTCTCCAATGAAAAGACATAGGGTATCAGAATTAATTAAAAACAAACAAACAAACAAACAAACAAGACCCATGTATTTGCTGTCTACAAGGGACTCATTTTAGACCTGAGGACACCTTCAGATTGAGAGTGAGGGGATGGAGAACTATTTATCATGCCACTGGAAGTCAAAAGAAAGCTGGAGTAGCCATACTTATATCAAACAAACTAGACTTTAAATTAAAGGCTGTAACAAGAGATGAAGAAGGGCATTATATAATAATCACAGGGTCTATCCATCAGGAAGAGCTAACAATTATAAATGTCTATGTGCTGAATACAGGAGCCCCAAAATATAAAAAACAATTACTCACAAACATAAGCAACCTTATTGATAAGAATGTGGTAATTGCAGGGGACTTTAATACTCCACTTAAAACAATGGACACATCATGTAGACACAGAATCCATAAAGAAACAATGACCCTGAGTGATACATTGACCAGATGGACTTGACAGATATATTTAGAACTTTGCCTCCCAAAGCAATAGAATAGACTTTCTTCTTGAGTGCACATGGAACATTCTCCAAGATACATCACATACTGGGTCACAAAGCAGACTTCAATAATATAAAAGAATTGAGATCATACCATGCACACTTTCAAATCACAATGCTATGAAACTTGAAATCAACCACAGGAAAAAGTCTGGAAAACCTCCAAAAGCATGGAGGTTAAAGAACATCCTATGAAAGAATGAATGGGTCAACCAGGCAATTAGAGAAGAACTTAAAAGATATATGGAAACAATTAAAAATGAAAATACAACAATCCAAACGCTTTGGGATGCAGTGAAGGCAGTCCTGAGAGGAAAATACATTGCAATCCAGGCTTATCTCAAGAAACAAGAAAAATCTCGGGGCGCCTGGGTGGCGCAGTCGGTTAAGCGTCCGACTTCAGCCAGGTCACGATCTCGTGCTCTGTGAGTTCGAGCCCCGCGTCAGGCTCTGGGGTGATGGCTCGGAGCCTGGAGCCTGTTTCCGATTCTGTGTCTCCCTCTCTCTCTGCCCCTCCCCCGTTCATGCTCTGTCTCTCTCTGTCCCAACAATAAATAAAAACATTGAAAAAAAATTAAAAAAAAAAGAAACAAGAAAAATCTCAAATACAGAGTCTAACAGCACACTTAAAGGAAATAGAAGAACAGCAAGACACACCAAACCCAGCAGAGAAAAGAAATAATAAACAACAGAGCAGAAATAAACAATATAGAATCTAAAAAAACAGTAGACAGATCAATGGAACCAAGAGTTGTTTTTTTAAAAATATATTAAAAAAGATAAACCTCTAGCTAGGTTTCTCAAAAAGAAAAGAGAGAGGAACCAAATAGATAAAATCACAGACAAAAAGGGATTTATTAGAACAAATCCCTCAGAAATAAAAGCAATTATCAGGGAATACTATGAAAAATTATATGCCAACAAAATGGACAGCCTGGAAGAAATGAACAAATTCCTAAACACCCACACACCACTGAAACTCAAACAGGAAGAAACAGAAAACTTGAACAGACCCATAAGTTGTGAAGAAATTGAATCAATTATCAAAAATCGCTCAACAAATAAGATTCCTGGGCCGGATGGCTTCCTAGGTGAATTCTACCAGACATTTAAAGCAGAGTTAATGCCTACCCTTCTCAAGCTGTTCCCAAAAAAAAAATAATAATATATAAAAAAGAAAAAGAAAAAAGAAAAGAAAGAAAGAGAAGGAAAGCTTCCAGGCTCATTCTTTGAAGCCAGCATTACCTTTATTCCCAAATCAGACAGACACCCTCAAAAAGGACAATTACAGGCTAATATCCCTGATGAACATGGATGCAAACATTCTCACAAGATACTAGCAAATCAATTCAACAGTATATTAAAGGAATTATTCACCATAATCAAGTGTGATTCATATCGGCAGGGTTGTTCAATATCACAAATCAATCAATGTGATGCATCACATTAATAGAAGAAAAGATAAGAACCATATGATCCTGTCAATAGGTGCAGAAAAAGCATTTGATAAAATAGAGCATCCTTCATAATAAAAACCCTCAATAAAGTTGGGACACAAGGAACATACCTAAATGTCATAAAAGCCATATACAAAAAGCCCACAGCTAATATAATTCTCAATAGGGGAAAACTGAGAGCCTCCCACTGAGATCAGGAACATGACATGGATGTCCACTCTCACCACTGCTGTTTAACACAGTGTTGGAAGTCCTAGCTTCAGCAATCAGGAAACAAAATGAAATAAAAACATCCAAATTTTCAAAGAAGAAGTCAAATTTTCACTTTTTGCAGATGACATGATACTCTACATGGAAAACCCGAAAGACTCCACCAAAAAGCTACTAGAACTGATACATAAATTCAGCAAAGCTGCAGGATACAAAGTAAATGTACACAAATCAGTTGCATTTTTATACACCAATAATGAAGCAACAGAAAGAGAAATCAAGAAATAAATCCCATTTATAAGTGCACCAAGAACTACAAAACCTAGGAATAAACCTAACCAAAGATGTAAAAGATCTGTATGCTGAAAACTATAGAAATCTTATGAAGGAAATTGAAGAAGTCACAAAGAAATGGAAAAACATTGCACGCACATGGATTGGAAGAATAAAAATTATTAAAATGTCAATACAACCCAAAGAAATCTACACATTTATGCAATCCCAATCAAAACCACACCAGCATTCTTCTCAAAGCTAGAACAAAAAAATGCTAACATTTGTATGGAACCATGAAAGACCCCAAATAGCCAAAGTAATGTTGAAAAAGAAAACCAAAGTAGGAGACATCACAATCCCAGAATTTAGCCTTCACTACAAAGCTGTAATCATCAAGGCAGTATGGTATTGGCACAAAAACAGACACAAAGACCAATGGAATAGAATATAGACCCCATAATTGGACCCACAAATGTATGGCCAACTAATCTTTGACAAGTCAGGAAACAGTATTCAATGGAAAAAAGACAGTCTCTTTAACAAATGGTGCTGGGAGAACTGGGCAGCAACATGCAGAAGAATGAAACTAGGCCATTTTCTTACACCATACACAAAATAAACTCAAAATGGGTGAAAGGCCTAAATGTGAGGAAGGAAACCATCAAAACCCTAGAGGAGAAAACAGGCAAAACCCTCTTTGACTTCAGCTGCAGCAATTTCTTGCTCAACACATCTCCAAAGGCAAGGGAATTAAAAGCAAAAATGAACTATTGGGACCTCATCAAAAAAAAAAAAAAAAAAACTAGGGGCGCCTGGGTGGCTCAGTCGGTTAAGCGGCTGACTTCAGCTCAGGTCATGATCTCGCGGTCCGTGAGTTTGAGCCCCACGTCGGGCTCTGTGCTGACAGCTCAGAGCCTGGAGCCTGTTTCAGATTCTGTGTCCCCCTGTCTCTGACTCTCCCCCGTTCATGCTCTGTCTCTCTCTGTCTCAAAAATAAACGTTAAAAAAAATTAAAAAAAAAAAAAACCTTCTGCACTGTAAGTTTTGTTGATCAACAAAGACATGAATAGACATTTTTTCCAAAGAGAACAGAAGACATGAATAGACACTTTCCTAAGAAGACATCCAGATGTCCAACAGACACATGAAAAGATTCTCAACATCATTAATCATCAGGGAAATACAAACCAAAACCACATTGAAATACCACCTCATACTGGTCAGAGTGGCTAAAATTAACAACTCAATAAACAACAGATGCTGGCGGAGATGTGGAGAAAGCACAGTTGGTGGGAATGCAAACTGGTGCACTCTAGAAAACAGTGTGGAGGTTCTTCAAAAAACTAAAAATAGAACTATCCTATAACTCAACAATAGCAAAGCTTTCAAAAATAGCCAAATTATGGAAAGAGACTATATATCCATCAACTGATGAATGGATAAAGATGTGGTTCATATATACAATGGAATCCTACCTGGCAATGAGAAAGAATGAAATCCTGCCATTTGCAGCAACATGAATGGAACTGGAGGATATTATGCTAAGTGAAATAAGTCAGGTAGAGAAAGATAGATACCATATATTTTCACTCATATGTGAACCTTGAGAAACCTAACAGAAGACCATGGGGGAAGGGAAGGGGAAAAATAGTTTCAAACAGAGAGGGACGAAAACCATAAGGGACTGTTAAATATAGAGAACAAACTGAAGGTTGATGGTGGTGGGGCTGGGGAGAGGTGAAAATGGGTGATGGGTATTAAGGAGGGCACTTGTTGGGGTGAGCACTGGGTGTTGTATGTAAGCGATGAATCATGGGAATCTACCCCCAAAACCAAGAGCACACTATATATAATGTATGTTAACCAACTTGACAATAAATTACATTAAAAAAGGAAGCACCCCCATACTTTTAATCTCTCCTAATCACTCTGTTACTCTGTTACTTTATAGCAATTAGCACAAGTCCATCCAAAATCTGTGAGTTATCTCTCTGTTGTGTTCCAAGCATCTAGTTCTTGCCTGGTATGTGGGTGGGGTTCAGTACACATTTATACATGAAATAAATAAACCATTCACCCTCCCCAAAACATTATGTATCTTCTGCGCCTCCATGACTTTCTGATATCATTCTTTCTTCCTAGAGTGCTTTATCCCATCTTCTTCTTCAAAAAAAACTCTTTGTTTCTTGACAACTCTGCTCAAATATTAGCTTCTCTACATCCCCAAAAATGAGCAAGGGTCTTAAAACCCAGGTGCCCTCCATAATGTTTATTGAATAAATGACTCCACATTTATCTCTGTAAATGTCAGCTATTGGCTTTAGCCCATATTTTAAAAATTATTTTTGAATCTTTACTTTGTTATCCAATCTATTAGTGGCACATAACAGGCTATGTCATCCATAATCAAATAAGTGTGCACTCTCTGTATTCATCCTGTTCACATCTGTCTAAAATACAGTGTTCAGAACAGGGCTGATAAATGTCATCTGCCATGTAGTTTGGGAAAACAAATTAGTGTGACCTAACCAAACTAGAGGATTGGCAGCAGGGACTTACCATACAGATAAATTTGGGTCCATCTTGTACCTAGATTTTTTCCCTTTTCTGGCCCCAGAGCATCCCTGCTCATCACAATCTGTGTATCCTTAAAAGAACACTGTATATGTCACCAATTCCGTGGCATCTCCTTAGTTCTACATAATCAAACGTAATATCCCTTCACCTTAGAGTTGCTTAGGTACTTATATTACTTTACTTATTCATTCAATAAATATTTATTGAGAATCTTATAATTTCACAGGCACTGTACTGTGCTTTTGGTCACAAAGAAGTATGAGTAGAGCTTTACCTTATGTTATGTTCATTACATACTTGTCTTAATCCCCACTTTATCACTTATGGTTTGGGGAAGGTACGAAGACTCTCTGAACCTTAGTTTACTTATGTATAAAAATAAGGATAACATTACTTGTTTCACATAGTTCTGCAGGTTACACATTTTTACGAAGCACCTAGCACAGAGTCTGGTATGTGACAGGTGTCTAACAATTTCTTATCCCTTTTCCTCTACACACTAGATTGTAAGAGAAAGGGGGTGCCTGCTGTGTGGACACTCTTCTTGCTTCCTTGCTTCCTCCAACTGTGTCTTTGATTTTCACATGCCCATTGTGTGGAGTGGAGTTGGAGGTGGGTTCCATCCCTACAATTTCGCTGTCTTTCCCTCCCAGAGCAGAGGTGACTGTACCTGGCCCTCAGGCACCAGCATAGGGTCCCCATCACCATCTGGTCTGTGGTCCTACTGGAGCAAGTTCATCATGTCTAATCTCCAAGTTCATGCAGAACTGCATGAGGCACAGGCTGGCTTATACAATCACAGTACCTTTAAGCTAAGGGAACGGGTGGGAATCCCAGGCTTCAGGGGCTTGAGGTTAGCACGTCCTCATGAGGTGACCCGTGAGGATGCCCTAATCTGTGGGAATGTGATCAAACCCCTGTCCTGTTTTCTTCCTCCCCTTCCCCCCTATTTGTCTCTGTTAGCTTTATCCTTCCTTATTTCATCCTTCTTTCCTACCCTCTTCTGTCTCTTGTTTGCTTTCCCACTTTATTTGTGCTTCTCTGTTCCTCATTCCACTTCACCCTCAACTGCGGCCCTACTCTCCTCCCTGGTTTGGGCTCCAGCTCTGCTCTCCTTTCCTCTCCTTCGGCCCCAACTGTTGGAACTCACCAAATATTTATTTCACTTAAACACTGTGCCTTACACAGTAGTAAGTACTCTGCACAACTAACAGACAAACAATCCTGCCCCAGTTGGGGAAAGTTCACTATCTTTCTGAAAATGACTCCACTTTCTTTTCCTTTAGAGCAGCCAGTGTCAGCCTCTCCTGTTATCCTATATCCTCTTTTTTCCTGCTTTTCCTCTCTCTCCCATTTTCTGTCTCTTTATCCCTTGCTACACTGTGTCTTGAAATGTCATTAGAAATCTCTGAAAGAAATCTTCTCCGTGTATTACAGAGCTGGTTCTCTGCTAATAACATTGCATTAGATATATGCATTTAATACAAGTAAAAAAAACTATTGAAATAAATAAATTATGAAAAATTTACAGCAAAGCCTTTAATTTCATACCAATCATTCAGAATGAATGCTAAATCTGTTGGCAGCATGCAACAAACATCATTCTGCATGTTTTTTTAAAGCCCAGAAAATTAAGGACATTGGAGTACTTTGTCTTTTTGTTACCCACAATTTTCTTCACCTCCACTGTGTTCCACCATAAATAAAAGACCATACAATTTTGTTTAGGAATCGATTTGATATATGAAGATATTGCATTAACTACTCTATATGTGTTTAATTTATTTTACTGCCAGCTCACGATGATTCTGAAATGAGAGGGTGAGATTTCTGTTTTCCTGGTCTCAGAAGCCAGAGATTTCTCTTCCCAGAGACTAGAACCTCTGTGGGAACTATTCTCCTTTGCTGGGAGTCTCAGTAGAGGAAGGAGGACAGCACAGTGAAATCACAAGTAAAGGGGAAACTGACCTAGTTCGGGCCCATTCTGGCTCAATGTGAGCTGAAATGGGCAAATCCATCATGGAAGGGTGGGGCTAGAGGTAAAAAAAAATCATATGCTAAGAATGTGGCATCTTATTAAGAGAGAGATGACAAGCTCTAAGATTCACCACTTCAGATACACCTCAAATACTGCCTCAAACCCTGCCTTCCCTCCCCTGCCCCTACCAAACACACAGATTGTGGTTCACTAAACTATTGAAGTTCCTTGATCACACCATATTTTGCCTTTACACTGTGTTTTTTTTTTTCTGCTCCAAAAATGTCCTTTTCCCTTGATCTGCCCACCACATCTTTTTCATCCTTGAAGACTCGGCTCTGGAGTCACCTTCATGAAATAATCCCTCAATCATGCCTGTTTTGGCCTCACTGGACTCTACATACACCTTGCCTACAATCTCAGTCATTCTGGGTATTTTATGTTTATATACTTCTTTTCTCTTACTGTACTATGCACTATACACAAAATTAAGTCTAAATATGCCATTGACCTAAACATTAATGCTAAATCATAAAGCCTTTAGAGAAACACAGAAAATTATTTTTGAGACATGGCGGTAGTTAAAGATTTTTAAGAGAGGTTAAAGGAGGCAATGTACTATAAAATAATATAGTTGACCTTATTAAGTATATTTTTTTGCCCATTAAGCTAAACTGTTAAGAAAATGTATAGACATATGGCAGAAAATGAGAAAATATTCACAAAATATATATCTAATAAACAAGTAGTAGACAGGATATTTGAAGAACTCCTACAAGTCAGTAATACAATAAACTCAGTAGAAAATGGGAAAAATGAACAGACAAGACATTGCCTTGTCCCAAACAAGACATATTAGTTGTCAGAAACATATAAAACCAGCCACAGTCTGTGAGAAACAGCTTTGCAAAACACATAGTATGAACAAAACAAATCAAAACAAAACAAAAACTGGTATATAAAATACACAAAGAACTTATATTTTTTGTATTAAAAAATTTTATCAATGTTTATTTGTTTTTGAGAGACAGAGATACAGAGAATGAGTGGGGAATGGGCAGAAAGAGAGGGAGACACAGAATCTGAAGCAGGCTCCAAGCACTGAGCTGTCAGCACAGACCTCACAAATCATGAGATCATGACCTGAGCTGAAGTCAGATGCTTGACCAAGTGAGCCACCCTGGTGCCCCACAAAGAACTTTTAAAATTAAACAATAAGAAAACAAGCAACCCAATTAAAAATAAGTATATATTCTGATCAGAACTCAACAAAGAAGATACATGGATGTCAAATAAGCATATGAAAAAACACACAGCATCATATGTCATTAGAGAATTTCAAACTTAAACAACACTGGCTAAAATCTAAAACACTGACAGCACCAAATGGTAGTGAGGATGTGAAACAACATGAGGATTCACTCATTACTGGTGGGAATACAAAATGTTACAGGGGTGTCTTGGCTCAGTCTGTTAAATATCCAACTGTCAATTCCAGCTCAGTTCATAATCTCATGGTCTATGAGATGGATTCCTGTGTCAGGGAGTGTGGATACTACCTGGGATTCTCTTTCTCTGCCCTTACCCATGGACATGCACATATACTAGTACTCTTTCTCTCTCTTAAAATGAATACATGAATAAACATTTAAAAACGGTACAGCCACTTTGGGAGGCATTTTGGCAGTTTCATTCAAAACTCAACATATTCTTACTATATGATCTAACAATCACTCTGGTATTTACAGAAGCTTTATTCAATAATTGCCAGAACTTGGAAGCAACTGAGATGTTTTTCAGTAGCTGAATGGATAAACCAACTATGGTAATACAGACAATAGAAAATTGTTCAGTAATAAGGAGAAATGAACTATCAAGTCATAAAAAGACCTGGAATAACATTAAATGCATAATCTAGGTAAAAAAAAGCCAGTGTGAAAAACCTCCAGAAACTGGAAAAATCAAGGAAATGGATTCTCCTTTTAGAGCTTTCAGAAGGAACACAGCTCTGCTGATGCATTTTATACTTCTGATCTCCTGAACTAAAGATAATACTTTTCAGTTGCTTCAAACCACTAAATTTTTGGCAATTTTTTGCAGCATCAGTAATAAACTAATACATAGATAATGGAGAAGAAAGTTGAGATGTGAGGAAATGAGGAAAGATGAAGCAGGCAAGGGTGAAAGGTTTGGAGTTGTGTGCTTGATAAAGGCACAGGATAAAGCAGACCATTACTGTCCACCTCCGGATAGTTCTCATGAGCTCCCATGTGGGATCAAGTTCAACATTACAGCTCTGTAGAAGACTTTTATATCTATCCACTTCATTCGCATCTCACTAAGAAGATCTAGATGGAGGGTTCTTCCAGCACAGAGGTAACATCACATTTAAATTAACCAAGTTGGGGCATCCAAATTGGAAAGAAAAAAATAAAATTACCATAGTTAGCAGACAACACAAACATATATGTCAAAAACCCTAGTGATTACACACACATACACACACCTCCTAAAACTAATAACAGTTCAACAAATTTTTAGAATACAAATCAACATACAAAATAATTTGTATTTCTATGCACTAGCAATAAATAACCTGGAAAGGAGATTAAGAAAACAAATTCATCTATAATAGTAGGAATAGGGAGGATCCTGGGAAGATGGCGGCATAGGAGGACACTGAGCTCACCGCGCATCCTGCTGATCACTTAGATTCCACCTACACCTGCCTAAATAACCCAGAAAACCGCCAGAAGACTAGCAGAATGGAGTCTCCGGAGCCAAGCGCAGATGAGAGGCCCACGGAAGAGGGTAGGAAGGGTGGTGAGGTGTTGTGCACTCCGTGGACTGGCGGGAGGGAGCCAGGGTGGAGGGGTGGCCCACCAGCAAAGCAGAGCACCCGAGTCTGGCTTGCAAAAGCGGAGGGGCTGGATGGAGTGTGTTCTGACAGCAAGCGGGACTTGACATCTGGAAGGTTATAATCTAACAGCTCTGCTCGGAGAACAGGAGGGCTGGAGAACAACGGGAGGGAGCCTTGTTGAGCCCCGGACGACTGAGCTCAGCTTGGTGGGGAACAAAGGTGCTTGCCAGCGCCATCTCCCTCACCCATCCCCCAGCCAAAATCCCAAAGGGAACCAGTTCCTGCCAGGGAACTTGCTTGCAGCGCACAAACACCCAACGCTGTGCTTCTGCGGATTCATCCTTCTGGCGGGTCTGACTTCCTCCCAGTGCTGCAGGGCCCCTCCCAAAGCAGATCTCCAAAGGAAAAGCGAGCTGAGCCTGCCCCTCCCGCCCCTGTGCACCTTGCCGATCCACCCCAGCTAATATGCCAGATCCCCAGCACCACAAGCCTGGCAGTGTGCAAGTAGCCCAGACAGGCCATGCCACCCCACAGTGAATCACACCCCTAAGAGAGGGGAAGAGAAGGTACACACCAGTTTGCTGAGGCCCCAGTGGTGGGCTGGGGGCAGACATCAGGTCTGACTGCGGCTCCACCCATAATGCAGGTTATTCAAGACAGCACAGGGGAAGTGCCCCACAGTCTCCCAACACTCCAGGGACTATCCAAAATGATGAAACGGAAGAATTCCCCTCAGAAAAACATCCAGGAAATAACAACAGCGAACGAATTGATCAAAAATGATTTAACAATATCACAGAAAGTGAATTTAGAAAAATAGTCATAAAATTAATCGCTGGGCTTGAAAACAGTATAAAGGACAGCAGAGAATCTCTTCCTACAGAGATCAAGGGGCTAAGAAACAGCCAGGAGGAGCTAAAAAATGCTATCAATGAGCTGAAAAATGAAATGGAGACAACCATGGCTCGGATTGAAGAGGCAGAGGAGATAATGGGTGACTAGAAGAAAAAATTATGGAAAAAGGAGAAGCTGAGAAAAAGAGAGATAAAAAAATCCAGGAGTATGAGGGGAAAATTAGAGAACCAAGTGATGCACTAAAGAGAAATAATCTACGCATAATTGGTATCCCAGAGGAGGAAGAGAGAGGGAAAGGTGCTGAAGGGGTACTTGAAGCAATAATAGCTGAGAACTTCCAGGATCTGGGGAAGGAAAAAGGCATTGAAATCCAAGAGGCACAGAGAACTCCCTTCAGACGCAACTTGAATCGATCTTCTGCATGACATATGATAGTGAAACTGGCAAAATACAAGGATAAGGAGAAAATTCTGAAAGCAGGTAGAGATAAAGTGATTTAACATAAAGGGAGACCTATAAGACTCGTGACCAATCTCTCTACTGAAATTTGGCATGCCAGAAAGGAATGGCAGGAGATCTTCAATGTGTTGAGCAGAAAAAATATGCAGCCAAGAATCCTTTATCCAGCAAGTCTGTCATTTAGAATAGAAGGAGAAATAAAGGTCTTCCCAAACAAACAAAAACTGAAGGAATTCGTCACCACTAAACTAGCCCTACAAGAGATCCTAAGGGGGATCCTGTGAGACAAAGTTCCAGAGACATCACTACAAGCATGAAACCTAGGGACATCGCAATGACTCTAAACCCATATCTTTCTATAATAACACAATGGAAATGGACTAAATGCACCAACCAAAAGACATAGGGTATCATAATGGATAAAAAAAAAAAGAACAAGACCCATGTATTTGCTGTCTACAAGAGACTCATTTTAGACCTGAGGACACCTTCAGATTGAGAGGGAGGGGATGGAGAACTATTTATCATGCCACTGGAAGTCAAAAGAAAGCTGGAGTAGCCATACTTATATCAGACAAACTACTTTAAATTAAAGGCTGTAACAAGAGATGAAGAAGGGCATTATATAATAATCACAGGGTCTATCCATCAGGAAGAGCTAACAATTATAAATGTCTATGCACCAAATACCGGAGCCCCCAATATATAAAAAACAATTACTCACAAACACAAGCAACCTTACTGATAATAATGTGGTAATTGTAGGGGACTTTAACACTCCACTTACAGAAAAGGATAGATCATCTAGACACACGGTCTATAAAGAAACAAGGGCCCTGAATGATACAATGGATCAGATGGACTTGACAGATATATTTAGAACTCTGTATCCCAAAGCAACAGAATATACTTTCTTCTCGAGTGCACATGGAACATTCCCCAAGATAGATCACATACTGGGTCACAAACAGCCCTTCATAAGTATACAAGAATTGAGATCATACCATGCATACTTTCAGACCACAATGCTATGAAGCTTGAAATCAACCATAGGAAAAAGTCTGGAAAACCTCCAAAAGCATGGAGGTTAAAGAACACCCTACTAAAGAATGAGTGGGTCAACCAGGCAATTAGAGAAGAAATTAAAAATATATGGAAACAAACAAAAATGAAAATACAACAATCCAAACGCTTTGGGATGCAGCAAAGACAGTCCTGAGAGGAAAATACATTGCAAACCAGGCCTATCTCAAGAAACAAGAAAAATCCCAAATACAAAATCTAACAGCACACCTAAAGGAAATAGAAGCAGAACAGCAAAGGCAGCCTAAACCCAGCAGAAGAAGAGAAATAATAAAGATCAGAGCAGAAGTAAACAATATAGAATCTAAAAAAACTGTAGAGCAGATCAACAAAACCAAGAGTTGGTTTTTTGAAAAAATAAACAAAACTGACAAACCTCTAGCCAGGCTTCTCAAAAAGAAAAGGGAGATGACCCAAATAGATAAAATCATGAATGAAAATGGAATTTTTACATCCAATCCCTCAGAGATACAAGCAATTATCAGGGAATACTATGAAAAATTATATACCAACAAACTGGAAAACCTGGAAGAAATGGACAAATTCCTAAACACCCACACACTTCCAAAACTCAATGAGGAGGAAACAGAAAGCTTGAAAAGACCCATAACCAGCGAAGAAATTGAATCAGTCATCAAAAATCTCCCAAAAATAAGAGTCCAGGACCAGATGGCTTCCCAGGGGAGTTCTACCAGACGTTTAAAGCAGAGATAATACCTATCTTTCTCAAGCTATTCCCAAAAATTGAAAGCAAAGGAAAACATACAGACTCATTCTATGAAACCAGTATTGCTTTGATTCTTAAACCAGACAGAGACCCAGTAAAAAAAGAGAACTACATGCCAATATCCCTGATGAATATGGATGCAAAAATTCTCAATAAGATACTAGCAAATCGAATTCAACAGCATATAAAAGGAATTATTCACCATGATCAGGTAGTATTCATTCCTGGGATGCAGGGCTGGTTCAACATTCGTAAATACATCAATGTGATATATCACATTAATAAAAGAAAAGATAAGAACCATATGATCCTGTCAATCGATGAAGAAATAGCATTTGAAAAAATTCAGCATCGTTTCTTAATAAAAACCCTCAAGAAAGTTGGGATAGAAGGAACAACCTAAGCATCATAAAAGTTATTTATGAAAACCCCACAGCTAATATCATCTTCAATGGGGAAAAACTGAGAGCTTTCCCCCTGATATCAGGCAGGGATGTCCACTCTCACCGCTGTTGTTTAACACAGGGTTTGAAGTGCTAGCATCAGCAATCAGACAACAAAAGGAAATCAAAGGCATCAAAATTGGCAAAGATGAAGTCAAGCTTTCGCTTTTTGCAGATGACATGACATTATACATGGAAAATCCGATAGACTCCACCAAAAGTCTGCCAGAACTGATACATGACTTTAGCAAAGTTGCAGGATACAAAATTAATGTACAGAAATCAGTTGCATTCTTATACACTAACAATGAAGCAACAAGAAGACAAATAAAGAAACTGATCCCATTCACAATTGCACCAAGAAGCATAAAATACGTAGGGATAAATCTAACGAAAGATGTAAAAGATCTGTATGCTGAACTATAGAAAGCTTATGAAGGTAATTGAAGAAGATTTAAAGAAATGGAAAACCATTCCCTGCTCATGGATTGGAAGAACAAATATTGTCAAAATGTCAATACTACCCAAAGCTATCTACACATTCAATGCAATCCCAATCAAAATTGCACCAGCATTATTCTCGAAGCTAGAACAAGCAATCCTAAAATTCATATCGAACCACAAAAGGCCCCGAATAGCCAAAGTAATTTTGAAGGAGAAGACCAAAGCAGGAGGCATCACAATCCCAGACTTTAGCCTCTACTACAAAGCTCTAATCATCAAGACAGCATGGTATTGGCACAAAAACAGACACATAGCCCAATGGAATAGAATAGAAACCCCACAACTAGACCCACAAACGTATGGCCAACTCATCTTTGACAAAGTAGGAAAGAACATCCAATGGAAAAAAGAAAGTCTCTTTAACAAATGGTGCTGGGAGAACTGGACAGAAACATGGAGAAGATTGAAACTAGACCACTTTCTCACACCATACACAAAAACAAACTCAAAATGGATAAAGGACCTGAATGTGAGACAGAAAACCATCAAAACCCTAGAGGAGAAAGCAGGAAAAGACCTCTCTGACCTCAGCCATAGCAATTTCTTACTCGACACATCCCCAAAGGCAAGGGAATTAAAAGCAAAAATGAACTATTGGGACCTCATGAAGATAAAAAGCTTCTGCACAGCAAAGGAAACAACCAACGAAACTAAAAGGCAACCAACAGAATGGGAAAAGATATTTGCAAATGACATATCAGACAAAGGGCTAGTATCCAAAGTCTATAAAGAGCTCACCAAACTCCCCACCAAAAAAACAAATAACTCAGTGAAGAAATGGGCAGAAAACATGAATAGACACTTTTTCTAAAGAAGACATCCGGGTGGCCAACAGGCACATGAAGAGATGCTCAACGTCACTCCTCATCAGGGAAATACAAACCAAACCACACTCAGATATCACCTCATGCCAGTCAGAGTGACCAAAATGAACAAATCAGGAGACTATAGATGCTGGAGAGGATGTGGAGAAATGGGAACCCTCTTGCACTCTTGGTGGGAATGCAAACTGGTGCAGCCACTCTGGAAAACAGTGTGGAGGTTCCTCAAAAAATTAAAAATATATCTACCCTATGACACAGCAATAGTATTTCTAGGAACTTACCCAAGTGATACAGGAGTGCTGATGCATAGGGTCACTTGTACCCCAATGTTTACAGCAACACTTTCAACAATAGCCAAATTATGGAAAGAGCTTAAATGTCCATCAACTGATCAATGGATAAAGAAGCTGTGGTTTATATATACAATGGAATACTACTTGGCAATGAGAAAGAATGAAATATGGTCTTTTGTAGAGACATGGATGGCACTGGAGAGTGTTATGCTACGTGAAATAAGTCATACAGAGAAAGACAGATACCATATGTTTTCACTCTTATGTAGGTCCTGAGAAACTTAACAGAAGACCATGAGGGAGGGGAAGGAAACAAAGAAAAAAAAAGTTAGAGAGGGAGGGAGCCAAAACATAAGAGACTCTTAAAAAGCAAGAACAAACTAAGGGTTGATGGGTATTCAGGAGGGCACCTGTTGGAATGAGCACTAGATGTTGGATGGAAACCAATTTGACAATAAATTTCATATTTAAAAAAAATGAACAGACAAAAAATAGTTTTCCCAAACCAAACATGAACAGTGTTCTTGGAAGGAAGAACAAGAAGTTATGTGGCAGGACCCCTAGTTTCAGGATCCCTTATTGATGTCCTGTACCAGAGGAAGGGGATATATACATATTTTTTATTCATTGCTTCTGGATAAATAAATTTAACTCTAGGAAGCTGCTTCATTTTGTCACAAAGAGGATGGTGGAAAAAGATAGGGATGTTGCAGCCCAAACCCATCTCTACTGCAATGGACAATTCTCAGAGAGCATGTCCAAGTCAGGGGCAGGGCTCCCTTTGAGCACATGAGCTCTCTTTGACCCTGGGGAGTGGATATGAAGAAAGTAAAAAGCATGTATTTTGTTGTATCATATTTATCCAAAGGAAAAAAATAATGTTTTTAATTATGATGTTAATTCTAAGGATCTCAGCTAACTCTCAAAGCCTAAAATAATTCAGCGTTCTAGATTGGAAACTGTCCCCCAAAGAGAGAGGGGTGAGAATTTTTAACATTCTTGATAAATACAGGCCTGATGCAAAATTTAGGTCCACCCTTTATTCACTAAACTTGGGGTAAGAACTTCTCACAGCCCCAAATGGGACAAATTGCATCCTTCTTTTTGTGCCCAGTACACTCTGACCTTGATACTGATAAAGCATATAGACTGAATGAGGATAGGAGACGCTGAAAATTAGAAGCTGAGAAGACTGGCTAAGTGGAATCATAGCCTGGAAGACTGGAAGGGTCTCAGGAAGTCATTTTGTCCACTCTCATCATTTTATCAGCAAGGAAACTGTCATTCAGTGAGGTACGATGCCTGTCCAAAGTTGCATGGCACTAGCTTTGGGCCAGTTCTGGGACACCAGATTGACTACCCCTGTCCTTATTTACTCCACCTTCGGGTTTTCTTTAAGGACCCTGTTGTACACAACTTTCTTTTCCTGTTGTACTATCTGGAAATTGAACTCCCTTCATCAAAGGAGGATGCTAATGAAAGCAACTTGGTACATTTACTCTTGATTTTGTTGGGAATGGTTGTTATTTTTCTCTGGCAAATTAGCCATCTAGAAACAAAGGTGGCTGTCTATAACTGTGCACAATGTCCAGCATTGGAACAAGAATCTTTCACCCACCACAAATATAGTATTTTTTAAAGAAATATTTGGCAAGAATGTCTGTCTTTCAATACTCCTGAGAATATATTTTCCAGGAAAGCAAGGGATTTTCTTTCCCTGCAATTCAGTCTTGATAATGAGACTCTTTTCCACCTATACCAGGACAGGTCAGGGTATTGGAGATAAAGTCATCAGTATCACAAATGCTAGAGGCTAAATCCACCTCTTGACAGAAAAGTCTTTCCTGAAGGGTGAGTTACCAGCATTTGGCCTGATATAGATCCCAGCAATGAGGGGTGCCCCCTCTCTGAAGCTCTGCACACCCTCTCCCTCCTTCCCCTCTGCTCCCAATCCCTAGGCTTTGCCAATTAATCACTCTGCCATGGCCCGGGAGAGATTGATCCCCAAATGAGAACTTTATATTATCATTGAACTGGCTGCCCCTTAGGTCACTTATGTTATTTCTCTGTCCCTTTGGCAGGGGCTCTAATCATTCTTTCCTTTGCTCTCTTCCTGGTTGTCAGGCCACAAATCTCCGCATGCTCCTTAAAGTGTCAGTACATTCAGGAGCACTTTCATAAGTGGGATTAATTGTTAGACATATCTCCCTGCTGTCTTCCTTCTTGCATGGTGACTTCTACTGACAGAGGAACTGTTTCTCCAGAGCATCCTTATTCCCATCCTCAGGAAACAGGCTGTTGGATTGGTCCAGATCTTTACTGGTTTAGTAAACTGAGAAGAAAGAGGAAAAAGAGGGACCCAAAGCTGGCTGCATACCAACACATATGTCTGGAGTCTCCGTGTCTCTGCACCGATTAGGCTGTCCCTTAGAGTCTGAGCCACTGTGTCATCAGCCCTGGTGTTAACATACCCTAGTTCTACAGGATAAGTTTCCTCTGTATAGAATTCCTGTTACAATTTCCTGTTGCACACCCATTAATTTAGATTATTTCTCTGGGCAAAGGATAAAAGCTTTATGCCCTGGGATTTTGTACTCACAGAAAGGACAGCAATTCATCCTCAGTAAGCTAAATTTTTATCATGACCTCCAGCATATTTGGTCCACAGGTTACTCTATGGGAATGATTAGCCTTACTCTATTGCTCTGTACGCTGGATATAAGGATTAAGTGAAACATGTATAAGAAAAGATTTGGAAAATTCATTAATATTTTTCATTCTGAACATAAGAAACATTAATAAAAAAGTCTTTCCTGAGGTAATTTTTATTATTGTTATTTCCATTTTTTTTATTTGTCAGAGTAGGAATGGAATGAATCAGTACAAAGAAGATTAATGAAACTAGAATGACAGACCAAAGCAGCAAGCCAGAAATTCACAGCACTGCAGGGCTCCTCAACTGCACTGTGTGTCTAATGTTCCTGGAGATCTTGGTAAAAAGTCTGATTCAGCAGGTCTAGGGCCGGGCCTAATTTTCTGAATTTTTAGCAAGTTCATATATATTAGCCATGCTGTTGATGCAGGAACCTCCTCACAATTATCAATAAGGACATAGAAATCTGGCTTGGGGAATACCCTAAACTTATCTCCTATGCACAGGAAATTCTCCAAAGAAAGAGGAAGAGAAGAAGCGGGGGGAGGACACCCCCCATGTATTAAGTGCTGTGTTCAGGCAAGGTTCTATATGCTTTCCCTGAAATATTTCATTTAATGACAAATCCTGATACTGAACTATTATTATTCCCATTTAACAAATGTGGTCTTTGAAGCTTGAAAAAGAAAGCAGACCAACTTGTGTCAGCTGATGAAAAGGAGAATCAGGAAATGCGTTCTGGCAGTCTGAACTCAGAACCCAGGCTATTTCACATTTCACTAAATTTCTAAAAAGGAAACATTTTTTAAGTCTGTATATTTTATTTTATTTAAAATTTTTATTTTTTTCATTTACTTTTTTTTAATGCGAAATTTATTGTCAAATTGGTTTCCCTACAACACCCAGTGCTCATCCCAACAGGTGCTCTCCTCAATGCCATTACCCACTTTCGCCTGCCTCCCACCCCCCATCAACCCTCAGTTTGTTCCCAGTCTTTAAGAGGCTCTTATGGTTTGCTTCCTTCCCTCTATGCAACTTTTTTTTCCCCTTCTCCTCCCCCATGGTCTTCTGTTAAGTTTCTAAGGATCCACATAAGAGTGAAAACATATGGAATCTGTCTTTCTCTGTATGACTTATTTCACATAGCATAACACTCTCCAGTGCCATCTATGTCTCTACAAAAGACCATATTTCATTCTTTCTATTTGCCAAGTAGAATTCCATTGTATATATAAACCACAGCTTCTTTATCCATTGATCAGTTGATGGACATTTAGGCTCTTTCCATAATTTGGCTATTGTTGAAAGTGTTGCTGTAAACATTGGGGTACAAGTGACCCTATGCATCAGCACTCCTGTATCCCTTGGGAAAATTCCTAGAAATGCTATTGCTGTGTCATAGGGTAGATCTATTTTTAATTTTTTGAGGAACCTCCACACTGTTTTCCAGAGTGGCTGCACCAGTTTGCATTCCCACCAAGAGTGCAAGAGGGTTCCCCTTTCTCCACATCCTCTCCAGCATCTATAGTCTCCTGATTTGTTCGTTTTGGTCACTCTGACTGTCATGAGGTGATATCTGAGTGTGGTTTGGTTTGTATTTCCCTGATGAGGAGTGACGTTGAGCATCTCTTCATGTGCCTGTTGGCCATCTGGATGTCTTCTTTAGAAAAAGTGTCTATTCATGTTTTCTGCCCATTTCTTCACTGAGTTATTTGTTTTTTTGGTGGGGAGTTTGGTGAGCTCTTTATAGACTTTGGATACTAGCCCTTTGTCTGATATGTCATTTGCAAATATCTTTTCCCATTCTGTTGGTTGCCTTTTAGTTTCGTTGGTTGTTTCCTTTGCTGTGCAGAAGCTTTTTATCTTCATGAGGTCCCAATAGTTCATTTTTGTTTTTAATTCCCTTACCTTTGGGGATGTGTCAAGTAAGAAGTTGCTACGGCTGAGGTCAGGGAGGTTTTTTCCTGCTTTTTCCTCTAGGGTTTTGATGGTTTTCTGTCTCACATTCAGGGCCTTTACCCATTTTGAGTTTGTTTTTGTGTATGGTGTGAGAAAGTGGTCTAGTTTCAATCTTCTCCATGTTTCTGTCCAGTTCTCCCAGCACCATTTGTTAAAGAGACTGTCTTTTTTCCATTGGATATTCTTTCCTGGTTTGTCAAAGATGAGTTGGCCATGCTTTTGTTGGTCTAGTTGTGGGGTTTCTATTCTATTCCATTGGTCTATGTGTCTGTTTCTGTGCCAATACCATGCTGTCTTGATGATTAGAGCTTTGTAGTAGAGGCTAAAGTCTGGGATTGTGATGCCTCCTGCTTTGGTCTTCTCCTTCAAAATTACTTTGGCTATTCGGGGCCTTTTGTGGTTCGATATGAATTTTAGGATTGCTTGTTCTAGCTTCGAGAATAATGCTGGTGCAATTTTGATTGGGATTGCATTGAATGTGTAGATAGCTTTGGGTAGTATTGACATTTTGACAATATTTATTCTTCCAATCATGAGCACGGAATGTTTTTCCACTTCTGTATATTGTCTTCAATTTACTTCATAAGCTTTCTATAGTTTTCAACATACAGATCTTTTACATCTTTAGTTAGGTTTATTCCTAGGTGTTTTATGCTGCTTCGTGCAAATGTGAATGGGATCAGTTTCTTCATTTGTTTTTCTGTTGCTTCATTATTAGTGTATAAGAATGCAACTGATTTCTGTACATTAATTTTGTATCCTGAGACTTTGTTGAATTCATGTTATCAGTTTTAGGAGACTTCTGTTGGAGTCTCTTGGGTTTTCCATGTATAATATCATGTCATCTGCAAAAAGTGAAAGCTTGTTTTCATCTTTGCCAATTTTGATGACTTTCATTTTCTTTTGTTGTGTGAGTGCTGATGCTAGCACTTCCAACCCTGTGTTAAACAACTGGTGAGAGTGGACATCCCTGTCGTGTTCCTGATCTCAGGGGGAAAGCTCTGTTTTTCCCCATTGAGGATGTTATTAACTAAGTGATTTTCATAAATTTCTTTTATGATGTTTAAGTATGTTCCTTCTATTCCGACTTTCTTGAGCGTTTTTATTAATAAAGGATGCTGAATTTTGACAAATGTTTTTTCTGCATCGATTGACAGGATCATATGGTTCTTATCTTTTCTTTTATTAATGTTATGTATGACATTGATTGATCTGAGAATGTTGAACCAGCCCTGCATCCCAGGAATGAATCCCACTTGATCATGGTGAATAATTCTTTTTATATGCTGTTGAATTCAATTTTCTAGTATCTTATTGAGAATTTTTGCATCCATATTCATCAGGGATATTGGCCTGTAGTTCTCTTTTATTACTGGGTCTCTGTCTGGTTTAGAAATCAAAGTAATCCTGGTTTCATAGAGTGAATCTGGAAGTTTTCCTTCCCTTTCTATTTTTTGGAACAGCTTGAGAAGGATAGGTATTACCTCTACTTTAAGTGTCTGGTAGAATTCCCCTGGAAGTCTTCTGGTCCTGGACTCTTATTTGTCCATTTCTTCCAGTTTGTCCAGTTTGTTGGCATATAATTTTTCATCGTATTCCCCAGTAATTTTTTTTCTGGGGGGTTGTTTGTAATAATTCCATTTTCATTCATGATTTTATCTATTTGTGTCATCTCCCTTTTCTTTTTGAGAAGCCTGGCTAGAGGTTTATCAATTTTGTTTATAAAAAAAAAAACTCTTGTTTTCATTGATCTACTTTACTTTTCTTTGTTTGTTTAGATTCTCTATTGTTTATTTCTGCTCTGATGTTTATTATTTCTCTTCTTCTGCTGGGTTTAGGCTGCCTTTGCTGTTATGTTTCTATTTCGTTTATTAGTGCTGCTAGATTCTGTATTTGGGATTTTTCTTTTTGCTTGATATAGGCCTGGATTGCAATGTATTTTCTTCTCAGGACTGCCTTCGCTGCATCCCAAAGCATTTGGATTGTTGTATTTTCATTTTCATTTGTTTCCATATATTTTTTAATTTCTTCTCTAATTGCCTGGTTGACCCATTCATTCTTTAGTAGGGTGTTCTTTAACCTCCATGCTTTTGGAGGTTTTCCAGACTTTTTCCTGTCGTTGATTTCAAGCTTCATAGCATTGTGGTCTGAAAGTATGCATGGTATGATCTCAATTCTTGTATACTTATGAAGAGCTGTGTTGTGACCCACTATGTGATCTATCTTGGAGAATGTTCCATGTGCACTCGAGAAGAAATTAGATTCTGTTGCTTTGGGATGCAGAGTTGCAAATATCTCTGTCAAGTCCATCTGATCCAATGTGTCATTCAGGGTCCTTGTTTCTTTATTGATCCCGTGTCTAGACAATCTATCCATTACTGTAAGTGGAGTATTAAAGTCTGCTGTAATTGCCATATTATAATCAATAAGGTTGGTTATGTTTGTGATTGTTTTATATATTTGGGTGCTGCCGCATTCGGCACATAGACATTATAATTGTTAGCTCTTTCTCATGGATAGACCCTGTAATTATTATATAATGCCCTTCTTCATCTCTTGTTACAGCCTTTAATTTAAAGTCTAGTTTGTCTGATATAAGTATTGCTACTCCAGCTTTCTTTTGACTTCCAGTAGCATGATAGATAGTTCTCCATCCCCTCACTATCAATCTGAAGGTGTCCTCACGTCTAAAATGAGTCTCTTGTAGACAGAAAATAGATGGGTCTTGGTTTTTATCCATTCTGAAAACCCTATGTCTTTGGTTGAGCATTTAGTCAATTTACATTCAGTGTTATTATTGAAAGATTGGATTAGAGTCATGGTGATGTCTGTAGGTTTCATGCTTGTAGTCATGTCTCTGGTACTTTGTGGTCCTTGCAACATTTCACTCACAGAATCCCCCTTAGAATCTCTTGTAGGGCTGGTTTAGTGGTGATGAATTCCTTCAGTTTTTGTTTGGGAAGGACTTTATCTCTCCTTCTACTCTGAATGACAGACTTACTGGATAAAGGATTCTCAGCTGCATATTTTTTTCTGTTCATCACATTGTAGATTTTCTGCCATTCCTTTCTGGCCTGCCAAGTTTCAGTAGACAGGTCTGTCTCTAGTCTTATTGGTCTCCCTTATATGTTAGAGCATGTTTATCCCTAGCTACTTCCACAATTTTCTCTTTATCCTTGTATTTTGCCAGTTTCGCTATGATATGTTGTGCAGAAGATCGATTCAAGTTAGGTCTGAAGGGAGTTCTCTATGCCTCTTGGATTTCAATGCCCTTTTCCTTCCCCATATCAGGGTAGTTCTTAGCTATGATTTGTTCAAGTACCCCTTCAGCCCCTTTCTCTGTCACTTTTTCTTCTGGAATTCCTATTATACGGATATGTTGTGTTTCATTGCATCACGTAGTTCTCTACTTCCTCCCTCATACTCCTGGATTTTTTTAATTTCTCTTTTTCTCAGCTTCCTCTTTTTCCATAATTTATCTTCTAATTCACCTACTCTTCCTCTGCCTCTTCAATCCTAGCTGTGGTCGCCTCCATTTTATTTTGCACCTCATTTATAGCATTTTTTAGCTCCTCATGACAATTTCTTAGTAGCAATAGATTCTCTGTGTCCTCTATACTTTTTCAAGCCCAGTGATTAATTTTATGACTTTGATTCTAAATTCTTGTTCTGTTATTGCTTAAATCATTTTTTGATCAATTCTTTAGCTGTTGCTACTTCCTGGAGTTTCTTTTGAGGAGGAATTCTTCCGTTTTTTTTCATTTTCGATAGTCCCTGGGGTGTCTCCAAGCTGCAGGGCACTTCCCCTGTGCTGTCTGGAGTAATGTGTCAGTGAGCGGGACCACAGTCAGACCTTATGTCTGTCTCCAGCCCACCTCTGGGGCCACAGTAAGACTGGTGTGTACCTTATTTTCCCCTCTCCCAGGGGCAGGACTCACTGTGGAGTGGTGTGGCCGCTGTCTGGGCTACTTGCACACTGCCAGGCTTGTGGTACTTCATCAATGGGATCTGATATATTAGTCCTTGTGGATACACAAGGTGCACAGGGACAGGAGGGACAGGCTCAACTCGCTTTGCTGTAGGTGGTCCCCTGCGGGAGGGGCCCTGCAGCACCAGGAGGGAGGGAGACTCGTCAGAGGGATGCATCCAAAGAAGCACAGCATTGAGTGTTTGTGTGTTGCAAGCAAGTTTGGTTAATTGGTTCCCTTTGCGATTTTGGCTGAGGGATGGGAGAGAAAGATGGAATTTGCCAGCACCTTTGTTCCCCTCTGAGCTGAGCTGTCTTCCAGGGCTCAACACCTCTTCCTCCCAATGTCCTATTGCCCTCCCACTCTCTGAGCAGAGCTGTTGACTTATAACATTACAGAAGTTAACTCCCGCTAGCTGTCAGAACTCAAGCAGTCCGGCCCCTCCACTTTTGCAAGGCAGACTCGACAATTCCACCTTGCTGGCAGACTGCCCCTCCACCGCCCCAGCTCCCTCTGCAAGTCTGTGTAGCACGCATTGCCTCTACGCCATTCCTATCCTCTTCTGTGGTCCTCTTGTCTATGCTTGGCTCTGGACAGTCCATTCTGTTAGTCTTATGGTGGGTTCCTGGGTTATTTAGACAGGTGTGGGTGGAATCTAAGTGATCAGCAGGACAAGGTGAGCCCAGCGTCCTCCTACGCTCCCATCTTCTTCAAGCTGTCTAACGTTTCTTGTCGTTCATTTTTAAAATTATTGTTTATTTACTGAGCCTGGGGCAGATTAGGTACACAACCAATTTTAAATGTACATCTTTCAATTACATTTTTAGGTGTTTTTGTATTCAGAAAACTATTGAAACACTCTGTGCTATAGTTTTCTCTGGGGTTAAAAAGTAAATAAATAAAATAAAGCTTTTACTTATTGTTGTGGTGAATTAATGAGATAAAATAAATCAAGTGCTGATATCCAGCATGGCATGTAGTAGAGGCACAAGAAATATTAGCCACCTTTAATAGCAGAAAATGTGCTTTATTTATTGGGAATAAAAAATGTTTAAAAGTTTATAGATCTCCCCCTCATTTGGGACACTAACAGAACCCCTAATGGAATTGTAATTTCTCAAGTGTTTTGGGGGCAACAATGGCAGTTAATGCTGGGAAATTGGAATGAAAAGGAGAATGAACGGTCTAGCTATAGAGAGTCATGGCAGGATGACTTTAGCTGAGACACCTAGTAGGATTCCCAGGCCATTCTGAGGTAGGGGACTAAGAATTTACCCTGATTTGATGTTGTTCCATGGGTTTTATTTCTCTGTAACAGCTCTCAGTTGCACCAATGTAGTCATGAATAAGGTAGATGGTGGGGCTTTTCCAGGATTTGTAGTGTAGCAAAGTGACTACAATGAGAAAGCTGAGCTTAATTATAAGGAGGCAATTGTAATGCTGCTAACAGATTAAAGAAAGATAATGAAAAAAAATCACTAGAGGGTTTGACTAGATAAAAGAAAAGTTGTGGGATCTCTGGATTGGAAATTTTCATGAAGTTGAAGAATTACTACAGTCAGGATACATTAGTAAATAAACTCAAGTATAAGTGGCTGTGGTCCAAGTAGACTATGTGACTTCACTTTGGGATCAAATATCTCAGCTATGACACTGAGAGTGGACGGGTGCTTTGGAGTGAAAGGTTGAGTCATGAGGCTCAGGGAGCTCATACATCATGTGAAAGGTGGAGCCCAAAGATGATTACTGGATTTATAGTGGAGAGGGGACAGTAAGCAGGTGCTGAAAGCTTTAATGTATCAGCAGAAGGGGTCAGAATGATGGTGGATGACAATACAGAGGTGAGAGAAGGCAGGGTCTTCTGGGCTGTTGGAGACAAGGAGTTTCACAATGAGGGGTCTTGAAGATGTAGGTGAGAGAGAAAAATGGCAATTGACATAGGCTTTAAACAATTACAGCTATTGAACAAATGAGTGAACTTCAGAAACACACCTTTCCTCTTTCTCCCCAAAACCAAATGTTAAAATTAAGTCCCAGGGAGCAAGAGAGAGTTCTTATTTCTATTTGATTAGCTCACCTACTTACTATTGCCAGGTTAATCCAGCCTCATCCAGCCCCACCAGATGGCTCAATTGCAATCTCACTTCCAACACTACTAGATAAGAAGGTACCATATGTGTACTAAGAGACCTACAGTCCTTCTCTCTCCCTTGCTTCCCTGTCTCTGCCTCTCTACACAACTTCTGTTTGACTACATGTTTATTTGCTTACTATTTCAAATTATGGTAATTTCAATGAACACTGTCCATTCACAAAATGTAAATGTATTCAACATGCTCTCCCACTTTCTAATTTCCCCATTGATGTTTATACTCTCTTAATATTCTTGCAAGTCTAATAAATCTCTTTAAAATTCATTTAATTTGTTCTAAGTAATCCCAGTAAGTTCTCTAAATAGACTTGAACTTATAATCTTTTTATTGATTGTTGAAAGTGAATTTTCCATATCCAAGGATTAGAACTTTCCCAGCTCAAAATCATCTTAGTTTAGAAGAAGGCAAGTATGCTTTCTTTAAGAATTCTATCCTTTATAGTTGAAAGTTTTTAAATTCCATTGTGAGAATTATTGAGACATATGAAGTGAACATCCCTCACTAGAAAAGTTTTTAGAAACCCAGAATCCTCTCTCTGCCACTCCCCAGCTAGCACTCTCCATCTCCCTCTCTCTCTCTCAAAAAAGAAAAAAAAAAGTTTTTTTTTGGAGTGTGAAGATGGCAGCAATAGGAGGACACTGGGCTCACCGTGTCCTGCTGATCACTTAGATTCCACCCACACCTGCCTAAATAACCCAGAAACCCACCAGAAGACTAGCAGAACAGATTTTCCAGAGCCAAGTGCAGATGAGAGGCCCACGGAGGAGGATAGGAAGGATGGAGAGGTGGTGCGGACTACACGAACTGGTGGAGGGAGCCGGGGGGGCGGAGGAGCAGCCTGCCGGCAAAGCAAGAGACCTTGAGTCTGGCTTGCAAAGTGGAGGGGCCAAATGGAGTGTGTTTGGGCAGTAAGTGGGACTTAACATCTGGAAGGTTATAAGCTAACAGCTCTGCTCAGAGAGCTGGAGGGCTGGAGGACAACAGGAGGGAGATTTGTTGAGCCACAGACAATGGAATGCAGGTTGGCGGGGAACAAGGCGCTCGCCAGCGCCATCTCCTTCACCCATCTCCCAGCCAAAACTCCAAAGGGAACCAGTTCCTGTCAGGGAACTTGCGCCACGTGAACACCCAATGCTGTGCTTCTGCAGATCCATCCCTCCAGTGGCGGGTCTGACTCCCTCCTGGTGCTGCAGGTCCCTCCTGAAGCGGATCACCAAAGGATAAGCAAGCTGAGCCTGTCCCTCTTGCCCCTGTGCACCTTGCCAATCCATCCCAGCTAATATGCCAGATCCCCAACACCACAAACCTGGCAATGTGCAAGTAGCCCAGATGGGCCATGCCACCCTACAGTGAATCCCACCCCTAGGAGAGGGAAGAGAAGGTACACACCAGTCTGACTGTGGCCCCAGTGGTGGGCTGGGGGCAGACATCAGGTCTGACTGCGGCCCTGCACACCAACGCAAGGTATTCAAGACAGCACAGGGGAAGTGCTCTGCAGTCCCACACCATGCCAGGGAATATCCAAAATGATGAAACAGAAGAATTCCCCTCAAAAAAAAAAAAAGTCCAGGAAATAACAACAGCTAACTAACTGATCAAAGACCATTTAAACAATATAACGGAAAGTGAATTTAGAACAACAGTCATAAAATTAATCGCTGGGTTTGAAAACAGTATAAAGGACAGCAGAGAATCTAGTGCTACGGAGATCAAGGGAATAAGGAACAACCAGAAGGAGCTAAAAAATGCTATTAAGGAACTGCAAATAAAATGGAGATGACCACAACTCGGATTGAAGAGGCCAGAGGAGAGATAGGTGAACTAGAAGATAAAATTATGGAAAAAAAGAAGCTGAGAAAAGAGAGATAAAAAAATCCAGGAGTATAAGGGAAAAAAATAGAGAACTAAGTGATGCACTAAGGAGAAATAATCTATGCATAATGGTATTCCAGAGGAGGAAGAGAGAGGGAAAGGTGCTGAAGGGGTACTTGAAGAAATAATAGCTGGGAACTTCCCTGATCTGGGGAAGGAAAAGTCATTGAATCCAAGAGGCACAGAGAACTCCCTTCAGATGTAACTTGAATCGATCTTCTGCATGACATATCATAGTGAACTGGCAAAATACAAGGATAAGAGAAATTCTGAAAGCAGCTATGGATAAACCTGCTCTAACATATAAAGGAGACTGATAAGACTAGTGACGGATCTCTCTACTGAAACTTGGCAGGCCAGAAAGGAATGGCAGGAAATCTCAATGTGCTGAGCAAAAAAAAACCAGCAGCCGAGAATCCTCTATCCAGCAAATCTGTCATTTAGAATAGAAGGAGAGATAAGATTCTTCCCAAACAAACAAAAACTGAAGGAATTCATCACCACTAACCAGCCCTACAAGAGATCTTAAGGGGGATCCTGTGAGACAAAGTACCAGAGACATCACTACAAGCATTGAAACCTACAGACAATCACAATGACTCTAAACCCATATCTTTCTATAATAACACAATGGAAAAGGACTAATGCACCAACCCAAAAGACATAGGGTATCAGAATGGATAAACGACAAGACCCATCTATTTTCTGTCTACAAGAGACTCCTTTAGACCTGAGGACACTTTCAGATTGAAAGTGAGGGGATGGAGAACTATTTATCATGCCACTGGAAGTCAAAGAAAGCTGGAGTAGCCATACTTATATCAGACAAACTAGACTTCAAATAAAAGGCTGTAACAAGAGAAGAAGGGCATTATATAATAATTACAGGGTCTATCCATCAAGAAGAATTAACAATTATAAATGTCTATGCCCCAAACAGGACAGCTCCCAAATGTATAAAACAATTACTCACAAACATAAGTAACCTTATTGACAAGAATGTGGTAATTGCAGGGGACTTTAACAGTCCACTCACAGCAATGGATAGATCATCTAGACACACAGTCAATGAAGAAACAAGGGCCCTGAATGAGACATTGGATCATATGGACTTGACAAATATATTTAGAACTCTGCATCCCAAAGCAACAGAATACACTGTCTTCTCGAGTGCACATGGAACATTCTCCAAGATAGATCACATACTGGTCACAAAACAGCCCTTCATAAGTATACAAGAATTGAGATCATGCCATGCATACTTTCAGACCACAATGCTATGAAGCTTGAAATCAACGACAGGAAAAAGTCTGGAAAACCTCCAAAAGCATGGAGGTTAAAGAACACCCTACTAGAGTCTCGAGGGGAAGATGGCGGCGTAGGAGGACGCTGGGCTCACCGCGCGTCCTGCTGATCACTTAGATTCCACCTACACCTGCCTAAATAACCCAGAAAACCGCCAGAGGATTAGCAGAACGGAGTCGCCAGACCCAAGCGCAGACGAGAGGCCCACGGAAGAGGATAGGAAGGGCGGCGAGGCGGTGCATGCTCCACGGACTGGCGGGAGGGAGCTGGGGCAGAGGGGCTGCTTGCCGGCCAAGCAGAGTCCCCGAGTCTGGCTTGCAAAAGCGGAGGGGCCTGACGGACTGTGTTCGGACAGCAAGCGCGACTTAGCGTCTGGGAGGTCATAAGTTAACAGCTCTGCTCGGAAAGCGGGAAGGTTGGAGGACAAAGGGAGGGAGAGCTGCGGAGCCTCCCGGTCGACAGAGCTCAGTTTGCTGGGGAACAAAGGCGCTCGCCAGCGCCATCTCCCCTGCCCATCCCCCAGCCAAAATCCCAAAGGGAACCGGTTCCTGCCAGGGAAATTGCTCGCTCTGCGCAAACACCCAACCCTGTGCTTCTGCAGAGCCAAACCTCTGGCAGCGGATCTGACTGCCTCCGGCTGCCACAGGGCCCCTCCTGAAGTGGATCACCTAAGGAGAAGCAAGCTAAGCCTGCCCCCCCCTGCCGCCGTGCACCTTGCCTACCCACCCCAGCTAATATGCCAGATCCCCAGCATCACAAGCCTGGCATTGTGCAAGTAGCCCAGACAGGCCACGCCACCCCACAGTGAATCCTGCCCCTAGGAGAGGGGAAGAGAAGGCACACACCAGTCTGACTGTGGCCCCAGCGGTGGGCTGGGGGCAGACATCAGGACTGACTGTGGCCCCGCCCACCAACTCCAGTTATACACCACAGCACAGGGGAAGTGCCCTGTAGGTCCTCACCACACCAGGGACTATCCAAAATGACCAAGCGGAAGAATTCCCCTCAGAAGAATCTCCAGGAAATAACAACAGCTAATGAGCTGATCAAAAAGGATTTAAATAATGTAACAGAAAGTGAATTTAGAATAATAGTCATAAAATTAATCGCTGGGCTGGAAAACAGTACACAGGACAGCAGAGAATCTCTTGCTACAGAGATCAAGGGACTAAGGAACAGTCACGAGGAGCTGAAAAACGCTTTAAATGAAATGCAAAACAAAATGCAAACCACCACGGCTCGGATGGAAGAGGCAGAGGAGAGAATAGGTGAACTAGAAGATAAAGTTATGGAAAAAGAGGAAGCTGAGAAAAGAGAGATAAAAAAATCCAGGAGTATGAGGGGAAAATTAGAGAACTAAGTGATACACTAAAAAGAAATAATATACACATAATTGGTATCCCAGAGGAGGAAGAGAGAGGGAAAGGTGCTAAAGGGGTACTTGAAGAAATAATAGCTGAGAACTTCCCTGAACTGGGGAAGGAAAAAGGCATTGAAATCCAAGAGGCACAGAGAACTCCCTTCAGACGTAACTTGAATCGATCTTCTGCATGACATATCATAGTGAAACTGGCAAAATACAAGGATAAAGAGAAAATTCTGAAAGCAGCAAGGGGTAAACGTGCCCTCACATATAAAGGGAGACCTATAAGACTCGTGACTGATCTCTCTTTTGAAACTTGGCAGGCCAGAAAGAATTGGCACGAGATTTTCAGTGTGCTAGACAGCAAAAATATGCAGCCGAGAATCCTTTATCCAGCAAGTCTGTCATTTAGAATAGAAGGAGAGATAAAGTTCTTCCCAAACAAACAAAAACTGAAGGAATTTGTCACCACTAAACCAGCCCTACAAGAGATCCTAAGGGGGACCCTGTGAGACAAAGTACCAGAGACATCACTACAAGCATAAAACATACAGACATCACAATGATTCTAAACCCGTATCTTTCTATAATAACACTGAATGTAAATGGATTAAATGCGCCAACCAAAAGACATAGGGTATCAGAATGGATAAAAAAACAAGACGCATCTATTTGCTGTCTACAAGAGACTCATTTTAGACCTGAGCACACCTTTAGATTCAGAGTGAGGGGATGGAGAACTATTTATCATGCTACTGGAAGCCAAAAGAAAGCTGGAGTAGCCATACTTATATCAGACAAACTAGACTTTAAATTAAAGGCTATAACAAGAGATGAAGAAAGACATTATATAATAGTTACAGGGTCTATCCATCAGGAAGAGCTAACAATTATAAATGTCTATGCGCCGAATACCGGAGCCCCCAAATATATAAAACAATTACTCATAAACAGAAGCAACCTTATTGATAAGAATGTGGTAATTGCAGGGGACTTTAACACCCCACTTACAGAAATGGATAGATCATCTAGACACACGGTCAATAAAGAAACAAGGGCCCTGAATGAGACATTGGATCAGATGGACTTGACAGATATTTAGAACTCTGCATCCCAAAGCAACAGAATATACTTTCTTCTCGAGTGCACATGGAACATTCTCCAAGATAGATCATATACTGGGTCACAAAACAGCCCTTCATAAGTTTACAAGAATTGAAATTATATCATGCATACTTTCAGACCAAATGCTATGAAGCTTGAAATCAACCACAGGAAAAAGTCTGGAAAACCTCCAAAAGCATGGAGGTTAAAGAACACACTACTAACGAATGAGTGGGTCAACCAGGCAATTATAGAAGAAATCAAAAAATATATGGAAACAAACGAAAATGAAAATACAACAATCCAAATGCTTTGGGACGCAGCGAAGGCAGTCCTGAGAGGAAAATACATTGCAAACCAGGCCTATCTCAAGAAACAAGAAAAATTCCAAATACAAACTCTATCTAACAGCACACCTAAAGGAAATAGAAGCAGAACAGCAAAGGCAGCCTAAACCCAGCAGAAAAAGAGAAATAATAAAGATCAGAGCAGAAATAAACAATATAGAATCTAAAAAAACTGTAGAGCAGATCAACAAAACCAAGAGTTGGTTTTTGAAAAAATAAACAAAATTGACAAACCTCTAGCCAGGCTTCTCAAAAAGAAAAGGGAGATAACCCAAATAGATAAAATCATGAATGAAAATGGAATTATTACAACCAATCCCTCAGAGATACAAACAATTATCAGGGAATACTATGAAAAATTATATGCCAACAAATTGGACAACCTGGAAGAAATGGACACATTCCTAAACACCCACACTCTTCCAAAACTCAATCAGAAGGAAAGAGAAAGCTTGAACAGACCCATAACCAGCGAAGAAATTGAATCGGTTATCAAAAATCTCCCAACAAATAAGAGTCCAGGACCAGATGGCTTCCCAGGGGAGTTCTACCAGACATTTAAAGCAGGGATAATACCTATCCTTCTCAAGCTATTCCAAGAAATAGAAAGGGAAGGAAAACTTCCAGACTCATTCTATGAAGCCAGTATTACTTTGATTCCTAAACCAGACAGAGACCCAGTAAAAAAAGAGAACTACAGGCCAATATCCCTGATGAATATGGATGCAAAAATTCTCAATAAGATACTAGCAAATCAAATTCAACAGCATATAAAAAGAATTATTCACCATGATCAAGTGGGATTCATTCCTGGGATGCAGGGCTGGTTCAACATTCGCAAATCAAACAACGTGATACATCACACTAACAAAAAAAAAGAGACGAACCATATGATCCTGTCAATCGATGCAGAAAAGGCCTTTGACAAAATCCAGCACCGTTTCTTAATAAAAACCCTTGAGAAAGTCGGGATAGAAGGAACATACTTAAAGATCATAAAAGCCATTTATGAAAAGCCCACAGCTAACATCATCCTCAACGGGGAAAAACTGAGAGCTTTTTCCCTGAGATCAGGAACACGACAGGGATGCCCACTCTCACCACTGTTGTTTACCATAGTGCTGGAAGTTCTAGCATCAGCAATCAGACAGCAAAAGAAATCAAAGGCATCAAAATTGGCAAAGATGAAGTCAAGCTTTCGCTTTTTGCAGATGACATGATATTATACATGGAAAATCTGATAGACTCCACCAAAAGTCTGCTAGAACTGATACATGAATTCAGCAAAGTTGCAGGATACAAAATCAATGTCCAGAAATCAGTTGCATTCTTATACACTAACAATGAAGCAACAGAAACACAAATAAAGAAACTGATCCCATTCACAATTGCACCAAGAAGCATAAAATACCTAGGAATAAATCTAACCAAAGATGTAAAGGATCTGTATGCTGAAAACTATAGAAAGCTTATGAAGGTAATTGAAGAAGATGGAAAGACATTCCCTGCTCATGGATTGGAAAAATAAATATTGTCAAAATGTCAATACTACCCAAAGCTATCTACACATTCAATGCAATCCCAATCAAAATTGCACCAGCATTCTTCTCGGAACTAGAACAAGCAATCCTGAAATTCATATGGAACCACAAAAGGCCCCGAATAGCCAAAGTAATTTTGAAGAAGAAGACCAAAGCAGGAGGCATCACAATCCCAGACTTTAGCCTCTACTACAAAGCTGTAATCATCAAGACAGCATGGTATTGGCACAAAAACAGACACATAGACCAATGGAATAGAATAGAAACCCCAGAACTAGACCCACAAATGTATGGCCAACTCATCTTTGACAAAGCAGGAAAGAACATCCAATGGAAAAAAGACAGCCTCTTTAACAAATGGTGCTGGGAGAACTGGACAGCAACATGCAGAAGGTTGAAACTAGACCACTTTCTCACACCATTTACAAAAATAAACTCAAAATGGATAAAGGACCTAAATGTGAGACAGGAAACCATCAAAACCTTAGAGGAGAAAGCAGGAAAAGACCTCTCTGACCTCAGCCGTAGCAATCTCTTACTCGACACATCCCCAAAGGCAAGGGAGTTAAAAGCAAAAGTGAATTACTGGGACCTTATGAAGATAAAAAGCTTCTGCACAGCCAAGGAAACAACCAACAAAACTAAAAGGCAACCAACGGAATGGGAAAAGATATTTGCAAATGACATATCGGACAAAGGGCTAGTATCCAAAATCTATAAAGAGCTCACCAAACTCCACACCCGAAAAACAAATAACCCAGTGAAGAAATGGGCAGAAAACATGAATAGACACTTCTCTAAAGAAGACATCCAGATGGCCAACAGGCACATGGAAAGATGTTCAGCGTCGCTCCTTATCAGGGAAATACAAATCAAAAGCACACTCAGGTATCACCTCACGCCAGTCAGAGTGGCCAAAATGAACAAATCAGGAGACTATAGATGCTGGAGAGGATATGGAGAAATGGGAACCCTCTTGCACTGTTGGTGGGAATGCAAATTGGTGCAGCCGCTCTGGAAAGCAGTGTGGAGGTTCCTCAGAAAATTAAAAATAGACCTACCCTATGACCCAGCAATAGCACTGCTAGGAATTTATCCAAGGGATACAGGAGTACTGATGCATAGGGGCACTTGTACCCCAATGTTCATAGCAGCACTCTCAACAATAGCCAAATTATGGAAAGAGCCTAAATTCCATCAACTGATGAATGGATAAAGAAATTGTGGTTTATATACACAATGGAATACTATGTGGCAATGAGAAAAAATGAAATATGGCCCTTTGTAGCAACGTGGATGGAACTGGAGAGTGTAATGCTAAGTGAAATAAGCCATACAGAGAAAGAGAGATACCATATGGTTTCACTCTTATGTGGATCCTGAGAAACTTAACAGGAACCCATGGGGGAGGGGAAGGAAAAAAAAAAAAGAGGTTAGAGTGGGAGAGAGCCAAAGCATAAGAGACTGTTAAAAACTGAGAACAAACTGAGGGTTGATGGGGGGTGGGAGGGAGGGGAGGGTGGGTGATGGGTATTGAGGAGGGCACCTTTTGGGATGAGCACTGGGTGTTGTATGGAAACCAATTTGTCAATAAATTTCATATATATATATATATATATATATATATATATATATATAAAGAACACCCTACTAAAGAATGAATGGGTCAACCAGGCAATTGGAGAAGAAATTTCAAAAAATATGGACACAAACGAAAATGAAAATACAACAATCCAAAAGCTTTGGGATGCAGCGAAGGCAGTCCTGAGAGGAAAATCCATTGTAATTCAGGCCTATCTCAAGAAACAGGAAAAATCCCAAATACAAAATCTAACAGCCCACCTAAACGAAATAGAAGCAGAGCAGCAAAGACGCCCCAAACCCAGCAGAAGAAGAGAAATAAGAAAGATCAGAGCAGAAATAAACAATATAGACTCTAAAAAAACTGTAGAGCAGATCAATGAAACCAAGAGTTGGTTTTTGAAAAAATAAACAAAATAATAAACCTCTAGCGAGGCTTCTCAAAAAGAAAAGGGAGATGACCCAAATAGATAAAATCATGAATGAAAATTGAATTATTACAACCAATCCCTCAGAGATACAAGCAATTATCACGGAATACTCTGAAAAATTATATGCCAAGAAACTAGACAACCTGGGAGAAATGGACAAATTCCTAAACACCCACACGCTTCCAAACCTCAACCAGGAGGAAATAGAAAGCTTGAAGTGACCCATAACCAGTGAGAAATTTAATCAGTTATCAAAAATCTCCCAAAAAATAAGAGTGAGGACCAGATGGCTTCCCAGAGGAATTCTACCAGACATTTAAAGCAGAGATGATACCTATCCTCAAGCTATTCCAAAAAATAGAAAGGGAAGGAAAACGTCCACACTCATTCTATGGAGCCACTATTACTTTGATTTCTAAACCAGAGACCCAGTAAAAAAAAAGAGAACTACAATCCAATATCCTTGATGAATACGGATGCAAAATTCTCAATAAGATACTGGAAAATCGAACTCAACAGCTCATAAAAGGAATTATTCACCATGATCAAGTAGTATTCATTCCTGGGCTGCAGGGCTTGTTCAACATTCGCAAATCAATCAACGTGATACATCACATTAATAAAAGAAAAGAGAAGAACCATATGATCCTGTCAATCAATGCAGGAAAAGCATTTGTCAAAATTTAGCATCCTTTCTTAATAAAAACCGGCGAGAAAGTCGGGATAGAAGGAATATATGTAAACATCATAAAAGCCATTTATGAAAAGCCCACAGCTAATATCATCTTCAATGGGGAAAAACTGAGCCTTTCACACTGAGATCAGGAACATGACAGGGATGCCCACTCTCACTGCTGTTGTTAACAGAGTGTTGGAAGTCCTAGCATCAGCAATCAGACAACAAAAGGAAATCAAAGGCATCAAAATTGGCAAAGATGAAGTCAAGCTTTCACTTTTTGCAGATGACATGATATTATACATGGAAAATCCGATAGAATCCACCAAAAGTCTGCTAGAACTGATACATGAATTCAGCAGTTACAGGATATAAAATCAATGTACAGAAATCAGTTGCATTCTTATACACTAACAATGAAGCAACAGAAAGACAAATAAAGAAACTGATCCCATTAACAATTGCACCAAGAAGCATAAAACACCTAGGAATAAACCTAACTAAAGATGTAAAAGATCTGTATGTTGAAAACTATAGAAAGCTTATGAAGGAAATTGAAGAAGATACAAAGAAATGGAAAGACATTCCGTGCTCATGGGTTGGGAGAATAAATACGGTTAAAATATCAATACTACCCAAAGCTATTTACACATTCAATGCAATCCCAATCAAAATGGCACAAGCATTCTTCTCAAAACTAGAACAAGCAATCCTAAAATTCATATTGAACTACAAAAGGCCCCAAATAGCCAAAGTAATTTTGAAGAAGACCAAAGCAGAAGGCATCACAATCCCAGACTTTAGCCTCTACTGCAAAGCTGTAATCATCAAGACAGTATGGTATTTGTACAAAAACAGACACATAGACCAATGGAATAGCATAAGAACCCCGGAACTAGACTCACAAAAATATGGCCAACTCATCTTTGTCAAAGCAGGAAAGAACATCCAATGGAAAAAAGACAGTCTCTTTAACAAATGGTGCTGGGAGAACTGGATACCAACATGGAGAAGAATAAAACTAGATCACTTTCTTACACCATTCACAAAAATAAACTCAAAATGGATAAAGGCCCTGAATGTGAGACAGGACACTGTCAAAACCCTAGAGGAGAAAGCAGGAAAAGACCTCTCTGACCTCAGCCGTAGCAACTTCTTACTTGACACATCCCCAAAGGCAAGGGAATTAAAAGCAAAAATGAACTATTGGAACCTCATGAAGATAAAAAGCTTCTGCACAGCAAAGGAAACAATCAAGAAAACTAAAAGGCAACCAACAGAATGGGAAAAGATATTTGCACATGACACATCAGACAAAGGGCTAGTATCCAAAATCTATAAAGAGCTCACCATACTCCACCCCTGTAAAACAAATAATCCAGTGAAGAAATGGGCAGAAGACATGAATAGATAATTCTCTAAAGAAGACATCCAGATGGCCAACAGGCACATGGAAAGATGTTCAACATTACTCTGGAAATAAAATCAAAATCACACTCAGATATCACCTCACACCAGTCAGAGTGGCCAAAATGAACAAATCAGGAGACTATAGATGCTAGAGAGGATGTGGAGAAAGGGGAGCCCTCTTGCACTCTTGGTGGGAATGCAAACCGGTACAGCCACTCTGGAAAACACTGTGAAGGTTCCTCAAAAAATGAAAAATAGACTTACCCTATGACCCAGCAGTAGCACAGCTAGGAATTTACCCAAGGGATACAGGAGTACTGATGCATAGAGGCACTTGTTCCCCAATGTTTATAGCAGCACTCTCAACAATAGCCAAATTGTGGAAAGATCCTAAATGTCCATCATCTGACAAATGGATAAAGAAGTTGTGGTTTATATACACAATGGAGTACTATGTGACAATGAGAAAGAATGAAATATGGCCCTTTGTAGCAACGTGGATGGAACTGGAGAGTGTGATGCTAAGTGAAACAAGCCATACAGAGAAGGAGAGATACCATATGTTTTCACACTTATGTGGATCCTGAGAAACTTAACAGAAACTCATGGGGGAGGGGAAGAAAAAAAAAGGAGGTAGAGTGTGAGAGAGCCAAAGCATAAGAGACTCTTAAAAACTGAGAACAAACTGAGGGTTGATGGGGGGTGGGAGTGAGGGGAGGGTAGGTGATGGGTATTGAAGAGGGTATCTTTTGGGATGAGAACTGGGTGTTGTATGGAAACCAATTTGACAATAAATTTCATATATTAAAATAAATAAATAAATAAATAAATAAACCTAGAATCCAATTTCAAAGCCAGTATTTGTCTCTGATGTGGCAAGACACTGTCTCATGTGGGTGTTTGAGAACCTGTACCTTTATCATGGTCTATTATATTCAGGCTATAAATAAGAATCACATTTGTGAAAGGTCTGGCCTGAGCACCATCTCATCCATTTTAGAAAACAATTAAGCTGAAGGTTCCCAGGGGGAGGGACTGTGTTGATTGTTAACCTTTGCAAGTTTGGCATCTGGGATCCAGTGATTGTAACAAGAGCTACAACTCCATGTGCATTTGTTGTATGTAGGATGTTGAGTAAGCACTTTATAGATATTGATATTTAACCCTGAAATGACCTACTGAGGTAGGTATAATATTTGTACCCATTTTAGAAATGTAGGTAATGAGGCTAGAGAGATTAACCCACTGCTCAAGACCACTGCTGTAAAAATGGCAAAGCGATAATTTGAACAGGTCAGACTACAGATAGGAGAAGCCGGGGCCAGGACCTTGTCTTCAGACTTCAAACCAGTGGTTAGTGTTATTGTTGTTATTGTTTTCAGTCTATTTTGGGGGGTGATAACTACAAAACTAAGTGGTTGTGACAGATTTTGAGAAAGAGGGAACATTTTGATCCTTGACACCACTCTTTTGTTTGCTTGTATGCTTGGATAAATCCTGCTTAGAGGGAAGGAAGCTTCCTTAGGTTGGTGGCTCTGGCCTTTGGATTTAGAGAAAGAGGTAAGTCCATGTCTCTTGACATAAAGCCTGTGGCAGGGCCAGCCAGCTTGTTAATTAACCCTCTGGATCATTGCTAGCCAGATCGGATTTCTCAAGGTTGAAACAGGTTATTTGAGGTAGGGCTTGCTTAAAGTTTTCATACCTACACTCTCATTCTGGAACTTTCTGAAGCAACAAATGAGGAGCAGCTTAACTCAGTCTCAACTCAGTGCTAGGGATCTGTGGCTACCATGAGGAAAAGGGCACTTTTTCCTGATATAAAGATAGCTGACTTTGGGGCGCCTGGGTGGCGCAGTCGGTTAAGCGTCCGACTTCAGCCAGGTCATGATCTCACGGTCCGTGAGTTCGAGCCCCGCGTCAGGCTCTGGGCTGATGGCTCGGAGCCTGGAGCCTGTTTCCGATTCTGTGTCTCCCTCTCTCTCTGCCCCTCCCCCGTTCATGCTCTGTCTCTCTCTGTCCCAAAAATAAATAAACATTAAAAAAATTAAAAAAAAAAAAAGATAGCTGACTTCACCTTGAGCCTGGAGGAATCTCATATAATGCAGGAATTCTCTTTGGAAGGGGGTCTTTCAGGACCCCTTGCAAGTCACACCATTCTCCTGCACCTGACCCTACCACAGTCTTGTTCTGGTTATTCACTCAGCTCCCCCACTTCTTACCAGCTCTTTCCCTTCTTGTCAACGTTTGAAAAATTCCTAGAGTCTAACCTTAGCCACCAACACTTTTCCATGCTGCAAGAAGGTTGCTTGCAGGTATTCTTTCCTAGGTAAAGAAGGTAGGAACATGAAACATATGCTCTCCCCTTCTTTCATACTCCATTCCTCCTCACTACACCAGGAAATATCCCAGGTCATCTGTGCATAGGTTCTTTGTATTGGTCTCTGGCCATTTCTGCTGCCACCCTCTCTTTTCCCTGGATAATCCTTAGTCAAAGGCTTTTCTTGTGTTCCTCCTCTTGTATCTTCAGCTCTCAGGCACTCAAAAGGCAAAAATGCCTTTTACCAGAAGTCCTGGAGAACATGTTACACAGACTACAGTTAAAAGGTGTAAAAAGGGATCACCAAATGTAGTTCAACTTGGCCAAAATTATGAGACTGGTCCTCATCCCCTGGAAAAAAGTAAATATCTCTATTTGTTACCTCTGGAATCTACCATGAACCTCTTCCAAAGTAGCAGTCTTATTCCTCATGTCACTTTTCTGAACAAAAGTCTACAATTATATTAACTAAAAAATATATAGAGGGCCTACTGTATTCAGTGGAACTCAGAGACAAAGCCACTGAAAATCAGGATCTCTGGCCAGTGTGAGCCTGCCACCCATCTGGAACCAGGATCTCTGAAGGTTTGCAGCCAACCAGCAACTCTTGGTCCCATTAGCTCAGCATTGTTGCTTATCCAAGAAACAGTCACTTTTCCCATTGTAGTTTTCATTGGGAAAAATATGCAGGTACTCTTCTGTATGCAGTTCCCTTATTCAACCTTGGGTATGCTGGTGGGGAGGTAAGTGTGCATGCACATCATGAAATAGCAGCACAAATGAGAAAAGGACTATTCCATGTGGCCATCAGATACAGAATTTTTACTGTGTAACTCTAACGGGATATAACACAGGGAGAAAAGAACTGCAAACAAATTCTCACTCATAGTAACCATATTTTTCCACTGCTAGTAACACTGATTGAGACTGCTATGCAACTGTCCTGAGTATGATTTAAAAAAAAGAAAGAAAGAAAAAAAAGACTAAAGTGATGTTCACTGGGAATCAGGATTTTCAGCATCAGATAAAGAAAAAAAAAACAGATGTAAGATCAATAGGATTTATATAAAAACTCTGTAATTTATAAATACATATTATCTACCTCTATCTACTGAAAGTTTTAGAAACAATGGGGAATTCAGTAGCAGTGAAAACCTGTAGCACCTAGATTGTTGTCATTAGTTATCATTTATCACTAAAAGGAGCTAAGACTCCTTAGAAAGATAGCTGATTATAGGTCTGTGGCTGGACATGTACAATTTGAGTCTGGAACATTTTGTTCTACTAGAAAGCAAGAAAATAATCACAAATAGTAATATAATGTCAAAAAGACTTAGCTGGTGTCCACCCAACTAAATATGGGACAATTTGAGTTTCAATAAGTTTAAGGAGTATACTAAATAAAATACATTTAAATCAAATGTATTTAATATATGATAATTAAATCTATAATTTCATAATGAAATGTTAAAAATATTAGGAAAACTATTTGGTCCCTGGTGGAGGTCAGTTGTGAACAAAGCCATTATTTTGAAAACTGGTAATGATCAAGCATTAATTGTACCTTTCCTTTATAAACTATAATAAATGATAGTTATACCAGATTATAACTTGATAATGAAAAGTTCTATAAACTGTCTAAACATTTTACAGGTAATAGAAATGACATGTAGAATATTACTATTTTGCAACTTACAATAAGTAAATGGGTCTAGGTAAAACCATTAAGACCTCAAGTGCACAATCAGACATTACATACAACCTGACTGAAATACTCCGCATTGCCTGAATAGCATTACTGAAGTAGCATTACTGAAAAATCACAGATGGTTTCTATTAAGCATCTAGGTATATCTAGCAATGTATTAAAAATACTGATATAGTTTAAATATATTTTAAAACAGACCACAGGAATACACTCGACAAAATCTATGCTTTAGGAAACTCTACCAAACAAATTTCCTGGTTTCTTCTATGAGAGAGAGAGAGAGGTTAAGAGAGAGTTTGAAAAGAGAGAGAAGGTGATGGAAAATATAAAACTGACTAGATATTTGGTGATTTTAAGGAATTATTGTTGACGATTCTAGGTGTGGTGATAGTATTGTAATTACATTCATAAAATTAATCCTCATTGAAATTTTTGGAAAAATGGGGGAAAAATGAATATGGATAATATATAAATATTTGTGGCAAATGTCTTAAATGGGGCCACTGGACTATTATTATGTAGGAGAATGTCTTTCTTTTAGCTAATAGGCATCCAAGTATTTAGGTGTGAATTGTCCTAATGCGTGTAACTTTCAGATAGTTCAGAAAAATAATTATATGTATGTGAATATTTTAGTTTTTTATTTTTATTTTATTTTTAATTTTTTTTCAACGTTTATTTATTTTTGGGACAGAGAGAGACAGAGCATGAACGGGGGAGGGGCAGAGAGAGAGGGAGACACAGAATCGGAAACAGCCTCCAGGCTCTGAGCCATCAGCCCAGAGCCTGACGCGGGGCTCGAACTCACGGACCGCAAGATCGTGACCTGGCTGAAGTCGGACGCTTAACCGACTGCGCCACCCAGGCGCCCCTATTTTAGTTTTTTAATAATAAGAGAGAAGTATTCATATGTTTTAGAGATACATAATAAAATACTATTAAATAAATTAAGTGATTTGCTTCAAAATAATCTACCAAGGTGTGAGTATGTAGTTGAAACAAGATTAGCCACGAACTGGTAATAATTTTTAAAAAAATTTTAACGTTTATTCATTTTTGAGAGACAGAGACAGAGTGCGAGTGGGGGAGGGGCAGAGAGACAGGGAGACACAGAATCCGAGGCAGGTTCCAGTCTCTGAGCTGTCAGCACAGGACCCAATGTAGGGCTCAAACTCACAAACTGTGAGATCATGACCTGAGCTGAAGTTGGACGCTTAACTTACTGAGCCACCCAGGCACCCCTGAACTGATAATTATTGAAGCTGAGATTATGGAACATTAGAATTTATTATACTGTTCTCTCTACTTGTGTATATGTTTAGAATTTTCTATAATAAAACATTAAAGCAGTAAATACTTTATAGTGTCTGCTTGCTTCCCCACCCCACCCTCCACACACAAACAGAGGCTTGTGGATTTGATCAGGTGAGAGTGATACAGAAACCATTAGCAGGGCACACAAGGGGCTCCAAGTGACACATCACCAGGGATCTGGGCTCCAGGAGAGGCAGGTTATATTTCAGAGCAGAAGGGCCACACTTGCCCTTCCTTTAGATAGATTCTACTTCAACCCGATCCACAACTTTCATCTCTGGAGAAACTTCAGCAGAGCCCATCCCTCACCTCCACTCATGTTGCATATCTTGTTCTCACAGATGCTCATATTTGGGCAGTTACATAGGAGCCAGATTGCCCTTCAGAGCCCCTCACTCTCATCCCAGAGCCACATGCTTGTGGAGTCCTGCTGCAGGAAGCTGGAAGAGTATTGATAAAATTCTTCTACAATGAGGCCATTATTCTGGCTGTCTATACGGGAATTTTCAAAGGCAGAAGTTCTCAATTCTCATATCTAATAATGTAAATGGTGTCCCATGCTCTGTTAGCTGCAGTCATTCCAGAAACTTAACTTATTTTAAATTTTGTATTATATAATATTTCAAAAATACACAAAAAGTGAGAAAACAGAATGATGAATTCCTCTGTATCTATCACCTAAATTTAATAGTTATGAATATATTTTACAATGTTATGCAATTGATACCTCTACTGCTCTTTTTCTGGAATATTTGAAATGAAATCCCCCAACATCATATATTTTTTTCTGTAAATATGTCATCATGTATCTCTAATACAGCTATTGCCCATAAATTCTATTTCATTTTAACACTTAAAAGTTTACTGTCTATATATAATATCTAATACCTGGTGCATATTAGGATTTCCCTGATTGTCTCATAAATGTCTTTCTACAGTTAGGTTATTAGAGTCAGGATCCAAAGCCCATAGATTGCATTTTATTGTTAATCCTCTTTTGTCTCTCTTCTTCTGTAGGAGTTCCCTGACCCCTCTCTGTTTTGTTCCATGCCATTGTTTTCTGGGAAAAACTCAATCATTTTCTGTGTAGGAAATCATACATCCTGGATTTTCTTTCTTGTGTAGCCTTCCAAGTGGTTTCTCCAGCCCCTGTAGTTATTTCAAATGGACAATTAGAGCTTGGTGATTAGACTCAGGTTCCACTTTTGAAGGAAGACTACCATCATTATGGTGCTGGAAACTCACCACACCGTAAAGCACACAACATGCCCTCTCTTCACATACAGTGAACCAAAGTTTGGCCAGTTAAATATAAGGGAAAAAAATATCACTGTGCTCATTTGCGGTCTGTCTGATCCCTCCATTATAAAATCCCCCAACAGTTTTTCCCACTAATGTTTTTCACATTCATCAAAGTTACTTACCTAGATCCATACTTTTATTTGAAGTTTCAAAGTGTTGATTTTCTAATCCTACCTTTTCTTCTGTATTCATATACTGGTATTCTTCAAAATGGATAATTTTCCTTATCAACTCTGGATGCCATGGAATATAAACTTGTAGAGATAAGGTATAATAAAGCTTGGTTACCTTCAGTTAGTTTTCAAATTCTATATTGATATGTTGATGTCATAATAACCTCTTCTATTGAACATTTTTAAAATCATTAAGAATTGATATATTTACAAATATTTGATAATTTGGTGTGTTTCAATCTATTCCAAACATCATTTGTGTTATCCACATTGTTACATCTTAATCCAGCAATAGTTTCTTCAGCAAACAGGTGTGTTTTTTTTGTTCTCATTTTATTTTGAAAAATGTTAAATGTATATGTGTGACTTTTTGACAGAACTCTGTATCATCGTTTATCTTTCTCCAATATGGGACAATAATACTTTAGACTTATCTTTTGCAGTTCCTGCCCCGTATCTGGATACAGACATTCTCAAACTGTTTCTAAATTTCTTTAGTGGGAAAAATGCAATTTTTGACCAGAATCTGGATGTGTGGAGTACACGATTTTATTTGATCTTTAGAGTGACTCTGAAGTATAGTTACTACAATTATCTGGTATTTTTTAGTTAATAAAAAATCTGAAGTTTGGAGAGGTTAACAAATTTAGTCAAGGTTACAGTTAGATAATTAAGATCTAAAGGGTGTTCTACTTGCTGTGAGAGAATATAGCATAACAAGGATGAAGATTTTTGTCTCCTAAAAGTTTATAATCAGATTGAGGAAATCCACATCTCCTGAGAAATAGTTTACCAACATCTTGAGGTGACTGGGGTCTCATGGTGACAGGAAGTTGGTTCCTGGCATAAAGAACAAGGTAGAGAAACTTTATGAAGAGGTTGCCCTTCATCAGTAAGATGGAACAAGCAGCATATAGTGAGGCATTGGCATTTTATTTTGGATAAATATATCCAAAATATATTTTGACAGAAGGCTGACAGAAGGTTTGGGTTCTGAAAGTTGATTGGGAGCTGACAGAAGTGAGGGGACAGAGAAAGTAAGGCAGGAAAGGACTCCACATCTAGGTATTTCATCAAGAGAAAAGAAAACATGTGACCACATAAATATGTGAATATTCACAGCAGCTTTAGTCATAATAGTCAAACCTGGAAATAACTCAAATATCCATTACCAGTAAATGGAGTAAAAATGATATATTTGTACAATAAAATACTATCTGGCAATAAAAAAGAACAAATCAGTGTGCAAAACATCATGGGTGAATCTCAAAAACATTATATTCAGCTAAATAGCTCAAATTGTATGATTTGTTTTTGTGAATTTCTAGAATTTGAAAAACTAATCTATAATGGGAAAAAAAATCTACGATTACTCAGATTGAGGGTCGAGGGTGGAGGGAAGCAGGCTGCAAAGGGCATAGGGAGACATTTAGTGTGGTTACATACCCAGTAAAACTTATACAGGCACTTATCAAAGTACATCAAATTTTATGTTTAAAATGGGTGTATTTAATTTAAGTTGTAACTCAATAAAGTTGGCTTTAAAAACCTAACAAAAGGGATGTCATCACGATGACTACCATAGACAATAGGGATTATCTTTGCAGGGACCTCTGAGAAACACAGAGAATGCCCCTCTGCCCCACTTCTCACAGCCAACACTATTTATCAGAAAGATAGGAGGCAGGCACATTTACCCACTGTCTGCATCTCCTCTCCTTTGAGGGTTGCCCTTGGAGGTGTCAAATTCCCTGCACTTCTGAGCTGAACCTGTGTGTTTTTACTATTCACCATGGCAAACCTGTGATTTGGCACTGAGCCTTTCCTGTACACCTAACACAGAATTTATTTGTAGTGTATATTAATTAATAATAATACCATCGATAACAAAAGCAATAACAATAACCCATGCTGCCAGTTACTCCTGTGGCAGCAGTGGTTCTTTCTGAAGATAGCACAGTGGGGAAATACTGGACCAGGTTTATACATTTTCAACTCATACATAAGGTTTTCATTTATGCCTATCTTCACAGGTAACCTGAACAAATTGCCTAAGTCTTCTGAAAGAGCATTATCAAATGAGGACATGTTTAAACAATACCTGATAAAAATCACTGTTGTGTTTTTAATGTGAAATCACTTTCTCATTCTGGTATAATTGTCTATCTAATATGTTACATCTAAATACTTATAAACCCTACACTACAATGTTGTAAACTTTGATATTAGTAGTCATATGTGCTTCAAAAAGATCAAGAGAAAAAGGTTTTTTTTTTTTCCTCACACATATTTGCCATGTCAGGTGGTTACCACATGTTAAGAGAAATCTTTAAAAACCACAAAATATTTGGCTGAGAGTGACCAAGCTGTAGGAAGTGAACACCACCTCAAAGGGGAATACATTGGGGAAACCAGGGATTAGCCTATTATCAAGAAGGGTTTAAGTTATTAGTGTCATCAGCTCACTGGCTGGTCTGAGAAGCTTGGCTCCTTTGCTCCAGAAAGACTCTTGGTGAGAAGGGAGGTGAGCAACACAGTCATTGCATTCTTCCTTAGCCACCACTATTCACAGCCTGAAGGATATCCGGATAATTCAGGGTGAGGAGTTGAGGCCAAACAACTTTAATGCAGCTGGATTTACTGAGTCCAGAGCCCCAAACCCTTGAGACCAGGCATTGGGCACTGCTGGGTTCCAGCCTCTGCCTGCTTTCACTTTCCCAGGATTTGCATGGTGACCCAGGTGCTCCCCTGCACATCCATCCTTCCCACTTTTCATATCCTGTTCAAGTCTGACCTAAGAGAGAGGAGTTTTAACTTTTGTTATTTTTTAACCTTTCAGTGCCCATGCAATAAATATTCCTGGTGGAAAATGAATGTCATACAGATAAGCACACAGAAGAAAATATAAATAATCCATAGTCCTCCCTACCCCAGAGAAAATCATTCCTAGCATCCCCTGTTTGTGAACTTTTCTCATAATGTCCCAGAAATAAAAGGCTTATGCTGTGATACAATAAATTTGTCAAATCCTATATGATAAGGATTTGAGGGAGCCCTGCAGTAAAAAACAAAACAAAACAAAACAAAAAAACAAACAAACACTATTTTACCTTAATTCCAGTTCACTTCACTACAGAGGTCATTATTTCCTGTGGGAAGACTGCTTAAAGGAACTCTTGTTCTATGCAATATGCTTTGAGAAATGCCATAATATACCTTAATAAGACCAAACATAAATCTTTCAAGGTGGGATAGAAGAAGTTTCTCTCTCTCCTCTCTTTATTGCTTTATTTTAAATATTTCCCAGTAATTGCTGCTGTTGCCCTATTCTGGCCTTAGGGAATGCTGCCCTCCATTGTTGAACCCCAGACTAGTGAGAATCTGTTGGGACATTTTAAGTAAAAACTTGACAAAAGACTAAGGGAAATTAAAAAAAAAGGAAATAAACAGTGAGTCAAAACTATGGAGTGATCTGTCTCACAAATAGAATTCACTTATCTTCCTCCTGAGGTACTTCCTGCTGAGGTAAGAACTTGCTAGCAGTCCTGTGTATAATCTCAAACAAGCTTGAGACAAGCTCTCGAAGATACAAGTGCAAGAGAACCAAACCCAGGGACAGAGATGTTTTCTGCAAAACCAGCTAGTTTCCCTGAATTAGGTCAACTTCATGGCTAATTCCTGGAAATGCCATCCCCTTCAGGGATTGGGGTTGCTGAGGTAAGTGTAGATGGGCAGGGCCCTTTTCTACTGGAAATGAGGTTGCAAGGAGATCACCCACATTCTCCTGTACCAACATCTCATGCTGCTATGAAGTGGTCTTTGCAGCAGACAAGGATAGATGAACCACTATCTGAAATTTGAGTTGTGTTTAAGTAACTTTGACATTTTGTTCCCTGCAAGTAACTTTCATCAACAATTGTGAAACTCCATTTCCTGACTGGTTGTTCTACTGTGTCTGAGGAGGTCCTGCCCCTGAAGTCAGAAAGGTCTTTCCACTGAGATCCCTGAAATCCCTCAACCCCACTTTTCAGCTGCCAGGAGCTGAGACAAGTGACCCTTCCCATCACACACACTCTGTATCACACATTTTCCAACCCCAAACATACCATATATTTTTCTTTCTTTTCTTTTGGCACCTTTTCCTTCCTGGTCTTCTTAATTTCTATTACCTTAACATGCTCTTTCTATTTTTATTCTTCTCAGATGTTTGTAGCTAAGACATCCCTGAACACTCTGCTCAAATATAAAATAAGGAACTTGGATTAAATAATTTTTAAGGTCATTTCCACCTCTAGTGGGAGTTATCATGTTGTCACTTTCTCTGGGTTAAATTTTTACTTATTCATCAAAGGAGGAGTTTGGATTGGAAATTTCTAAGGATTATTTCTGGTATAAAATTGGATTCCATTCTCATGCAATTTACTAGATTTCTCCTGTGTGTGTGCATGTGACAGGGATGGGGTGCAGTTTGAGGACTGTCGTCAGTGCATACACTGGGTAGCTGTCTAATTCTTTCTGATGGAATGTCCTACTCATGGCCTTGTCTCTATTTCACATTCCATCTTAGAGAAGTATATTTTAATCTGGATATATGTAACCTACATCACAGGGAAATGAGCTCTGGATCTTTTCCTTTTAGCAAATTCAATTCAGTGCTATGGATATTTCCTGAATACCAAGATGATCTGGGTCCTGAGTTAGGCCTGGACAGATTGAGTCTTGAAACATCAGGGAAATGGGGACATGGAAACTTCTCAGATTTTAAAGGGGAAGTTATGCATCCTGCTTTGTCAGAGTAGAGCAGGTTCTGGCTCCTAGCCTTTTATCCATTCTGTGCCTTGTGGGTCCCCTGTATTGACAAGTTTTATTACCCCCAAAGTTGTTTCATTTCTGTCAGATACATGGAAAGCTTTGTTCTTCAGAATCCTTGACTTCCAGAATCCAGCTCTCCCCTTTCCAACTGCTAATTACAATAATTGTAATTAAGCTCATTACTCCTGGAATCACCCTCTGCTCATCATGGTGTTTCTGAATTTCAGTTGAGGGTAGAGTCAACACAACTTAAACATTACAAATCTGGCCTAAAGTTGTCTCTTTGTCGTCAAACTTTCTTTTGGGGGGGGGGGGCAAGTTAGTTCATTTCCCAGGGCACAAGGCAGTTGTCTTTCTTACCAAGTGAAATCTGACCCTTCAACAGATGGGAGCCCCTCTCCATATCTCAGAGCAGGCAGGGCTGGTGCACTCTGGCTCTCCCTTCAGCCCTTACTCAAATCTTTCATAAGCTGTTAGCATGATGGGCTGCTTGCAACCAATTCATCAGAATGAATGATTATTTTAATAGAAAATATTTCAATAAATAACACAATAGCTCATTGAAGATGGGAGATGAAGAGGTTTTCAGAAATGTCATGCACCTGGACCTATGGTAATGGGTAGAGCATGCAGGTTTCTGAGTTCAGTGGAACCTCCACTGTAAATGAGCCATCTGATCACCAGTGTTCAGGATTATCTTGTGGATGTCACCTTGCCTCTGTTTTCAGCAGGTGCTTGTGCAATGGTCCAGGAAGGCTCCACAAAGCCCAAGAACACTGGTTCCCTCTCTCCAAAGCTCATCTGGCCAGTGCTGCTGTTGAACATCCAAACTGTCATCAGAGACTGCTGTTGAATTTTCAATAAGGAAGCATAACATGAAGGTGGTATGGTAAATTGACTTAATCTGAGAACAAAGGATGGGGAGTCCTAACCAAAAGTGATATGATCCCATATTCCTACTTAAATAAATAGGAATACCAGTAATTCACACTTTCAACCAAGACCCCCTAATTTCAACTGTGGATATCTTTCTGAGGATCTGACTTTGCTCCAGCTTATGTGCAACATTTAGGTCACTTGTATATTTTCTCCTAGTGTAAAAGATAAAACAACAGGTAATTTTCATTGAAAAAATACTATAACTATATGTTGGTGATACATTTTCTTTTCAAAAATTAATCATCAAAATTGGGCTTTATTTAAGTAAATGGGCTTACTTTTGGGAAGTGTATCACTGACAGGAAAGAACCCATATTCTGGGTCATAATAGCTGTCTGGCTAGACAGGGAACTGACCCCTCCCTGCCCATAAATCCAATTTCTTCATATCACCTATGCCTCAGGAAGCTCAGATACAGGCATCACTGAAGCCACCCCCACCCCTTTTATTTTCCTCTGACTGTTCCAAATGCCTAGGGAGCTGACGGAGGACACAGACTAGTGTGAAGGACACTTGGTTTCTGCAGAAGAATCCATTGTGCATCTCTACCCCTTGAAGCCTCTAGCCACTTCAAGAGGGACATGGTTATTACTCTCAGCCCCTCCAAATGCTGAGCTTGACAGACATGGATATTGGAATGGAGGGAACTGTCTGTCAGCCCATATGTCCTTGTCTCTGCAGTTACATCTCCTCATGCTCCCAGGAGGAAAGCTCTCATTACCTTGCTTCCCTCCCTGGTCTGTAGCTTGGTCATTTGATTATCACCTCATAAAATTTACAGCTGCCTCTTGTCTTTATGGCATTAATATTTCTACTATTGCTTGAGCACATTTTAGAGGAGAATTATTATCCTTTGAATAGAACATGAAAGGGACAGCCTGTCTTTCTGAAAATCATTTATTTATTTTTCCCTTGTAAATCCTGTATATATGCCTAATAGCTACACCTTGGAGGCTCTGGTCTGTTGATTCATTAGGTTATCTTAGGGCTTCTAACTGGGTGGCCTTGAGCCTGCCTCTCCCTGTCTCCATTATGAGATGTGCAGGCTAAGGGACAAGCCCCTACATGGGACTATGGGATAGGATCCAGTAACCACTAGGAAGCCGTTTTGCCTTATATATCTTTTCTATTTATTTTTTTCTCTATTGATACTATATGATGATAATTTGGCCAGGGAATGTAGGAATATACAAATCCCTTCCTGTTTTAGCCACTACTCCTCTGAATGAGTTCTTTAAAGGAAATATATGGACATGTTAACGGTGGCAAGAGAAATTAAAGTAACATTTTATTATTAATAGAATTTTGTTTGAAAGCCCCAATTCAGAAGTGTAGGATGGATCTATGAGGAATTCTTCTTTTCAAGGCTGGTGAAACTTAGACTAGAGCCAAAAGCTGAACAGCCTTCTGTTTCTCTTGTCAACATCAGAAACTCAGATCTTGCCACCAAACAGATTCACCTCTTGTGTACTTGTGATTTGAGATAGTTTTCCTCTTGTTTTAAATCAGTCTTGATTGTGCTCTCATAATGAGAGGAGAATTGTCACTGATTTTGGATATCTTATAGAGTGTATCAGTAGTTCTAAATATTGGCTGCACATAGAATCACTGGGGGAACATAAATAAACAAAGACAAAAACAAACCAGTAATACCTGATCCCATTTTCAGACATTCTGTTTAACTTGTCTGAGGGAGAGCCTGGACCCTGTTGATTTTATTTTCCAAGCTTGAGACTCTTCTAGATTACAAAAGTTTCTCAAAGTTAGTGGGCATCAGAATCATTCATAAATGTTTTAACTGTTCTGCTGTCCAGGACCCACTTCAGCTCTACCAAATCCCAATTTCTGATAGTGGAGCCAGACACTTATGTTTTAGTAAAATTTTGTTAGGCAAATGTGGTGCATCTCCCAGGTTAAGACCCATTGATTTAGGCCCAAGTCTTTATTTTAAAGTAAAATCTGAGACTCAGAGAAGTAAAATGCATTACATAAAGTATATTACATAATAACCAAACATGAGAGAGATGGCTTTTTATATTTATTTAAGCTAAAGACAAAAACAGTTAACTCATTTCCCCCATGCCACGCTTGCCACCACTAGCAATTACCAATCTGTTCTCTGTATGTATGAACTTGGTTTTCACTTTTGTTCTTAATTTAGACTCCACATAAAGAGAGATGATATGGTATTTGTGGTTTTCTGACTTATTTAACATAATACCCTCGCAATCCATCCATGTTGTGCAAAAAGCAACATTTCATTCTTTTTTTTTTTCCTGGATGAGTAATATACATACACACACACACACACACACACACACACACAATTTTAAAAAAAATCTATCTATCCATTGATGGACACTTAGGTTGTTTCTGTGTCCTGCCTATTGTGAATAATTCTGCAATGGACATAGTGGTGCAGATATCTTTTCAAGTCAATGCTTCCATGTTCTTCAGATAAATGCCCAGAAGTGGAATTACTTGGACAAAAGGCAGTTGGACGTTTAATTTTTTGAGGAATGGTATAGTGTTTTTCATAGTGACTGTACCATTTTATAATCCCACCAACAATGCACCAGGGTACCCTTTTCTCCACATCCACACCAACCTTTGTTATTTCTGTCTTTTTGATTCTAGCTATCCTGACTGGTGTGAGGGGATATCTCATTGTAGTTTTGACTGACATTTCCCTGATAATGAGTGATTTTGAGCATCTTTTCATGTACCTGCTGGCCATCTGGATGGCTTTGGAAAAAGGCTCATTCATATCATTTGCCCATTTTTAATCAAATTGCCTGTTGCTGGTTTTTGTTTTGTTTTGTTTTGTTTTTTTACTATTGAGTTGCAGGAGTTCTTTATATATATTGAATATTAGCCCCTTATCAGATACAGACACACCTTGTTTTATTGCACTTCACTCTATTGTGCTTAGCAAATATTGTGGTGGGTTTTTTTGGTTTGTTTGCTTTTTGTTTGTTTGTTTGTTTGTTTGTTTGTTTCTATGAATTTAAGGTTTGTGTCAACCCTGTGTCAGGCAAGTCTTTTGGCACCATTTTCCCAATAGCATTTGTTCACTTCATGCCTTTGTGTCATGTTTTAGTAATTTTCCAACATTTCAAATTTTTCCTCTGTTATTTTGTTTGTTATGGGATTTGAAATCAGTGATCATGACTTGCTGAAAGTTCAGATATGGCTATCACCTTTTAGCAATGAAGCATTTTTAATAAAGGTATATACATTGTTTTCTTAGGCATAATACCATTTAACACTTAAAAGACTAAAAATATAGTGTAAACATAACTTTTATGTGCACTGGGGTATGCCTGTATTTGATTTGCAAATATCTTCTCCCAATCAGAAAGATGCCTTTTCATTTTGTTGATGGTTTTCTTTGCTGAACAGAAGCTTTTCAGTAGCTATAGTCTTCTTTATTTTTGCTTCTGGTGTTAGGATCTAAAAACATTGCCAAGACCTATGTCAAAGAGCTCACTGCCTATGTTTTCTTCTGGACTTGTATTGTTTTAGGTCTTATGTTCAAGTTTTTCATTCATTTTGGGTTAATTTTTGTGTATGATATATAACAACAGCCCATTTTCTTTTCTCTCTTTGTCTTTTTTCTTCCTTTCCTTTCTTTCTTTCTTTCTTTCTTTCTTTCTTTCTTTCTTTCTCTCCTTCCTTCTTTTCTTCTTTCTTTCTTTCTTTCTTTCTTTCTTTCTTTCTTTCTTTCTTTTTTGTGTGTGAATGTCCAGTTTTCCCAACACCACTCATTGAAGACTGTCCATTTCCTACTGTATATTCTAAGCTTCTTTGTTGTAAATTAATTAACCATATATGTGTGAATTTATATTGAGCTCTATTATGCTCTATTGGTCTATATATCTGTCTTTGTGCCAATACCATACTGTTTTAATTTCTATTGCTTTGTAATAGAGTTTGAAATCAGTGAATGTGACACTTCCAAGTTTATTCTTCTTTCTCAAGAACTTTTTTTGGCTATTCAGATTCTTTTGTGTTTCCATTCAAATTTTAGGATTGCTTATTCTATTTCTGTGAAAAATGTAATTGGAATTTTGATAAGGATTGCATGGAATCTATTCATTACTTTGAGTAATTTAGACATTTTAACAATATTAATTCTTCCAACCCATGAGCATTTATTTGTGTTTTCTTCATTTTTTTTTTTTTTTACCCTTAATGTCCTGCAGTTTTCAATATACAAGTCTTTCAACTCCTGGTTAAATTTATTCCTAGGTCTTTAATTCTGTTTGATGCTATTATAAATGGGATAATTGTTTTTAAATTTCTATTTGTGATAGTTTGTTACTAGTGTAGAGAAATGCAACATATTTTTGTGTATTGATTTGTATCCTGCAACTTTACTATATTCATTTACTAGTTCTAACAATTTTTTGGTGGAATCTTTAAAAGTTTCTATGTAATGGTTCACCCTTGAACAAAATGGGTTTTGAATTGTGTGCATGCACTTATACATGGATTTTTAAAAATAAATACAGCACAGCACTATAAAATGCATTTTTCTACTTTATGATTCTTAATATTTTCTTTTTTCTAGCTTACTTTATTGTGAAAATACATTATGTTAATATATATAACATACAAAATATGTGTTAACTGACTGTTACAAGTAAGGCTTCCGGTAAACATTAGGTCATTAGTAGTTAGATTTGGGGCAAGTCAAAAGTTATATATGGATTTTTTAATGCACAGGGGGTCGGTGCCTCTAACCTGTACATTGCTCAAGGGTCAACTTGTTACTATCGTACCATCTGCAAATAGTGACACTTTTGCTTCTTCCTTTCAATTAGTTGACTTTTATTTCTTTTTCTTGCCTAATTTCTCTAAAATTCCCTATACTATATTGAATAGAAGTCGGAATAGCTGTTTTGCTCCTGATCTTAGAGAAAAAAATTTCAGCTTTCATCATTGAGTATGATGCTAGCTGTAGGCCTATCATAGATGGCCTATAGCATGTTGAGATATGTTCCCTCTATGCCTGCTTTTTGTGGATTTTTTATAATAAGTGAATGTCAAATTTCATTAAGTGCTTTTTCTGCATCTATGGAGATGATATATGATTTTTATCCTTCATTTTGTTAATGTGGTGTATCATAGTGACTAATCTGTTGATGTTGAACCATCCTTTCATTTCTGGAATGAATCCTACTTAAAATATATTGTATGATCTTTTAATGTTTTGTTGAATTAGGTTTGATAATATTTTATTGAGAAGTTTTACATCTATGTTCTTCAGGGTTATTGCATGTAATTTTCTTTTCTTGTAGCATCCTTGTCTGGTTTGTGTATCAGGGTAATGCTGGCTTCATAAAATGAGCTGGGAAGAATTCCCTCCTCTTATATTTTCTTTGGAAGTGTTTAAAAAGGATTGGTATTAAGTATTCTTTGAAAATTTGGTAGGATTCACCAGTGAAGCTGTCTGGTTCTGAACTTGTTTTTTTGGGAGGTTTATGAGTACTGATTCAATTACCTTTCTAGTAATTGGTCTATTTGGATTTTCTATTTCGTCATGTTTCAATCTTGGTAGGTTTATATGTTTCTAGATATCTGTCCATTTCTTCCAAATCATCAAACTTGTTGGTATATATAGTTGTTCACAGTGGTCTTGTGAACCTTTGTATTTCTGTGGTGTCAGTTGTAACATCTCCTCTTTCATTTCTGATTTTATATATTTGAGTTTTCTTAGTATATCTAACTAAAAGTTTATGAATTTTGCTTATCTTTTCAAAGAGTCAACTGTTAGTTTCATTGACATTTTCTATTAGTATTTTTAATGTCTATTTCACTCATTTCTTATCTAATCTTTTTTTGTTTCCTTCCTTCTACTAACTCTGGGTTTCATTTGTTCTTCTTTGTCCAGTTCCTTGATATGTAAAGTTAGGATGTTCTTTTTAAGGATTTTCCCGTTTCTTGAGGTAGGCATTTATGACTATCAACTTCCTTTTTAGAACTGCTCTTGGTGCATCCCATAAATTTTGGTATATTACAGAAAATTTGGTATGTTATAAATATATTGGATATTGACAAAGGTTTTTAATTTTTTAATATAATTTTTTTAGCCATATACCTCAGAGTTTGCTTACCTATAAGCAGAGACAATTATAGAAAGGAGAGTGGAAGTAATTTATCGAATTTCTTTAGTTATTTTGGGGTGATATCTATAGAGCTGATTTCCTATTTTTTGAAATTAAATAAGTCCATTTATATTAGCATTAATAAATGAGTATTGTGTACTGGGTATGAATCTAAAGGGCAGAAGCTTGAAAAGTAATTAGTCTATTTAGAAAAAGTATCTCCAGTAATGTTTGTTCATAACAAATGAAAATAACAAACACCAAAAAGGTCCAAACATTGAATAATCCATTATAGAAAGCATGAATTTCATGTAGCAATATTTCAGCATATTGATTTCAGAATTAAGACTTTTTTCTCCTTTATGGCACATGAGACTACATGAAGGGTATAAAGACAGTGCTTGGTGAGGAGTCCCTGGAGTAGAGACTTAAAGAAAAGTCTGAAGAAACTTGGAGGAAGAAAGCAGAAGAGTGCTAGAAAAAGTAGGAGGATGAAACCTTCCTGTCCCCAGGGCTGACCAACTCTGTGAGATCACAGGGAGCAGCTGATCAGTGGCAATAAACTGATATGAAGATAGCAAGCCCAATATAAATGACAAACCTAAACTGTATTCATAAATAATGCTGACTTTATTTTCCCTCATTGCTAATTAGAAACAATAATATACAAGGAAACAGAAGTTACTTAATGTGTAATTATTCAGTCAGCAATTTTCAAATCATAAATATGGATTGCTCTGAGTTATCATGTTCAAGTCATCTGAAATAGAGCACCGTATGCAAATGTGATTAATGCATCCATGCACCAAGCAGCTCTGAAATGTGACTTTTTTTTTTTAAGAAAATGATTGTTGCAGCCAGGTGTGGGTCATTAGCATTGCTAAGTAATTATCTTCTTCCTTGTTTCCTGACTATTCTTTTGAAACCTTAAGACAGGCCATCAGGTTCCTACTAGATAAGGAGACCTGAGACAAATGCTGATACAATAAATAATATTTTTGAGGGTCAGAGGGGAAATCAACTGGACAACAGAATAGCTTGGGCTCTTCAGAGCATTTCCAGGAGGACAGACAGACATAGTAGCCATGACCCACACCACATCTCTCTCTAGGTGAGCTTACCCTTGCTGTGGCTTCTGGATCATCCATTTGCCAGTGGTGCCCAGATCCACCCATTCAATCCAGACTTCTCTTCTGATCTACAGATTTCTGACAGCTTCACTTGAATAACATCCCAAACTTAAATTATACAAATATAAACCTTGATCTATGTCCTCCTTCTCTCATCACTCTGTTCTTACTTCAGGTTTTATTATCTCAGAAAATAATATCAAGACAGAAATGTAAGACTGCAAGCCAGAAATTGCTAAACCATAAAACAAGAAATTGTTAAGCCATAAATATAACAGTTATTTTGATATTACATTTTCCTTACTTCTCACTTCCAATCCGTAAGTAATTCCTGCCATTTCTGCCTCAAAAATATATCTCTAATCTCTCCATACCTCCATCTTCACAGCCACTATTGGAATCACACTCATTGATCACCTGCATATTACAATAGTCTCTTAATTACTCTTCTTGATTCCACTCTTACCTCCCTCTTGATGTAAAGTCCAGAGAGACCTTTACAAATATGTATTAGATGCCATTATCTTTTTCTCACTTACAATACAGATACTTTATTTCATTTCATTTCATTTCTTTTATTTCATTTCATTATATACAGAGCTATATTAGTTTCAGGTATGTAATATAATGATTTAACAATTCTATACATTACTCAGAACTTATAAGTGTACTCTAAAACTCCTTTATCTCTTTCACCCATATCCCTAATCCCCTCCTGTTTGATAACCACCAATTTGTTCTCTGTGCTTAAGAACCTGTTATTGGGGTGTCTGGCTGGCTCAGTCAGAGGAGTATGCAACTCTTAATCTCAGGGTTGTGAGTTTGAGCCCCATGTCGAGTCAAGAGATTACTTAAATAAAATTTTTAAAAACTTTGTAAAAATACCGGTTATTTTGTTTCTCTTTGTTCATTGTTCATTTTTTTCTTAAATTCCACATGAAAGTAATCATATGGTATTTGTTTTTCTCTCTCTGAATTATCTCATTTAGCATTATACCATCCGTAATGTATTAATATCCAAAATATATAAGAACTTATGCAACTCAACTTCAAAAGAACAAATAATCGAATTAAAAATGGGCAGAGAACCTAAATGAACATTTTTCCAAACAAGAATTACAAAGATCTTGACACTACTACTCATCAGGTAGATGCTATTTACTTTTCTGCTTAAGACTAGTCAGTAGTTTCCTGCCGCATTTCACATAAAGTCCCAGATCTCTGACCCAATAGACTGTCTTCACATGGTATGGTCACCTTCTGCCTCAGCCACATCATCAGTGTTCTTCTCTTCTATTCTAGCTGTCCTCCAGCCACAAAAACCTTCTCTTGGTTTCTTTAAGAGATAGTGGTCTCCTGACCCAGGGACTTGAAACATACTATTTCCTCTGACATATAAGCCCTTTATTCCTCTCTTGCTCTTGCTTTTAATTCTCATATTTTAGAACTCATATGGCAGGTTACATCCTCAAGGCCACCATTCCTAGTCACCCAAGCCTACTTGTTCTCTCCTATAGCACTCAGATTTTGTTCTTCATATTGCCTCCCACAAATTATAATTAAGTGTTATTCACTGATTTTCCATTTCTTAAGTGAATGAATAAGCACCATTTTATAGAGAAAACCACCTACTGTGGTGTGGTAGAAAGAAGCTTTGACAAAAATTTAGGATATCTGAGCCACTCCTAATAGAGCCACTATTACACCTTACCTTTGGGTAAATCTTTGGGCCTCTCTGGACCTATGTGCCCTTGCCTGCATATAATAGAATCAAAATGCACCATTTGTATGACTCTGAATTTCATAATAATAAAAACAAACATTACAACTCCTGACACATTCTTATGTGTGCAAGGAACTAATTATGTATGCAAGCTTCACTTGTGGTTCCTCTTTGGTTAATTTTGTCAGTCTAGGAACATCATAGCTTAAAATGTTAACTATAAGATCTATCCAATTTTAATTTCATGGTATGGAGGGACATCTAAAATTGCCCCTGTGTGATGTGAGCATTGAGTAGGAGAGAAGAATGCATAGTTTATGCTGGACATGAATCTCTCAAGTCTGAAAACTGGAGAATGGTGGATTTTGAAAGTAGGCTGCAGTGGCTTGAACTGACAGTCTGAGGGAAATCACCTTCATGATCCTAGTGAGAGTGAGTTGTACTAATTTCAGACTAATCCAAGAGCTTATCTGCCATTGCCTCAGGACATAGGGCCACAGACCCTGAGAAGTTGAAGATGTGAAGGGAACTGTGCTTTATCTATGGCAGTTCTATGCATTTGAGCAAGGTTCATGGACCCAGGCTGTCAAAGCAGCAGCAGCAGTCATAAGAAAAATAGAAAAATTAGAAGTAGCCCTTAAACACTTTTTGGTTTCCTAAACGAGGATACTCATTGAAGCAGAAAACCGGAAACTACTAGTGGCACCAGTAACATTGTCACATTCCCAAAGCTGCCTGAGATATTGTCTGCTGACAGGTAATGGACATGACCTAAATCACTCTTTCTTTGCAACTTCAGATACCAATCAGTTATCATTTCTTAAAGTAATGAATCTGAAAGGCTGGAGAATCTCAGGACTTGATAGAAGCTACGTCTTCTTTTATTTTTTTTTCCCTTAACCTTCTCATACCCTTGAAGCATTTCAAAGTTTCCTAGTTCTTAATGCCCTCAAATACTGTAATATGAGAGATATACATGAACAGCAAGACTTTCTTTATCACATGACCAGTTAGACAAAGGTCAAGAAAGTGTGAACACAAGAATATATACAAGCCAGAAAATGAGGATAGAGAAAGAGAAGAAAGAGGAGGAAGAAGCAAAGAAGAGCAAGAGAGAGAGAGAGAGAGAGAGAGAGAGAGAGAGAAGAGAGAGGATGTGCACAACAGAAGGAATGAGGTAGACAGAAGATGTAAAGGAGGAGAAAGAAAAGGAAGAGGAGGTAGAAATAATGGGGTATATGTAGGAGGTGAAGCAGGTAGCAGGGCACATGATTTGTATGCCCCCCCCCAAATTTCAATGAAGCAAATAAAATCAATTACAGCATATGGGAGATTGAAAAATTCATTATCTGTAGATTCATGCAAGAGGTTAATGAGTTTATTAGCAATCCATAAATACACCATGAAACTAGTCTAGGGAAAGCTATCTTTACTTCTCCATGTTTCCTCTCTTTCTTAGCTCCCAGAGACTAAAGAAAATCATTTCCTTCTCATGAAAAGATTTTTCTCAGACTCTAGTGCTCATTTGTATTTTCAATTTGAACAAAGTCTCCATTTCTGTACAGTACTGGGTTATGAAATATCCTACAAATAAGAGTTTTCAATCATGCTGAGCATAAGCACATTGGACATCTCCCAATTTCGCAAACTCCAGGCTGCTCCTTATGTAATACAGTTTTTCCAGGTTTGACAGTTGTGCTATATTACATTCCTTTCAAGGCTTGTGGCCAATGCATATTATACTTACTTATCTTGTGTATAGAACATATTGTTCCTCACTAAAGAACACTTTAAGGGCATTTGTGCCTGGGGATCTATTACCTGTACTGGCTTGATATGTCCTTCTATTACCCTTTTATTAAGGTATTGAGGTATAACAAGGTATGTTAAAAACTAGACTCAAACCAATGTTAGTCTCCAATGGACTCATGAAATAATGTGATTTACACAAGACTGTCTTTAATATTTTTAAAATTAAAATAATATAGATTCACAGGAAATAGCAAAGATAGTATAGAGAGGTTTCATGTCTCAGTTTCCCAAAAGGTTACATTTTATACAAATGTAAATAATATCTAAACCAGGAAATTAGAATTGAAACGTATGTATAGTTCTCTATCACTTTATTACATTGTGTAGATCTCTGTAATCACCACTGAAAGAAATGTTTCATCATTACAAAGACCTCTCTTTTGTTATCCCTTTACAGTCACACACAGCGTCCCCACCCCACCAATCTTTAATCCATGTCAACCATTAATTTGTTCTCTAGGTCTATATTTTTGTCATTTAAAGTGTGTTATCTAAATGGAGTCATACAATGTTTAACCTTTAGAGATTAGCTTTTATTCACTCAGAATATTGCCATTGAGAGTCACCCAAGTGGTTATGTATATCAATAGTTTGTTCCTTTTTACTCCTTAGTAAGATTTCATTGTATGGATGTATCATAGTTTGTTAAACCATTCACTTACTGCAGGGTAGTTCGGTTGTCTTGTTTTTGGCCATTACAAAGAAATATGATAAAAGCCATTATGTACAGATTTGTGTATGTGGACATATATTTTAAAATCTCTGGAGTAAATGTCCAGGAGAGCAATTGCTATATTATATTGTACATACATGTTTTTAAAAGAAATTTTCAAAATGTTTTCTAGAATGACTGCATCATGTTACATTACCACCAGAAGTATGAGAGAGATTTGGTTTCTTCACATCCTCACCAGGATTTGGTACTGTCACTATCTTTTAATTCTTCTGATAAGTATGTAATGATATCTTATCATGGTCTTAATTTGTATTTATCTGATGGCTAATTATGATGAATGAACATCTTTCAATGTGGTGATGTTCCATCTGTATTTCTTCTTCAGTAACATTTCTCTTTATATATTTGTTCCACTTTTTTCTGTTGTGTTTTGAGAGTGTTTATATATTCTAGATAGTAGTCTTATGTTATATATATGGCTTGCAAATGTTTTCTCCTAGTCTATAGTTTATTTTTCTTAATATGTTCTTTGCAGAGCAAATGTTTTAAATGTTGAAGAAGCCCAATTTATTGATTTTTTTCTTTCATAGATAACAATTTGGGTGGCATATCTAAGAAATTTTTCCCAAACCATAGGCCCTGAAAATTTTCCTTGTTTCTTCTATTTTTTTTATATTTTCCATTTTACAAGTAAACCTATGATCCATTTTCACTTAATGTGTGAGCTTTAGATTTAGGTTCATTTTTGTCTAATGACATTCAATTGTTTAAGTCTTATTTGTTGAAAAGACTACCCTTTCCCCATTGAATTTTTTTCCAACTTTATTAAAAATAATTGGACATGGGGCGCCTGGGTGACTCAGTCGGTTAAGCACCTGACTTCGGCTCAGGTCATGATCTCACAGTTTGTGAGTTCGAACCCCGCATCGGGCTCTGCGCTGACAGCTCAGAGCCTGCAGCCTGCTTCTGATTCTGTGTCTCATTCTCTCTCTGCTCCTCCCCCACTTGTGCCGTCTCTCAAAAATAAATAAAAATGTAAAAAAATTATTAAAAAAATAATTGGACATATTTATGTGGTTTTATTTATGGGCTCTTGGTTCTGTTCCATTGATCGGAGTGTTTATCACTCTGTCAATATAACACTGTCTTGATTAATATAGATATCTATCTATCTATAGATATCTATCAAATATTAAGGTGTCAGAATGACTCCTCCCAGTTTTATTTTATATTTCCAAAATGTTTTAGCTATTCTAGTATCTTTGCATTACCATGTACATTTTAGATTAATCTTGTCTATATCAACACAAAAATCACTGAGATTTTGATAGAAATAGTGTTAAACCTGTATATCAATTTGAAGAGAATTGACATCTTTATTATGTGGAGCCTTCCAACCAAGGAATTTATTAAGATTTTTTTTATTTCTTTCATAAGCATTTTGTCATTTCAGCATAGAATTCCTGTACATGTTCTGTTAGATTTACATCAAGAGTTTCATGTTTTTTGGTGACTGCAAATGGTATTATGTTTAAATTTTTGCTTTCACAAAAGCAGAGTTTTATTTCTTCTTTTCTGATCTATATGACTCTATTTCCTTTCCTTAATTTGTTGCAATGACTAGAATTTCCTGCACCATGTTGAATAACAGAGATGTAGACAAATGTCTTTGCCTTGTTCCTGAAAATAGGGATAAAGAACAGTCTTTTGTCATTAAGTATAATGTTCTCTCTGAGTATTTTGTAAATGATTTTTATTAAGTTGCGGAAGTTCCTCTCTATTTCTAGCTTTCTGAGAAGTTTTTTCATTAATTGAATTAGTGATGAATTTTGACAAATGCTTGATATAGTTATGTAATTTTTTTTTATTCTTTTGCCTTGTTAAAGTATTTCTGTACTACCTTTTGTCTGATTTTGGTATATTGGCTTCGTACAATGAATTACAAAGTTCCTCTTTTTCTATATTATGGAAGAGATTATGGGAAAGTGTCATTCTTATTTAAACATTTGGTAGAATTCATTAGTTACCTCATTTGGGCCTGGAGATTTCTTTTTGGGGAGTATTAAATTATGGATTGCATTTCCTAAGCAATTATTTGTTTTTCAAATTATCCATTAAAAAATAACGTTTATTTACTTTTGAGAGAGAGACAGTGTGAGCGAGGTAGGGGCAGAGAGACAGGGAGACAGAATCTGAAGCAAGCTCCAGGCTCTGAGCTGTCAGCCCAGAGGCCAACATGGGGCTCAAACTCATGAACCATAAGATCATGACCTGAGCGAAAGTTGACTCTCAACCGACTTAGCTGCCCAGGTGCCCCCAAATTATCCATTTTATATTCAGTAAGGTCGTACTTTGTAAGGAGCTGTTCTGCTTCATGTAATTTTCAATATATGTGCTTAGAGTTGTTTGTTATATTCCCTTATTTGTCTTTTCATGGTTGCATATTCTATAGTGGTTTCTCACAGAGGATTATTTTTAAATATTTTTATTACTGAATTTATCAAATCTTTGATAATACAAGATGATTTGTCACATGTCTCTCTTACATAGTGACACAACCCTCTTCGATGCTGCTTTTTCCACACATCCCCAAGTGCTTGGGGGAAGGGATACTTAATTGATGGCAGCTGAGTATCTCCACAATGGCTTGGTTTAGCTTCCAGACTCCCATCACTGGGTGTACCTCTTTTGGTAGAGCCAGAAAAACTTGGAATTGGTTAAGGTCCCATGAATATCATCCCTATGATTCTCCATATGTATTAAAGCAGCTATACGTACACCAGTTCAAGGAGCTTAGGGAGAAGAAACAAAGACCAAGTGACAGACGGGATACAAAGAAGAAAGGAAAGGAGTGCAGAATCCATGGAAGCTGACCCGCAGTGGTGTTGGCTGCCAAGTTGTAACAAATGACCAGGGATCCTTCCTTCCATCCTGGCTACATAAATGTGTCCTGGAGAACTTTGTGCATGGACAAGGAGTAAATAATGATGCAAATGGAGAAACAACCATTTATTCTTTTTTTTTCCCAACCCCAATTTGTAAAGAGGATCTCTGGGTGGATAAGATATTTTGAAAAACTTTTTACAATTTTCCTTTTTTAAAAATTCTTATAGATGTATCATCCCCTGATATATCCACTCTATCTTCTTTTCTTCCCTGAGAATGAGAAACCCTCAAGATAGTAATCTCCTACCAATAAGTACTCAGAATAATAAATATTTTCCTGGACTGGGGAGAACAACTCAGCTGTTCTCTTGAAGGGGGTTCTGATAATTTTTAGGTACAATGTTTATGATTAGGTGAGTGTGCAGTGGCTGTAAGAAGAAAAATTAGAGGGGCACCTGAGTGGCTCAGTCGGTTAACCGTCTGACTTCAGCTCAGGTCACAATCTCACAGTTTGTGGGTTTGAGCCCCACATCAGGCTCTGTGCTGACAGCTCAGAGCCTAAAGCCTGCTTCAGATTCTGTGTCTCCCTCTCTCTCTGCCCCTCTACCACTCACTGTCTGTCTCTCTCTCTCTCTCAAAAATAAACATAAAAAATGAAGCAAAATTAGAATGACAAAATGTTGAGTTCAAAATCATCTTGGCTGTAAACAGAGTAAATTATCTTCCCAGACTGACTAATTGTTCTCAAGGTATGTGGTCATGAATCACATTCCTCAGCTTCTCCAAACACTAGAATTCATAAGCCTCTTTTCACTCCATCAAGGAAATGCAATGAAAATCTTAGGTTCTTCCACCATGATGAGCACATGACTGTCTTCACAGTAGAGTAAAAGCTATTGTTTCCCAAAATTGTATATTAATGGGGTTAGGCCAGTGAGTTCCTAGACACCAAACAATCCAGAAGGCAGTGACTATCACTAAAGTGGTGAGTAGGGAGTTCCTTCAAATTGTCTAGTCTCAACCAACACCGTTTTCTAACTAAGGAAGAACAGCAGTCTGAACATCAAGATGGTGGAAGAAACCAAACAGAATAAAAAGAATTTCTCTTTTACTCATCAGCCTTATCGGTCTGCTCCAAAGACTGAGAACATTCACCCTCTGAGAGATTGCCTAAAGTCTGTTTACCATCTTTTGTGGCTCATCTTCTACAATTACAAGAAAAAAAACATTTGACAAGATAAAGAAGAGTTTTGTGGCACTTCATTCTAGTGTGTGAGATTAGGCTCGGCTTGTTTACCAAAGAATATTCTACCAGGTCCCCTGACTGAACCATCCTCTTATGTCTTAGAAAGAAGTATCCCTTGATCAGAACCAGGTAATTAGAACTGCTTATGGATGTACACAAGAATTCAGAATAAGGTAGCCCTCCAAGAAACATAAACCATTTTGGCTCACTGAATTTCACCCACTCAGCTAGAAAATTTTGTTTCCCCAATCAGTCGACCAGGGCACAAAAGGCATGGGGAATAGTTGAACATGCCAATTATTTTTATTTTTTAACCAATGTAATTGAAGTATAATTTATATATGTATAAATACAATTTATATATGTATATATGGTTATTTTGACAAATGTATACAACCTTGCCTTGTTAAAAATCAAATTAATTTTCCCCCAAAATTTCTTTTGTATGGATTTTTGGACAAAAACACCTGATACTTCTACTCTGTATAATAAGTTATATTATTTCTCTCACTACAGATTAATTTTGTCTATCATAATTTCATATAAATGAAATCACAGTGTATGTATTCTTTGTTATTTGGTTTCTGCCAACTACTACAGTGTTAGTGAGATTCACCAATATTTTATATATATCAGATATTAATTATTTTCATTTATGAATAATATTCCATTGTATGAATACACATTTTATTTATCCATTCATTGTTATGGATATTTGAGACATTATGAATAAAGCTTTTGTGGTAGAGTGAATATGCCACCCTTCCACCCAGGGAAGTCCATGTCTTAATCCCTGGAATCTGTGAATACTACTTTATATGGCAAAGGGGATATTGTAGGTGTATTTAAGGATCCTGAGGTGGAGAGATTATCCTAGATTATCCAGGTGGACCATTACAATGGTCCTCATAAGAAGGAGGCAGTAGGAGTCAAAGACAGAGAAGGAAAGGTAATGTGATGAGGGAGCAGAAATTGGATTGGTGTACTTTGAAGTTGAAGGGGCTACAAACCAAGGAATATAGGAGGCAATGGGAAGCTGAAAAAGACAATGAACCAGCCCTGCTGACACCTTGACTTTATCCCAGTGTAACTGATTTTAGATTTCGTCCCTCAAGAATTATAAGAAAATTAATTCATATTGTTTTAAGCCACCAAATTTGTATAATTTGTTATAGTAGCCATAGTAAACTAATACATCTAAAAGCATCCATATTAGCATATGTTTTCATTTCTTTTGGATAAGTACCGAGGAGTGGAATGGCTGGGTCATATGGTAACTGTATGTTTAACTTTACAAAAATCTGCCAAACTAGTTTCCCAAGCTGTTGCACCACTTTACATTCCACTAGCAATGAATGATAAATCCAGTAGCTCCAAATTCATACCAACACTTGATATTGCCAATCCTCTAGGTTTAGCTATTTTAATGAGTGCATGAAGTGCAACTTCACTGTAGTTTTAACTCACATTTTCCTGATGAATAATAATGTTGAGTTTCTTTCAGAATCATATTATCTATTCCTATATCATGTTTTGTGAAATGTCTCTTCAGATATTTTGCTCATATTTGGCTAGGCATAAGATAAGGTCACATAGTGTATATTTAGTGTAACTTTGTCACTCTTCTTGCTAATAACTCCTCTACTACACCTCTTCCTTTCTTCTATGTGTCCTTCCTGATCCTACTCCTCTTCTGAGATATGAATTCAGTCTTTTTTCCTGAGGATATTTATCAAAAGACATAATAAGCTTATCATAGGTTGGATGGGTTAATGAAAGAGAAATAACTTTGCAAGTCTATAACAAAATGGTGAAAGTGTGATATTTGTCCTTTGGGACACCCTACACTTATCCCTAGTTTCTTCTCCCTTATTAATTACCATGGAACTCCTGCTCAATGTCTTTTCCTTCTGGAATTTATTCCTGAAGTAACTTGCTCTCAGATGGTTGTCACAGTTGTGTTCTACAGCCCATCATCATTACCTATGTGTCTATGTTTTAATTTTTTAAGGTTTATTCCTTTTACAAAGACATAGTGTGAGTGGCAGGGGTAGAGGCAGGAGAGAGGGAGACACAGAATCTGAAACAGGCCCCAGGCTCTGAGCTGTCAGCACAGGCCTCAACATAGGGCTCAAATTCACAAACTGTGAGGTCATGACCTGAGCCGAAGTCAGACACTTAACCTACTGAGCCACCCAGGTGCCCCCCTATGTGTCTACATTTTAGCAAGACAATCCTTAAAATGACCATTTATCAAGGATATTTTCCTTTGAATAAGAATATTTTGAAACCATAAAAGGAAAGATTGCTTAATGAATGTAATTCAGGCACCCTGACATATGGTGAAGGAGATACCTTGAATAGCTTTTTGCTTGTGGGATGTAATTGGGTAGGGTCAACTATTCTACTTTTGCCAAGGATCTAAAATAACCAGAGGCATCACTCAGGCAGAAAATGTCTAGCCCTAACTATTCCTTACAATGATGAATCTTTATCACAGTTCAAATCTTGGTTTTATTCCTGTAGCAATTCATTTTCTGGTCCAGCTCCACAGAGTACATGTAAACCCATAACAAATAAATTTTAAATGATGTTGATGACCAAATAGAATTTTTTTTATCAATAACGAATATATGTCCAGTTTTATAATTACAACATAAAAAAGAGTATATGACATTAAGTGCCAAGGATCATTTACTGTATTTTCCAAGATAATCAATGTAGTTGGGTCTTGATCTGGACTAGGGAAATTTTTAGCATTGACAGTAGACAATGGGATTCCATATCCAGGAGTTTGAGGGGAAAGTGGCAACTGAATAAGTACAAAGAGAACAGCCTTCACCTCAATAGGAAGAAATGAACAAAATAAACTTCACTAGAGAAAAAAGTGAAACAAGATTATCCAAGAAACAGTTATTGCCAATCCTTGGAAATTATTGTTTCTGTCTTGGTAATTGAATTTTTACTTGTGTCCATTATTTTCAACTGTGTCATCACAACATAATGAGAGCTCCTTTCTCCCAATTTTGCTTCACTTTCCTGCTTGGTTGATATTAAGTTTCCAGATGATCTGTACTGATTCCATGCCTTTTATGATCTCTAGCGGAGAATCTCATCAAACTGGAGAAGCCCACCCATTCAGGTGAAGTGAATGAACAGGGGGTGGGGAGGGGTCAGACATTTTGACTCTGTCAGATTTTCTCTAAAATATTAGCAGCTGACTAACACTTAATTTACTTTTCAGAATTTTTTTTTTTTTACTCTGGGATTCTTTCCTAAGTGTGTTTAACATGATATAAACTTGTTTTCATGAATCCATTTAAAATTGTTGTAACTATTTACAAAATGCATTATTCTTGCTTCACGAAGGGTCTGGGCAATCTATGCAGTTCACCTAGGGTAAGCAACAAGAAGAAACTTGGATGATCTTCTGCATTTTTGTACATGTACATCAAGTGCCAACATGTAGAGGAACAGAACCTGGGGCTTTGTATGAATTACTCATGGTATTTAATTGGTATACTTAATGTTTATGTTCCATCTACCTACCCAAATGATTGGCAGAATCCTATGAAAAACTAAAAAAAAATTACAAAATGGTTAATACAATAGAGGCAAAAATAAAGATGGGAGATTTTTACTAACAACATCAACTGATGAGCACATCATGGCTGTGACTGAATGTCAACTACGTCTCTAAATTTCCCAATTACAACTGTTTCAAGCCTCCATAAGGATGCACATCTGTGGGAAGTTCACAACTAAGTGGTATAGAGCAACTTTGGGCACTTCAATATGGAACACTTGCTCTCCTTATCCACTAATTAAGTAATGAATTTTAAGAAGCTTGGTTAGAATAGATCCTATAAAAGCAGAATCCAATCAAAACCGTAAGAAGCCCAAAATATATCAGGCTAGAGATCTCCTATGAAAAACTTAAGGGATCATTAGCCCTGGCAATAGCTTCAAATTAGTGATCAATAACTCATTGGGCTGGATGATAAGAGGAAAATTATCTTTTATTGAGCACTCCCATTTATGGTGGCAAACTGCAAGACTCCTTTATTTTTTTTAAATTATTGTACTTTATTTTTTTAGAGCAGTTTTAGGTTTGCAGAGAAATCAAGTGGAAAATACAGGGGATTCCCATTTACCCTTTCATCACCCCCCACCTCAGCAGCTTCCCTTATAACTAACATTTTGCACTAGTGCGGTCCATTTTTTTAGTAAGCAATACACAAATATTGATTCATTATTATCAATAAGTCCATAGTTTATGTAAGGATTCATCATGTTATACATTCTATTGACAAATGTATAATGTATCCACTATTATGGTATCACACAGATTAGTTTCACTTTCCTTAACATCCCCTATGCTTCAATTATTCATCCTTCCTTCCTACTGAGCCCCTGGCTAGCTGTAATTTTTTTTTAACTTATTGGTTCCTTTAGGTTTCATAGTATACATTTTTAACATATCATAATCCACCTTCAGTTAATATTATATTAGCTCAGTAACAGCATAGAAACCTCATGAGTATATACTTCTGTTTTAACTGTCTTTCCTTTAAAGTGAGATGTAGGAAATGTTTTATTTTAGCCATATCAATCTTCTTTAATCTTTAGTCCCTTGTGTTGGTCCAGATTTCCATCTGCCATCATTTTCACTCTGACAGAACTTCTTTTTAATATTTATTGCACTGAAGTTCTCCTCATAATGAAATCTTTCAGCTTTTGTATGTCTGGAACTGTCTTTACCTTCACTTTTGAAAAATGTTTTTCAAGAGTGTGGAATTCTCAGTTGACAGATTTTTTTCGTTCAGTACTTTGAAAATGTCATCTCACTGTCTTCTGGCTTGCATTGTTTCTGACAATGTCTTATATATTTCTATCTTTATTCTTTTTATATAATTAGTCTTTTTTTCCCTTCTCTGTCTGCTTCTAAGTTTTTTTTTTCCTCATCCCTGGTTTATCTACTTCCTGGATGTAGGTTTCTGTGTGTGTGTGTGTGTATGTGTGTGTGTGTTTAAATTCACTGAATTTCCTGGATCTGTGAATACGTTTTCAACAAATTTGGAAAACATTTTGGCATTATTTCTTTAATTTTTTTTTTCTTGCTCTTCCTCCTCCTCCATCTCATACCTCTCCTTTTGGACTCTAATTATGCATATGTGTCGGGCCAGTTGATATTATCCTCAAACTCATACCTATTTATTTCAATATTCTTTCTTTTCTGTATTTTGTTTTGGTCAGTTTCAATTGCTTTGTCTTCAAGTTCACTGATTTTTTTTCTTGTGTAGTATTTAATGTGTTGTTAATCACATCTAATGGATACCTTGTGTTTTATGCAGTTCACTTTGTGTTGCTGTTGTGTTTTTATAATCTACCTTCTGTATCTCTCCTTATTACTTTGCTTTCTTCTACCTTGTAAATGTATGGAGTGTATTTATTATAATTGTTTTAATGTACTAAAATAGTACATTAAACATACATTTAATTTCTGTGTCTACGTTAATCTAATTTTATTATTGGTCATATTTTCCTTTTTCTTGTGTACCTGGCATTTCTTCATTGAATGATGGATTTTGTGAATTTTATATTATTGTGTGCTGGGTAATTGTATTTCTTTAAATATATTTGAGCTTTCTCCTGGTCCACAATTAAGTTACTTGGAAACTTTTAATATTTTCAGTACTTGCCTTTAAGTTTTTCTAGGTGAGATCAGAACTGCGTGTAGTCTAGGGCTAATTGAACCCATGTCTGTGGCAATTTTCTTTTGAATTCTGAATTAATAATAGGGCTTACTCATTGATTTTCCTTGTCTCTGATATCACTGTTTAACTGATTATTCATCAATACCTTAAGTCATTCTTTTATGTATTGCATCTGCCGTGTTAGTTTTTTTATTATTTTATTTTATTTTTTAAGTTTTATTTATTTTGAGAGAGAGAGAGACAGAGAAAGAGCACGTGAGCAGAAGAGGGGCAGAGAGAGAGAGAAGGAGGGAGAGAGAGAGAATCCCAAGTAAGTTCCACACTGTCAGCACAAGAACCCAATGCAGGGCTCGAGCCCATGAACCATGAGATCATAACCTGAGAAGAAATCAAGAGTCAAACCCTCAACCAACTGTGCTGCTCAGGCATCTCCTGTGCTAGTTTTTTAAAGAAGGAGGGGAAGTCAAGTCCATCTTATTCCATTGTGTCTAGAAGTGGGATCCAGAGGCAAAATTTTACATGTCTGTCTGATTCTAATCTCTTTGACCTACTTACCATATAGTAGCATGCATACTTGGAAAGTGCACCTGGTATGTTTTGATATATGTTATTTGAAAACCCCAGTGATATATTCTTTTTTAATTTATTATTGAAGAATAATTGACATACAGTGCTATGTTAGTTTTAAGTGTACAGCATAGTGATTTGACGATTCTATACACTACTCAGTGCTCACCAGGATAAGTATAGTTACCATTTGTCACCATACAACATTGTTATCATATTATTGACTATATTCCTTGTGCTGTAGTTCTCATTTCCATGACTTATTTTATAACTGGAAATTTGTACCTCTTAATCCTCTTTATTTCATCCATCCCTACACCCACCTCCCACCTGGCAACCACCAGTTTGTTCTCTGTATTTAAGAGTTTGTTTTGTTTTATATATTCCACATATAAGTGAAATCATGTGGCATTTTTATTTCTCTTAGTCATTTCGCTGCTCTTTACGCAAAGAAAGTGAAAACACTAACTTAAAAGGATACATGCACCCTCAACTTATGCTCAGTAATATATTCTTACTGCAAATATTTGTAATTATACTAATTCTAAATATCAAATATAGATTTATCCCTTCTTTCATTCTAGCCTCACAGAAAAAAAGTTTAAACTTCAGTAGGAGGCCATTGGATCACCTAACAAAAAGTGGAAGTAGATTTTGCCATTATACACTAGGCTTCCTTAATGCTCTTTACAAGGTAACTAGCTTAGTCTACCTTTTATGAATATGAGAAATAGGACTAAGCCTTCAAGGTCACTCTTGACCTAATCAAAACTCCTCCAAATCATATAAACAGGATAGGTAACTCCACATGTTAATTGTCCTCTGAGTTCATTGCTAACATATTCATAAAGAGCTCCTATGGGGCGCCTGGGTGGCGTAGTCGGTTGAGCGCCCGACTTCAGCCAGGTCACGATCTCGCGGTCTGTGAGTTCGAGCCCCGCGTCGGGCTCTGGGCTGATGGCTCAGAGCCTGGAGCCTGTTTCCGATTCTGTGTCTCCCTCTCTCTCTGCCCTTCCCCCGTTCATGCTCTGTCTCTCTCTGTCCCAAAAACTAAAAATAAACGTTGAAAAAAAAAAGAGCTCCTAAATTGTAGTTATTTTTCTTCAATAATTGAGCTTTTTCTTCAACAATAGACCAAGGCACCCCTTAGGTGCAGAATTCTCTATATATCTTGGGGGCAATTTAGAATGCTAATTTTTTGAATGTGTACAAGAATATTTAAAGACAAAATTAAACAAAATGTTTGAGAGATTGTGCTCAGATGACAAAATGTCTTCCCAAAGCTTCATGACTGTGCCTATTGATGTATGTCCCTTAATGAAGGTGAATTGATAAGCTGAGGTTTTAGATCTTTTCCTTAGAATAAGTAACAATAAGGTCAATCTCTAGTAGAAAATTTATGTGACATATCTGATCTGTTCTGGTCTGCTTAATTGGATTATTTGTTTCCAGAATATCTTGGCTTCTTGTTGAGTTTCTGAGTCCCAGCACTAAGGGCCTTCTATTAAGCATAGTTTTTCTACTCCTCCAAATTGTGACTGAGTTGGTCTTTAGGGAAAGAAGAAATCGCTTTTCCATCTTCTGGTATCCTCAGTGTTTATTTTATCCCCTTCATAAAAAGAGGAGTTCAGTTGGGGCATTGATCTCGTATTAGATAGCTGAATATCTTCCCCAGTGTTTAGACTTTTGGACATCTATGGCCTTCACTTTATACCATGGTATGGCTTTGTGTATGAATTGGAGGCAAGCTGATTCATTAATAGAGCCATAAATAAGCATGTCATATTGGGTCACATGTTGAACTCAATATATATGACTTCTGTATATGGAAAACATTTACTAAGCACTTACTATGTGCCAGAGACTGTTCTAAGTGATGTGTATATATATTAATTCAATTCTACCTCATAAAAAGCCTATGGTATAATAGTATAAAGGGTCTCTTGTTAAAAGTACAGAGAGTTTAAATACTATTTCCAAAGTAACAAATGGCAAAATTAAAATTTGAATCCTTACAGCCTAATTCTAGAGCCTAAACTCTTTGACACTACACTATACTGACTTTCACTATATGAATGAACACTTTTCCTCCAAACATCTTCTTAGTCCCAAAGTTTTTATGGATGTAAGGCAGAGGAATTGGCTATGTAAATGAACATGTATATCTGTACTTGTAAATATATTTGTTTATGGATATATGAATATATGTTTGAGCATTTGAGTGGTATATATGTGTATATATATTGGTATAAATGTATTTACAGTAATATAGTTCAGCATTTTATATGGTTCAAAATTTTTGTTATTATTTACAATTCCTGTGGTAAGCAAGTGATTTATAAAAGGTATGTTTATATAAACATAAGAGAGGAACACTTGGGTGGCAGAAAGAAGATATATGACTAATTCAGAGAAAATATTATTTGTCAGAAGTTATCTAGGTAATTTGAACTAGAACTAATTTTTTTCTTTATTTCCCTCAGGATATGAAGGCCTGGTCGGGAAGATAAAGCAAATGAGACAGAATCAGAAAAGGAAAAAGCCACCTCTCTAATGCAGGCTATGTGGGGAAGATGATGCAATAGGAATGAGGCTAAGTGGGGGTGGGGTTGAGGAGTCAGAAACAGATTTCTCTACCTAAAGACTTGGCAGACATCCAAAACTGGTCACAAGCTTCTAAAATGTTCAGGCTAAGAATGAGTTAGTGCAGAACCTTGACTTCCATGCACCGAAGGCAATCATGTGAATATCACAAGTGTTCCAAACAGGATGAAGCCATATCTTAGGGCCAGGAGTCATTCATTCTTCACAGAAATGCTTTATGGTTAAGTTTCCTTTTCAGTAATACATGCAAATGTTAGAAAATTTGATAATTACCAAAGGGATAATAGAGGAAATAAACCCCACATAATCTCACAACCAAGAGAGAACTATGCTTAACATCCAGAGGCATATGCATGAGGCCTTTTCTTCATATGCAGCATATATTTTGGCACTTGTGAGCACTCTGGCTCTATACTTTGGCATCCTGTTATTATGACTTAATACTATACAGTGAATTTTTCTGTCATTAGACATATGTACAAATCATTTTATTTATTATTTTTTAAATTTTTTCCTGTGGATGGTGTGTTTATTTATTTATTTATTTATTTTTAATATAATTTATTGTCACATTGGCCAACATACAGTGTGTACCGTGGGCTTTTGGCAAATCATCATTCTAAATGATTTGTGGCCCCACTGTAATTTTTGTTACCACTTCCCTTTAGGCTTTTTCTTAAGGCTGCTTCTATGTAATCCCATTTAAATATATAATAAAGAACATCTCTAATAATGTTTGAAGAATATGATAATTGTGGGCCTAAACATATATTTTCATGGTTCTTGATGTACATGACTAATTGTTTCTTGGAAAGATGATTATAGAAATTTATTGATACTCTCACCAATATCTATGGTTGTACTTCTCTCAAAGGACTTGTCTCTGGCATGAAGTATTTTTTTTAATGTTTATTTATTTTTGAGACAGAAGGAGACAGAGTGTGAGTGAGGGAGAGGCAGAGAGAGAGGGAGACACAGAATCTGAAACAGGCTCCAGGCTCTGAGCTGTCAGCACAGAGCCCGATGTGGGGCTCGAACCCACGAACCGTGAGATCATGACCTGAGCCAAAGTTGGACGCTTAACCGACTGAGCCACTCAGGCACCCCTGGCATGAAGTATTGATGTATCATTTTTTAGCCAAGGATTGGCTTCTTTTTGTTATTATATAGCTCTCATTGTAAGTGTTCAGTGCCCATTTTGCTTGAAGCCTAGGGCCTAGATTGATATGAAATTTGGATGATAATTGTGATGATTATTCTTATGTGAGTATTCTGATATAAATGTTTTCCCATAGTGAAATTTTCTCTGCCACCAAGTTGACCATTTGGAAGCTGGGGTGCCCTGCTTCTCTAATGTGGTAAATATCCTATTAATAGCAACAGTTTTCTTGGACTTGAAAATGTACTCTTTGTGTTCAACCCTTATTACTCCTTGGAGTACACTGAGTTTGACGACAGTTTCTTTGAACTTGTAAATCTCTTATAGAAACCCAAACAAGTATCTTTAATGCAAATCTTAATGAATCCCTTCCCTCCTATCCTTTCATGTCCAGATGCTTTTCACAGGTTCTTGGTTCTGCTGAGGTTTCCTGAGAGTGTATAGCTGTACATTTGGTGCTACACTGCAGGGGAGAAATGGAGCAGGAAGGAGGAATGGTAAGGATGTCATAATAAAGTGTCCTACTTTAGCCAGTTACAAACACACTTGGTTCCCTGTCTTTCCACACATTGGGTTCCAATGGTACATGGCCTTTTTTGTTCCATTGTTACTAATTAAAACCTTATGGACCCACAGCATCCATTTAACAATGAACTCAGGGGGTGACATATGGCAAGGGCTATATGCAGAGACTCAGGAAAGGAGACACAGGATCACTCCCAAAAGATAGGGAGGCAAACATATTTGAAAAAATGCTTCAGCCCTACACAGCTGACTCTGTTCACAGAAATGTAGTTTGGAAAGATATTTAAATTGTCCAAGGGTATCACTCATGGCCAAGAACAGGACCAGTATATGCAGTGAGACTAACTAACTATGTTGCATCTTGCCAGGAAGAATAAGAGAAAACATCTTTTTTGGCTTTTGTAAGGTGTTAGGATTGAAACCTTTGCTCAAGGCTTAAACCAAACCAGAGCACTTATGAAGTCATCTGTACTTGGTCTCTACTACCCACAAAGAAGAAAAATTAGTCTTCTTGGTTGCCCAGAGCCCTCAGTGAAAGAGGTTCTTAGCATTTCTGCGGGCTAGAGGAGGGGTGCAGGGCTGGGAGTAAACATAGATCTTCCATCCTTCCACCTACTTCTGGAAGGAACTGGCAAAAGGAGGCTGCCAGTAGTTTACCTTACTGGTGGCATCTGTCTGGCAACCTCTGCTTTCCAAAGGAGGTCCTCTAATAGCACATTACATCCTGAAGACTTCTCCCTTTACCAGTAGGTACTTCCGGATTTCAGTCTTTCAGGATAGTAACAGATGTACCCTTGGTGTCTCTGCTCAGTCTCCCTCTCTTCCAACAGGAGTCACAACATTAAGTGATTGGTGTGTTGGAAGCTTCTGTCTTCAGCACCCAGTCTTCCATGATGCCTTAGGTCTTCTTGTAGGACCCCTGGATTTTTCCAGGATCTTTGATTAATGTGTGGAGTCTTTCAGTAAATAATTCCCATGATTTTTCCTTTGAAACCTATTTAAATGAACCAATATCACTTTAACATCTGTTAAGTTTAAGATATAACTCTGAGCTTGAGGAGCTCACATCACCTGGAAGGGTCTGGACCAGAGGAAGGGCTCAGATAAACTCAGCATGAGAAGTTGTGATGTCCTCTATCTAAGCATGTGTCCTACAGTATACCTTGAGGCCAGGATGCTTTTTTTGGGAGATTAACAACTGAACAGTGTCATAAGAGTTTTGCAGACAATGTATGTAGTTTTGAGAACTGGTGTGTTTCTGATGGAAGCTTCTAAGCTCGATTACCCCAATTTCTTTTTGTACTCCCAGTCCTAGGGATAGAAGCTGCTTCCTACAATTCCTCTCTGTAATGTCCTTCCTTCCTTCCTTCCTCCCTCCCTGCCTCTCTTCCTTCCTCCCTTCCTTCTTTGCTTCTTTCCTTCCTTCCCTCCTTCCTTCCTTCCTTCCTCACTTCCTCACTTCCTCTTCCTCACTTCCTCCCTTCCTTTTTCATTTTCAAGGCAGCCATCATCTGTTTAGCCAATTTCTTATTTTAAATTATCTTTGGTAAAATAACTCATTTTTTTTTTGTTCACCTGACTGTTCCCTGGCTGATAAAGAGCCAGCTCTGCTATATACTAGCAATTGGGAAAGTGACTTTAAACTTCTGGCTACAGTTTCTTAATCTATAAAACCAAGTTGGTAATACCTGACTTCAAAGGGTTGCTATGGAACTTAACAATAATATATAAGACCTAACACAGAGCCTGGCATAGAATAGGTACTAACTATTCTCTTCTAATAGGGCTGTCTCTTCTAATTCTAGCATCTTAGGATATCGCCAACATATTAGGAAGGAAAGTGGCAGGATCCTATATATGTGATGACTTTGGGACTATAAATTACTGGGAATGACTCTATTCTGGACTGCGATGATAAAAATAATAAGGCAATAATGGCAATAGCAAATAAGTACAAATCACTTAGTATGAGTCAGTCATTAAACATATTATTCATTTATCCTTATAAAATCTTTTATGTTAGTACTATTTACCTGCATTTTAAAAGTTAGGAAACTAAGGCAGGGAGAAGTTACGCAACTCATCCAAGATTATACAGCTAACCAGTGGTAGACCCAGGACTCAAACCCAAGCTGTTTACCTCCAAGGTTTACACTCTCAGTCATTGTACTATTCCACCAGTTGATAATTAGTATTTTAGAATTTGAATTTATTTTCTCTACATTGTCTCAATTTATCCTTAAAACAATTCTGTAACACATGGATGACAGAAATTAACATCTGTACTCTATAGGTGAGAAAATTGAGGGTTAGAGAATTTCATACCTTTAGTAAGTAGCAGAAGTGAGATTTTTTTTTCCTGACACCTGACCCCAAACCTGAGCCTTTTCTTCTAGACCAGGACAGCAACACTGCCCCCCTCACCCGCCACTAGCCACTGGTTTCCTGGTATCTCTTTGCCTGACTGACATGATTTTTTTTTTCATTTGAAATTGACCACACATAATACATCAATATGAGGTTTAGTCTGGATGAGCAACGTGGCAGGTCTGCTGTGCAAAGAGCCTCCTGCCTGTAGGGAGGGCCCTGATGAATGGAAAAGAGCTAGGCAGTTCCATGTCTGATTTTGGCAAATGGCTTTGTGCTTATTCCTTTCAAAATGTCCTTTACTGACAGAACAATTTCTCAGCACAAAAGTGGAGGCACTCACAGAACAAGGCAAATGAGGCAGAGATGGCACTGACATGGAAAGAATAGCAATATTATCCTAATGGCTCTGAAATAAAATATAATCATGAGAGGAAATTTACCCTGAAATTATGTTCATCGGCTTTGCAAAAAAGTCTTTTCCCTACTGGACCAAGCCACAGGGTTCTCTGGTGCACCTTCTCTCCCTAGGGACTGGGGTGCAGAGGCTGTACTGAATGCCCCCTCCCAGGGCAGAGGCCTACAGCTCTTGCCATTACCCTGCAGTTACAGACTGTCCTACAAGGGACAATCTCCATCAGGAAACCTGTCTTATGGGCCAGGTTAGGGCGTAGGGCACGGTGTCCTACATTGGCCCTCATGACAGCTTAGAGTAGTTCTTCTTGGGGTTGAGCCCACAGTGATCTGGAAAACACTCAGTTATTTATGCTGGTAAGCAAATCCCTGCTTCCCAGAACTGAGGCCACTTCAGGTGAACCTCTTGTCCTGGTAACTAAAATTGAACACTTTTAAATGAGGCATCTATTTTCATTGTGTTTGGAGTCCAACAAATATGTCTAGGTTTATCTTGAGCCATTCAAGACCCCCAGCTGTACTGAAAGTCTTCCTTCTCCCAAAACATGACTTGGACTTCCCTAGCCCTGTCCCTTTGTCTAGAGTGCTCTTTTCACCTCTCCAACCCAGGGACTCAGATCAAACATCCTCTCCTCTCTGCACCTTCCTGGACTTCTTCCGACACTATATTTAATGATCTGCTTCTCTCTCTTGTTCATGACCATGAGATCACCACATGGCATGATTGGGAATAATTTACTGGTCTGTCTCCTCTGCTTGAACTAAGGGCTCCCCTGAGCAGAGACTGTCCCTTTACTTCTGTGTTCCCAGGTTCTCACACAGTAACTATAAAAATGCACTGTCTGAAACTACATTTGGCCCTGATCTGTGGATTCCTTTTATTTCCTGGTCAGCCCTGATCTACTTTTAGCTGAGGTCAATGCATCATGCAAGGACCAGTGCATGGCAGAGAGACAGTGTTCACAGCTTATGATGGGTGATGGGTGGTAGGCTAATTCCAGTATCCGCTAATGTGAGGAACTCAACAGGTATCCTCAGGATTCTGAGCTGAGTGCTCTTCCCTCCTGTCCCTTCCTTCCCATAACATGCACAAACACACATGTTCTCACACATGCACGCACACAGAGTCCATCCCCTCCCACCCTTGGTCCATCTTTGGTTGAATTATGTGCTCTTCCACCCTTTGTAGTTAAAGGAATTGCTGCCTCTGAGTCCTTCCTTTGCATGCTATTCAATGTAATGAGACTTTCCCAAGACTAAGGTTTCTGGACACAGGAGGTGCAGATTTAGGATACGGAGTGGAATATACATACAGCAACTGCTCAGGGGTGGCATATGAGAGAAATAATTCAAATGCCATTTCATAATTGAATCCCATACTTGTATACTCACTCCCTTCCTCATTGGTAACAGCCACTGCTACTAAATTGGGAGACATATGAAAAGATAAAAGATCTCCCCCAACCCCTGAATACCAGAAACAGTTTTACTCTAGACATGACTTTAAGTTTGGGATGCCCTATGTTTTCATCTCAGATGTTGCTGAGCACCTGGGCTGCCTCCTCATCATTCTGGGTACAGTGTGGGTACAGGTGTCCCTGTAGGCCAGTCTCTGTTTGGCTAAGGCATTTTATTAGAATGGGTGGTGCTCCGCTATGATACTTCAGGTCTACCAGGCTCTCACTAACCAAGAGCATGACAATTTTCATCAATGAACCACATCAAATGAGGTATTGAGTCACTCTTAAAGCTGACCTTAAGATATACAGTTGTATGAATACATACCTCCCAGAAGCAAGGCACTGAGCAGGAAGCTTGGAATGAGGCAAGAGGCTATGACCTAGAGAAGTTAATGATAAGAACAGAATAGCCCAGAATTAATAAGAAATAACCTCAACAGTTCCTGGGTCTCTACTCATTCCTAAACTCTTCCTATGAAATTATATGTTCCTGATGTTGCAAAGAGAAAAGCACCACAGGAAAGTATCTGGATTTAGGTCAAATATCTCACACCTGCTCTCTATAGGCCTGCTTGGTACATAGCATGCGCTTCAAAAATATTTGCAGGATAAGTGAATCAACAATTCAGTGGGGGCTAGTACTTTTAATCTACTGGAACTTCCTGTAATCCCTGAGATTGTGTAATCCAGTGCCATTTTAGAATCGTGGGGTGGGCACACAAGATAGATTTACATCCTAACATCACTGAGTGATATGATCTTGTGGGAGGATAACTTGATGTTCAAGTCAATTCATTTAATTAAAACACTCAAAACAACCCTCTAAAATAGTAGAAAAATATCCTCAATTTATGCCCTGCGAAACTGAGTTTCACAGAAGTTCACGTAGCTTAAAATTGTTGAGCTACTAAATGAAAGAGGAAGATCTGGGTTTTGAACAAAGGCTTCCTTGGTGCCAAAGCTTGCCACTTTCTTTGTGAAGTTTTTATTTAAATTCCAGTTAGTTACATACAGTGTAATATTAGACTCAGGTGTACAATATAATGACTTAACACTTCCATACATCACTTGGTGTTCATTACAAAAAGTGCACTCCTTAACCCATTACCTATTTAATCCATTCTCCCCACTCACCTCCCTTCTGGTAACTATCAGTTTCTTCTCTATATGAAAATCTGTTTCTTGGTTTGCCTCTCTCTCTTTTTTCCCCTTTGCCTGTTTCTTTTGTTTCTTAAATTCCACATATGAGTGAAATCATATTTTATCTGTCTTTCTCTGACTGACTTATTTCACTTAGCATAATATACTCTAGCTCCATCCATGTATTTACAAAGATAAGATTTCCTTCTTTCTCATGGCTGAGTAATATTCCTTGCATATGTGTCTCCGTCTTCTGTATCCGTTCATCAGTCAATGGACACTTGGGCTGTTTCCATAATTTAGCTAGTGTAAATAATGCTTCTATAAACAGAGGAGTGCATGAATTTCTTCAAATTAGTACTTTTGTATTCTTTGGGTGAAAATTTGGTAGTGCAATTGCTGGATCATAGGGTAGTTCTGTTTTTAAATATTTGAGGAAGCTCCATACTGTTTTTGACACTGGCTGCACCAGTTTTCATTCCTACCAACAGTGCAAGAGGTTCCCCTTTCTCCACATCCTAGCCAACATCTGGTGTGTGTGTGTGTGTGTGTGTGTGTGTGTGTGTGTGTGTGTTGCTGATTTTAGGCATTCTGAAAGGTGTGAGGTGAAATCTCACTGTAGTTTAGATTTCCATTTCTCTGATGATCAGTGATGTTGAGCATCTTTTCATGTGTCTGTTGTCCATCAGTATGTCTTATTTGAAAAATTATCTATTCATGTTTTTTGCCCATTTTTAATTGAATTATTTGTTTTTTTGGTGTTGGGGTTTACAACTTTTTTTTATACATTTTGAATACTAACTCTTTGGATACTAACCCTTTATTGGATATATCATTTGCAAATATCTTCTCCCATTACATAGGTTGCCTTTTAGTTTTTTTATTGTTTTCTTCACTGTGCAGATTTTTTTTAATGAAATCCATATATATATATATATATACACACACACACACACACATATATATAGTCTCCTCTAGGACTTTAATGGTTTCCTGCCTCACATTTATATCTTTAATCCATTTTGAATTTACTTTTGTGTATGTTGTAACAAAGTGGTCCAGTTTCATTCTTTCACATGTTGCTGACCAGTTTTCCCAGCACCATTTGTTGAAGAGACTGTCTTTTAGCTGTGAGGTATTCTTTCAAGCCTTGTTGAAAATTAACTAACCATATAGTGTGGGCTAATTTCTGGGCTTTCTATTCTGTTCCACTGATGTATGTGTCTATTTTTGTGCCTGTATCATACTGTTTTAATTATTACAGCTTTGTAATAACTTAAAGTCTGGAATTGTAATGCCTCCAGCTTTCTCTGTCTTTCTAAAGGTTACTTTGGCTATTTGGTGTTTTTGTGGTCCTGTACAAATTTTAGAGTTGTTTGTTTTAGCACTGTGAAAAATGCTGTTGGTATTTTGAACAGGATTTCATTAAATTTGTAGATCCGTTTGTGTAGTATGGACATATTACCAATATTTGTCCTTCAAATCCATGAGCATGGAATGTCTTTCCATTTCTTTGAGTCATACTCTCATACTCACATACTTCTTCCATCAGTATTTTATAGTTTTCAGAGTACAGGTCTTTCACCTCTTTGGTTAGGTTTATTCCTAGACATCTTATTGTTTTTGGCACAATCGTAAATGGGATTTATTCTTTAATATTTGTTTCTGCTACTTCATTATTGATGGATCAAAATGCAACAGATTTCTGTACATTGATTTTGTATCCTGTGACTTTAATGGATTTGTGTATCAGTTCTAGCAGTTTTTTTATATTTATTTTATTTTTTTAATTTAATTTAATTTAATTTAATTTAATTTAATTTTGTTGGGTCTTTAAGTTTTCTATACAGAAAAACGTATTGTGTCGTCTGCAAATAGTAAAAAAAGTTTTACTTCTTCCTTGTTGATTTGGATGCCTTTCATATTGTTGTCTGATTGCTATGGCTAGGACTTCCAGTACTATGTTGAATTGAAGTGGTGAAAGTGGACATCCCTGTCTTATTCCCAACCCTTGAGGAAATGCTCTCAGCATTTCCCCATTTAGGATGATATTAGCAATGCGTTTCTCATAGATGGCGTTTAGTATGTTGAGATGTGTTCCCTCTAACCCTACTTTATTGAGGGTTTTTATCATGAATGGATGTTGTACTTTGTCAAATGCTTTTTCTGCATCTATTGATATGATCATTCTTTCATTAATTAGATGTATCACATTGATTGATTTGCAAATATTGAACCACCCTTGCAACCTAAGAATAAATCCTACTGAATCATGGTAAGTCACTTAATATATTTTTGGATTCAGTTTGCTACTATTTAGTTGAATATTTTTTTTAAATCTGTGTAGTTCCCTTTTGTAGTGGAGCCATTATCTGGTTTTGGTATCAGGGTAATTCTGGCCCCTTAGAATTCATTTGGAAGTGTTCCTTCCTTTCTATGTTTTGGAATAGTTTGAGAAGAATAGGCATAATTCTTTAAATCCTGGGTAGAATTCTGTGAAACTATTTGGTCCTGGACTTCTTTTGTTGGGAATTTTTTGATTACTGATTTAATTTCTTTGCTAGTTATCAATCTGCTAATATTTTCTATTTCTTCCTGTTTCAGTTTATTTTTATTTTTATTTTTTTTTTAAATTTACATCCAAATTAATTAGCATATAGTGAAGCAATGATTTCAGGAGTATATTAGGTACTTTATGTGTTTCTAGGAATTTACCTATTACTTCCAGGTTGCTCAATTTGTTGGCATACAGTTTTTCATAATATTCTCTTAAAATTTTTGTGGTGTTGGCTGTTATTTCTCCTTTTTCATTTGTAATTTTATTTATTTGGATCTTTCTCTTCTCTTTTTGATAAGTTTCGTGAGGGAGTTATCAATTTTATTATATTTTTTTCAAAGAACCAGCTCCTCATTTCTTTAATAGCTTCTATTGACTTTTTAGTTTCTACATCATTTATTTCAGCTCTAATAATTATTTCCTTCCTTCTGCTGGAATTAGGCTTTGTTTGTTGTTCTTTCTAGCTCCTTTACATGTAAGGTTAGGTTGTTTATTTCAGATTTTTCTTACTTCTTGAGGTGGGCCTGTATTGCTATATATTTCCCTCTTAGGACTGCTCTTGTTGCATCTTAAAGTTCTTGGACTGTCGTGGTTTTATATCCATTTGTCTTTTGGTTGACTCATTCATTTGTTTAGTAGGATGTTATTTAGCCTCTATATATTTATTGTCTTTCCAGATGTTTTCTTGTGGCTGATTTCTAGTTTCATAGCATTGTGGTCAGAATAGCAGCATGGTATTCCTATATTTGTAGAGGTCTATTTTGTGACTTAATATGTAATCTATTCTGGATAATGTTCTATGTACACATGAAAAGAATGTGTATTCTGCTGTTTTAGGAAAGAATATTCTAAATACTTATCATACATCCATCTTGTCCAGTTGTATCATTCAAAACCATTATTTCCTTGTTTATTTTCTGTTTAGATAATCAATTCATTGATGTCATTGGGGTGTTAAAGTCCCCTACTATCATTGTATTATTATCAATTAGTTCCTTTATGTTTATCATTGTTTTATATACTTAAGTGCTTTTAGTTGGGTTCATAAATATTTGCAATTATTATATCTTCTGGTTGGATTGTCCCCTCTATTATTATATACTGCCATTCTATGTCTCTAGTTACAGTTTTGTTTTAAAGTCTAGTTCGTCTAATATAAGTATTTTTACTCTGGCTTTCTTTTGATATCTATTTGCATGACAAATGTTTCTCCATCCCCTCACTTTCAATCTGCAGGTGTTTTTTGGTCTAAAATGAGTCTCTTGTAGGAAGCATATACATTTTTTAAGTTTATTTACTTAAGAGAGAGGGAGGGAGAGAGAGAGAGAGACAGAGAGAGAGGGAGAGAATCCCAAGCAGACTCTGTGCTGATAGTGGGGCTTGAATTCATGAACAGTAAGACCAGTAGCTTACTGAGCTGAAATCAAGAGTCAGACACTTAACCAACTGAGCTACTCAGTTGATTCTTGGTCTTGTTTTATTTTTTTAATCCATTATGACAGGCTATGTCTTTTGATTGGAGCATTTAGTTCATTTATATTCACAGTAATTATTGATCGATATGTCTTTATTCCCATATTATTATTTGTTTTGTGGCTGTTTCTTATTATTTCTTCTGTTACTTTATTGTCTTTATCTCTTTCGTGTTTTTTTTAATTTTTTAAAAAAAATTTTCACTTCGTTTTTTTAAATTTTATTTTTTATTTTTTAAAATTTACATCCAAATTAGTTAGCATATAGTGAAACAGTGATTTCAGGAGTAGATTCCTTAATGTCCCTTACCCATTTAGCCCATCCCCCCTTCCACAACCCCTCCAGCAACCCTCAATTTGTTCTCCATATTTATGAGTCTCTTCTGTTTTGTCCCCCTCCTTGTTTTTATATTATTTTTGTTTCCCTTCCCTTATGTTCATCTGTTTTGTCTCTTAAAGTCGTTATATGAGGGAAGTCATATGATTTTTGTCTTTGACCGGTTAGTTTCACTTAACGTAATACCCTCCAGTTCCATCCACGTAGTTGCAAATAACAATATTTCATTCTTTTTGATTGCCGAGTAATACTCCATTGTGTATGTGTATATATACCACATTTTCCTTATCCATTCATCCAATCATGGACATTTGGGGTCTTTCCATACTTTGGCTATTGTTGATAGTGCTGCTATAAACATGGGGGTGCATGTGTTTGGTTTTTTTTTTTTTAATTTTTAAGTGATATGTTTAGATTTCTTTCTCTTTATTTTTTGTATGTTTATTAGTGGTTTTGATATATGGTTACCATTAGGTTTGTATATAACCTCTTCTTCAAATAGCAGTCTATATTAAGTTGATGGTCATTTAAGCTTGAACTCAGTATTTACTCCGTTCTTTCCTACATTTTAGGTATATGGTATTATATTTTATATCATCTTTTGTGAGTTCTTGATTTTTTTACAGAAATATTAATCTTTACTGCTTTTGTGTTTCCTGCCTCTATACTATCACTTTTAGTCTCTCCTTTCCACTGAAAAAGTCTCTTTTAATATTTCTTGCAGGGCTCATCTAGTGGTTATTAACTTCTTTACTTTTTGTTTATCTGAGAAACTCTTCATCTCCCCTTCTACTCTTAACGATAGCCTTGCTGGATAGAGTTTTCTTGGCTGCATATTTTTCCATTCATCATTGTGAATATATCATGCCACTACCTTCTGGCTTGCCAAGTTTCTGTTGAAAATTATCCTGCTATGCTTATGGGTTCTGTATTGTAAGTTAATGACTTCTTATTTCTTGGTACTTTTAAGATACTTTCTTTATCAGTATACATTGCAAAATTAATTACAATATGTCTTGGTGTGGGCCTGCTTTTGTTTATTTTTATGGCAGTTCTTTGTGCCTCCTGGATCTGCATGTCTTTCCTTCCTCAGATTAGGGAAGTTTTCAGGTATTGTTTCTTTAAATAAATTTTCTGTCCCCTTTTCTCTCTCTTCTTCTTCTGGGACTCCTATAAAACACATGTTATTATGTTTGATGGAGTCACTGAGTTACCTAAGTCTATTCTCATTTTGCTTAATTCTTTGTCTTTTGTTCAAATTCATTGCTTCCCATTATTTTCTCTTCTAGATCATTAGTTCATTCCTCTGCTTCTTCCAGCCTGCTATTCATTGTATCAACTGTGTTTCTATTCTTATTTATTGCACTTTTCATCTCTGATTGATTCTTAAACTATTTTATCTCTGTGGTAAGGGTCTCACTGATATTTTCAATTCTTTTCTCAAGCTCAGTGAGTATCCTTATGATTGATGTTTTAAATTCTCCATTAGGCATGTTACATGTATGTATTTCGCTTAGATATTTGGCTGTGGTTTTATCTTGTTTCTTCATTTGGTATAAATACTTCTGTCTCATTTTGTCTAAGTCTCTGCCTCATTCTCTGTGTTAGAATATCCAGCTATTCCTCCTCCTCCTGAAAATAATGGCCTTATGAAGAAGAGGTCATGTAGTGTCCAAGGTCTGGTATTTCAGGGAGTGCCTCCAGTCTGTGCTGCATGCCCTCTGCTTTTGTTTTCTGGGTGCTCAATACCTCAGGCCAGTCATCTGTAAAGATTGTCGTTGTCTGCTCTGGGCAGTGTTTGGTCCCTGGTCTGACCGTGGTTAGTTTTGACTAGGTGTGCTTTGGAATGTTTGTGAAATGAAACCCATTACCACCTCCACCAGAACTGAGGCCCTGCAAAACTCTGATATGGAGAACTAGTGTAGGCAGGGGTTTGTGCTGCTTTTCTGGGGAATGGGCTCACCACACTGGGACTGAAGTAAGTATGACTGAGAATGGTATTTCCACTTGAGCACAGGTAGGTGGTACTTAGTAAAATCAAGTTAGGCAGCCATTGTCTATGCTGAGCTCAGTCCTGTAAGCGACTATGTTTATGCTAAGGGATAAGGGGAGGAATTGGCACCAGCCAGCTACTTTGTTCTCATTAAGGTAGATCCCTGAATGCTTTTTCTAAACCCATTCTCTGAGAAGAACAAAAAACCTCCCAACTGTGTGCCCCAGGGGTTCTTCAAGTCACTGTTTCCATGCTATATGCTTCCAGGTTGTTTGCCTGCTTTCTCTACAAGAGCAGCACACTGCCCTCTGGGCTCTATTTCAGCCACCCACTGACCTTTAAAATTTCACACTTTAAGCACCACTGAATTCAAGAATGCACAAAATCCAGCCCGTCTCATTTTCTAAACCAATGGCTACAGAGAAACGTTCTTCCTGTGTGTTCCTTTCTTTGGCACCCTTCTCCTCAATCATGGCTCCTTCCCCTCTGTAGCAGCCAGAATTAATTTCTCCTTTAAACCACATTTCTGAGCTTCCTACCTTCTACCGTGTGACCTCTTCTCTCCCTTTAGTTGTGGAATTTGTTTTGTCAATTCTTCAGGTTGATTTCTGGGGTATTTAAGGTGATTTAACAATTATCTAGTTGCATTTGTGGGGTGAGGAGAGCCTTAGGTCCTCCTACTCACTTCCATCTTCTTGCAAATTCAAATCTTGCTACTTTGGACCAGATGATGTACTGTTTCACGTAGGATCACTTAAACTCAATATCTTAATTTATAGCCCAGGAAAATAAACAGTCACCTCATGAGGTTGTGAGGATTAAATAATATAACAAATAAAACATAAGAAAAATAACATAACAAAACACCAAGCACCATTCTTGTGCAATAGACACCTAATAACTAGAAATTATTTCTTTGTCCTCTGCTGGAGAAATAGATCCACAAGATATTGGTATTGTTACAACCTAGTAAATGATGTCAAAATCTATTATTAGTCCCACAAAATACTTACCACCTTGACTATCACATTTATATACTTATTTATACCCTAACCTATTTAAGGAAGGATTTAAAGCAGATTATAAAAAATGCATTAATTTCAGTAAGGTAAATTAAAATTAAAATTACTTGAAGGAATATACAAGTACAAAGGAAAAATGAGAGTAGAAAATTTAAGGTAAGACCAGGAATGAATTAGTATGTAAAATGCAAAGCTTATGGCCATATGAAGTTACTATTTGTGTATTTCTCTATGCTTACTATTTTTAGGCCTACCTTTGGCTCTAAGATTTCTAGAAGTTAAAGCAAAAGGGGAAATTTGAATATTTTTATGGCATACCTAAAGTTTTCTTTCCTGAGAGAAATATAACCTCTCTTTCAGTGGACATCAATGATATTTCTTAATAAGAGTATGCTGTTCTTTCTCACATTGTACCAAAAAGCAAACTCCAACACTCAAAGCTGTGTCTGTGCAAGATAAATATGGATCTGTTTTTGATCTTTACTGTCCAGACTGGTATCTGAATTTAATTATGAATAATGGCCCCTTCCACTATCATTTTTGTGACATGGTTAGGCTACTTCTCATCCCTCGGCCCCTTGCCTGTGCTTTCCCCATTCAAAATCCATCTCCAAGCCTAGTCCAAATGGCTACCCCTCTCAGAGAAAGCAATTTCTTTTCTTTTTTTTTCTGAACTCCCACAGGAACGTGTGTGTGTGTGTGTGTGTGTGTGTGTGTGTGTATTGGGAAGGGGAGTGAGTGTAGTTTACAGTCTATGGACATGACTTTTCTAAACCACCTTTAAAAATGTATAAAATGGTTCTTAAGTACAAATGTGAAATTTATGGCTCAAGGGTCTATAGCTTTCCTCAGAAAGTGATCTCCCAAGACAGAATACCTGATTCATGACCTGTACAATGGCCTTTGGGCAAACCATACCAACCCTGCCCTCTCTAGAGCTTTTCAAGATAACTTGAATTTGTCAGGGCACAGAGATGGAACAGTCCTTTTTAGGTAATGCTGAAGATCAATAGTTGGGATGGGATAAAGTCTGTGGTCTCCTGGTTCTGTCTTCTCTATTCTCCAGTCCTGGAGAATGGCTTAAAGCAATCAATGAAATAAGTAGAACCAATGGAGTCATTTGAGGTACTAAAATAACTCCTGTACACTTACCTTTTTATCTCTGGAGGCTGTAAAACTACTTACAGAGCACTGCACGACCCCATTGTTCCTTTACACATTTTCCACATTTTAGAAGTATTTCCTTTGCTAAAGCCATTTGAATTACAACATTTGAGTTTGGATCTCTCTTACCAGACTTGACTGACAAAGATACTATGTAATAATTCCCATAACAAATGCATGCACTGGAGCCAAATAGGATAGTGATTAAAAATGTGTGGTACTCAAGACTTGTGTGAGGGTGACCAACCTTCTGCCCTTGAATGACATGTACAATTTCAAACATCACATCTGACCAGCTGTGATTAAACGAAGGTAGAAATACATATCTTTCTAATTGATTCTCTTAGATAATTTAAAAAAGCAATTGTATAAAACAATAATGTATATAATGTACCATTGTATTTAGAATATATAGAAATATGTGTTATACGGAGGTAGGTGGAAGGGAAATGTATTGGACTAAGGATATGGTATAGTAATATTTAAAATAATGCATTTTTGAAAAGTTTTTAATTCCAGTTAGTTAATATACAATGTTATATTTGTTTCAGGTGTACAATATCGTGACTCAATGATTCCATATATCACCTGGTGTTAATCATGCCAAATGCACTCCTTAATAATGGATTGTTGGATTGTAACATTAATAGTTGTAATATGTATAGCAACAATACTACAAAAATGGGGAAAGGGAATAGAGCTACATAAAAGTAATGTTTCTATATATCACTGAGATTATGCAAGTATGAATCAGAAACAGTTTCACTTAAAGATATGTGGTAAATCCAGAGCAAACATACCCACATACACTCTCTCTGTCTCTGTCTGTCTCTCTGCCTCTCTGTCTCTCTCTCCATCTTTCTCTTTCTCCTTCTCTCTCTCTCTCTCTCACACACACACACACACACACACACACACATTAGAAAAATATTTTAATGTAAAAGAAAGCAGTAAAAAAATAATGGAACAATGAGAGTGACATAAGATATATATAGAAAACAAAAGGTAAAACACTAGACAAAAATTCAACTATATCAACAAAAACATAAAAAGTGAATGGATTGAATAATATAATCAAAAGATATTGCCAAACTGGATTAAAAACAAAACAAAACAAAACCCCCATGATCCAACTACATAATGTTTATAGAAGACATACTTTAAAAATTAAAATATATGGGGGTGCCTGGGTGGCTCATTTGGTTAAGCATCTGAACCTTGATCTTGGCTCAGGTCATATCATGGTTCATGAGTCTGAGTCCCACATTGGGTTCTGCACAGATGGTGTGGAGCCTGTTTGGGATTCTGTGCTCCTTCTTTCTGCCCTTCCCCACCTTGTGCGCTCGTTCTTCTCTCTCTCTTTCTCTCTCAAAATAAATAAATAAACATAAACAAATTAAAATATACAAATAAATTGAAAGTAAAAGGATGGAAAAAAACATGCAAATCATAACCAGAATAAAGCTGGAGTGGTAAAAATGGTATCAGACAAATAAACTTTAAAATAACAACAAAAAAAGTCGCCAGAGCTAATGAGGAACATTTAATCACAATAAAAGTTTCAATCCATTAGAAATGTACAACGATTACCTGATTACAATGGAATGCAACTGGAAATTAACAGTAGGAAGATTTTAAGAAGTTTACAAATATGTAGAAATTAAAAAAATGCTTAAAATAAATCAAATGGGAAACCATAAAATATTTCAAAATAAAGTGAATATACAACATACAAAAACCTCTGGGATGAAGCTAAAGCAGTGCTGGGAAAGAAACATATGCATATAAATGTGTATATTAAGAAACAATAAAGATGTGAAACAATATCTTCATCTTCCATCATAAGACACTGGAAAAAAGGAGGAAACTAAACCTAAAGTAAGCAGAAAGAAGGAAATATTGATGATTGTGTTGAAAATAAATAAGCAACTGAGAAAGAGAATTAAAGTAATAATAGAGAAAATCAATGGAAACAAAACCTGGTTCTTTGAAAAAATCAAGAAAATTGTCAAAACGTAGCTAAATTAACTAAGACAAAAAGAGAGGAGACTAAAATTACTAGAATGAGAAATGACGGAGGGAACATTACTACTGATTACAGAAATAGAAAGAAATACAAAGGAATACTATGAATTATATGTCAACAAATTAAGTAATTTAGACAAAATTGGAAGAAGCCTAGAGTGACACAAACTTCCAAAACTTATCCCTCAAAAGAGACAGTCTGAACAGACCTAAAATGATTGAAAAGATTAAAATAATAATCGAAACACTACTCATAAATAAAATCCCAGGACCAGATGATTCCACGGTTGAATTTGCTAACATTTAAAGAAGAATTAATACCAATTCTTCACAAATTCTCCCAAAAAACAGAAAAGAAGAAAATACTTCTCAACTTGTTCTATGAAGCCAGTATTTATTAGATACCAAAATCAGACAAAAGCCATCATGAAAAAAAGAAAACTATAAAGCAATACTTCTTTTTTTTTAAATCAATCCTAAAGTCTTTAATGGACAGATGAAACAGTATTGAACAGAAATGACTCTATGAAATGCAGCATCACTATATTTTCTTGTATTTCATAAAGTACATAAAGAACAATTTTTTTTCATCGATAAACTTTGAAAGTCATCTAAATGTTCTCAGAGTAATTTGTGATAACCTGCCCACTGAACCCATTTGTTGCTTCCTGAGCTGACTCATTGCCTTCCTTTATTTTAAATATGAAATTTATTGTCAAATTGCCTTCCATACAACACCCAGTGCTCATCCCAACATGTTCCCTCCTCAATGCCCATTTCCCACTTTCCCCTCCCTTCCACCCCCCATCAACACTCAGTTTATTCTCAGTTTTTAAGAGTCTCTTATGGTTCACCTGCCTCCTTCTCACACAGACTAATGGAATAGAATAGAGACTCCAGAACTGAACCCACAAAAGTATGGCCAACTAATCTTTGACAAAGCAGGAAAGAATATCCAATGGAAAAAAGACAGTCTCTTTAACAAATGGTGCTGGGAGAACTGGACAGCAACATGCAGAATGAAACTAGACCACTTTCTCACACCATTCACAAAAATAAACTCAAAATGGATGAAGGGCCTGAATGTGAGACAGGAAACCATCAAAACCCTAGAGGAGAAAGCAGGAAAAAACCTCTTTGACCTCAACACAGCAATTTCTTACTTGACACATCTCCAAAGGCAAGGGGATTAAAAGCAAAAATGAACTATTGGGACCTCATGAAGATAAAAAGCTTCTGCACAGCAAAGGAAACAATCAACAAAACTAAAAGGCAACCGATGGAATGGGAAAAGATACTTTCAAATGACATATCGGACAAAGGGTTAGTATCCAAAATCTATAAATAACTCACCAAACTCCACACCCGTAAAACAAATAATCCAGTGAAGAAATGGGCAGAAGACATGAATAGACACTTTTCTGTATAGCAATACTTCTTCTGTATATGGACACATTTACCTCAACTAAGTACTAGAAAACTGAATTCAACAACTTATATTAACAATTATACATGACCAAAAGAATTTGTCATAGGGATGCAAGGTTGGTGCAATATTGAAAAATCAATTAATATATCATATCAATATGATAAAAATAATTTGATAAAATCTAACACCCTCTAATAATAATACTCAATAAACTAGGAATAGAAGGAAAGTTCTTACAAAAAAAGGAAGTTCTTTAATCTGAAAAAAAAAATCTTTATGGAAAACATACTCAACATAATATTCACAATATTTAACACTGAGGTGTTGGCTACTTTCCTCTTGAAATCAGGAACAATGTAAGTATGCTCACTTTTGCCAGCTCTATCCAACATTGTACTGGATGTCCTAGCTAGGACTATTAGGCAAGGAAAAGAACAACAAGGGGTATAATACTCTATAATATATGTATTGAGAATCTTCAGGAATCCATTAAAACAGCTATTAAATCAATTGTATTTCTACACAATTTCAAATTGCAATTGTTCAAATCCAAAAATAAATTTGGAAAATATCCAGTTATAATGTCATCATATAGAATAAATTATTATAATAAATGTAACAAATGAAGGGAAAACTTATTTTCTGAAAATTACAAAACATTGTTGAAAGAAGTGTAAAAAGTCTAAAAAATTGTAAAATCATTCCATATTCACAGATCACAAGACCTAATATTGTAAAGATGGCAATACTTCCCAAATATAGCTACATAATGAATACAACTTCCATCAAAAACTCAGCTAACTTCTTTATACAAATTGACAATCTGATTCTATAATTCATATTGAATTGTAAAGATGCTAGAATTGACAAAACAATCTTGAAAAAGAAAAACAAAATATAAGGAATCTAATTTCAAAGCTTACTACAAAATAACAGTAATCAAGAGAGTGGGGTACTGACACAATAATAGACATATAGACCAGCATAATATAAATGACAGTCTAGAAATAAATCTACAAACTCTATGCTCAAGTGATTTTTGACAAGGGCTCTAAGGCTCTCTAACAGGGAACGAATGGTTTTTTAAACAAATAGTACTGGAAAAAGTGGAAAGCCACATGCAGAAAAATGATCCTTACCACACTCTACATACAAAAATTAACTCAAAATGGACCAAAGACATAAGTACAAGAACTAAAATGACCAAAACTTTAGAAGAAAACATGACGGTAGAGATTCACAACCTTGGATTTCTCGAAGTATTCTTATATATGACATCAAAACCGTCAGCAGCAACAACAAAATAGACAAATTAAACTTCATCAAGATTAAAATCTGTGATTTTTAAAGGGTACCATCAAGAAACTGACAAGACAACCCAGAAAATGGAAGAAAATATTTGCAAATCATATATGAAACATGAGACTTGCATCTAAAATTTATGAACAGTTACATCCTAATAATAAGACATAACTTAATTTAAAATGAGCAAAGTATCTGAATAAACATTTCTCCAAAGAATATGTACAAATGCACAATAGGCATCTGACAAAGTGCTCAATATCAGTAGTCATCAGGAAAATACTAATTAAAACCATAATTTGATATAAATTTATACCCAGAGTATGGCTAGAATAAAAAGCTGAGATAATAATAAATTCTGGGGAGGATATGGAGAAATTGGATCCATGAAAATTAATAAAGGGAATTCTCATTTACAATTAGTCTGGAGACACACAGAAGGAATTCTTAAGCCCTGCTACTCCAGGTCAGTTGAAGACCTAACAGGAAGAGATAGATGTGGATACTAATTTACTATGCCAGCAGCAAGAAGAATTTAATAATTTACTATGCCCTCAGCAACAGCCCTGCCAGAGACTGTCACAACTCAGCCAATGAGAAGCTTCTATATTTTGAACTGCTTTTACTTCAATGTTTACTTTGTTCATAACAGCCCATCCTAACTTCCCTTTTTCTTCTATGAAAGAACATCCCTCTCTTTTGTTCTGTGGGCTTGCCTATGGTTCTGTGATAGCATGCATGTCCTGAATTGCAATTTTCTGTTGTTCCCAAGTACACCCATTTTTGGCTGGTAAAATAACTGGCAATTTTATTTTTAAAGTTAACAGATCTTTCATACACTGCTAGTGGGAATGTAACATAGAACATCTGTTTTGGAAAACAGTCTTGTGGTTCCTCAATTGATTAAACATAAATTATAACCCAGAGATTCCACTCCTAGGTATATACCCACGAGAAATGAAAATATGCATCTACACAAAAACTCATACACATATGTTTATAGCAGCATTCTCACAATAGCTAAAGGGTGGGTACAACTCAAATGTTTCATCAACGAACTATGATATATTACTTCCATGAAATGTTATTTTGGCACAAGAAATGAAATGCTGTTACAGACTACAATGTGGTTGAACATTGAAAGTATTATACTGAGTACAAATAAAGCAGTCACCAAAGACCACATATTATGATTCCATTCCTATGAAATATCTGGTTTGGGGACATCTATAGAAACAGAGGAGATTAATGGCTGTTTAAGACTGTTGGGGATAAGGGGCATAGGGGAGTAAGGGATGATTTCTAAAGGTATAGCATATTTTTGAGGTGATGAAAATGTTCCAAAATGGACTGTGGTAATGGTTATACATATCTGTGAATATACAAAAAAATGAATTGTATATTTTAAATACATGAATTTTATGGTATGTGAATTATATTTCAATGAAGCTGTTTAAAGAAGTGAGATCGTTATTTTCACAGTTGATTGTTATCTATTGTAAGCAATGTGTTCTGGTACTGTAATGCAGATACACGTGAGTGGCCTCTAAATATCCATAAACAGAGTGGAGCAGAAGATGGCAGCATAGGAGGACACTGGCCTCACCTCATCGTGTTGATCACTTAGATTCCACAAATATCTGCCTAAATAACCCAGAAAACCACCAGATGGCTGGCAGAACAGACTATCTGGAGCCAAGTGTAGACAAGAGGCCCATGAAAGAGGGTAGGAAGGGCAGAGAGGCAGTGTGCGCTACACAGACTGGTGGGAAAGAGCTGGGTTGATGGAGGAGCAGCCCTCCCAGAAAGGCGGAATCCCTGAGTCTGCCTTGCAAAAGTGGAGGGGCCAGACTGCTTGAGTTCTGACAGCCAGCGGGACTTACCATCTGGAATGTAATAAGTCAACATCTCTGCTCAGAGAGTGGGAGGGCAAGAGGACACTGGCAGGGAGAGGTGTTGAGCCCTGGATGACAGAGTTCAGCTCTTCAGGGAACAAAGGCACGGGCCAGTGCCATCTCCCTCTCCCATCACCCAGCCGAAATCCCAAAGGGAACCAATTCCCATCACTGAACTTGCTAGCACCACGCAAACACCCAATGCTGTGCTTCTGTGGATCTATCCCTCCAATAGGTCTGCTTCCGTTCCTGTGCTGCAGGACCCCTCCCGCAGGGGACCACCTACAGCAAAGAGAGCTAAGCCTGCCCCTCCCTACACTGTGAACCTTGCGGATCCACCCCAGCTAATATGCCAGAACCCATTAATGAAGCACCACAAGCCTGGCAGTGTGCAAGTAGCCCAGACAGGGGCCACACCACTCCACAGTGAGTACTGCCCCGGGGAGAGGGGAAGATAAGGTACACACCAGTCTGACTAATGGCCTCAGCAGTGGGCTGGGGACAGACATCAGGTCTGACTGCGGCACACCCACCAACACAAGTTACTCCAGACAGCAGAGGGGAAGTGCCCTGCAGTTGGGTGCCACCCAAGGACTATCCAAAATGACAAAACAGGGGCGCCTGGGTGGCGCAGTCGGTTAAGCGTCCAACTTCAGCCAGGTCACGATCTCGCGGTCCGTGAGTTCGAGCCCCGCATCAGGCTCTGGGCTGATGGCTCAGAGCCTGGAGCCTGTTTCCCATTCTGTGTCTCCCTCTCTCTCTGGCCCTCCCCCGTTCATGCTCTGTCTCTCTCTCTGTCCCAAAAATAAATAAAACGTTGAAAAAAAAATTAAAAAACAAAATGACAAAACAGAAGAATTCTTCTCAAACGAAACTCCAGGAAGTAGCGACAGCTAACAAATTGATCAAAAACTATTTAAGCAATATAATGGAACAAGAATTTAAAATTATAGTCACAAAATTAATCGCTGGGGTGAAAAAAAGTATAGAGGACATCAGAAAATCTATTGCTACAGAGGTCAAGGGATTAAGAAATAGTCAAGAGGAGCTAAAAAATGCTATAAATGAGGTGCAAAATAAAATGGAGGCGACAACAGCTCAGATTGAAGAGGCAGAGGAGAGAATAGGTGAATTAGAAGATAAAATTATGGAAAAAGAGAAAGCAGAGAAAAAGAAAAAAATCAAGGAGTATGAGGGGAGAATTAGAGAACTAAGTGATGCAATCAACTGCAACAATATCCATAGAATAGGAATTCCAGAGAAGAAGAGGAGAGAGAGAAAGGGGCTGAAGGTGTATGTGAACAATCATAGCTGAGAACTTCCCTGATCTGGGGAAAGAAAAAGACATTGAAATCCAAAAAGAACAGAGAACTCCCTTCAGACATAACTTGAATCGATCTTCTGCACAACATATCATAGTGAAAACGGAAAATACAAGGATAAAGAGAATATTCTGAAAGCAGCTAGGTATAAACACACTCTAACATAAAAAGGGAGACCCATAAGACTAGCGGCAGACCTATCTACTGAAACTTGGCAGGTCAGAAAGGAATGGCAGGAAATCTTCAATGTGATGAACAGAAAAAAATATGCAGCCAAGAATCCTTTATCCAGTGAGTCTGTCATTCAGAATAGAAGGAAAGACAAAGGTCTTCCCAAACAAACAAAAACTGAAAGCATTCATCACCACTAAATCAGCCCTACAAGATACACTAAGGAGGATTCTGTGAGTGAAATGTTGCAAGGACCACAAAGTACCAGAGACATCACAAGAATGAAACCTACAGACATCACAATGACTCTAAACCCATATCTTTCTATAATAACACTGAATGTAAATGGAATAAATGCTCCAACAAAAAGACATAGGGTATCATAATGGATAGAAAAAAAAAGACCCATCTAATTGCTTTCTACAAGAGACTCATTTTAGAAATGTGAACACCTTCAGATTGAAAGTGAGGGGATGGAGAACTACCTATAATGCTACTAGAAGTCGAAAGAAAGCTGGAATAGCCATATTATATCAGACAAACTAGACTTTATATTAAATGCTGTTATGAGAGACAAAGAAGGACATTATATAATAATTACAGGGTCTATCCAACAGGAAGAGCTGACAATTATAAATGTGTATGCGCTGAACATGAAGGCTCCCAAATATATAAAAATATTAATCACAAGCATAACCAACCTTATTGATAAGAATGTGGTAATTGCAGGGGACTTTAATACTCCACTTACAACAAAGGATATATCATTGAGACACAGGATTAATAAAGAAACAAGGGCCCTGAATGCTACATTGAATCAGATGGACTTGACAGATATATTCACAACTCTGCATCCCAAAGCAACAGAATATACTTTATTCTAGAGTACACATGGAACATTCTCCAAGATAGATCACATAGTGGGTGACAAAATAGCCCTTTAGAAGTATAAAAGAATTGAGATCATACCATACACACTTTCAGACCACAATGCTATGAAATTTGAAATCAACCACAGGAAAAAGTCTGGAAAACCTCCAAAAGCATGGAGGTTAAAGAACACCCTACTAAAGAATGAATGGATCAACCAGGCAATTAGAGACAAAATTAAACAAAAATGGAAACAAATGAAGATGAAAATACAACAATCCAAAAGCTTTGGGATGTAGCAAAGGCAGTCCTGGGAGGAAAATACATTGCAATCCAGGCCTGTCTCAAGAAACAAGAAAAATCCCAAATACAAAACCTAACAGAACACCTGAAGGAAATGGATGCAGAACAGCAAAGACACCCCAAACCCAGCATAAGAAAAGAAATCATAAAGATCAGAGCAGAAAAAAAAAATATATAGAATCTAAAAAATCTGTAGAGCAGATCAGTGAAACCAAGAGTTGTTTTTTTGAAAAAATAAACAAAATTGATAAACCTCTAGCCCTGGCCAGAGGTTCTTGTCTCACAGAGAAAATGGAGATGACCCAAATAGATATAATCATGAATGAAAATGGAATTATTACAACCAATGCCTCAGAAATACAAGGAATTATCAGGGAATACTATGAAAAATTATATGCCAACAAACTGGACAACCTGGAAGAAATGCACAAATTCCTAAGCACCCACACACTTCCAAAATTCAAACAGGAAGAAATAGAAAACTTGAAGAGACCCATAACCAGCAAAAAAATTGAATCAGTTATCAAAAATCTCCCAACAAATAAGAGTCCAGGACCAGATGGCTTCCCAGGGAAATTCTAGCAGACATTAAAAGCAGAGATAATACCTATCCTTCTCAAGCTGTTCCAAAAAATAGAAAGGGAAGGAAAACTTCCAGACTCATTCTCTGAAGCCAGGATTACTTTGGTTCCTAAACCAGACAGATATCCAGTAAAAAAAAGAGAACTACAGGTCAATATCTGTAATGAATATGGATGCAAAAATTCTCAACAAGATACTAGCAAATCTAATTCAACACCATATAAAAAGAATTATTCACAGGATCAAGTGGGATTCATTCCTGGGCTGCAGGTCTGGTTCAACATTCGCAAATCCATCAACATGATACATCACATTAATAAAAGAAAAGATAAGAACCATATGATCTTCTCAATGATGCAGAGAAAGCACTTGTCAAAATTCAGCATCCTTTCTTAATAGAAACCCTCGAGAAAGTCTGGACAGAAGGAACACACTTAAACATCATAAAAGCCATTTATGAAAAGCCCACAGCTAATATCAACCTCAATGGGGATACACTGAGAGCTTTCCCCCTGAGATCAGGAATACGAAAGGATATCCACTCTCACTACCGTTGTTTAACACGGTGTTGGAAGTTCTAGCATCAGCAATCAGACAACAAAAGGAAATCAAAGGCATCAAAATTGGCAAAGATGAAGTCAAGCTTTCACTTTTTTTAGACGGCATGATATTACACATGGAAAACCCGATAGACTCCACCAAAAGTCTGCTACAACTGATACATGAATTCAGCAAAGTCGCAGGATACAAAATTAATGTACAGAAATCAGTTGCATTCTTATACACTAATAATGAAGCAACAGAAAGACAAATAAAGACACTTATCCCATTCACAATTGCACCAAGAAGCATAAAATACCTACGAATAAACCTAACCAATGATGTAAAAGATCTGTATGCTGAAAACTATAGAAAGCTTATGAAGGAAATTGAAGAAGATATAAGGAAATGGAAACATATTCCATGCTCATGGATTGGAAGAATAAATATTGTTAAAATTTCAATACTACCCAAAGCTATCTACACATTCAATGCAATCCCAATCAAAATTGCACCAGCATTCTTCTCAAGCTAGAGCAAGCAATCCTAAAATTTGTATGGAACCACAAAAGACCCCGAATAGCCAAAGTAATATTGAAGAAGAAGACCAAAGCGGGAGGCATCACAATCCCAGACTTTAGCCTCTACTGCAAAGCTGAAATCATCAAGACAGTATGGTATTGGCACAAAAACAGACACATAGACCAGTGAAATAGAATAGAGACTCCAGAATTGGACCCACAAAAGTGTGGCCAACTAATCTTTGACAAAGCAGGAAAGAATATCCAATGGAAAAAAGACAGTCTCTTTAACAAATGGTGCTGGGAGAACTGGACAGCAACATGCAGAAGGTTGAAACTAGACCACTTTCTTACACCATTCAAAAAATAAACTCAAAATGGATAAGGGACCTCAATGTGAGACAGGAAACCATGAAAACCTTTGAGGAGAAAGCAGGAAAAAACATCTCTGATCTCAACCGCAGCAATTTCTTACTTGACACATCTCCAAAGTCAAGGGAAGTAAAAGCAAAAATGAACTATTGGGACCTCATGAAATAAAAATCTTCTGCACAGCAAAGGAAACAATCAACAACACTAAAAGGCAACCAACAGAATTGGAAAAGATATTTGCAACTGAAATATCAGACAAAGGGCTAGTATCCAAAATCTATAAAGAGCTCACCAAACTCCACACCCAAAAAAACAAATAATCCAGTGAAGAAATGGGCAGAAAACATGAATAGACACTTCTCTAAAGAAGACATCCAGATGGCCAACAGGCACATGAAAAATGCTCAACGTCACTCCTCATCAGGGAAATACAAATCAAAACTGCACTCAGATATCACCTCATGCCAGTCAGAGTGGCTAAAATGAACAAATCAGGAGACTATAGATGCTGGAGAGGATGTATAGAAACGGGAACCCTCTTGCACTGTTGGTGGGAATGCCAACTGGTGCTCCCATTCTGGAAAACAGTGTGGAGGTTCCTCAAAAAATTAAAAATAGATCTACCCAATGACCCAGCAATATCACTGCTAGGAATTACCCAAAGGATTCAGGAGTGTTGATGCATAGGGGCACTTGTACCCCACTGTTTATAGCAGCACTTTCAACAATAGCCAAAGTTTGGAGAGAGCCTAAATGTCCATCAACTAATGAATGGATGAAGAAGCTGTGGTTCATATATACAATGGAATACTACTTGGCAATGAGAAAGAATGAAATATGGCCTTTTGTAGCAACATGGATGGCATTGGAGACTGTTACACTAAGTGAAATAAGTCATACAGAGAAAGACAGATACCATATGTTTTCACTCTTATGTGTATCCTGAGATACTTAAGAGAAGACCATGGGGGAGTGGAAGGAAAAAAAAAAGTTAGAGACGGTGGGATCCAATACATAAGAGACTCTAAAACTGAGAACAAGCTTAGGGTTGATGGGGGGTTGGATGGAGGGTAACGTGGGTGATGGGTATTGAGGAGAGCAGCTGTTGGCATGAACACTGAGTGTTGTATGGAAACCAATTTGACAATAAATTTCATATTATAAATAAAATATCCATAAACAGAAAAAATAAATTGTTGTTGACAGTTTGTGTTTCTCTTATCACCAGAGAATTATCATCCCTGCCCTTCATCTTGTTTGCTATACTTAATCTAACTAGGAACAGAGACCCTGGAGTCAGACTGCTTAGATGGAATCCTACTCTGCCTGTTGCTAGCTGGGCAAATTTACTGAAGTTATATAACCTGCTCACTCTCTTAATACCACAGACCCTGAAGCACTTAGACAAGGACAGAAATTCACCCTTGGTGGAGCTGTGTTTCCAGGCAAGGCAAAGTCTGCCAGTAGGGATGAAGAAGAGAAAGAAAGAAAGAAAGAAAGAAAGAAAGAAAGAAAGAAAGAAAGAGGGCATCCTTAGAAAGGGATTGGAAGTTTCCTAGAAGAGAAAGTGTAGTTTTTGGCGAACACCCAGGCTGCTGTAGGTGATGAGAGATGCAACTGAATATTTCCAAGTCAGTGACTTTCAGGCAATCCTATAATAGAGACTGGGACTTGACTCTATTTCTCTCAGACCAGGTACCCTCTGACTATACATGGAAACTATACGTAAATGGTAAGTGTCTCTTAAAGAGAGAGTCACTGGGACATCAGTATTTGATTAAAAAATCTTATTTATCCATTAACTAGTGAACATACATTATAAACACCTGCAAAAGCCCAGCATTGTGTAAAGAGGCACAATGGAATCTCAAAAGAACAAGAACATCAGAAACTGGATACAAAGCTATAGAACCCTGGATTTTACTTCCAAAGCTTTTAAGAATATTAATTTGCTCATTAAACTACATTAACTTCTGAGTTTTCAAACCTTCACCTATACTATAAAGGGTGTACAATCTGTACAATCTCTAACCTTCTGTGACAGGAGATTCTAAAGTGAAGGAAGTATTGCTAAGATGGTCATTCAAAATAGGGTCAGGAGGATACTGAGAAGGCAGTGTCTATGCACTGATTCCCTTTTCAATTCTTGGAGTACAATGAACTTTAGACTGTTGTCAATTATGACTTGTTAATAGCAACTGGACTACCTCCTAGAACACATTCTTCTACTTTGAAATGAAATAGAGATAATGTAACATCTGTTATCTAAATAGCTATTCATGTATTAGATAGTTTAACTCTGTCAGTGCCAACCATAATTCTTGCAAAACAAATTAGGTAACCTATGTTTTTTGCCTTTATAAGCCTGTACTCTGGGTTTGTAATTTGGAGCACAGTTTCAATTTTGGTTAACTCTGTGCCTCCTGAATCGCAATTCCTAAATGCCAAATAAATGCTTTTGGTTCTTTTACACCCTCAACATCTTCTTGATGGAGGCTTCCCAAAGGGCTTGAGTTTAAGAAATTCACAATCTGGTGAAAACCCAAATCCTGTGAATTAAGTAACAGTATCCTTTTCTGAGAGTCTCCATCTGTTTATCTAGTGGCAACATGTCACCTTTCCCCTGTATTGAATTGCCTCACCACTTTTGAGGCACCAGACCTTGCTGGGATTTAGGTAAACCAGGTCTATCCTATCCATTCTCCAATTCTACATGGCCTCACCCTCAGTTTGTGTAGTTGTGGATTAGCTGTTAGCAAGTCCTGAGCACCAGCTGCTGGTAATCAATCCTGCCCCCTCCCCATCCCCTACGCAGACTACTTCAGCAAGCTTTTGGAGGACCTATAGGACCATCTGGGCAAAATGAATTCTCAATACTCTCCCACAAGCTGAGGCAGCTTGTGTTCCCTCCCTGCAGCCAGCCTGGGAAACTTTGGTTCGAAGAAGTCAGTGTTCCTTCCTTCCACACCAGCTAATGAGGTCCCCAGCCACCTCAGCAGGTGGTTTGGGAAGCTCAGTCTCAATCAGCCAGCCTGTTTTCCTCCCAGCTGGTGGGTGACCAGGATCTTGCAGCAGTCAGCAGCTCCTTCTCCTCTCCCTCTCCTGGCCCTCCCCTTACTCCTCTTCCTCCTCCTTTTCCAGTCCCCTACTAAGGCAGCTGCACTCTGCTTCACTATGCCAACTGTCAGCCTTGTTGCTGTCCCTGGCAGCAGTGGACAGCAACCTTGACACTGTGGGCCCCAGGTGGGGGTGAAACCTTGCAGGATCCCAGCTTCTGGAAGCATGCAGCATTATGGACTCTTGCAGAATCCCCAAGGCTTGACTCAGCATGTGAAGATGATGAGAATGACAGAAGAGGCAGGGGAGCATCTCCTGCTCTGTCTATACCTATACATATGCTCAGAGAGGATGGCACCCTGGTGGCTTAGGCATCTCTGCCCCTCACTTCTGCCAACACCTGTCTTTCACTCGCACCCAAGAGCATTCCAAGGACTTTATCCAATTAGCTATAGGTTCTCCATGGGGAAACTCATGCAGAGTAATGAGAGCTCATCATACTGAGTGTCCCCCACATTCAGTTATTAATACTGAATTATAAGAAAGAGGAGGACTCTCCCATGGTTTGCCCCTGAGACTTTTAATTCTTCTCCATGTGCAAGGGATTTGGAACAAATAGATGTGTTTCTCCCCAGCTGCAGGCAGTCCTCTTGGCAATCGTGCAAACTTGGCTCATTCTTTGCTCTGGCATCTCATCCCCAGCACACTTCCCAATGTATCTCTTTCCTCCTCCACCATAACAGAAGCAGAAATAGTCTTGGACTGACTATGAGAAGGACCCTCTACCCTCAGATCCCTTCCTCCCCAAGGACCTTGGTTGGACTCTTATTTCTGGGCACAGGAGTATGAGTGATGAAAAGAAATTCCTTGGGCCTGCATCAGGGAGACTGTCATTGCTGGGCAGAGATGCCATTGCTGGGCAGAGTCTTACAGAGCTCAGCCCTACTGTCACCAGTGTCCCCATGCCTGCAGAGTCCAAAGGATACAACATATCAGAAATCTGGTTAAGACCTGTTATGAATTCTAGGCCCAAAACCCTGACATCCCAGAGCTATATGCTTCCCTTGTCAAAGTGTTTCTTCCTCTCTAGCACCTTCCAAATCAAGACATATCAACATCAAGTACCACTGACTCATCACACAAATGAGTGCCATACCCAGTAATATCTACAAGCACAACTGCACAGAGTATCACAGTGATTCACACAGAGCAGAACAAGTATGGAGGCACTACCACATCTCCACTATGGCCACCAGTCAAGGCAGCTCTTAGAGAACAGGTCCATGCACAGAAATGAGTGACAACCTGGTCACATAGGGACACAGAAGAATAACAAAATGTGGAGAAACAGTCTTAGGAACACCCAGAGTTATATGTACACAGAGCGAAACAAGCACCAAGCTAAGCTGCTGACACTAGATGACAGAACCCTCTATCATTACCAGCTGAGGCCACTTAACTAATTAGTGGGGGAGCTTGGATTTGTAGACCAACTGTAGTAAATATGGGGCCCTTCTGTCCACACTATCTCCTAATTGCCTTTGTCCCAGCTCTGGTCCCATTTCTTTCATACCCCATCCATGCGCAGTCCTCTTTCTGCATATCTCTCCCTCCTTTCTTCCTGTGCATTGTTTGGACTCTGGTCTTTCACCCTTTTTGGAGTTTATATCTCTTGAGGCATCTCAATAATCTTTCAGCATCTTTGTATCTTAGCTTTGCTCTCAGCAGGTATTTATGAAAAAGTCTATAAAATTATGCCAATATGTAAGGTAGCCACTTCTCATAAGAATGCTCAGATGGAAAAAGTCCCCACTGGCTCATACAAGTAGCCAACAATGATTTTTCCCCCTTTTGTAGGAATCAGATGTACAAAATTGGCAGACCAGAGCTTTAGATGCTAGAATTCTATTTGACTATTTAGAAATCACTCAGGTAACTTCAAGAAGGTCAAACATACTCAGCTGTGTCTGTCAAATTAGGTTTCCAAAATCACCCTAACATTCCTACATGGCTGGGACCCTTCCCACAGGCCCCATCTTAGCCTTGAGATGCAAATTAAGACCTGGATAAACACCAGTAGTCATCAGAATCTCATTAGCATGCATAGTGCTATCAAGTGACCTCTATTCTCATTTTGGCAATATTATTGGATCTGAGTATCCTTTTATTTTTATTTCAAAAGCCTCTGTTATATGAGCCTTCAATTTCTGGTAATGTGCTCATAAAACACAATTCCAGCACAAAGTGGTGACAATTAAATTAAAATTTAATGGGACTTGGAGAGCAGAGATGTTCCGAGGTGGGGGAGGGGAGAAACAGAACCCTTGTGGTCTTTCTGATCAAGTGACCAGCCCATCACAGAAGCTGGTTTCTCTATCAGTTTCTCTATCATCCAGCTTTTCTGGCTGAAAAACCAATTAAAGAGGGAGAGGTTTGTGTTTGGAGAAAGGAAAGCAAGTTAGCCCAGAACTCCTGTCCTCCTTCTTGAGAAGTGACCACCATAGTGGTCTTGGTCTAGCCAGCACATACCACCTCCTGTTTTCTCAGCTCTCACAATAACCTTTTGGGATGGGGGTTCCCTTCAGTGGCCTGGGCAGTGGGATGGGTATGCAGCTGGGCAGGCTTGGGTTTGCCCTTCCCCCCAGCTGGGTTACCTTGGATGAATTCTGGGAATGCTCTAAGCCTGCTCCCTCTTAGCAAGAGTATTGGAGTCATGATTAAATGAGAAGATGGGCATAAAACTGAGCTACCTCACATGCTGTGTAGTCGCTGTGTTGTTATCATCACACAAGGAAACTGTGTCTCAGCGGGTGACCTTCCTCTGCACGATGGTCCCAAGACAGCCTCTTTCTCTGCATTAGAAGATGCTTAGTGCAACTGACAGCACTCCCAAGAAAGACTGAAGGGGTAACATCAAATTTCTCAAAGGTTTGGATATGGCTGAGGCAGATTCAGAGGCCTGGTGTGAAGTCTCTGTTCTCAACAATCAGGTTAACAAAAGTCATACACAGTATGTTTCTAATGGCAGCTGGAGCCCAAGAGCCAAATAACACAAAAATGAACCCCAGTGGTAAAGGGCAACTCAAGGGAAATTATCAATAGACTTGGTATTTTCAGGAATAGCCTCAGATTTTCAGCAAATCCCTTTATCCATTTCATTCTCTTCCCTATGCTTCTTTCCCTTGCCTTTTCACTGCCTTCAAAATTTGATATAAAGCTATTGTTTACTAAAACAACTCTGCCCAGACCTTTTCAGACCTTTTGTGGAAATGGCAATTTTTCACTGCAAAGTGTTTCCCATTATAAAAGTCCCTGGTATCATGCAGGGCTCTGAAGTGACAGCTTTGGGCCCTGGAGGTTTGGTTCAGCACAGATACATGGGGAGGACATAGCTTCACACAGAAGACATCCATATCCTTCCTGCCCAAGATTCTCTGCCACAGTGGGAAATAGAAAGGTTATGCATCTTAGAGATGAAAAGTGTGACTTTGGACTGTAGTGCTGTTATACACTACCTGTGTCATGGGTAATTGACTTCGCCAAGCCTTGGTTTCATCCTATGTAAAGTGGGCTCTACAGTCGGGGTACAGATCAGGGGAGGTTTCAAGTACCTGCTGATTCACAGGTGTTCAATAATTCAGCTTCTCATATCATCTTTCTCTCTCATACACTACCTCCACTTGTAGCACTCTTAGAGCATTGTTCTTCACTAGCTATAGAGAAGAAACCTGAGGTGGTGGGGTCTAGGAAGTGGTGGAAGGTAGTCTAGATTTTCTATAGCTTGAAAGTGTGTGGGAGCTTTGTGCCAGAGGCATAACCCCCCAGTTGGTGGAATGAAGAGGAGAAACTCTCTCACCCATACTCCTTGACCCCTGCAGCATGGATGACTGCATTCCTGAAACACCCACAGCAAGAGTCCTGGGCTGCCCCACTTGCACATGGTTCCTGGCCTAAGGGCTTAGAGGCAGCTCACTACAATTACTCTGTCCTTCCTCTGTCAAATCTCATCCCTGCACCACATCACCATCACCCAGGAACTTGCCTTGAGTTCCTCAACCCCATCCCACATTTGTTCACAGTTTCCTCCACCCTCAAGGAACACACTTTCCTTCCACTGGCATTTAAAGAGATATTTCCCAGGGAGCACTGTGGGAATGGACTTGGAAGTCAAAACCATGGGAGAAAGCTGGGCTGAGCAGGGCAGGGGCCCTTCAACTCCCAGCGACAAACATTTTATGGAAAAGATGGAAGGTATTCACCCACAGCTCCAGGCTCCCATTCAGAAGTGACTTTCCAATACTAGCTTTCACTCTATCAAAGAAGACACATGGAGCTTCTTTTTTAGCTCCTCTGATTAGCTCTTGCAGTGCCCTGTTCTCCTTCCACCTGCTTTCCTTACTTGGGCATTAGTGAATACTGGCTTCCTGCTTTGCAAGCTTTCAAGAATGGGAGACAAAAAGATTGTTTCTTCCCCTTTCCCCCTACCATACCCTGGATTTGAATTCAGGTAGATGCAATGACTCACCTATAGCAGGTGCCCTGCAGGTGGGAGATGGTATCCTCTCTGCAGATACCGGGTCTTCCCTTGCCTATTAAATGTAAAACAGTAGTATTAATTCATATGGCTTTTTGTCTAAATTTGTCAAATTAATCCAATCCAAACCCAATTTAAAAGGATAAATTTCAAAAGATAAATTAGAAACAAGTTACTACAACATACAGTCCGCAAAGAGAGCAACATCTTATACATTTCTCAGTTTATACTCCATCTTACTGCTCCTCAGCACCCTCCATTATTGGTCCTCTGAGCCACCTTAGAGACAATCCTGCCTTACTGTGCTCTATCCGCTGTTCCCAGTCCCTGCATTATTAAAGAGACCGTTCCAATGAAAGCTTCACAGCCCCAGAGCTGGAGAAACTGTGGGTGGGGAGGGCAGTAGTGAACTCATGGCACATTATCAGAGACATTATGTCAGGGATGTTGAGTTGAGCTCTATTCTCACCAAGGACGGGCACACGTCACAGTGCAGCATTACCTCAGGATGGGGTTAGGTGAGATCAGTAATTCTCCATCCCAGCTATGCTTTTAGAGTCATCTGGAGATTTATACATTTATATCATTAGGGTTCATCCTGGAAAATTCTGATTCAGAAGGTCTGAGGTATAATTCAGATGTTTGTTTAAAAAAATCTATGTTGATATTTCTGCAACTAAGTGTGAAAACCAAATTTGATTAAAACTAAAATGCTGGGTATTGAGGAGGGCACCTTTTGGGATGAGCACTGGGTGTTGTATGGAAACCAATTTGTCAATAAATTTCATAAAAAAAAAAACAAAAAAAAAACTAAAATGCATGTGTGTACTGAGGGTGGCCCAGGATTTGGAGTTACCTCATTGACCCATTTCATTTTTTTGAGCCATTTTAAAAACAGGATATTCAGCTACGTTTTTAGCTTTTTGTAGAAGAGAGGAATAGCCTGACTGATACTGGAGGGTTTTTATAGCTCAGAATTTCACTTGTATTATTGACATAATATTACTTGTAGTATATATTATAATATATGTATCTATTCTATTCTATTCTATTCTATATTATTATTTGTATGAGGACAGGGATGAGGCATGCAACAGGGTGACTCACTTGCTTCAATATGTGTTCTTTCAGCTAAAAAATCATGGCATCATAGGGGTGCCTAGGTGGCTCAGTAGGTTAAGCGGCTCAGGTCATGATCTCACAGTTCGTGACTTTGAGCCCCCGTGTCAGGCTCTGTGCTGACAGCTTGGAGCCTGGAACTTGCTTTGGATTCTGTGTTTCCCTCTCTCTCTGCCCCTCCCCCACTCGTGCTCTCTCTCGCGCGCTCTCTCTCTCTCTCTCTGTCTCTCAAAAATAAATAAACATTAAAAAATCATGCCATCATAGAATCTGAAGTGTGTAGGAAATCTAAAATCATTTTTGGCAGTTTCCTTCCATTTATTATCATTATACTATCTATAATATATATAGATAGTATATATTATATATATATATATATATATATATATATAATATACTATCTTACTTGACTTGTTTTCTGCTTGATATTTTTAATCTCTCCTATTTGTTACCAGTAAATTCTGGCTTTTTTGTGATCCAAACACAGACTCTTCGGGAGAATTAAAGTTCCCATCTTTGGCCATGAGAATCAGAATCTTCCATTTTTAGTACGTTCTTCCAGCCTCCATCCTTTACATCTTTCTGGAGATTGTCCCTGTAACCTTTAGGGGGCAACCTAAAATTGGCCTATGTTTGCTCAATTTGGTTAAGCGTGTCATGCAAGTCCTCTCTTGTAACTGGTATAGCAGAGTGATTAAGCCAAGCTAGAGACGCATCACTTTCTCTGGTTTATAGAGCAGAAGCTACAATCACCCAGGAAACTCTTATAGAAATTTCTTTTCTCCCAGGGACAGTGTTCCAAGGTGTGTAGAAGAAATTATGAGGTGTTTCCTTGGTTCCTGAGTCATCGGGGAATCTTACAAAGAGCCCTTGGTTTCCATAGAAACTTTATGGAAAAGTTTAGCAAGAGTTCCCGTCCTTTATTATCATAAGAAAGAGAAAATCAGCAACAGGGAGATAATTAATGGGAGTGCTGGACTCACTGCCTCTATTGTCCTGGAGCCTGTTAGGACGAGGCTCATAGGTGATCTCCATCCCGAGAATGAGATCAAGTCCTAGATCTATTTGGTCAGAGTCATGATCCAACTTGTATCTTTCCCTCCAATATAAGTCCAGCTTAGAATTTGTCGTTAACTTATAAGTTATTTCAAGTACTTGAGCAGAGGTAAAGTTGAAAACTTATACAAACAAATTAAAATAAACTATGTAAATAGTGAAAGTATTCTGCCTCTTCTGTTTGTTTTCTTCCTTTGCTTCTGAAATCCTTAGCCTAGGTGTAGACAACACATGCCCACTTATTCCTCCCCCCTACCTTTAGTAAAATTACTCTTTTCTATTTTTATTAATGTTTATTTAGTAGGAAACTTTATAGGCATCTCAATAATCTTCTCTAGGGCCTCACTCTCTTTTTATATAAGGTGACTTTTGTTTTCTGTATAAACTATGTTTTTCTTGTTGAAATTTAAACTTGCTTTCTCTAGTTATATGGAATTAAAAATCAAACACACAAACAAAACCACAAAACTACAAAACTAGAGCATTGTTATTCCCTGCTGGGCACTCATAATCTTCCATATGCTTGAATCTCATCAGTCATTCTTAATCTCTCCTCCAGACTCATTATATAACTATTTTTTTTTACCCTCAGATTTAAGTAGGTTTAAGAAAGAAGCTCCTAACACTTTTCAAATTTGAGGTCTCTGGGGCCTGGGACCAGAAAGAGAAGGAGACTCTTCTAAAATGGTATAACTCTGTGTACTGTCTTTAAACACGTTTACATTTTTTCCAAATGATCCTACTTAGAAAGGAATTGAGGAAGGCAGGTTTTATTCTTCACATTTCACTGTTAGGAAATCTAGTTCCAAGTGAGGTTAAGTCATTGCCCAAAGTCCCACAGATGGTGATCAATAGATTTGGGGCTTTGAATCTATGTGTTCTGGTTCTAAAGTGAGTCTCTCCTCTGCCACATAAAGGCTACCCCCTTTCTATGAATTTAAGACATTACATTTGTCATTAGCAGTTACTATACATATATGCAGTTTTTAGCTCTTTGTCCCTCATGCTTACAATATGGATAAAGAGGGCATTTTCTTTCTCCTCTCCCAGACTCCTAGGGCTTGGAGAGGATATGCAGGAAGTCAGGGAAGAATGGGAAAAATTCTATGTCCCTCCTCCTTACAATTCTCTCCTTGTCCCTCCTTAACTTCAGCTAATTTCAGGACTCTCTGCCCCCACTTTTGCCTCCCTTCAGTGTACTCTTTACACAGATAAATTCTATTAAAACATAAGTCACACCAGTTATCTTCCCAAGATCTCCTCCCTCATATAAGTTCTGGGAGAAGCTCCTACAGGATTCCAGTGAGCCTATCTTACTAGAAAAAAACTTAAAACAGGAAGATGAATAAGAAGTATGGTCCCCATTGCCACAGTTGGTCTTGGGGTTACAGCATAAACTTGTCATTTCCATGTCTACACTCCACTCTGATTGTCCTCATTCTTAGCCTGCACTTTGTGGCTCTCAGTAGCCTACCTAGTGGCATGGCATAGGCCCTCATCCATGAAGGGTTTGAGCACCAGATCTCAGTGCACTTCTCAGACTGGAGTTACTACATTTTCCCCTTCTCATCAAAATTGGGCAATGGAGTCCTGGGAGGTGTCTCATCCCTCCATCAATTCTTATCCCTTTTCCCTTGACTCCTGCAGACCAGTTGTCATCTTCTAATATAGCATAATATTTACTTATTTCATTTTTTGTCTCTCCTCAAATAAATGTTAGCACTTGGGAGACAAGGATTTTCATAGATGAAGTTCACAGCTATATCCTAGCATAAAACAAATGGATGCTCAAAAACATCTGTTAAATATTGATTTAAGGGTGAATGAGTGTCCCCTCCATGGAGAGGTCACCCATAACAGCTGCCACCTCCCTCCAACCAAAATAGATAAATAAGCAAGCAAACAAAAAAACTAGGTCTGTCCTATGATTCTCTCTCAATGGCTGTTCTTTTTTTTTTTTTTTTAAATTTTTTTTCAAAGTTTATTTATTTTTGGGACAGAGAGAGACAGAGCATGAACGGGGGAGGGGCAGAGAGAGAGGGAGACACAGAATCGGAAACAGGCTCCAGGCTCTGAGCCATCAGCCCAGAGCCTGACGCGGGGCTCGAACTCACGGACCGCGAGATCGTGACCTGGCTGAAGTCGGACGCTTAACCGACTGCGCCACCCAGGCGCCCCGGCTGTTCTTTTTCATCACAACAGATGCCACAAATTCTGAATTATATATGTGTGTTTTTATTTGTTTCATGTCTTTTTCATGTCTAGTATATCCACACTAGATGGTGAGCTCTTTGAGGTCAGCAAATGTGTCTTATTCTCTACTATATCATCACTACCCAGTTCAGTGTCTGGTTGATTATAAATATCCAATAAATAAGAGATAGATGAAAGAACAAGAAGAGAAATGAAATATGTAGTTGATATTATGTACCTTATCACATTCCAGATAGTTATACTTTTTTTTTCCTGGAAAGTTAGCACCTGTATGTGGTTTGTCTACACACACACACACACACACACACAGTTGACTAGTCAAGAGCCTGAGGGAATTCTTAGCTCTCAGGGCTTTAGTTTGTTGATATGACTTGCACAGAGGAAACACTTTAAAGGTAACACCTGGGACTTTTTTGTCACTGCTTTGCTGTGAGAACATTACCTCTTAATGTCTCCTGCCTCTCCACACTCTGATTTCAGAACAGGTCCATCACATGTCCCTTCCCTTCAGGGTCTTTGTGCCCATCTCTTTCCAATTCTAGCTGTCACAGCCAGGACAAAGGACAAACACTCCCTCCTTTTGCCAAGTCTGGATTTATTTAAAAGGCTCATCCCTCAAATACAAATTTCTAGACAACAGACAGTGGATGTGTGTGTTTGCAGGGTTGGGTGTGGATAAAACTTTCACACTTAATTTCTCAGGACTAGTCTGTTGATGTCACACAAGATAACATACTTGGGACAGTTCCTGTGTGCAACTGAAATACAGAAAACTAGGTTGACAGTGCCAAATGCCTTCATAGTGTGTTCACATACTGTGTGCACACACACACCACTGCAAGAAGAGGAGGCTGTGACTAGAACTGAGAACAGTCACTGCACCTGTCAGACCCCATAGCATAGATCCTGTGGGCTGGTGCTCTGATATGGGCACAGTCCTGCAGGATCCCATGGGTCACAGGAAGGCTGACCCTCCACTGAATGTTAGGAGGTGCTACTGAGGTTTCAGTGTGCTGGTTTTGAACAATAACAACAAAAACTCTCCTCACAAAATTTCATGATTGCTGGCACTCAGGAACCCTCTTTTCTGGTGTCAACAAAAATTCCTGGAATGTAAAGATTTGGTCACACACAAAGATTTGGTTACACTTTATTGCCATACAGTTTACAAACCCTGGAAATGCATCCTTTGTCTGCAAACCAGAAGTACATTCAGAAGGAAGAAGTTTAGGCTTGGGATTAAGTAGGCAAAATCTACAAGTTATATTCCCTTTATTCAGATTGGTTAGACACAGGTCCCCAACTGCAAACTTCAAGAGCAAAGTGACAAACAGGGTACAGCTCGTTCTTTCTGGTAGCAGCTTCAGGGTGTGGCTGTCACTGAAAAGCATGCTAAGATGTGTTGCAGGGTTTTTTCTGTGAATTGTGATGAATTTTATGCAAGCTTTTCTCTTCAGGCTGTGCTGATTGGTTTTATTCCTTAGTCATTAGACCTAATTAAAATGTTAGTTTCTCTCCCTTGACATGAGAGTATCCATCTTATTTGTTAGCTGTTTGTCTAATCATTGGTGTCTTTTGTTCTCACTGGAAAAGGATAAGCACGCAGCCACTTTATTGGCTGCTAAAGAATGCAAAGTGCCTCTCTCTGCCTCAGGTCAGCCCAGTTATGCAAAGAATATGAGTAGAGGACAATCAAAATAAAAGCTCTATGCTTGGGTCATGGAGGAGTTCAAGGTCCAAGAACAACAGCTGCTCTGGCACCTTCACTGTAATGAACACATTGACTTTCCAAAGCTTTCTGTGACACCTTTCCCTGTTCATATACAGGGAAGTAGGCTCATTGGTGATGATGAAGTCACATTGTAGCAAACAGAATACCTTGTTTGCTTTCTATTCCTCTGCCATGGTCCTCACCCGTAGTTCTCCCTCAGTCTTCTCCTCCCCAAAGCCTCATCCTCTTTCCCACCTGTCCACATCCCATATCAAGTCCCATCTCCCTTAAACAGCCTTCCCAATCCTTTTCACTAAAATAAACTCTCCCTTGTCCTCAAGCTTCCACCTCATTGGGTCTTCTTCTGCCTTAATGCTTAACACCCCTGGAGTCAGATCCAAGTAAGTAATGTGTGATTGTGAGCTAGACTTAGACACAGAGGGGATCCTGAGTCCCATTTCCTTCTTTGTGTTTTCTACTGTGCCCAGCTCAGCACCTACCATATGTTCAATAAATGCTGGTTGACACCAAGTGAATGATTGCTTGATATTAAGGATAATTATATGCCTTTTCTAGGGTTGCCAGATGAAATATAGCATGCCCAGTTAAACTTCAATACCTGATTAAACAACGGATTTTTTTTTATAAGTAGGTACTAAATACTGCTTGGGACATACTTATAGTAAAAGTCCTTTTGCCATTCAAATTTAATTAGGTGTCCTAATTAAATCTGGCAATTCTAGTCCTTTGGTAACTGCTTTTCTAAAAACTGGAGATTGTGTTCTAATGGAACCAAAGAATGGAACCAATGACCAAGGTTAAGAGCAGCACAGGCACCAAGTTTATTAGGGTGAGAACGAAACAAAAGGATTTTCAATACCTGAGAGGGGCTCCTTAAGGAAGAAGCCTGTTTAGACAATCATCCAATATATCAGGAGGAAGTTTATCAGCGTGGTTAGTGGCCAAACACATTCTACAAGAGGCCCTTAGACCAAGGTTCTGATTTAGGGCCATTCAGGGATGGACATAGGGTGCCTCAGTCTATCTTCTGTTTCCTACAGAAGAAATCTAACTGATAGGTTATACTGAAGCTTAAAGTTTCATTAATGGGTCATTTTTCCTCATCTCCTAAGGAGTACTGAGGCTGTGCAATGTTAAGGAAGACCAGTCCTTTATTAAAACTTGCAATCTGAATTGGTTTGAGTGGGTTAAAAGGCATGCCAAGGGAGTCATTGGGAAGTGAGAAAGAAGCCTAGAGAATGTCCATTACCGGGGCGCCTGGGTGGCGCAGTCGGTTAAGCGTCCGACTTCAGCCAGGTCACGATCTCGCGGTCCATGAGTTCGAGCCCCGCGTCAGGCTCTGGGCTGATGGCTCGGAGCCTGGACCCTGTTTCCGATTCTGTGTCTCCCTCTCTCTCTGCCCCTCCCCCATTCATGCTCTGTCTCTGTCCCAAAAATAAATAAACGTTGAAAAAAAAATTTAAAGAGAATGTCCATTACCAAAAATCCCCCAACTCTCAGGTGGTGGCCCATGCAGGATATGTCAGAAGTTCCTGATGTCAAAGCAACCAGAGGTATCCCTTGAATGAAATCTGTATGATCACTGACCAGCTGTAAGGGTCCCATAGGAGGGATGCTAGCATACCCCCCACCCCACCACTTCCCCATTGCATTCTAGACTGCAAAATGGTGCTGGCATATGGACCGAAAAAAACATGCCTTGCCTTAATTAAAGGCCATGCTATTCTTAACCCACAGAAAATACTAGAAAAGATTTATCAGGGGAAATTGTCCAATTTTGTAACTTCAGCAGGCAGTAGGGGACAGTGATGAAAACCAGTAAAGATAGAAATCTATCATGGTCTAAACGACATTCCAACACATGTAGTTTTTAATTCAGTTGTGTACTCGTTTTGGCTGGCTCCAAGTGGAGTTCTCCTGGCCAGAAATGGCTAGACCAGATATGTGGAAGGGATCACATTAGACCAATGAGGAGAAAACCTCATGTAGGAGTCTTTAAGATTGGCAGCCATCCTAGTGATTCAAGTAGCTGTCCAGTACCCAAGACAGGCAATTTTGTATAAGAATAGGAATAAAGAGAGGGCATCAAGTTTCTGGGTCTTATTATTCCAGCCAGAGTAGTAACTTCCAGCCAAAAGGTAGGCTTTTCTTTCTCCATTGACATGAAAATGTTCCTATAAGACCATACTCCATGAAAAGTGCCTGGAATGAAAGTAAAGTAAGAGAAGAGGAATTACTCACCAAATTTGTACTAAGGCTCAGAATCCAGATGAAAAGACTCTAAGCCCCACATAAGGGCCACAAAATGATAAAATTATGAAATGGGGTTTTGTGAACAAATGGCTAAGAAATAATTCTTGAGACTTCTTGGTGCAAAAAGGTGATTTTATTATAGCACAGGGACAGGACCTGTGGGTAGAAAGAGCTGCACCAGTATTGTGAGGAGTGACTGATTATACAGTTTTAAGTTAGTGGGGGTTAGGAATAGCGTAAATCTCTAAGGAATTTGGAAGCTTTCAGGACCTCGAGGGGCTAGCTGCTATTAGGATAAGGCTACTTTTATCCTTTAATAAAACAAAAACTTTAAGGAACTAAGGTAGCCATGAGTTCCTTGAGGAAGGCCACGCTCTGATTTTTTTTTAGGTGTCTATCAGTGGGCTGCAATCTATAAAGAGATTTAAGATACATTTCTCTTGCCTTTGTTTACCTCTTCACTTTCCCACAGGGCTACTTGACAAAATAGTTCTGCTCAATGTAACCCTTAGCCTGTCCCTGCTCAGCTCTTGCTTGTTCCCACCCCAGCCAAGCAGTGCTTTGTGCTTTCTTAGATTCTGTATTTGTCTATTTGGCACCCTTTTGATTCATCACAGGGCCAGTTACATTAACTATATTTTCATATTTTCTATATTCTTGATGCTTTGGCCTTTTGGAGCTTTGCAGACCTGGAGAATGACTGTCCTCTCAGGACTAGCCAATTCTTAGAGCAAAGGACTTGGCTGAAATCAGATCTTTTATAAACAAACAAACAAACAAACAACAGCAATCCACAGTCTATACCCCCAACTGTTTTCTTTGTCTAACTCACACACAAGGAGCCAGTATTCCCCTTCCCCTAAGTCACCCCAGGATAAGTACTAGATAACTAAAAACTACTCCCAGATCCCAGAGTCCACTGTAATTATTCAAAATAGCCACACCTTCAAAATAGCCACTCTGGCCTACACGTTCCCCTCCTTTCTACCTCTGTCTCCTGACTAAAACCTGAGGCTTCCCATGTGGCCCTGCATGACATGGTGTGCCCCCTTCTCTCCAGAAACATAAGTGGTAAATTTATTTTTCAATGGCATTACCTGTCTGTGATATCATAATGGTCATAATGAAATCCTGGGTGTAATTTTAAAACAGGCAGTCCTAAGGGAATCACATGAGAGATTGTGTTCTCTGCTTCTGACATGCAGCCCTTGTAACATGTGTTCCTCTCCATCTTCAGTCCAGAGTGTCTGTTAAAAAGCTGAGATATCCTGGCTGGAGCACTAACTGATTCTGAGCATAGCCTGGGCAGGAAGCTAGCACCTTCTCTCTGTTATCAGAGAGGCTTTGTCATCAGGTACAAATACTCACATGTAACTCCCTTGACACTTTCCAGTGAGGATCTTCTGCCAGCCAGAGTGTTATACCTGTAAGACTCTCTTCCTCACTTTCTCTTCCTTCCTTCCCACTTCCCGCTCTCCTTTCCCCCATTTCTCCTCAGAGGTAGCAGAAAGTTTCCTCCATGAGATGAACTGCTATGTTCCCAAATGCTTTCCAGTCCCTGAACAAAAATATCTGCAGGGTCATCAGTGCTTCCTCTAAAATTAGGACAATTCTTTAATTCCAGAGGAGCCTTGTGGAGATAGACCCACCTCCTCCTTCCCAGCCGAGGTACAGTCACTCTGTTCAGAGAGGCTGCATTCAGAGCACACAGGAGATCCCATGAGCTGGTCCTTCAGCTACCAGAAAGGGTAGGGGTTGTTTATGAGGTCCACAGGATCCTGTGTCAATGTAGGCACTTACTGGACATTCCTTTAGGAAGATAACCAGCTTATATCAAAGTGTGCATTTATTTATTTTTTTAATATGAAATTTATTGTTCAATTGGTTTCTATACAACACCCAGTACTCATGACATATTGGACACAAGGCTAGTATCCAAAATCTATAAAGAACTCACCAAACTCCACACCCAAAAAACAAATAATCCAGTGAAGAAATGGGCAGAAAACATGAATTGACACTTCTCTAAAGAAGACATACAGATGGCCAACAGGCACATGAAAAGATGCTCAACATCACTCCACACCAGGAAAATACAAATCAAAACCACACTCAGATATCACCTCACACCAGTCAGAGTGGCTAAAATGAACAAATTAGGAAATTATAGATGCTGGAGAGGATGTATAGAAACGGGAACCCTCTTGCACTCTTGGTGGAGAAACGGGAACCCTCTTGCACTCTTGATGGGAATGCAAAATGTGCATATAGACTTTAGGGCTTGATCCAGTCATGCTTTGGTGAGAAGAGAAAGTGGAAAGCTAGTGATGGGCAGAACCAAGTGACATTGAACTTTAAAAGGAAGCTAGGAGAAAGAGCCCACTAAATGTGTGGTACACATGTAGACCCCACACACACCCAGGATGGTCACAGGAAGTCAAGATGTACATTATTGGTGAATAAAACCTATATTTTTAAGTTCCTTGTGTTTTATGTCTCAGTGCTCCCAGCCTAGAAGTAGAGTATTGGGGTTGGGAGGAGGGAAACAGGAGCCTAAAGGACCAGTGTGTGTGTGTGTGTGTGTGTGTGTGTGTGTCTACATGGGACATGCCTGGAAGGGAGGTTGGGAGGGCTGTGCTTGGCTCTTATCACAGCACCAGGAACAGGCCTCTGTCTCCTGCAATTCCAGCCCAGCTGTCATTGGAATGGAGTCCAGGCACAGAGACTTCCTGGTAGCCAGTGAGGAGGGGACAGTTCCACCCAGACTGTAGCCACTTGTATGGTCAAGGGGACCTGAAAGTACAGCAGCAACTAAAATGGCCACCAGAAGACTGGATTTTCACTTCATTTCCAATGAGAGGGAAAAATTTTAAGTCCTGGCATTTACCTAGATGCATTTAATACAAACCATGGAAAACATTTTTATGTTGAACGTAATAATAATATATTATATATAATATATAAATAGAATATAAAATTAAAATATAATGTGATATTAAAATTAAAGATATATGATAAAAATTAATATAAATTATATATGTGTGTGTATACATATATATGTATATATATATATATACACACACATATACGTAAGCTTCCATCAGAGTGAAATCCCAGTCCCGGAAAAGCCCAGAGTTCTGGGTAGAACCCTGGATGGTAATTAGTCTTTTAAGGGGTCTATGTAGGCTACCAGTCTGTACTGACTGCTGGCTGGTGGTCTGCATGTATCAGACTGGGCACTCACAGAATCCCCCACTGCCAATGGCTCCCCACTATGCACAAGTATGTTCCTAAGGAAGTGCCTGCCTGGCACTCAAGGCTTCTGCTGCAACCCTTCCATGGCTCCCCAAGCTGACTTTATTGTAGCTACATTTGTCTGAGAGGAGAAGGGACACAAAACTGAGACCAATCACTTCTGTGAAGACTTAGCTACATACAGATCAATCTAGCCAAAGAGCAAATCCATCTCTGCTTTTACTTCCATCTTTTGTACTTGATATGATGTGGCCATAGGGTAAAGCCATGAGGCTCTCTTGTCTCAGCTCATTATTACTTTCTCTTTTAGTTTGCCTCATCTTATTCTCCCTTAGTATCTTTCCCAGATCTTAATACATGCTGATTCCTAATTCTTTTCCTTTCTACCCACCCCTCACCCCCACTGTCTCTCTCAGTACTAGCCCTCCCCTCTGTCTGTGCCCTGGAACCTAGGAAATGAGCCCACAAGTTGAGGATGAATCTCTCAGGGAAAAAGGCCTCAGGGAAGAGTCCCAGTTTCAGGAATATCTCTTTCCCAGCCCTTGTTTCATATAGCCCAGCTTCCCACCTGGACCAGTGAGGAACCTGTCACAATGGCCCTGCTTCTCCACTGAGCTAGGAGCAGTGGGACAGTGAATTGCCAGGTCTCCCTCTCTGCAGACAGTCCCCTATAGTGAATCAGCACAGAACTGGGCACAAGGGGAAGACACAGGCTGGCCCCACACATGTGATGCCTTGGTGGTATTTGTGGGCTGCAATGTTCTGTAATGTTGGGATTGAGATCACAGGACCCTCACCTTCCTGTTCCACAATCCTGAGTCATCATTCCTGGGGGGTTGCTCATTTAGCATATTTAGGATTGTTAGAGCAGGACTGAAAGCCTAATTTCTACAGAATTAAGCAAGTTTACTTAGCTTTGTGCATGGTCTTTAATTAGAAATTAGTCTTAGCCACATAACAAAATAAAATTGATGATTCAGCAACAGCTAATCACTTGCTGGAAATGAAAGATGCCTTTACAATGAAGATTTATTTCATGTTATTTTTCCCCAAGCACTCTTAACTGACTGAATAATGTTGTAATGATCACTCTGATATTACCACATATGCTTTTAAGATTTATAAAGTAATCTGTCTTCTGAGGCTTCCAGAGAGATACTTGAATGGTACAGTTAAAATAGGAGAGAGCAGAAGTCCATACCCCTCCCAGGCCTTCAGATAGGTCAAATGGAAAACAGTCTTTGGGGGTTGGGGACTTGAGGAGCAGGCATAGGAGGATGGATTCACAATGCAGAAGTAACCCCTAAGTGGTGAAAACAGTGATAGGTTCCTGGAATTGGGGGGAAAGGTAGACTAGGCATTAAACGTCTCCCATGAGGCTGAAACAAGAAGCCTCTGACAGGGGCTACAGGGAATTGAATGAAACTGGAAGGAATCTCATTAGGGTATGAAGATAAGACCATGGTCCAGGCAGCCAGAGAAGTCTCTGAAAAGGGCTGAGGATGTTAGCGAGGGACCACCAAGGATAAAGCCTAGGTGATCACAGCAGCCTTTATAAGGACCAAGGTGTGTGTGTGTGTGTGTGTGTGTGTGTGCAGGTGCATACTGCATATGTGAACATATACTTGTGAGTGTGTATGCGTGTGCGTGTGTGTGTGTGTGTGTGTGGAGCAAGGAAGGTAAGGGATGTAAACTGAGGCACTAGCCCCCAAAGATCTTTCTTTGCACATAGGATTCAAACCTATAGACACGTGATGAGAGAAGATGGCAGCGTAGGAGGACACTGGGATCACCCATCCTGCTGATCGCTTAGATTCCACCCACATCTGCCTAAATAACCGAGAAAACTGCCAGAAGACTAGCAGAACGGCCTCTCTGGAGCCAAGTATAGACAACAGGCCCACGGAAGAGGGTAGGAAGTGCAGAGAGGTGGTGTGTGTTACACGGACTGGCGGGAGGGAGCCAGGGGGGTGGAGGGGCAGCCCACCTGGCAAGGCAGAGCCCCCAAGTCTGGCTTGCAAAAGCTGAGGGGCCAGACTGTGTAAGTTCTGACAGCCAGTGGGACTTAACATCTGGAATGGAAAATGTGAACAGCTCTGCTCTCAGAGATTGGGGAGGGCAAGAGGATACCTGCAGGGAGAGTTGCTGAGCCCCAAAAGACAGAGCTCAGCTCAGTGGGGAACAAAGGTGCTGGCAAGCACCCTCTCCCTCTCCCATCCCCCAGCCGAAATTTCAAAGGGAACCAATTCCCATCACCAAACTTGCTAGCACCATGCAAACACACAATGCTGCGCTTCTGTAGATCCATACCTCCAATGGGTCTGCCTCCATCCCCCTGCTGCAGGGCCCCTCCCACAGGGGACCACTGACAGCTAGCTGAGACTGTCCCTCCCAACTCTGTGCACGTTGCGGATCCACGAGCACTAATACCCCAGATCCCACTGATGAAGCACCACAAGCCTGGCAGTGTGAAAATAGCACAGACGGGCTACACCACTCCACAGTGAGTCCTGCCCCTGGTAGAGGGGAAGACAAGGTACACACAGTCTGACTGTGGCCCCAGTGGTGGGCTGGGGGCAGATATCTGGTCTGCAGCCCTGCCAACCAACACAAGTTAATCTGGACAGTATGGGGGAAGTGCCCTGAAGTTTGGAGCCACCCTAGGGACTACCCAAATGAAGAAACAGAAGAATTCTCCTCAAAAGAAACTCCACGAAGTAGCAACAGCAAACAAATTGATCCAAAACGATTTAAGCAATATAACGGAACAAGAATTTAGAATAATAGTCATAAAATTAATCTCTGCACTTGAAAAAAGTATAGATGACAGCAAAGAATCTATTGCTACAGAGATTGGGGACTAAGAAATAGTCATGAAGAGCTATAAAACGCTATAAATGAGGTGCAAAATTGAATGGAGGCAACCACAGCACACATTAAAGAGGCAGAGGAGAGAATAGGTGAAAGAAAGAATAGGTGAAAGAATCAAGGGCCCTGAATGATACATTGGATCAGATAGACTTGGCAGATATACTTAGAACTCTGCATCCCAAAGCAACAGAATATACTTTCTTCTAGAGTACACATGGAACATTCTCCAAGATACAACACATACTGGGTCACAAAACAGCCCTTCATAAGTGTAAAAGAATTGAGAGCATACCATGCACACTTTCAAACCACAATGTTATGAAACTTGAAATCAACCACAGGAAAAAGTCTGGAAAACCTCCAAAAGCATGGGGGTTAAAGAACACCTTACTAAAGAATGAATGGGTCAACCAGGCAATTAGAGAAGAAATTTAAAAATATATGGAAACAAATGAAGATGAAAATACAACAATTCAAATGCTTTGGGATGCAGAAAGGCAGTCCTGAGAGGAAAATACATTGCAATCCAGGCCTATCTCAAGAAACAAGAAAAATCCTGAATACAAAACCTAACAGCACACTTAAAAGAAATAGAAACAGAAGAGCAAAGAGACCCAAAACCCAGCAGAAAAAGAGAAATAATAAAGATCAGAGCAGAAATAAACAATATAGAATCTAAAAAAAAAAAAACAACTGTAGAGCAGATCAATGAAACCAAGAGTTGGTTTTTTTGAAAAAATAAAAAAAATTGATAAACCTGTAGCCAGGATTCTCAAAAGGAAGAGGCAGATGGCCCTAATAGATAAAATCATGCAATGAACATGGAATCATTACAACCAATGCCTCAGGAATACAAGCAATTATCAGGGAATACTATGAAAAATTATACACCAACAAACTGGACAAGATGGAAGAAATAGACAAATTCCTAAACACCCACACACTTCCAAAATTCAAACAGGAAGAAATAGAAAACTTGAGGAGACCCATAACCAGCGAAGAAATTGAATCAGTTATCCCAAATCTCCCAACAGATAAGAGTCCAATACCAGATGGCTTCCCAGGGGAGTTCTACCAGACATTTAAAGCAGAAATAATACCTACCCTTCTCAAGCTGTTCCAAAAAAAATAGAAAGGGAAGGAAAATTTCCAGACTCATTCTCTGAAGCCAGCATTACTTTAATTCCTAAACCAGACAGAGACCCAGTAAAGAAAGGGAACTACAGGCCAATATCCTTGATGAATATGGATGCAAAAATTCTCAATAAGATACTAGAAAATCGAATTCAACAACATATAAAAATAATCATTCACCATGATCAAGCAGGATTCATTCCTGGGCTGCAGGTCTGGTTCAGCATCCGCAAATCCATCAATGTGATACATCACATTAATAAAAGAAAAGATAAGAACCATATGATCCTATCAATCGATGCAGAGAAAGAATTTGTTTATATTCAGCATCCTTTTTCAATGAAAACCCACGAGAAAGTTGGGATGGAAGGAACATACGTAAACATCATAAAAGCGATTTATGAAAAGCCTACAGCTAATATCATACTCAACGGGGATACACTGAGAGCTTTCCCCCTGATATCAGAAACACGACAGGGATGTCCACTCCCACCACTGTTGTTTAACATGGTGTTGGAAGTTCTAGCATCAGCAATCAGACAACAAAAGGAAATCAAAGGCATCAAAATTGGCAAAGATGAAGTCAAGCTTTCACTTTTTGCAGATGACATGATATTACACAAGGGAAACCCAATACACTCCACCAAAAGTCTACTAGAACTGATACATGAATTCAGCAAGGTCGCAGGATACGAAATTAATGTACAGAAAAGCGTTGCATTCTTATACACTAATTATGAAGCAACAGAAAGACAAATAAAGACACTTATCCCATTCACAATTGCACCAAGAAGCATAAAATACCTACGAATAAACCTAACCAATGATGTAAAAGATCTGTATGCTGAAAACTATAGAAAGCTTATGAAGGAAATTGAAGAAGATATAAAGAAATGGAAAAACATTCCGTGCTCATGGATTGGAAGAATAAATATGGTTAAAATGTCAATACTACTCAAAGCTATCTACACATTCAATGCAATCCCAATCAAAATTGCACCAGCATTCTTCTCAAAGGTAGAACAAGCAATCCTAAAATTCATATAGAACCACAAAAGGTCCCGAATAGCCAAAGTAATATTGAAGAAGAAGACCAAAGCGGGAGGCATCACAATCCCAGACTTTAGCCTCTACTACAAAGCTGAAATCATCAAGACAGTATGGTATTGGCACAAAAACAGACACATAGACCAATGAAATAGAATAGAGACTCCAGAATTGGACCCACAAAAGTGTGGCCAACTAATCTTTGACAAAGCAGGAAAGAATATCCAATGGAAAAAAGACAATCTCTTTAACAAATGGTGCTGGGAGAACTGGACAGCAACATGCAGAAGGATGAAACTAGACCACTTTCTTACACCATTCAAAAAATAAACTCAAAATGGATAAAGGATCTCAATGTGAGACAGGAAACCATGAAAACCTTTGAGGAGAAAGCAGGAAAAAACGTCTCTGACCTCAGCCGCAGCAATTTCTTACTTGACACATCTCCAAAGTCAAGGGAAGTAAAAGCAAAAATGAACTATTGGGACCTCATGAAATAAAAAGCTTCTGCACAGCAAAGGAAACAATCAACAACACTAAAAGGCAACCAATGGAATGGGAAAAGATATTTGCAAATGACATATCAGACAAAGGACTAGTATCCAAAATCTACAAAGAACTCACCAAACTCCACACCTGAAAAACAAATAACCTAGTGAAAAAATGGGCAGAAAACATGAATAGACACTTCTCTAAAGAAGACATCTAGATGGCCAACAGACACATGAAAAGATGTTCAACGCCACTCCTCATCTGGGAAGTACAAATCAAAACCGCACTCAGATACCACCTCATGCCACTCAGAGTGGCTAAAATGAACAAATCAGACTATAGATGCTGGAGAGGATTGGGGAAACTGGAAACCTCTTGCACTGTTGGTGGGAATGCCAACTGGTGCAGCTGCTTTGGAAAACAGTGTGGAGGCTCCTCAAAAAATTAAAAATAGATCTACCCGATGACCCAGCAATAGCACTACTAGGAACTTTCCCAAGGGATACAGGAGTGCTGATGCATAGGGGCACTTGTACCCCAATGTTTATAGCAGCACATACAATAGCCAAATTATGGAAAGAGCCTAACTGTCCATCAACTGATGAATGGATAAAGAAGTGGTGGTTTATATACATAATGGAATACTACTTGGCAATGCGGAAGAATGAAATATGGACTTCTGTAGCAACGTGGAAAGAACTGGAGAGTGTTATGCTAAATGAAATAAGTTATACAGAGAAAGACAGATGCCGTATGTTTTAACTCTTAGGTGGATCCTGAGAAACATAACAGAAGACCATGGGGGAGGGGAAGGAAAAAAAAAGTTAAAGAGGGAGGGAGCCAAAGCTTAATAGACTCTTAAAAACTGAGAACAAACTGAGAGTTGATTGGGGGGGTGGGAGGGAGTGGAGGATGGGTGATGGGCATTGAGGAGGGTACCTGTTGGCATGAGCACTGGTGTTGTATGGAAACAAATTTGACAATAAATTTCATATTTAAAAGAATGTTCTCATATATGATAAGAAATATTAATACAGATAGTAGAAAAATAAACACAAATGGCAAAAAAGTGAAAAAAAATAGATGTAAGGGCGCCACAGAAACAGAAAAACTGTATTAGTGTCTACCTATAATTATACACAATTCTTTTAGCGGTTTAGAACATATGTAAGAAATTGGAAGCAAATGTTTCCCTGGACACATTTTTTGGATAGTTGTCTGTGTATGAGGCAAAGTGAGACAATTTTTTTTCAATGTCTTACTGCTTATAGTATCTACAAATGTCCTTGTCTATCAGCTGCTGTATCTTAGAGAACACAAGCCCTTCTGACCGTTATGTTAAGAGAGCCATGAGTTATTTTTCTAGCTTACTTACTTCTTAGTGGTACCTGCAAATGTAAATGTCTTTCTATATGTTGGAAATTTTATAAATTGGACATTTTATATTTTAATTTATTTGTAATTAAGTAATCTATCACTGTATTATTTGTTCATAGAACTTATGCCTATCTTAATTTATCACATTTAGCTTTATATCACTTATTTCCCAATTCTCACCATTGCTTACAGATTGTTACCCATATGAAAGTGGGAGATTTTCCTGCCATTTTTAATGTTTATTTATATTTGAGAGAGAGAGAGAGAGAGAGAGAGAGAGAGCATGTGAGCAGGGGATACTGAGAATCCTAAGGACCTTACGATTCTTAGGAACGAGAATCTTAAGCAGGGCTGAAACTTACAAACCATGAGATCATGTCCTGGGCCAAAATCAAGAGTCAGCCACTTAACCAACTGAGCCACCCAAGTGCCCCTGATCCTTTCCTGTCTTATGTATATCTGCATTCCCATCACTAGGAAGCAACCACATAGTAAGGTCTCAATAAATTATTTAGCATATGGTAGCTCAATTAATGAATAAATAAATGTGTCACAGTTTCTTAATTGGGGAAATAAAGGACTTGCTATAATTTACGTCCAAGTTCTCTTGTGGTTCAGAGTAAATACAACAATATAATGTCTTAATTAACAGTAAAAAAGATTCACGAAAGGATTTGTATGGAATAGAAGCACAAATATAGAAGTGTTTCCCTTCTAGGGTCTGCATGCCATGTGATATGGACTGTGGTGGAGGGATGGATAAAAACAGTGAGAGTGGGATGCGATTTCTGTATCCTGGAAGTGTGTGGGAGGGGTGTTGGGAAAAGCTTCAAGCCAAGGTGACAGTCATGTTGTTCTTAAAAAATGAATTGAGATCCACTGAGTGGATGATGAAGGCAGGCAATTCAAGCTGATTTATCTGAAGAGCAAGGAGCAGATTAATAAAGGTGAAAAGAGTATTAGAGGAAGAGTCCACAGAAGAAGGAAGAAGCCTGGGTTGAACTAAATTAACAAAGCTTCATGTTTTCTGCTTACAAGTTACACTGGATTCTGTAGGCAAGACAATCATCGAAGGCTCTTATAAGAGGATGATTTGTATTTTGTAGAGGTCAGGTTGCTAGTTGTGTAAAGGACGGTGTGAATGGGATGAGGCCAGAGGCAGGGATATTCCCCTGCAACTGACTGCAACTGTCCAGGTGAGAAATGATAAAGGCTTAAAATTTACAGAGGCAGTGAAAATAGAGAAAGGGATAGCCTTTTAAAGATGAACAGAGAAATTTGACAGAAGACAGTAACCTGTTTCACCACTTGATTATAAATTCTAAATTCAGTCTCCAGGACAATGAACTATCAAAGTGCCCCACACAGTGCCTGACTCCGGGTCAATACCTGTTGGTTCAACTTGAGCATGCAGCAGTTCAAATGCAATTCCTTTGGTTTATTTCTCCAAAGATCCAGAAAGAGTTGGAACCAAAATTGCCATATATTTAAAAGAAGATATTGAGTTGGCTCAGATTTCTCATCTGTAGGCCAAGATAAACTTTCAGAAGCAAAAACTCTTAAATTTATCTGGAATTGCTTCTTTACTATGAAAGATAAATTTCTAATACCTTGAAGGAGAGGAAGATGAAGTGGCTGGACCCCAAGCTGTACCCTGTGATTCAAATATCAAAGACCACCAGGTTGGCTGCATCCTCATCCTTAGCTGTCAAATGACAGAGTCACAAGTGCCTTGGCTGCCCCACCTTCCTGTGCTCCTGGGATTATCTAAAAATGAATACTTCAGGTGTGCCGGGGCTGTGACTTATCTTGGCTGTGTTGTGTATGGTTTGTGCTGGCATAACTGGAGGCTAGTAGATGTTTATCATTTTGAAGGTGATTAAATTAAAAATTGGAGAGATAGGCAACCATCTCAGGATTGTGTAATTAGTATGGAATGAAGATGAGCTAGGGCTGGGAGTGAGAACTAGACAGATCTGAGTCACAGAGTATCAAAATCTGATATGGGACCAGTTGGTAATGAAAGAGATGAACTCATTCCCACGCCCCTCATGGGTCTGCCTCCAAGTGATCAAAGTGTCTTCTTTGAGATATATATATAATTGTGTTGCAACTTGGGGGGATCTTTGATAAAGTTATGCTAATGAAGAGTTTTATTAATTGTTATATTTAAAATATTCTTGATGGAAAATTTTAGCACACACTAAAGAAAAAGTAATGGTCCATCTAATACCCACACATACTAATCAGTGACCAGTCTTGTATCATTTACTCATTGACCATTTTGAAAATTTGTTGCTATTCCTCTGGATCATCTTCCATGTACCTAACCATGTTATGCACAAATACACAACATTACAATTGAGCCCAGACACTCAGAAGTGATTGTCCTCAGGGTCTCAGGTGCCCTACCTTTTTGCTCAATCCTTTGGAGTCCTGGAGAAATCAATAACTGGGTCACCTGTGACCCATCCTCAGAAAATAAGACACTTCCCACACCAGGTAGGAAGCCCCAAGTTAGGCTTTGGTATAATCTCCAAAGATGGGCAGCTGTACCTTGGGATGCAGCATCAGACCAGAAACTATGACAGCAACAGAAAATAAAACGTGTTTATTAATGACCAAGGGTATCTCAGAAAATAGTTCTGGCTTTAAAAGATTATAATTTTGTGGGGGGCGCCTGGGTGGCTGACTTGGTTAAGTGTCTGACTTTGGCTCAGGTCATAATTTATGGTTCATTAGTTTGAGCCCCACACAGAGCTCTCTGCTCTTAGCACAGAGCCCACTTAGGATCCTCTCTCTCTGCCCCTCCCCCGCTATCACTTGCTCTCTCTCTCTCTTTCAAAAACTAAATTTAAAAAAAAAAACATTAAAATGATGATACAGAGCATACAAAAAATGATTATTTTTAAAGATGTTATTTTAAAGTAATGTCTATATGCAATGTGGGGCTCGAACTCAATCCCAAGGTCAAGAACCAGCCAAGCGCCCCAATGATGATAATTTTAAGTGGATTATCTTCCGATTAGAAAACAAAACAAAACAGGGGCGCCTGGGTGGTGCAGTCGGTTAAGCGTCCGACTTCAGCCAGGTCACGATCTCGCGGTCCGTGAGTTCGAGCCCCGCGTCAGGCTCTGGGCTGATGGCTCAGAGCCTGGAGCCTGTTTCCGATTCTGTGTCTCCCTCTCTCTCTGCCCCTCCCCCGTTCATGCTCTGTCTCTCTCTGTCCCAAAAAAATAAATAAAAAACGTTGAAAAAAAAATTAAAAAAAAAACAAAAAAACAAAAAACTCTGTAATTAAAGTCAAAAAGCCTAAATTTGAGTATGTCCTATGGCATTTACTACTTTTAAACTCTTTGTACCTCAGTTTCCTCTCTTCCACGTATAAGTCATTCAGTAAACTCTTACTGGACATCTATTATGTGCCAGACACTGTGCTGGGCACTGGAAATAAATAATGTTTTCATTAGATACTATGGAAAGTGAATAACCCCTACAATTTTGTGTTTTATAATCTTATGGGGAGATTGTACATGTATATAGGCAATAATGATACACTGCTAGGAATAAAAGTTCCAAAGAAGAGTTATAATCAAAGTACAGTGGAGCCAAAAGGAAGGAATACTCTTCAAAATGAGGAAATATGTGCCAAGGAAGCTTCACTGAGGAGATAGCATTTGAATTGACCTGAGGAGATGGCATTTGAATTGACCCTTGAAGGTTTAGGAGAATTTTAACCAGGAAAGGGGATCTGTGGTGAAGCGAACCTTCTGTTATGGACAGGATGAGACCACATAAATGGGCCAGCTTGCCTCGCAGTGAAATCATGGAAAATCATCTGTGAAAAATCCGAAGGTGTGCTAACATAAGCCAAGTCAAATGGTGCTTAAACTGTACATGTAATTACATGTCTGGATGTGAATTGTTTCCTGAAATCGCCAACACTGCCCTAGAATCCCTGGTCATGTGAAGACAATGGACTGCTCGGACTCTCGGGAGATCAGGGGCCACAGCAGCAAGGAGCCATCCTAGGGAAGAAGACCCTTCATCTAGTACCTTGGTTGTTGACTCCTGCAATCTGCTTGCCCATGAGAATATCTGTGGACTCTCAGTTCAGGGCATTACTGGGAATATTTCAGAAAAATTTCATCTACTCCTATCCAAAAGTGAGCATCTTCTCTGATGTATTTGACTCACTGAGGGAGCTGCAGAGCTGCCTAGTGGTAATCATGAGAAACGATCATGATAATTTCTGTGAGAGGCATTTGGGTATTATCATAACGAGGGTATTAACATTATTATTACTATAATACTAACATATAGTCTTGTACAAAGTCTCAAACTGCTTTCATTTTTATCATCTCAACTGAGCCCAACAATGACCACATACATCTTTTTTAGACAGGAGAAAGCTGAGATTCAGACATGCTGATTAAGTGATCTACTCAAAGACATAATAAGTGACAGAATATTGATTTCAGAACAAGGTCATTTTGGGTTATGGGAACCAGGGGGGAAAGCTACAAGCCTGCAACTCACTTTCTGCACATTAAACAGTATATTTACCTGAAGTTGGGCTATCTACACTGGGGCTCAGGTTGTTATTCTGCTTCAGGGACCTGTCTTGGCCAAGGATGAGTCTGGGGCCCTGTCTCAGATGGCTCTGCAGAACCATCAGACTGCAGCTTCCCTTCCATGGAAATGCTGTGTAGGAAACAGATGCACCAAATTCCACAAACACAGAAACTCTAACTTCAGGTGCCCGATGGAAAGCACCAAAGTATTTCCTGATCTCTGAAACAAAAATGGAGGTAAGCAATACTGCATTTACTGAAATGTTAGAATAAAAACGGTGTAAGGAAAGGGGAGCCTATAGGTCTCTTTCAGGGGCACGAAGAATGAAGAAGGGCTAAGTGAGGCTATGAATTTTGCTTCCGAACTTAAAGTCCAAGCATAAGGACTTCATTTTCCTCCTCAAACTGACCTTTGTGCCCAATTAGCACATTTTCCTTCACAGTGAACACTGAGGTATGGGCACTGGTAGCATGGACCTTGGGGTTCCAGAGAAGGCTTTCTAGGTGCTCAGCAGGGCAGGGCCCATCCTGCTTTGGCCATCCATCTTCCTCCCTCCTGATGGCATCTTCCCCAATAGTGGGGCCATTTCTACTCACTCTTTCACCTGCCAGCTCTGGTTTATGCATTAATTAATTTATTCATAAATGGTTGCCTATGTGCACTGTGTGCCAAGTACTATAATCCAGAGATACCACCTACTACCATTGATGGCACCACCATTGATGGTATTGAGTGAGTGAACAGATGCCATGTAAGGCACAGATATTCCTTTCTCTAATTTATGGGACTTTCTAACAACACTAGGGTGAAGATGTTATTATAAAAGGAACTTAGTTTCAGAGAGGTCAAGAGACTTGCTCAAGGTGCTCCTGATTAAACCATAATTATTATCAGCCATCCATGGCTATTTGAGGTATACATACCTTCTTCCCCATTATACTTGAGTCTTTCAGAGTCAAGACTGAGTCTCCACTTTCTTTCTCGTTTCAAGTTCCCTTGGTCTCCAGCCAATTTCTTCGAATTTTTTTTTCCTATGTGGAAATGGACCACAGTCTCAGGTACAAAACTGCACAAGCTGAGGAAGTATTTCAGTGGAGGTATATGGTGAATGCTGGGGGACCAAAGTGAATTGAGCCAGCCTGTGACGGTATGGAAACGAAGCCCTTACACATATAGGAAACATTACCAGGTCTTCTTTCTCTCCATGGCAGAACAGCAAGATGCCCCCTACTGAGAAGTAAAATAAAATAACTTCCCTGGAGGGAAGACATAGCAATCTTTTAGATCATTTTCTGAGCAGCTATCACTTTGCTCAAATGCCATAGAACTGCTTCATGGGGTGGGAGAGATTGGAGCTAGATCTTAGATGAGGTGGTCTGCAGAAGCCTCCTCACTAAAGCCTTTGCCAATGGTCTTGCCTTCCTGAATTTCATTTGGTGGTGCCAGGAAAGGGAGAGTCTTGGGGTATGTGGCTCAGTTGGGACATCCAAAATGATGCCCTAGTAAGAGCTGAGGTCTGCCCCACTGTGTCGGTTTTCTCTATGCTGTTTTCAAACAGCTATAATCTAAGTTCCCAACCTCCTCTGACACTTTAGTTTCAGCCTTTTGAGGTATATCCATCCCCTTAAAATTTCTATGCAAAGCTTGTATGATTTGGCAAATGCAGTGAACACATTTCAGATGGTGGCTGGGTGTTGGTGGTGATGATGGGTAGGGGGGTGAATATGACTTGTCCCATGGAGGTAGTTTCTACTCTGTACCCTGTCTCTGAGAACATGGTTAAAGAGGCCTTTATGTTGCATCCAAAATATAATTCTCATGAATCTGTTTTGGCTTTAGTTTTGCTTTTCTGGACAAAGGATCTACTTCTTTTTTCTTTTAATTTTATTTATTTTTGAAGGAGAGAGAGAGAGAGAGAGGCGGAGAAAGAGGGAGACACAGAATCTGAAGCAGGCTCCAGGCTCTGAGCTGTCAGCACAGAGCCAGATGCAGGGCTCCAACTCACAAACTGCAAGATTATGACCTGAGCCAAAGTCATGCTCAACTGACTGAGCCACCCAGGTGCCCCAGAAGGATCTATTTCTTGTATTAATTTTAGATTAGTAACCGCAAAATGGATAAAAGCCATTGTATAAAGATATTTGAGGGGAATAATTCTGCCTTTTGTTTGCCTATTCATTTGTTTTGTTTTTTTAGATGCCACATAGGAGTGAAATCATATGGTGTTTGTCTTTCTCAGTCTGTATTATTTCACTTAGTATAATACACTTTAGGTGCATCCAGGCTAAACAAACTGCAAGATCTCATCCCTTTGTTTTTTTTTTTAATATATGAAATTATTGTCAAATTGGTTTCCATACAACACCCAGTGCTCATCCCAAAAGGTGCCCTCCTCAAAACCCATCACCCACCCTCCCCTCCCTCCCACCCCCCATCAACCCTCAGTTTGTTCTCAGTTTTTAAGAGTCTCTTATGCTTTGGCTCTCTCCCACTCTAACCTCTTTTTTTTTCCTTCCCCTCCCCCATGGGTTTCTGTTAAGTCTCTCAGGATCCACAAAAGAGTGAAAACATATGGTATCTGTCTTTCTCTGTATGGATTATTTCACTTAGCATCACACTCTCCAGTTCCATCCACGTTGCTACAAAGGGCCATATTTCGTTCTTTCTCATTGCCCTGTAGTACTCCATTGTGTATATAAAACACAATTTCTTTATCCATTCATCAGTTGGTGGACATTTAGGCTCTTTCCATAATTTGGCTATTGTTGAGAGTGCTGCTATAAACATTGGTGTACAATGGCCCCTATGCATCAGTACTCCTGTATCCCTTGGGTAAATTCCTAGCAGTGCTATTGCTGGGTCATAGGGTAGGTCTATTTTTAATTTTCTGAGGAACCTCCACACTGTTTTCCAGAGTGGCTGCACCAACTTGCATTCCCACCAACAGTGCAAGAGGGTTCCCCTTTCTCCACATCCTCTCCAGCATCTATAGTCTCCTGATTTCTTCATTTTGGCCACTATGACTAGTGTGAGGTGATATCTGAGTGTGGTTTTGATTTGTATTTCCCTGATAAGGAGCGACGTTGAGCATCTTTTCATGTGCCTGTTGGCCATCCGGATGTCTTCTTTACAGAAGTGTCTATTCATGTTTTCTGCCCATTTCTTCACTGGGTTATTTGTTTTTCGGGTGTGGAGTTTGGTGAGCTTTTTATAGATTTTGGATACTAGCCCTTTGTCCGATATGTCATTTGCAAATATCTTTTCCCATTCCGTTGGTTGCCTTTTAGTTTTGTTGGTTGTTTCCTTGGCTGTGCAGAAGCTTTTTATCTTCATAAGGTCCCAGTAATTCATTTTTGCTTTTAATTCCCTTGCCTTTGGGGATGTGTCGAGTAAGAGATTGCTACGGCTGAGGTCAGAGAGGTCTTTTCCTGCTTTCTCCTCTAGGTTTTTGATGGTTTCCCGTCTCACATTCAGGTCCTTTATCTATTTTGAGTTTATTTTTGTGAATGGTGTGAGAAAGTGGTCTAGTTTCAACCTTCTGCATGTTGCTGTCCAGTTCTCCCAGCACCATTTGTTAAAGAGATTGTCTTTTTTCCATTGGATGTTCTTTCCTGCTTTGTCAAAGATGAGTTGGCCATACATTTGTGGGTCTAGTTCTGGGGTTTTAATTCTATTCCATTGGTCTCTGTGTCTGTTTTTGTGCCAATACCATGCTGTCTTGATGATTACAGCTTTGTAGGAGAGGCTAAAGTCTGGGATTGTGATGCCTCCTGCTTTGGTCTTCTTCTTCAAAATTACTTTGGCTATTCGGGACCTTTTGTGGTTCTATATGAATTTTAGGATTGCTTGTTCTAGTTTTGAGAAGAATGGTGGTGCAATTTTGATTGGGATTGCATTGAATGTGTAGATGGCTTTGGGTAGTATTGACATTTTGACAATATTTATTCTTCCAATCAATGAGCAGGGAATGTCTTCCCATTTCTTTATATCTTCTTCAATTACCTTCATAAGCTTTCTATAGTTTTCAGCATACAGATCTTTTACATCTTTGGTTAGATTTATTCCTAGGTATCTTATGCTTCTTGGTGCAATTGTGAATGGGATCGTTTTCTTTATTTGTCTTTCTGTTGCTTCATTGTTAGTGTATAAGAATGCAACTGATTTCTGCACATTAATTTTGTATCCTGCAACTTTGTTGAATTCATGTATCAGTTCTAGCAGACTTTGGTGGAGTCTATCGGATTTTCCATGTATAATATCATGTCATCTGCAAAAAGTGAAAGCTTGACTTCATCTTTGCCAATTTTGATGCCTTTGATTTCTTTTTGTTGTCTGATTGCTGATGCTAGAACTTCCAGCACTATGGTAAACAACAGTGGTGAGAGTGGGCATCCCTGTCGTGTTCCTGATCTCAGGGAAAAAGCTCTCAGTTTTTCCCCATTGAGGATGATGTTAGCTGTGGGCTTTTCATAAATGGCTTCTATGATGTTTAAGTATGTTCCTTCTATCCCGACTTTCTCAAGGGTTTTTATTAGGAAAGGGTGCTGGTTTTGTCAAAGGCCTTTTCTTCATCGATTGACAGGAACATATGGTTCTTCTCTTTTCTTTTATTAATATGATGTATCACGTTGATTGATTTCCGAATGTGGAACCAGCCCTGCATCCCAGGAATGAATCCCATTTGATCATGGTGAATAATTCTTTTTATATGCTGTTGAATTCGATTTGCTAGTATCTTATTGAGAATTTTTGCATCCATATTCATCAGGGATATTGGCCTGTAGTTCTCTTTTTTTACTGGGTCTCTGTCTGGTTTAAGAATCAAAGTAATACTGGCTTCATAGAATGAGTCTGGATGTTTTCTTTCCCTTTCTATTTCTTGGAATAGCTTGAGAAGGATAGGTATTATCTCTGCTTTAAACGTCTGGTAGAACTCCCCTGGGAAGCCATCTGGTCCTGGACTCTTATATGTTGGGAGATTTTTGATAACCGATTCAATTTCTTCTCTGGTTATGGGTCTGTACAAGCTTTCTATTTCCTTCTGATTGAGTTTTGGAAGAGTGTGGGTGTTTAGGAATTTGTCCATTTCTTCCAGGTTGTCCAATTTGTTGGCATATAATTTTTCATAGTATTCCCTGGTAATTGTTTGTATCTCTGAGGGATTGGTTGTAATAATTCCATTTGCATTCATGATTTTATCTATTTGGGTCATCTCCCTTTTCTTTTTGAGAAGCCTGGCTAGAGGTTTATCAATTTTGTTTATTTTTTCAAAAAACCAACTCTTGGTTTCGTTGATCTGCTCTACAGTTTTTTTAGATTCTATATTGTTTATTTCTGCTCTGATATTTATTATTTCTCTTCTTCTGCTGGGTTTAGGCTGCCTTTGCTGTTCTGCTTCTTTTTCCTTTAGGTGTGCTGTTAGAGTTTGTATTTGGGATTTTTCTTGTTTCCATTGGATGTATTTTCCTTTCAAGACTGCGTTCGCTGCATCCCAAAGCATTTGGATTGTTGTATTTTCATTTTCGTTTGTTTCCATATATTTTTTAATTTCTTCTCTAATTGCCTGGTTGACCCACTCATTCGTTAGTAGGGTGTTCTTTAACCTCCATGCTTTTGGAGGTTTTCCAGACTCTTTCCTGTGGTTGATTTCAAGCTTCATAGCATTTGGTCTGAAAGTATGCATGGTATAATTTCAATTCTTGTATACTTATGAAGGCCTGTTTTGTGACCCAGTATATGATCTATCTTGGAGAATGTTCCATGTGCAGTCAAGAAGAAAGTATATTCTGTTGCTTTGGGATGCAGAGCTCTAAATATATCTGTCAAGTCCGTTTGATCCAATGTATCATTCAGGGCCTTTGTTTCTTTTATAGACCGTGTGTCTAGATGATCTATCCATTTCTGTAAGTGGAGTATTAAAGTCCCCTACAATTACCACATTGTTATCAATAAGGTTGCTTATGTTTATGAGTAATTGTTTTATATATTTGGGGGCTCCGGTATTCGGCACATAGACATTTATAATTGTTAGCTCTTCCTGATGGATAGACCCTGTAATTATTATATAATGCCCTTCCTCATCTCTTATTACAGCCTTTAATTTAAAGTCTAGTTTGTCTGATATAAGTATGGCTACTCCAGCTTTCTTTTGGCTTCCAGTAGCATGATAAATAGTTCTCCATCTCCTCACTCTCAATCTAAAGGTGTCCTCAGATCTAAAATGAGTCTCTTGTAGACAGCAAATAGATGGGTCTTGTTTTTTTATCCATTCTGATACCCTATGTCTTTTGGTTGGCGCATTTAATCCATTTACATTCAGTGTTATAGAAAGATACGGGTTTAGAGTCATTGTGATGTCTGTATGATTTATGCTTGTAGTGATGTCTCTGGTACTTTGTCTCACAGGATCCCCCTTAGGATCTCTTGTAGGGCTGGTTTAGTGGTGACAAATTCCTTCAGTTTTTGTTTGTTTGGGAAGAACTTTATCTCTCCTTCTATTCTAATGACAGACTTGCTGGATAAAGGATTCTCAGCTGCATGTTATTTCTGTTCAGCACATTGAAGGTCTCGTGCCAATCTTTTCTGGCCTGCCAAGTTTCAAAAGAGAGATCAGTCACGAGTCTTAATGGTCTCCCTTTATATGTGAGGGCACGTTTATCCCTTGCTGCTTTCAGAATTTTCTCTTTATCCTTGTATTTTACCAGTTTCACTATGATATGTCGTGCAGATCGATTCAAGTTACGTCTGAAGGGAGTTCTCTGTGCCTCTTGGATTTCAATGCCTTTTTCCTTGCCCAGTTCAGGGAAGTTCTCAGCTATTATTTCTTCAAGTACCCCTTCAGCACCTTTCCCTCTCTCTTCCTCCTCTGGGATACCAATTATGCATGTATTATTTCTTTTTAGTGTATCACTTAGTTCTCTAATTTTCCCCTCATACTCCTGGATTTTTTTATCTCTCTTTTTCTCAGCTTCCTCTTTTTCCATAACTTTATCTTCTAGTTCACCTATTCTCTCCTCTGCCTCTTCCATCCAAGCCGTTGTTGTTTCCATTTTGTTTTGCATTTCATTTAAAGCGTTTTTCAGCTCCTCGTGACTGTTCCTTAGTCCCTTGATCTCTGTAGCAAGAGATTCTTTGCTGTCCTCTATACTGTTTTCAATCCCAGCGATTAATTTTATGACTATTATTCTAAATTCACTTTCTGTTATATTATTTAAATCCTTTTTGATCAGTTGATTAGCTGTTGTTACTTCCTGGAAATTCTTTTGAGGGGAATTCTTCTGTTTGGTCATTTTGTATAGTCCCTGGAGTGGTGCGAACCTGCAGGGCACTTCCCCTGTGCTGTGGTGTATAACTGGCGTTGGTGGGCGGGGCCACAATCAGCCCTGATGTCTGCCCCCAGCCCACCGCTGGGGCCACAGACTGGTGTGTGCCTTCTCTTCCCCTCTCCTAGGGGCGGGATTCACTGTGGGGTGGCGTGGCCTGTCTGGGGTACTTGCACACTGCCAGGCTTGTGGTTCTGGGGATCTGGCGTATTAACTGGGGTGGGTAGGCAAGGTGTATGGGGGCAGGAGGGGCAGGTTAGCTCACTTCTCCTTAGGTGATCCACTTCAGGAGGGGCCCTTGGGCAGCGGGAGGGAGTCAGACCCACTGCCGGAGGGGTGGCTCTGCAGAAGCACAGCATTGGGTGTTTGCGCAGAGTGAGCAAGTTCCCTAGCAGGAACTGGTCTCCTTTGGGATTTATGCTGGGGGATGGGTGAGGGAGATGGCACTGGCTAGCGCCTTTGTTCCCCACCAAACTGAGCTCTGTCGCCCGGGGGCTCAGCAACTCTCCCTCCCTTTGTCCTCCAGCCTTCCTGCTTTCCGAGCAGAGCTGTTAACTTATGACCTCCCAGATGCTAAGTCCTGCTTGCTGTCGGAACACACTCTGTCCGGCCCCTCCGCTTTTGCAAGCCAAACTCGGGGGGCTCTGCTTGGCCAGCAGGCTGCCCCTCCACCCCAGCTCCCTCCCGCCAGTCTGTGCAGCACGCACCACCTCTATGCCCTTCCTACCCTCTTCCGTGGGCCTCTCATCTGCGCTTGGCTCCAGAGACTCCATTCTGCTAGTCTTCTGGTGGCTTTCTGGGTTATTTAGGCAGGTGTACATGGAATCTAAGTGATCAGCAGGATGCATGGTGAGCCCAGCGTCCTCCTACGCCACTATCTTCCCCGTCCGGATCTCATCCCTTTGAATGGCTGCATAGTATTTCTTTTTTTTTATATGAAATTTATTGTCAAATTGGTTTCCATACAACACCCAGTGCTCATGCCAACATGTGCCCTCCTTAATGCCCATCACCCATCCTCTCCTCCCTCCCACCCCCCATCAACCCTCAGTTTGTTCTGTTTTTAACAGTCTCTTATGCTTTGGCTCCCTCCCTCTCTAACATTTTTTTCCTTCCCCTCCCCTATGGTCTTCCTTCACCCTCCCCCAACTTTTTCAGCATCCATATAAGAGTGAAAAACTATGGTATCTTTCTCTGTATGACTTATTTCACTTAGCATCACACGCTCCAGTTCCATCCACGTTGCTACAAAAGGCCATAATTCATTCTTTTCATTGCCAAGTAGTATTCCATTATGTGTATAAACCACCACTTCTTTATCCATTCATCAGTTGATGGACAGTTAGGCTCTTTCCATAATTTGGCTATTGTATGTGCTGCTATAAACATTGGGGTACAAGTGCCCCTATGCATCAGCACTCCTGTATCCCTTGGGAAAGTTCCTAGTAGTGCTATTGCTGGGTCATAGGGTAGATCTATTTTTAATTTTTTGAGGAGCCTCCACACTGTTTTCCAAAGCAGCTGCACCAGTTGGCATTCCCACCAACAGTGCAAGAGGTTTCCAGTTTCCCCAATCCTCTCCAGCATCTATAGTCTCCTGATTTGTTCATTTTAGCCACTCTGAGTGGCGTGAAGTGGTATCTGAGTGCGGTTTTGATTTGTACTTCCCAGATGAGGAGTGACGTTGAGCATCTTTTCATGTGCCTGTTGGCCATCTGGATGTCTTCTTTAGAGAAGTGTCTATTTATGTTTTCTGCCCATTTCTTCACTGGATTATTTTTTTTGAGTGCAGAGTTTGATGAGTTCTTTGTAGATTTTGGATACTAGCCCTTTGTCTGATATGTCATCCATTGTATATATACACACCACATCTTTATCCATTCATGGGATGGACATCAGGAATGGACCATTGATTTGCTTCCATATCTTGGCTATTGTAAATAATTCTACAATAAACATTGGGGTAGGGATGCCTTGGTGGCTCAGTTGGTTAAGCAACTGATTTTGGCTCAGGTCATGATCTCATCGTCATGAATTCAAACCCCACATCAGGCTCTGCACTGACAGTGTGGAGCCTACTTGGGATTTTCTCTCTCTCCCTATCTGTCTGCCCCTCTCTCTCTCTCTCTCTCTCTCAAAATAAATACACTTAAAAATAAAAATAAATAAAAATTGGGGTGTATATATGTTTTCAAATTAGTGTTTTCATTTTCTTTGTGTAAATATGCAGTAGTGGAATTATTAGATCATATGGTATTTCTATTTTTAATTTTTTGAGGAACCTCTATACTGTTTTCTACAGTGGCTGCACCAAGTTATATTCTCCCCAACAGTGCCCAAATGTTCTCTATTCTCCACATTCACCAACATTTGTTATTTCTTGTCTGTTTAATTTTTGCCAGAGGGGAGGTTGATGGGAGTGAGAAACAATAGTGAAGGGGAATAGGAGAAACAGACTTCCAGTTATAAAATGAATAAGTCGTGGGAATAAAAGGTACAATACAGAGCATATAGTCAATGATACTGTGATAGTGTTGTATGGTAATGGATTGTGGCGACACTTGTGATGATGGCGACACTTGTGAGATTGAATCATTATTTTTGTACACTTGAAACTAATGTAACATTGGCATCAACTATACCTTAGTAAAAAAAAAAAAAGAAATTAAAAAGATACTCAAAGGGAAATTCCCCCAAGTCTACCCCTTGTTATCAATCCCACTCACAGGTTATTTCTGAGGAGAGGGAAAAAAAATCAAAACTAACACCTCCCAGTGACTTCTCACTGTGACTTGCAATGGAGAATTTATTTGGTTCTCTTCTTCTCTAGGTGAAAAAACCCTAGACAGCAAAGACCAGGGCTATTAAACTCAGCATCCACAGGCTGAGAAGGTATTCAATAAACTACTGAATGAAGATATATGGTAAAGAGGGAAGGGCATCAATAGCTCAATGCCTCTATAGTTCTGCTGCCTAATGTAATCAATGCACCCTGAGTGCACCCAGTCCATTCCATGCTCCAGAAGAGCAGTCTCTTTGGGAGAGAGACCCTGGGAGTAGCCTCTGCTTTAAGCACCTCCAGGGCCTATTTCTGCACTCTGAATGACCACTTGACAAACATGTAGTGCACTGTGTGCTGGGCCTAGCCTTCAATTATCCCCAGGCCCACCTCACCATATCATGAAGCTGTCTTTTCTTCCTCTGGGCTGTAGTCCCTATCTAGTCATTTCCCCATCAGACAATATCCATAAACTATCTCCTGCAAGCCCAAGAGGAAAGTGTTTTGGGAAACTGAAAAGAAGAGTTCCATTCTCTTCTGTCCTTTCCCGGTGTCGTCATATTTTAGATTAGGAAGCTGTCTCTCTGTAAGGTTCCAAGAGTTCAAGCCTGAGGAAAATAAGGTGAAGACCAAGAATATTCCACCTTCACTTCTTGTTTCTTTTATGGATAATGGGTCAAGAAGCAGAGAGAGTGACAACACCAAGCAGCAGGGTAAACCTCAGAGACCCTTGAAGCAGCAGTGAGAGCCAAGCACCCTTATGGTTTTGAGCAGAATGTCAAAAGTGCTGCAGGCACTTCACATAACAGTGCCCAACGTTTTCAACAAAGACCTTTGAAGTCCTCTCCAAAGCCAATTTTCCATTACACGTTGACAAGGCTATACCTCTCCTATCTCTAAACAGATAGAAAGTTAGGAAATGCAGCACAACTCATGATTGTCAGAGATTTACTTCTCAAGCAAAACTACACAAAATCATTTATGTGCCAATTTCTCTAACACTCTGGCAAAACCTGATCGATGGCAACTCTTTTATTATGAGTGCCACTTTCCATTGGAACTCACACCGGCCTCAGTGTTTATAAAATTGACTTTACTGAGTTTGACAAAGGAGAAGTAAGGACCAGAAAATGTTATGTGCTTTCTTCACTTACAGTAGCATGGAACTAGTGAAAAAAAAAAGTCACATCTGAGATTCAACCCTGGACTTTCAGATAAATAAATACTACCTATGCTATAAGAGCATTGAGAGAATTCACCCTAAAAAAAAATGTGACACTTGTTCTAAGTCACTTTGCTGAGCGCTCGGGGTATAATGACAGATAAAACAAACACATATTTCCATTCAGTAAAAGGATAGAGACAAATACAAGGCAATTCTAGTATGTGAAAACAGGAAATAAACAAGTAAATGAATAAAATAATTTCAAGTGACAACCATAAAGAGACTTTAAAAAACAGCTAAAAATAGTGAATGGACTGGATGTGGACATTTGAATTATGAAAAGAAACCAAAAATGCAAAGTTATTTAGGAAGAATTTCTAAGAAGAGGGATTAGTAAGTAACAAAGCCCTGTAGTGAGAAAGAGCTGGCTATATTTTCCAGATAGAGAAATCAGTGCAGCTGGGACTTCGTGAACATGGAGGTGAATAATAGAACAGATGCAAAAGGAAGGCAAGTGTTCTGCCATTTCAGCCCTATGTGTAAAGCTGAAGAGTTTGGATTTTATTTAAGTGCACAGGAAACCAGTGGAGGGTTTTTAGCCAGACATGGTTAGAATCAATGAGGGTGATGAAAAGAGAGATTTGAGCTAGAGGTGAGGATGGAGATACTGAAATTGGAACCACTGAATGAACTATCATCTTACAACCATCCAGGGTCTTATGGTAAAAGTGGACCCTACATCAGGCAAGATTCTGGGTTGTATACGTTCCAATGTCTCCAATTGGAAGCATAGAATATTTTTTAGGTAAGCAGCCTCCTGGGTCAGACTCTTTGTTTTTATCACTTGCTAACATTGCAACATTGGGTAATTTGCTCAACTTTAGTTCCACTGTGTAATAAAATGGACGTTAGAAGTTATATCTACTACACAAGGGTGTTGGGAGGATCTAACATGATGAGGAATGTAAGCTGTTTAGTATGGTGTCTGGAACACATTGAGGTTTAAGAACACATAAAGGCAGTCAACTTCTGGAATGGTTGATTGAGGAGCTTAGAAAATTCTCTCTATAAAAACAATAATAAACTAAAACCACAGTCTGTGAAAGAAATGATTGATAAGTTGGACATCATTAAAAGTCAAAACTTGGAAAGACATTGTTAAGAGCAAAAAAAAAAAAAAGACAAGCCACAGACTGGAAGAAAATATTTGTAGAACATGTATTTGTCAAAGAACTAGTATCCAAAATATACAAAGAACATTTAAAAATCAACAATAAAAAAAAAAACAACCCAATTTTTAAAATGTGCAAAATATCTGAGCAGACATCTTGCCAAACAAGAAATATGGATGGCAAATAAGCATGTAAAATGTTGTTCACCATCATGTGTCAACAGGAAAATACAAATTAAAACAATAAAGAGATATAGCTACATACCTACCAAAATGACCCAAATCCAGAGCATTGACAATACTAAATGCTTGTGAGGATATGAAGCAACAGGAATTCTAATTCTTTGCTGGTGGAAATACACAATAGTATAGCCACTTTGGAAAACAGTTTGGCTGTTTCCTATAAAAGTAAACATTCTCTAACCAATGGTCCAGCAATCATGCTGTTTTGTAATTACCCAAATGAGCTGAAAACTTATGTCCACACAAAAATTCTCACATGAATGTTTATAGCAGCTTTATTAATAATATCCAAAACTTGAACACAACCAAAATGCCCTTCAATAGGTGAATAAACAATAGTACATCCAGACGATGGAATAGTATTCACTGCCAAAAGAAATCAACTATCAAGCCATATAAAGACATAGAAGAGCTCTAAATAAGTTATTATAAGCAAAATAAGTCATTCTAAAAACTACATAATGCATTATTCCAATTATATGACATTATGGAAAAGGCAACACTATGAGTCAGTACAAAGATCACTAGTTTCCAAGAGTTGGTAGAGGTTGAGGAGGGATGAATAGGCTGAGTATAGAGGATTTTTAGGGCAGTGAAACTATCCTATATGATACCGTAACAGTGGATCTGTGTCATTATACATTTGTCAAACCCAACATAAGTGAACCCTAATGTAAACTGTGGACTTTAGTTAATGATATGTCAATATTGGCTAATCAGTTATAACAAATGTACCACATTAATGCAACAAAACTGTGTGTAGGTGGGTAAGGAGGGAAAGGATGGGTATAGGAACACACTGTGTGTTCTGTACTTTCCATTCAGTTTTTATGTAAATATAAAAATGCCATAAAATATAAAGTTTATTAATTAGAACAAAAAGAACCAGCAATAATAAAACTTGTCAGAACTATCAGAAACCATAACACTCTGGAAATTGACTACAAGCATGCAACAAATTGAGAAGCAATTATTCAAGAGAAAACAGTGAACCTTGGTAAGAACAATGGGATTTTATAGCATTTTAGCCTGAGGCTGCTTCCACCTCCCCTACCAACTCTAATTCCTTGGAACTATAGTCCTGGAAGGGCAGGGCAAGCCATGGGAAACGTAAGCCTTGGAACGTTAAAGAATCCAGACTCAAAAGGTGACATAATATATTCCATTCATATAATATTCTGCAAAACTCTAAGAAACAGGAACAGAAAGTAGACCATGGTTGCTGGGGCTGAAAGTGGGGAGGATATAGAACATTGGGATTACACTGCTTCACCAGTTTTTTTCCCCCGCTTGGGGATCAATCACAGGGATTGATAAGAATAAAGTGAGTTGGGGCACCTGGATGGCTTAGTCGGTTAAGTATCTGACTCCTGATTTCAGCTCAGGTCATGTTCTCACTGTTCATGGGATCAAGACCCACATTGGGCTCTGTGCTGGCAGCATGGAGATTCTCTGTCTCCCGCTCTTTCTGCTCCTCTCCTGCTCTCTCTCTCTCTTAAAATACATAAATAAAGTTAAAAAAAAAAGACTACAGGGGCGCCTGGGTGGCTCAGTCAGTTACGTGTCTGACTTTGGCTCCGGTCATGATCTCTCAGTTTGTGCATTCGAGCCCCACGTCAGGCTCTGTGCTAACAGCTCAGAGCCTGGAGCCTGCTTCAGATTCTGTGTCTCCCTCTCTCTTTGTCCCTTCTCTGCTCGTGCTCTGTCTCTCTCTGTCTCTCTATAATAAATAAACATAAAAAAATGTTTTTAAAGACTACAGTTAATTAATGTTAAATGCTTAGGATATTATGTAACTAAAATGAGTATTAGATCTTTAAAACCTTCATATGTATTGAAAAGTAAAAGTAATCTTATCTATCTTACTCCAACTCTACAGACAATCCAATGACAATAAATTCATACCTTTTCATACACACTCTAAATGTCAATGGACTAAATGCTCCAATCAAAAGACATAGGGTAACAGAATGGATAAGAAAACAAGATCCATCTATATGTAGTTTACAAGAGAGCCATTTTAGACCTAAAGCCACCTTCATATTGAAAGTAAGGGATGGAGAACTACCCATCATGCTAATGGTCGCCAAAAGAAAACCAGAGTAGCCATACTTATCTCAGACAATCTAGATTTTAAAATAAAGACTATAACAAGAGATGAAGAAGGGCATTATATAATAATTAAGGACCTATCCACCAAGAAGATCTAACAATTGTAAATATGCCCCCAACATGAAACACCCAAATATATAAACTAATTAATCACAAACATAAATAAACTCATTGATATTAATACCACAATAATAGGGAACTTCAACACCCCACTTACAACAATGGACAGATCATCTAAGCAGAAAATCAACAAGGAAATAATGACTTTGAATGACACACTGGACTGGGTGGACCTAACAGATATATTCAGAACATTTCATCTTAAAGCAGCAGATTACACGTTCTTCTTGTGCACATGAAATATTCTCCAGAATAGATCACATGCTGGAACACAAATCAGCCCTCAACAAATACAAAAAGATTGAGATCATACTGTGCATATTTTCAGATCACAATGTTATGAAACTTGAAATCAACCACAAGAAAAATATTGGAAAGACCATAAATACTTGGAGTTTAAAGAATGAACAAGTTCACTAAGAAGTTAAAGAGGAAATTTAAAAAGTACATGGAAGCCAAAAAATAGCAACACTACAGCCAAAAATCTCTGGGATGCACCAAAGGTGGTCATAAGAGGGAAGTATATAGCAATCCAGGCCTTCCTAAAGAAGGAAGAAATGTCTCAGATACACAACCTAACCTTATGCCTTAAAGAGCTGGAAAAACAACAACAAATAAAACCCCAAACCAGCAGAAGACAGGAAATAATAAATATTAGAGCAGAAATCAATGGTATCAGAAAAAAGAAAAAGAAAGAAAGAAAGAAAGAAAGAAAGAAAGAAAGAAAGAGAAAGAAAGCAGTAGAACAGCTCAATGAAACCAGGAGCTGGATCTTTGAAAGAATGAACAAAATTGATAAACCCCTAGCCAGTATAATCACAAAGAAAAATGAAAGGACTCAAATAAATAAAATCAAGAATGAAGAAGGAGAGATCACAATCAACACTGCAGAAATACAAACAATAATTAAAGAATATTATGAACAATTATATGCCAGTAAACTGGGCCTGGCCTTCTGGAAAAAATGGACAAGTTGTTAGAAACATATAAACTACCAAAACTGAAACAGGTACAAATTTTGATCAGGACCATAACCAGTAAAGAAATTGAATTAGTAATAAAAAAAAAATCTCCCAAAATACAAGAGTCAAGGTCTGGATGGCTTTCCAGGAGATTTCTACTATATATTTAAGTAAAAGTTAACACCTAGGGCCACCTGGGTGGCTCAGTCAGTGGAGTGTCCAACTTTGGCTCAGGTCATGATCTCATAGCTCATGAGTTTGAGCCCCATGACAGGCTCTGTGCTGACAGCTCAGATCCTGGAGCCTGCTTCAGATTCTGTGTCTTCCTCTCTCTCACTGCCCCTGACCCACTCTCATTCTGTCTCCATGTCGGTCAAAAATGAATAAACATTTAAAAAAATTTAAAAAGGGTTAACACCTATTTTTTGAAACTTTTCCAAAAAATAGAAATGGAAAGAAAACTTCCAAACTCATTCTATGAGGCCATAATTACCTTGATTCCAAAACCAGACAAAGACCCTACTAAAAAGAACGACAGAAAAATTTCCCTGATGAACATGAATACAAAAATTCTCAACAAGATACTAGCCAACTGGATCCAACAATATATTAAAACAATTATTCACCATAACTAAGTGGCATTTATACCTGGGATGCAGGGCTGGTTCAATATCCAGAAATCAACCAATGTGATACACCACATTAAAAGAAAGGACAAGAACCACATGATCCTCTTGATAGATGCAGAGAAAGGATTTGACAAAATACAACATTCTTTCTTGAAAAAAACTCTCAAGAAACTAGGGATAGAAGGATCATACCTCAACTTCATAAAAGCCATATACGAAAGACACCCCCCCCCCACTAATAAATCCTCAATGGGGAAAAACTGAGAGCTTTCCCTCTAGGGTCAGGAACACGACAGTAATGTCCACTATTGCCACTGTTATTCAACATAGTATTGGAAGTCCTAGCCTCAGTGATCAAACAACACAAAGAAATAAAAGTCATCCAAATTGGCAAGGAGGAAAAAACCTTTCCCTCTTTGAAGATGACATAATACTCTACATGGAAAACCCAAAGTGTTCCACCAAAAAAACCTGCTAGAACTGATCAATGAATTTAGCAAAGTCACAGGATATAACATCAATGTACAGAATTTGGTTGCATTTCTATATACCTATAATGAAGCAGAAGAAAGAGAAATCAAGAAATGGATCCCATTTACAATTGCACCAAAATCCATAAAATAACTAGGAATAAAGCCAACTAAGGAAGTGAAAAATCTATACTCTGAAAACTATAGAAAGCTTATAAAGAAATTGAAGAAGACACAAAAATGTAAAAAGTATTTCATGTTCATGGATTGGAGCAATAAAAATTGTTAAAATGTTAATACTACCCAAAGCAATCTACATATTCAATGCAATCCCTATCAAAATAACACCAACATTCTTCACAGAGCTAGAACAAACAATCCTAAAATTTGTATTGAACCATGAAAGACCCTGAATAGCCAAAACAATGCTGAAAAAGAAAAACCAAAGCTGGAAGCATGACAATTCCAGACTTCAAGATGTATTTCAAATCTGTAATCATCAAGACAGTATGGTGCTGGAACAAAAACAGACACACAGATCAATGGAACAGAATAGAGAACCCAGAAAGGGACCAATGGATGTATGGCCAACTAATCTTTTACAAAACAGGAAATAATATCCAATGGAATAAATACAGTCTCTTCAGCAAATGGTGTTGGGAAAGTTGGACAGCGGTACGCAGAAGATTGAACCTGGACCACTTTCTTATACCATACACAAAAATAAACTCAAAATGTATGAAAGACCTAAAGATGAGATAGGAAACTATTGAAATCCTAGAGGAGAAAGCAGGCAAAAATCTCTTTCACCTTGGTCACAGCAACTTCTTACTCAACATGTCTCTAGAGGCAAGGGAACTAAAAGCAAAAATAAACTATTGGGACTTCATCAAGATAAAAATCTTCTGCACAGGGAAGGAACAATCAGCAAAACTAAAAGGCAATTGTTGGAATGGCAGAAGATATTTGCAAATGATGTATCAGATAGAGGGTTAGTATCCAATATCTATAAAAAAATTTATCAAACTCAACACCCAAAAACAAATAACCCAGTGAATAAATGGGTGAAAAACATGAATAGACACATTTCCAATGAAGACATCCAGATGGCTTACAGAAACACACAAAAAAAATGCTCAACATCACTCATCATCAGGGAAATACAAATCAAAACCACAATGAGAAACCACCTCACACCAGTCAGAATGGCTAAAATAAACAACTCAGGCAATGACAGATGTTGGCAAGGATGTGGAGAAAGAAAACCCTTTTGCACTGCTGGTGGGAATGCAAACTGGTACAGCCACTCTGGAAAACAGTATGGAGGTTCCTCAAAAAATTAAAACCCTGTAACTGCACTACTATGTATTTATCCATGGATGTAGGTGTGCTGTTTCAAAGGGACACGTGCACTCCAATGTTTATAGCAGCACTATCAACAATAGCCAAGGTATGGAAAGAGCCAAAATATCCATCAACAGATGAATGGATAAAGAAGGTGTGGTATATATATTTAATGGAGTATTGCTTGACAATCAAAAAGAATGAAATCTTGCCATTTGCAACAAAAACATGGAACTGGAGTGTATTATGCTAAGCAAAATTAGTCAGAGAAATACAAATATCATATGAATTCACTCATATGTGGAATTTGTGATATAAAACAGATGAATATGTGGGAAGGGAAGCAAAAATAATATAAAAGCAGGGTGGGGGAAAACATAAGTTTAAATATAAAGAACAAACTGAGGGTGCTGGAGGGATTGTTGGTTAGGATGGGCTAAGTGAGTAAAGGGCATTAAGGAAGACACTTGTTGGTACAAGTGTTACAAGTCTAGACATTTGTTGTGTCTAGATGTTACATGTAGTGGATTAATCATTGGATTCTACTCCTGAAATCATTATTGCAGTATATGCTAACCAGCTTGGAAGTAAATTGAAAAAAAAAACATATATAAAAGATATCTTTAAAAATACCTTACACTCTTCTCTGATCACTTAAATTTACTGTCCTTCAAATATTTAGTTTAATATTATAAAAATTTATTCCCAAAATTTGTATTTTTGCTAATGTTAAACTTGCCAAATGAAATCAGGACATCTGCCTAAATTTGGATTTCAGATAAGCAACAAATGTTTTTTTAGCATAAGTATGTCCCAAATATTACATAAGACATACTAAAAATATTTTTGTTGTTTTTTGAAATTTCAAATTTCAACAGGTGTCCTGTATTTCTATTTGCTAAATCTGGCAAAATTAATTACAGTGGACTCCATACACTGGAATCACATTCTTCAGTTTTAAGGAAATTTGGTGGATATTTGGTCAGAAGACATGGTCTTATCACTGAATCAATGTATTAAATTTCCCTGCTGATAAAAATATCTCTCTGTCTATAAGGCAGACAGTACCAATAAGTTAACCTCGATCTGATATGAATGAAAACCGTTTCTAAATGGTTATAGTTTCTAAAACAGAACTCGATTTATAATAAATGTAATTATTTCACTAGAAAAAAAGAGATGACTGGATTATATATAAAATAAATATATTTGGTAATGTTAAAGTGTCTACCAAAGAGGCAGGGCCAGTGGAAACATTCTTTGGGGACATTGGGGCTGGTGAGCATCATTTTTGCACTCTCCCTCTACCTTGCTAGTGAATGTGGGCATGCACAGACACAGCTTCACTAAAGTTGTGAGTTTGCCACACCCCCAATGATCTTCTCTTATATCACTAAAGCCACAATGTACACCACCCCCAGTGATCTTTCCCAGCCTTGCTAAAGCTGCAGGCATGCACAGCCCCAGCACTCTTCTGCTACATCTCTAAAGCTGAAGACATGCTTTTCACTCAGAACTCTCCCACAGTTTTTCTAAAGCCAGTGGGAAAATGCAGTCTTCATAAGGGATGCCTGTAGGTCACCAGGCTCTGGTGTTCAGAAGCCCTTGAGTTCCTGGGCCCCACAGACTGTAAAAATCAGAACGATCGTTTAAGGCATGCTGCCAAACACAAGGTAGTACACCAAGAGCAGACTGAAACACAGCTGATCTCTCTGTGAAAAAGGCCTATTTACTTTACCTGGAGCATCACCCTCAGAGCCAGGCTTCAGGTTTGCCACATATCTAGAGGATACAGGGGTGTTTTCAGGAACCATAAGCAGAGAGACATTATGTTTGTGTTCTCCCTTGGCTTTACCACAGTTTACAGTACTTCCCAGAAAGGAGCTTATACTTTTGTCTTGAAGACACGATTTTTTCAGCTATCCCTCAGGGGACACTTCCAGATCTCCTGGACTAGATGTCAGCAGGGTCTACAATTTTGGTACCACAGGACTATATATATTTGCATACTTTCCTGCTGCCTGAGGATCTGGTTTCCAATTGGTCTGAAACTAAGTACTGACTTATCACTCCCTTTGGAACACTAACAGGTCTTACTACTTACCCAACAATTGGGACTTACCAAGAATAAATCAGGCTACTCAGGTATGAGTATACAAAGGTATGAGAGTCAACCAAAAACTAGGGCAATGTTGATGACAAGACTCATCTCCTACATAAGACCACTCCTTCAGACTGGAAGAGGTATCTGTTTCACATAATACATAGAAACAAATACAGAGAATCAAAGAAAATGAGAAAACAGAAGGATATATTCCAAATGAAAGAACAAAACAAAATCTCAGAAAATGACCTTAATGAAATGGAGATAAGTAATCAACTTGGTAAAGAGGTCAAAGTAATGGTCATAAAGATGCTCTGTAAAAAGAGTGGATGAGCACAGTGAGAACTTGAACAAAGAGATAGAAAATATAAGAAAGTATCAGAAAGAAATGATAGAGCTGAAGAATATAATAGCTCAACTGAGAAATACACTAGAGCAGTTCAACAACAAATGAGGTAAGGCAAAAGAAAGGATTATGACCTGTAGATTTGGTAGAGGAACTTGCTCAAACAAAGAAGCAAAAATAAAATAAAAATAAAAAGTGAAGTAGAGGTTTCTATAATGCTAAATTTTTATTTAAAAAATGTTAATGTTTATTCATTTTTGAGAGACAGAGACAGACCACAAGTGGGTGAGTGGCAGAGGGAGAAGGAGACACAGAATCTGAAGCAGGCTTCAGGCTCCAAGCTGTCAGCACAGAGCCCGATGTGGGGCTCAAAGCCACAAACTGCGAGATCATGACCTGAGGCAAAGTTGAATGCTCAACCGACTGAGATACCCAGGCGCCTCATACAATGCTTAATTTTTAAAATACACTGATATATATACTGACTGTTATATGTGACAAAATGGAAAGTGCCAAGCAAAAACCTATAGAAGATATACAGAAGATAATGAGAGAGTATTCTAAATATAACACTAAAGAAAATCATCAAACTACAAGGGAAGAGAGCAAGAGAAAAATATAGAAACACACAGAGGAACTAGAAAAACAGCCAGGAAGCAACGAACAAAATGGCAATAAGTACATGCCTATAAAAATTACTTTAAGTATAAATGGACTAAAATATCCAATCAAAAGATATGGAGTGGCTGAATAAATTAAAAATACAAAACTAATCTATATATTGCCTAAAAGAGACTCACTTCAGATTTAAGAACATATAGACTGAAAGAGAAGGGATGAAAAAAGGTACTCCATGCAAATGGAAACAAAAAGAAAGTTATTGTAGCTATATTTATATCAGACAAAATAGACTTTTAAACAAAAACTATACTAAAAGACATGGCAGAGAAGGATTGAAGATACATGGGATGGCTGGGAGGCAAACCATAAGAGACTCTTAACTATAGAGAACATACTGAGGGTTGATGAAGAAACGTGGGTGAGAGATGACCTATATGGGTGATGGGCATTAAGGAGGGCACTTGTGATGAACACTGGGTATTGTATGTAAGTGATAAATCATTAAATTGTACTCCTGACACTACTATTAAACTCCGTGTTAATTAAATATACTTTAAATAAAAAATGAAAAAAAAGGAAAAACAAAATATATAAAATATAAGATTTCCTTTAATGGACAATTTCAAACAAACAAACAAACAAACAATAAATAAATAAATAAAAGACCTAAAAGAGAAAGGCCTCACACAATGATAAATGGGTCATTCCAATAAGAGGATATATTAAATATCTATGCACTCCACATAGGAGCACCTAAATATATAAAGCAATTATTAATAGACCTAAAAGGGAAAATTGACAGTAATACAGTAATAGTAAGGGATCTTAATACACTATTTATATCAATGGATAGATCACCCAGAGAGAAAGTCAATAAGGAAATATCAGCCTCAAATGACACATTAGATCAGATGGACTTAACAGATATATACAGAACATTTTACCCAAAAGCAGCAGACCATTCTTATATGTTCATATTCCCATAAAACATTGTCCATAAAAGATCACATATTAAGCCACAAAACAAGTCACAATAAATTTAAGAAGATTAAAATTATATAAAGAACATTTTCTGACCACAATGGTATAAAACTGGAAACCAGTTCAAGATGAAAACTTGAAAAATCATAAATAGGTTGAAGTCAACCAACACGCTACTGAACAACCAGTGGTCAATGAAATAACCAAAATGGATATCAGAAAATATCTTGCAGCAAATGAAAATGGAAATACAACAACCCCAAATCCATGAGACGCAGTGAAAATAATTTTGAGGAAATCTCATAGTGATATAGGCATACCCCAAGAAACAAGAAAAATTTCAAGTAAAATTTAAACTTTACATTAAAGAAACTAGAAAAAGAACAAACAAAGCCCCCAATTAATGGAAAAAATAATAAAGATCAGAGCAGAATTAAATGAAGCTAAAAAGGCAATAGAAAAGATCAATGAAACTAAGAACTGATTCTTTGAACAAATAAATAAAATAGGCGAATCTTCAGCTAGAACTACCAAGAAAAAAGACCAAGGGTTCAAATAAATAAAATTGGAAATGAAAGAGGAGACTTTATAACTGATACACAGACACAAAGTATTGTAAGAGAACTAAAAGGAACTATACACCAACAAATTGGACTGCCTAAAAGAAAAAGATAAATTCCCAAACATACAATCTTCTAAGACTGAATCATGATGAAATAGAAAATCTAAATAGACTGATTACTAGTATGGAGATTGAATCAGTACTCAAAACCCTTCCAAAAAACAAAAATTCTTTATCACACAGCTTCAGTGATCAATTTTTATTAAACATTTAAATATTATATATCTATCCTTCTCAAAGACTCCCAAAAATTGAAGAGGAGGTAATACTTTCTAACAAATTTTATGAGACCATAATTGCCCTGATAGGAAAACTAAACAAGGACATATGCAGACATACGAAAAGAAAAAAAAAGAAAAGAAGAGAAGAGAGGAGAGGAGGGGAGAGGAAAGGAAAGGGAAAGGGAAAGGAAAAGGAAAAGAGAAGGAAAAAAAAAAGAAAATTACAGGCTAATATCCCTGATGAGCAAGATGAAAAAATCCTCAATGAAATATTAGCAAATTGAATTCAACAATGCATTAAAAGAGTCATGCACCATGATAAGGTGGGATATATTATAAGGATGAAAGAATGGTTCAACATCCAGAAATCAATAACATGATACAACACATTAACACAATGAAGGATAAAAATGTCATCTCAATAGATGCAGAAAAAGCATTTGACAAAACCAAACATCCAATTATGATTAAAAAAAAACTCAACAAAATGAGTATAGAAGAAATATACTTCAATGTAATGCATGTCATATATGACAAACCCACAGCTAACATCATACTAAATGAGGAAAAGCTGAAAGATTTTCCTAGAGTCTAAGATCAGGAACAGACAAGGTTACCCACTCTTGTCATTTTTCTTCAACATTGTATTGAAAAGCTGTGCTACACCAATTAAGTAAGAAAAAGACATAAAGGCACCCAGATTGGTTAGGAAAATATAAAACTGTCACTATTTGAGGATAAAATGATACTTCATAGAAAATCCTAAAGCCTCTACCAGAAAGCTATTAGATTTAATAAAAAATTCAGTAAAGTTGCAGGATACAAAGTCAGTACACAAAAATCTGTTGCATTTCTGTACAACAAAAACAAAGTATCACAATGACAAATTAAGAAAGCAATCTCATTGATGGTTATATCAAAAAGAATAAAATATCTAGAAATAATTTTAACCAAGAAGTGAAAGAATTGTACATTGAAAGCTATCAGTTACGGATGAAAGAAATTGAAGAATATACACAATCAAAAAAGTGGATATTTCATGTTCATGGATTAGAAGAATTAATATTGTTAAAATATCAAAGCAATGTACAGATTCAATGTAATCCATATTAAAATTCTAATGACATTTTTCACAGAAATAGAACAAATAATTCCAAAATGTGTGTAGAGCACACACACACAAAATATCCAAAGCAATTTTTGTTTTTTTACTTTTTCTTTTCTTTTCTTTTCTTTTTAATTCAAGTTAGTTAACATAGAGTGTAGTATTGTAATATAGTGTAGTATATTGTAATGTAGTGTAATATAGTGTAGTAATATCGTGTAGTATTGGTTTCAGGAATAGAATTTAGTGATTTATCACTTACATGTAACACCCAGTGTTCATTCCAACAAGTGCCCTCCTTAATGCCATCACCCATTTAGCCTATCCCCCTCCACCCATCTCCCCTCTAGCAAGCTTCAGTTTGTTCTCTGTACTTAAGAGTCTCTTAAGGGGGCCCCTGGGTGGCTCAGTCAAACTTCCAACTTCAGCTCAGGTCATGATCTCACAGGTCGTGAAGTGGAGCCCTGTGTCATTGGGCTTTGTGCTGACAGCTCAGAGCCTAGAGCCTGCTTTGGATTCTGTGTCTCTGGCTTTCTCTCTGCACACCCCCCCCCCAACTCTTGTACATGATCTATCTATCAAAAATATATAAACATTTAAAAAATTTTTAGAAGAGTCTCTTATGATTTGCTTCCCTCTCTGTTTTTATCTTATTTTTCCTTCACTCCCTCTACGTTCATTTGTTCTGTTTCTTAAATTCCACGAGTGAAATCATATCATATATGTGTTTCTGTGACTTATTTCTCTTAGCATAATACACTCTAGTTCTATCCACGTTGTTGTAAGTAATAATCAAAACAATCTTGAGAAAGAAGAGGTATCATGCTCACTAGTTTCAAACTATATTACAAATCTATAACAATCAAAACAGTGTGGTATTGGCATAAATACAGACACATAGATCAATGCAACTGAATAGAGAGCCCAGAAATAATCCCACACATATATAGCCTACTACTTATGACAAAGTAGCCAAAAATATACAAGGAGTATAAAAGAATAGTATTTTCAATATATGCTTTTGGTAAAACTGGACAGCCACATGAAGGAGAATCAATCTAGAGCACTATCTTACACCATGCACAAAATTAACTCAAAGTGGATTAAATACTTGGATGTAATGAAGCCATAAAACTCGTAGAAGAAAACATAGGTGCTAAGCTCCCTGACATTGGTCTTGGCACTGGTTTTTTGAATCCAACTTCAAAAGCAAAAGCAACAAAAGCAAAAATAAACAAGTGGAACTACATCAAACAAACAAACAAACAAACAAACAAACAAAAACTGCACAGCAAAGGAATCCATCAACAAAATGAAAGGGGAATTTATTGAATCAGAGAAAATATTTGCAAATCATGTATCAAATAAGTCATTAGTAACCACAATATATAAAAAATTGCTCAATAGTATAAAACAAAAATAGGTAGAAAATCTAAATAGACATTTTCCCAAAAAAGACATGCAGATGGCCAACAGGAACACAAAGAGAATTTCATTATCACTAATTATCAAAGAAAAGCAAATTAAAACCACAATGAGATATCACATCACACCTGTTAGAATGGCAATTATCAAAAAAAGAAGAAATAAGAAGTGTTAGAGAAGATGTGGAAAAAAAGAGTACCCTCATACACTGTTGGTGGGAGTGTAAAATGATGGATGAATGGGTAAAGAAGTTATGGTGTGTATGTGTGTGTGTGTGTGTGTGTACACAATGCATATACACAATGGAATAATACTCAGACATATAAAAGGAAATCTTACCATTCATGATGACATGAATGGACCTTGAGGGTATTGTGCCAAGTAAAATGAGGCAGACCAAGAAAGATAAATACTGTATGGTTTTGTTTACAAGTGGAATTTGAAAAACAAATCAAATAAACAAAGCAAAAGCCATAGATTCAGAGAACATATTGGTGGTTATCACAGGGGAAGTTGGTCAGGAGATGAGAAAAAGGGATGAAGGAGGTCAATTGTAAGATGACAGATTATAAATAGATTTACTGTGGTGATAACTTTGTAGTGTATAAAAATATCAAATTATTATGTTGCACACCTGAAACTAATACAATGTTATAAACCAGTTTTATCTCAATAAAAAAAATTAACTGTTGAGATTATCATCTTCCCAGAAGTCTCCTAGTAAAATCTAATATGCACTTCTTAAAGGCTTATAATTTGACTGACAGTCACTGTGAGATCTTCAAGATGAATGGGAAAAAAGATGCATTCAGTCTGTTGTACTCTTTTTACCCAGTGAATATCCCAAACCATCTTCATCTCCACAAGTGATGTGGAAGTGGCAATCTACCTGATTGTCTACTGACATCTTAGTTCAATAGGCAGTGCCTTGTAAATAAGAAAATAGTTTCCTGAAAGAGCAAGTACATTAGCCTGTAGAACGTGGCTAGTTGTCAACCAAAATGAAGTTCGCTTTAGAAAATCCCAGAGTATATAATAGACTTTATTTTTCTTGTGGATTCTCAGAAAATATAAAACTTAAATTCATGTTGGAAACAAAGTATAATTTTAGCTCCCAAGACCCTGGATGACACAGCTGTGTTGCAGAAGGTATAAGTTATGGAGTAAGAACAAAACCAGTCATAATGATAACAGATAAACCACCAGGAAGAGGATTAAATCTCAGAGATTCTTAATAAACTTTATCTATCATTTATTTTCTATCCTGATGAAACTACAAATATTTTTGTGGGTTTAAAACTTATTTCTTTCTAGATTTTTTAAATTTGGGGGTTTATTTCAGGGCAACAGTTTGTATTATGGAAGATCATCTTTCACCTTTTAAGAACCTCTTCCTATTAACCTCATGGAAGTAATAACATAAGTCTTCTTTCTTTAAAACCAACTTCTAGCTATTGAAAAGCATTAAAAACACATTTATTATGTGGCAAATACAGGATATATCAGTCAAGGCACATGCAGAAAAAAAGTGGGTTAGTCGAGGCAATATTCGCAAAAAGATTCTTTTACAAAGTTATGGATGTAACTTAATAGATACCAGAGGAAAGCTAAAGTCTGTCCTACAGGAGAAGGGATAGAGGGAGTATGATCAGAACACAGATACACATAGGTGACTACACTTTCCAACTGCCAACATCCTTCAGAGATACTCAGGTCAAATATATCCTAAAAGGGATCCACTGTTCCATCTTATGGGTCAAATTATGGTATGCATATCAAATAGGAGAGTAGATATGATGGGAAAAATTGAAGTTTTCCAGCACACATAGGTGCCTGGGATATAGAAATAAACAAAATTATCAAAATCCTGCCTCTCAAATGACTTATTTGCCAGTGGAGAAGACAGCCACTGAACAAATGAACATAATATATAAAAGTATATAGGTATATGTTATTAAACTAAACTAAAACCAAGTAAAGGAAGGGGATAGAAAGTGGCAAGGAGGTCTCCAAAAGTTCTCTCCAATAGAAGCATCTGAATGAATTAAGGATGTAAGCAATGATAATACCTGGGCAGAAAGCAAACTGGAATAGAAATCAGTTGATGAGCTCAAGGCCCAGAAGGGAAACTGTATGTATCTCTAGTTTGCCACAGAGCAAACCTCAAGGTTTTCCAGTAATTATCAACACCCACAAATAAATAAGAGGAAATACATTAAATATCTCAAGTGAGAATAAATCATCAGAAAAACAGATAAACGGAAGCAGGAAGAATTCAGTTTACAATAAGAATTCCTTTTCTTAATGAAATGCCTGAGATAGTTTAGATCAGTCATGCTTATCTTTCAACTTCCAGCTAATTTTATGATGGTTAAAATTAGTTTTGCCTCATGATTTGGGGGGAATTAATAAAATCGGAAGCCTAGGGGGAAATAAAAAGATGAAAATCCTCTCCTGCAGGTTACTATGAGATGAAGAATAAATCAGGACTGGAATTCAGAATCCTGAGGAATTGAACTAATTGAATCCTATGGCTGGAATTCGTAGTTTCCTGGAAAGACCAGTGTTGACCGAAAATACCACGTTGGTGGAAAAAATAATTATGAGAATACTAATAAGATGAAGGAAGAGCAGGAGAAAAGGTGCAGAAGGAGAAGCCAAAATAACAACTGAGATTTATTGAGTTTTGAAGCATTCTTATATGCATTTTACGATGTATTAACCCACTCAATTCCAAATCTTAAGAATATTCTATCTTTTTACTCTTGATGAAATCGAGGCATGAATGGGTTAAATAACTTCTTCCACATTCACACAGCAAGTAAGTGGAGGCTTAAAAGAAAGAACTGTGCAGAGACTGCAAGAACTTCTGCTGCAATCAAAGGAAATGATGAAATCACTATCCCTGCTTCCTAATCTCCACAAATCCTTCATTCACCTCCTAGAGGTCTTTCTATATCTTCCAAACTGGTCTTTATTATGCACGTGACATTTTGCTTGGATCAAATGTCAGAGGAATTTAGGAAGAAGGGAAATGGCAAGGGCCATACATCATGTGATTTTGCTTTTTCCCCTCCCAGTGATCACCCTACCTTCAGGCCACAGAACCACAATACCTTCCACTGTGCCACCTCCAAAAGAGGCCATCGTTAGAGACTAACTAGGGTTTAGGCAAGAAAGATCTGTCACAATCTAGGAGCTTGAGAAGAGTATAAAAAAGGGACTATATATAAGGTTTTGGCAGTGAACTCTACTACCCACAGAGATAGTGTAGTATCCTGAGGATTAGTAATAGCTGAAATTTAGCACATAATTTCTGTGTCTTGGCCTGAAGGGCCAAAGAGATGTAGCCTACTTTGGGATAAAGACACATGAAGAGAGGGCTGCCCAATAGGATATACAATTTTTTAATAAACAGCTAACTCATGGAAAGAAACATTTCTGGAAGGGGCCTGGAGAACAAGTGTTCTGGCCTCATTTTCCTGCTCTCTCCTTTAGCCAGCGATCCACATTTGTGGAATTCAGTTGGAAGCCAGAGGGAGAAGTATCCTACTAATGCCATTTACACAGGTAAACCTCCAGGGTACAGAGCAAAGTGAAGAAAGTTGAAGGTTGGATCTGGGTGGGGGCGGGGGAGAGTGGTGGATGAAAGGACATCCTCCACATTCAAGCAATTCCTAGCAGAAAGGAAAATGGACTGCATAATAAAACCTAAGTATGAGAGAGCCAGTCATTTCACAGTCAAACCATTTTCCTTTGGCTTGGGAGTTATGACCCTCTAAAGTCACATAGTATTAAGAGAAAATTAGTTACATTTTTCTATATCCTATAATGTTCTGCTGTCCTATGTCTTTTTTTTTTTTCAGTATACCTTGATATGGTGTCCAGTATATCTCCTCTATATTTTGTTGTATCCTGTGGGTTGCAGTGTAACCAACATAAAGTAAATAAATTTTTTCACTTCCCTTTGAATCCACTAGGCTTCAAAATAACTGCAGCACAAGTGTACCAATTCAGAAGGGAGTCAACAAATGACAACATGGCAGGGAACTCCCCAGGAATGTTGACCAAAAAAATTTCAGCTGTGGAGATACATCCTACATCCTTGAGAGACCCAATAGTCAGACAAGCCTTAGAAAAGGTCAAAATCACAATATAATGAAAATACTCCCCAGTTGATCTATGATTTCCAAGTGACAGACTGCTTCCATAAGTGTTATTTGGTAACAACAGCCAACAGCCATACAAAATAGGTATTATTTTTATTTACAGTTGATGGATATAAATAGTAAAAACAGGTCTTGAATGATAGCCTTCTGACTCTAATACCTAAAACATAACACAGAAAAATGAAGCATTATTTCCAGTACTGTGTCTATATACATATCCAGAGGAAATGAATCAAGTCAGCATTCAAGAATTCAGGTCAAATTAAAAAAAAAATGTCTATGTTAGAAAGAGGATACTAGATTGTAGAATGGGATCCCCTGGGAGAATCTAAATTCTTCTACTGAAGTTTTAAAACAGGGACAGAGATCACTGCCTAGAACAAATATCTGCCATTTATAGATGAAAAACCCAATGATGTCAAGTGGCACAGTCAACTAAAGAGATAGCCATGAGTCATAGGGTAATTCTATTTTTAATTTTTTGAGGAAACTCCATACTGTTTCCCAGAGTGGCACACCAGCTTGCATTCCCACCAACAATGCAAAAGAGATCCTCTACCTCCGCATCCTTGCCAACATCTGTTTTTACCTGAGTTGTTAATTTTAGCTATTCTGACAGATGTAAGGTGGTATTTCATTGTGGTTTTGATTTGTATTTCCCTGATGATGAGTAATGTGGAACATTTTTTCATGTATCGGTTGGGCATCTGGATGTCTTCTTTGGAGAAGTGTCTATTCATGTCTTTTCCCCATTTCTCAATGAATTGTTTGTTTTTTGGGTGTTGAGTTTGATAAGTTCTTTATAGATTTTGGATACTAACCTTTTATCTGATATGTTGTTTGCAAATATCTTCTCCCATTCTGTTGGTTGCCTTTTAGTTTTGCTGATTGTTTCCTTTGCTGTGCAGAAGGACTTTAAGAGACAGAACAGATGAACATAAATGAAGGGAAACAAAAATAATGTAAAAACAAGGAGGGGGACAAAGCATAAGAGACTCTTAAATATGGAGAACAAGCAGAGGGTTACTGGAGGGGTTGTGGGAGGGGGGATGGGCTAAATGGGTAAGGGGCATTAAGGAATCTACTCCTGAAATCATTGTTGCACTATGTGCTAATTAATTTGGATGTAAATTTTTAAAAAAAATTAAATTAAGGAAAAAAAAGAGAAACAGCCATGGGCCCAAAATAGGCTCTAAACGAACATATGCATTCTGAGAAGGAAAACCTCATGAGTATTTCTTTTCATGTTCTGACAACTGTAAATATATCTTTTCCCCCCACAAGCCTACCCACAGCATTCTCACTGGCTTCATTCTACAACCTTCATCTACATTTCTCTGTGCTATTTCCTCTAATCCTGAGTTTCTTGCTGATAGCTGAGATGTTAGTTGATAATAAATATTGATCCCTTGACAATTATTAGGGTATTTACTTTATAGGAAACTCATCAGTAGAGAAATTTCCTGCCCCCCTTCCTGGTGTTTGTATTCCCACATGCCTACCTTGATTTCCACCCCTGACCCTTAAGGAGTGAAGAAGCAAACACTTGGCATAGCATTTACCAGTGGTTTCTAATTCTAAACTAGGATATTAATAAAGAATTTGAGTAATCTAAGGTCCTGTGCTTATGACCAAATGAGACCTGTTCACCCATTAGAATCTTGAATAAAATCTGAATGTTGCATTTCAGACCAGTGTTGCATTACTGGTTTAATACTCCATATTTAGTGATGAGAAATCAAAATGGTAGCCATGATACCTCTAAGAGTTGGCATACACATTAGATAATGGCTGTCCAATCTCCTGAGAGCAATTCTGCTTCCTGTAGTGAATGATTCACAGTGCAATGTTTTCAAATTGTGGGGGACATTGGACCACAGATTGGGATGTTGCTGGCCCTGGGTATGGGAACCGAAGTTTCCCTGGAGATGGGACTTGACAGCAATGGCTTTCATTTTACTTCTTCAAAGAAAAGAAACAGGACATTGTGAATCTATAATACAGTAGTGGAGATGAAGACAGGGGCTGGGAGGAGGCTCATGAAGAAAGGAGAAAGGACTCTCACTGAGCTGTCTTTAATGAAAAGACTTTTATAGAGTTAGGAATGAGGTGAGAAAAGGTTTTATTATGATGGGACAGTGACAGTCCCTTGAACAGGATAAATTATTTGTTAGTCCATGACCAAAACTACAGTCCTTTGTTCTTCCTTGAGACTAAAGGTTTTGGCTTTGTCCTAAGGGATCCTTAAAAGCTGCTGTATTGGAGGGGCACCTGGGTGGCTTAGTCAGTTGAGCATCTGACTTTGGCTCAGGTCATGATCTTGCGGTCTGTGAGTTCGAGCCACGTGGTCTGTGAGTTAGAGTCCCGCGTCGGGCTCTGTACTGACAGCTCAGATCCTAGAGCCTGCTTCGGATTCTGTGTCCCTCTCTCTCTCTCTCTGCCCTTCCCCCATTTATTCTCTGTCCCTCTCTCTCTGTCAAAAATAAATAAACATCAAAAAAATTTAAAAACCTGCTATATTGGAAAAATCCTAGAGTTGGAGTCAAGAGACATCAGATTTGGTCTTGGTTCTTTCATTAGCTAGTGGAGTGGCTTTCAGAAAGCCAACTTTATATCTATATAAAATGTAAGACCAACTTTAAGGTTGTTCCATATTTTAAATATTTAGAGAATTTTTGAAGGTGAAGTTCCAGCCTTGGACTACTTTACTACCTGCTGTAGTAACATCTGTCACTCTCCATAGTAAGCTAATCTTTTTATTTGAAGATTTAATCATATACTCCATTTATTCATTTATGCTCACTTGTTTGTCTGTATTATCTCATTTAACTAATCTGATTGAAGCATATGCCATTCATTGAGATATTACCCATTTCCCTCTCAGTTTTGGTTTCTCTCTGAAACTTGACTCAGACCACCCATAAGGGAGCAAGGAGGCTCATCTTCAAAATGCTGTGACACCACAGGCAAGCCATACCCTTGTTGCTGTCTCTCAAGCAGTCATCCCTTTAGCCCCACAAATCAGCCACATCACTTCTCCAAGTGGTACCCAGAGAAACCATCAGTGCTGGGCTTGCTTTTCTTTGTGTCACATTCACTTCCATTCTCATATAAATAAATAAATAAATAAACAAATAAATAAATGAAACTACAACAAAAAACAAAAAACAAAACAACAATAACAACAACAACAACAACAAGAAAATCTCTACCAGACCCGGAATGTACAGGTTCCCTCTCTTGGAAGTTCACAGTAATTTCCATTTCAGCATCTGAGACTGCCTTCTCATCGTTCATGCCCCAGGTCCTAATTCAAAGAAATCACTCAAGGTCCCCAGGACCATAGTCTCAGCCCTAGAACTCATGAGCTTATCCTGAAAAGATTTCACCTTTCTGCCTCCTCTCGGGACTCTAAAACATCTCAGTGGGCTAAGCAAATATTCTCCTTCCTGAAGTTTTTAGTTTCTTTTTTCTTTTTTTCTTTTTTCTTCACACAATCAATTTGCTTTCCACACATCAATCTAATGTGAATTCCTGGTCAACTGGACTTTCTCAAACTAGTCATTCAGAGATCCAAGTGCCTTCCATTGTGTGACTTCAACATATTCAATATATAAGAAATTTAAGTGGGGTGCTTGGGAAAACATAAGTAGAGTTTAGAATAAAGCACTTGGAGCAAATAGTTGTACTAAAGATGTTAGCACCAATTGGTGCTAATGGTTTTCCTGGAGTGTTGCATTTAAAAGGTATCTGACTCAACAACCAGGAAGAAAAGATGACAGGAATCATTTAGTGTTGCCATCTGTCATGTTTGCAGTGATTTCTTCTCTAATTGCCTGGTTGACCCACTCATTCGTTAGTAGGGTGTTCTTTAACCTCCACGCTTTTGGAGGTTTTCCAGACTTTTTCCTGTGGTTGATTTCAAGCTTCATAGCATTGTGGTCTGAAAGTATGCATGGTATAATTTCAATTCTTGTAAACTTATGAAGGGCTGTTTTGTGACCCAGTATATGATCTATCTTGGAGAATGTTCCATGTGCACTCGAGAAGAAAGTATATTCTGTTGCTTTGGGATGCAGAGTTCTAAATATATCTGTCAAGTCCATCTGATCCAATGTCTCATTCAGGGCCCTTGTTTCTTTATTGACCGTGTGTCTAGATGATCTATCCATTTCTGTAAGTGGGGTGTTAAAGTCCCCTGCAATTACCACATTCTTATCAATAAGGTTGCTTCTGTTTATGAGTAATTGTTTTATATACTTGGGGGCTCCGGTATTCGGCGCATAGACATTTATAATTGTTAGCTCTTCCTGATGGATAGACCCTGTAACTATTATATAATGTCCTTCTTCATCTCTTGTTACAGCCTTTAATTTAAAGTCTAGTTTGTCTGATATAAGTATGGCTACTCCAGCTTTCTTTTGGCTTCCAGTAGCATGATAAATAGTTCTCCATCCCCTCACTCTGAATCTAAAGGTGTCCTCAGGTCTAAAATGAGTCTCTTGTAGACAGCAAATAGATGGGTCTTGTTTTTTTATCCATTCTGATACCCTATGTCTTTTGGTTGGCGCATTTAATCCGTTTACATTCAGTGTTATTATAGAAAGATACGGGTTTAGAGTCATTGTGATGTCTGTATGTTTTATGCTTGTAGTGATGTCTCTGGTACTTTGTCTCACAGGGTCCCCCTTAGGGTCTCTTGTAGGGCTGGTTTAGTGGTGACAAATTCCTTCAGTTTTTGTTTGTTTGGGAAGACCTTTATCTCTCCTTCTATTCTAAATGACAGACTTGCTGGATAAAGGATTCTCGGCTGCATATTTTTGCTGTCTAGCACCCTGAAAATCTCGTGCCAAGTCTTTCTGGCCTGCCAAGTTTCAAAAGAGAGATCAGTCACGAGTCTTATAGGTCTCCCTTTATATGTGAGGGCACGTTTACCCCTTGCTGCTTTCAGAATTTTCTCTTTATCCTTGTATTTTGCCATTTTCACTATGATATGTCATGCAGAAGATCGATTCAAGTTACGTCTGAAGGGAGTTCTCTGTGCCTCTTGGATTTCAATGCCTTTTTCCTTCCCCAGTTCAGGGAAGTTCTCAGCTATGATTTCTTCAAGTACCCCTTCAGCACCTTTCCCTCTCTCTTCCTCCTCTGGAATACCAATTATGCGTATATTATTTCTTTTTAGTGTATCACTTAGTTCTCTAATTTTCCTCTCATACTCCTGGATTTTTTTATCTCTCTTTTTCTCAGCTTCCTCTTTTTCCATAACTTTATCTTCTAGTTCACCTATTCTCTCCTCTGCCTCTTCCATCCGAGCTGTGGTGGTTTGCATTTTGTTTTGCATTTCCTTTAAAGCGTTTTTCAGCTCCTCGTGACTGTTCCTTAGTCCCTTGATCTCTGTAGCAAGAGATTCTCTGCTGTCCTGTATACTGTTTTCCAGCCCAGCGGTTAATTTTATGACTATTATTCTAAATTCACTTTCTGTTATATTATTTAAATCCTTTTTGATCAGCTCATTAGCTGTTGTTATTTCCTGGAGATTCTTCTGAGGGGAATTCTTCCGCTTGGTCATTTTGGATAGTCCCTGGTGTGGTGAGGACCTGCAGGGCACTTCCCCTGTGCTGTGGTGTATAACTGGCGTTGGTGGGCGGGGCCGCAGTCAGTCCTGATGTCTGCCCCCAGCCCACCGCTGGGGCCACAGTCAGACTGGTGTGTGCCTTCTCTTCCCCTCTCCTAGGGGCAGGATTCACTGTGGGGTGGCGTGGCCCGTCTGGGCTACTTGCACACTGCCAGGCTTGTGATGCTGGGGATCTGGCGTATTAGCTGGGGTGGGAAGGCAAGGTGCACGGCGGGAGGGGGGGCAGGCTTAGCTCGCTTCTCCTTAGGTGATCCACTTCAGGAGGGGCCCTGTGGCAGCCGGAGGGAGTCAGATCCGCTGCCGGAGGTTTGGCTCCGCAGAAGCACAGAGTTGGGTGTTTGCGCGGAGCGAGCAATTTCCCTGGCCGGAACCGGTTCCCTTTGGGATTTTGGCTGGGGGATGGGCGGGGGAGATGGCGCTGGCGAGCGCCTTTGTTCCCCGCCAAACTGAGCTCTGTCGTCCGGGGGCTCCGCAGCTCACCCTCCCTTTGTCCTCCAGCCTTCCCGCTTTCCGAGCAGAGCTGTTAACTTATGACCTCCCAGACGCTAAGTCGCGCTTGCTGTGGGAACACAGTCCGTCAGGCCCCTCCGCTTTTGCAAGCCGGACTCGGGGGCTCTGCTTGGCTGGTGAGCCGCCCCTCCGCCCCGGCTCCCTCCCGCCAGTCCGTGGAGCGCGCACCGCCTCGCCGCCCTTCCTACCCTCTTCCGTGGTCCTCTCGTCGGCACTTGGGTCCGGTGACTCCGTTCTGCTAATCCTCTGGCGGTTTTCTGGGTTATTTAGGCAGGTGTAGGTGGAATCTAAGTGATCAGCAGGATGCGCGGTGAGCCCAGCGTCCTCCTACGCCGCCATCTTCCTGCCTCCTGTCATGTTTGCAGTGAAAGAGCATGGGACTAGGTGTGTGAGGTATTAGCTATCCTTGGTGTGGAACTAATGACTTGGCCATGTCTTTTAAATGTAATATTCTATTTAAAATTCATGATTTAATTTTTGAGCCTAGGGTAAATTAATATAGAAACTATCTGGTGGTGGGAAATAGTAAACTGAAACATCTTCTAAGACATATGCAGAAAAAAAAAAACAGACAAGTAAAGCTTGTAACCTACACTCTGTCTTCAAAGTCTCAGCTCTACTGTTCTCCATTCCACCTTCCCAGCATTAACTGCACTAAGTCTTCAATATGGATTATAAAACTAGCTCTGCACTAGCATGTCATGGACAGTGTGCAGTCATCTGAGTGTTGTTTCTTCTGAAAATATGGAACACTCCATCTATCTTCACTTTTCACAGACAGTGAATTTTATTTTTCACTCATTATACCACTTTCTGGCTTATTTCAGCTGATGAATCTTTTTCTTACCTCTCATATTAAATGACCATTATTGCTGTTTACAGCTAAAATAAGTATGAAGACAAAAATAAAAGGTAAGGATTAGAAGAAATAAGGGAAGAAGAAAGAACATTATCACCTAGGGATATATTTCAAAGTTTTCACCTTCTAGTTCTCAATTAACAGATCCAAAATTGAATTTCCAATCCAGTTTTTTTTTCCTAGAAGATCAAGTTAAATAATTTTAGGTATCCAAATGTGTCTTGACTCAAAATTACAAAGTATTTCTCTCTCCGGACCTTTGCAGTTGCTCTTCGATGTAACATCCTCCTGAGCTCTTGTACAGCTGGGTCTTCTCATTCTTTATTCTCAGCACAGGCAGGCATAACTTCATTTTGAATATTTTACGTAAAATACCTCTTCTTCTCTTATTTCCAGTCTATTTCATTAACCTTTTTATTTTCAACCTCACAGCACTTAGCACAATCAATAATATATATAGTTATTTGTTTAGTTATTTACTAATTGTTTATGTCCTCCAGTAGCATGTAATCTTCATGAGGTCAAGGAACCTGGCTGTGTTTTCCACTGTATTCTTAACACATAATATTGTTAACACTCCCTTTTATGGATGGGAATTACTAAGGGCACATTTGAAATATTTGGTTTTCCTTCACTTATTAAGACACTTGAGAGTGCTTTTCTTTCTTTTCTTTTTCCACAGCAACAATAATATAAAACATTTCTATCACGATGCACAATTCACAAAGAATTCCCTTATAATATCTCATTTAGTGCAGAGAAAAAGCCTGCAAAGTATGATTATCCCCATTGTACAGATGTTAGAACTGGGCTTAGGGGTGCTAGATGCATTGTTGATGGAAACATAAAGACAAGCATGGACCCAAAGAATGCAGAAAATTGACAGAACACCTGGGTTCCCTAACCCCTGAATGACAGTATGAGTTTTTACTGGTATTCCTGTGGTGATGTTCCTGGAATATTAACCACCAATAGAGACAATATTGAGCCTCGGTCTTTCCAGAAGGGGACTGGCCCAGAAAAACAAAACAAAACAAACAAACAAACAATAAAAAACTTACCAGGCATGAGATACAGGGTACAAAGAGGAGAATATGCTCAGCAAAGGAGGAAGAGTAAAGGAATACTCAGAAGAAGAATTCCACTTCCAAAAAGATAAAACAGATATACCTCCCACTATTCTTCCCAATAAGTACAATTGTAAACCTGGGCAATATACATAAAACCACTATAAGGTGGAGAAAAGATTTCCCACACTGGTTGGGGAATCTCAAGATCAAGGAAAAATATATTGGTGAGTTTCAGTTTCCTTTTTATATATATCTTAGAGTTGGAGTTGAAGAAACAATGTGAAAATGTCAAAAAGCATAGACCAAAAATAATAATAATAACCTAAAGCCTGCTACCTCATCCAAAGAACCAAAAAAGGGAAAACCTTGGCATACAGAAAACTTTTAGATAATGACCATTCTCTTGTAGCCAAATGACACACAAAAAAACTGGTTCCCCTCACACTCCTGTGCCTAGAAAGCCAGATGGGTACCCTAGAATTCTGCTCTTGCCAGGCTTTACTATGGCATTCTAGCACTCCCACCCATTCACCATGCTGGGGTGGTATCAGAGACACCTACATAGGAATTCTGGACTTCTCTCTTTGTCATGTAGTAATGACCATGTAGTAGAGACCATTTAGGGAGTTGAATTTCCACGTTCACTTGGCTCAAGAGGCATACCTCCCTCTCTCCATTGAGGTGATGTAAGAGAAGGTCTAGTAGAGGATCAGGACCTTCACCACCACTCAGCAGTAATGAGGCCATCCCCAAAGTGATGTTCAGCAAAGGTCACATGGGAAACAGTAACATACTCCTGCACCTCCCAGCCAGGGAGGTATCAGTGGAGGCCTAGAGGAGAGCCAGAACAACCACCATTAACAAGCAATAACCAAGAGCCCACACTACCTTAGGTGTTAATAGAAGCCAACTATACAATGTAGACTCTTATCCCAACCTGGAAATAATGAGCCAGTGCTACTTTCTTCTTATGCTAGAGTAACTGCAAGGAAGCTACTTTAAATAAAAAGAGATCCAGAGTCTCATAGAATAATAACCAAAAGGTCTAGCTTTCAATCAAGCATAACTTTACATACCAAGCACCAGGGAAATCTATGTGAGTGTGTGTGTTTGTGTGTGTGTGTGTGTGTATATATATATATATATATATATACATACATATATATAACACAGAAATAACAGAGACATTACAATAATCTGGCAAATGTTGAAAAACAATCCTTTTAAAATTATTGTAATGCCTGATTATGTACATGATTGAAACAAGTAAAAACAATAGACTTAGACTTTCTCGACAAACAAATAAATAGAAAATATCAGCAAATAAATAGAAGATATAAAGACTATAAAGAAGAATCCAAAGGTAATATAGAACTGAAAAATACAATAACAAAAACAAAAAACAAAAAATCTCAAAGGATGGGCTAAACATAAGAATGGAGGTGACAGAGGAAATAATCACGGAGCTTTAGACAGAACAATACAAATTACCTGACCTGAACCACAATAAAAACCCTAAAATATACTGAAAACTAAAAGCCTCGGTGACTTGTGAATCTTACAATAAAAAAATCTAATATTTGTATCATTGTAATCCCAGAAAGAGAAAGTAAGCTGAGACTGGAACGTACTCAGAAAAATAATCGATGAAAACTCCAAATGTGCAAAATCACATAATTTTGCAGATTGAAGAAGCTCAGCAAATTTCAAATAAGACAAATCTAATAAAGGTCAATGTCAAGATACATCATAGTCAAAGGTCTGAAAATTGAAGATGAAGGAAAAAAAAAACCCTTGAAAACAACCAAAAATAAATGACATATTATCTGTAAGGAGAAAACAATTTGAATGGCAGCAGATTTCTCATAAAAAAAAAAAAATTAAGGAGGCCAGAAATAAGAACTCTCAACCCAGATTTCTATATCCAGCAAAAAATAACCTTCAGGAATGAAAGGGAAATCAAGACATTTTAAATTGAAAGAAAACGGAACTCTACTAAATAAATTCCCTAAACAGAGAGAAAATTATAAAAGAAGGAACTTTTGAACATTAGGAAGGGAAAAAAAATATGGCAAAAATATGCATAAATATACTGGACTTTCCTTTTCTTTTGCATCTTGTAAATTATATTTGGGAGAAAAATAAAAAATTATAACACTGCCCAATGTGGTTCTAAATGTATGTAAAGGAAATGTTTAAACCAATTACATATAAATGGGGCAAGGAGAAGATATATAAATGGAGGTAAGTTTTCCTAATTTGAACTTAATTTCTTAATTTTAATTGGTTAAAATGATGACATCACGTTGTGAAAGGTCATGCAGATATGATACATAAAGTGACTATTAAGAAGTCTATACAAACATATACTAAAAACAATATAGATAAATAAAAATTCAATACTAAAAAATTTTAAATAATCCTCAGAAAGTCATAAAAAAAACAGAAAAATGAAAAACAGAAAAAAATGTATAATGCCAAATTTAAGTCCTAACATATCACTAATTACATTAAATATGAATAGTTGACATGCAGTTAAAACACAGAAGTTAACACAGTGAATTAATGGCACTGCCAGACTATACACTGCCTATAAGACATTTACTTCAAAATACAGAGATGTAGGCAGATTAAAAATGAAAGATGGAGAAAGATACATTATACAAACATTAATCACAAGAAACTAGGAAAGTTTATGTTAATATCAGATAAAATAGACTTCAGAGAAAATTATTAGACACAAAAAGAGACATGACATAATGATAAAAGGGTCAATCTAAGACAAATTAACAATCCAAAATGTGTATGAACCAACCAACAGTTGCAGAATATGTGAAGCAAAAATGGACAGAACTGAAAGAATTAAACAAATCTACCATTATAGTTGGAGGCTTCAATATTCCTCTTTTAGTAATTGATAAAACTAAACAAAAAATGAACAAGAATATAGAAGAACTCAACAAAACCATCAACCAACAAAGTGTAATACCATCTACAGACTACTTTTCCCAACACATTCATTTTAAGTTCTCAAAAAACTTGTACCAAAATAGACTGTATCTTGGGCACTAAAAGATATCTCAATAAATTCAAGATGATTAAAATCATACAGACTATTCTTCCCTACCACAATGGAATCATAGAAATCAATAACAGAAAAATCTCCAAATACTTAGAAACTAAACACAGTTCAAATAATGCATATAAAAAAGGAACTCTCAAGGAAAAGAAAATATATAAATGAAAATAAAAAGAGTACATATTAAATTTGTGGTATGCAGCTAAATCAGTTTTGAAAGGGAAATTTATAGCATTAAATGCATACATTAGACAGGATGAAGTCTTCAGCCAATATCCATGTTCACACCTCAGTAAGTTGGAAAAAGAACAAAATGAACTCTAAGGAAGCAGAAGAAATGAAATAATAAAGAGCAGATTTTAAAATATTAAAAATAATAGAAAAAATAATGAAAATAAGAACAGGTTCTTTTAAAATAATACAATTGACAAACTTCTATCTAGAATGACAAAAACAGAAAAAAAAGAGACATTTAACAATATCAGTCAATATTACTATAATATCACTACAGGCTGTGCAGATATCAAAATGATAAGGAAATTCTATAATGAAAGAATTCTATGAACAACTCTTTACATGTAAATTTGGTAGTTTAGATGAATTGGACCAAATCCTTCAAAATTACAGACTACCACAACTCACTCAATGCAGTATACATAATTTGAATAGCCCTGTAATGATTAAGACAACTGAAATAGGTGATGTCTGGGTGGCTCAGTCGATTCAGCATCCAACTCTTGATCAGCTCAGGTCATGATCTCATGGCTCTTGAGATGGAGCCTGATGTTGGGCCCTGCACTGAAAGCATGGCGCTTGCTTTGGATTCTCTCTCTCCCTCTCTCTCTGCCCCTCCCTTTCTCCCCCTTCTCTTTAAAAATAAATAAATAAACATTAAAAAAAGACAATTGAAATAGTAATTTCAAAATCTCCCCAACCCCCCCTAAAAAAAAAAAAAAAACTCTATGACCAGGTAATTTCACTGGAGAATTCTACAAAATGCTTTTAAAAAAAATAACACGTATTCTATTCAAGCTCTTCCAGAAAATAGAAAAGGAAGGAACACTTCTGCTATTACCCTGATACCAAAAATAGATAATACAATACCAAAAAAAATCACATACCAATATCTCTCATGAATATAATTTAATGAATATAGTATAGCAAAATATTACTGACATTATTTAGTAATATGTAAGAATAATTATATACCATGACCAAATGAGCTCTATTCCAGGATGCAAAGTTGGTTCAATATTTAAAAATTAATGATTATAACTCATTATATTAACATACTAAAGGTTAAAAAGTATACCATTATTTATGTTGCAAAATCAGCATTTAGCAAATCATAATACTTATTTATGTTAGAAAAAGGTCTCAGAAAAATAGAAATTTAAGGGCACTTCCCAACTTGATAAAGAGCATCTAAAAACTTACAACTAACATTATTATTAATGGTGAAAAATGTTTTCCCACTAAAATCAGGAAAAAGGCAAGGATGTTCACTTTTACCCTTTTATTCAACATAGTGCTAGCTCTTCTACTTATCACAACTAAAGCAAGTAAAGGAAATAAAAAGTATACAAATAAAAGAGAAACATTTTGTTCTTATTTTTAAATGGCATGATTGTCTATGTGAAAAATTCTGAAAAAGGTATGAAAATCTCCCAGATTTAAATTCAGTGAAGTTGCAGGATACAAGATAATCATGCAAAAATCTACTGTATTTCTATATACTACCAATGAATTTGTGGACACTGAAAGTGAATATAGCATCATTTACAATTTCTAAAATAATATACTTAGGTCTAAATCTAGCAAAGCACATCCAGGACTTGTATGTTGAAAACTGCTAACCAACTGATATACAAAATCAAAGAACATCTAAACAGATGGGGAAATAATAGTGTTCATGGATTGGAAGACAAAATAGCAAAGATGTTGATTTTCCTTGAATTGACATACAGGTTTAATCCAATTATTATCAAAATCCTATTGGGGCGCCTGGGTGGCGCAGTCGGTTAAGCGTCCGACTTCAGCCAGGTCACGATCTCGCGGTCTGTGGGTTCGAGCCCCGCGTCGGGCTCTGGGCTGATGGCTCAGAGCCTGGAGCCTGTTTCCGATTCTGTGTCTCCCTCTCTCTCTGCCCCTCCCCCGTTCATGCTCTGTCTCTCTCTGTCCCAAAAATAAATAAAAAACGTTGAAAAAAAATCCTATCAAGGTTTTTTTTTTGAGATATAGATGAGATTGTTCTAAAATTTATATGGAAAGGCACAGGCACTGTAATAGCTAAAACAATTTTGAAATCGAAGAATAAAGTCAGTGTACTCAGAAGACTTATCATGTAGCTACAGCAATAAAGACTAATAGTATTTGTGGAGGAATAGAGACATGAGTAAATGAATAGGACAAAGAATCTAGAATTAGGCCCACATATTAGCCCAACTGATTTTGACAAAGGTACAAAGGCAATTCAAAGATAGAAAGAACCTTTCAACAAATGATGCTGGAACAATTAAACATTCCCAAACAAACAAACAAACAAAACCCTAAACTTCTCGCTTATACTAAATTAACCCTGGATGCAGGGTAATTCTGGGGTGGTCAGGCAACTAAATGATGATGTCTGGGAGTGCCAACAGTCAACCTTTCTGTGCTGCTATCCACAGAGGCTAGAGATTTCTCCATTCATGTTTGTAGTTCCATGCCAACATCCAGGAAGGAAGAGAGTCATTTCTGTTCCGCCAACTTTTCATGGACGAATACACCCCTCGGAATTCCCCGTTAAACTTTTTCCTCAGTTTCTATTGGCCAGCATGAAGTGCTGTCCCAGAGACTTATTTGTAAGAGAGTCTTGGAATGGAATTTTTGGCATTTGCTACCTCTATAATAAGAGATAGGTTTACCCACCAAGGAAGAAGGATGAGGTTTTGTGGGGAGATGGTGGTTTATGGAAAGCCACCAGCACTATATGCCACAGCCCTCCTACTGAGGGGTTCAATGTCTCCAATCATGGCAGATTTTCAGTCACCTCTGTGCCTTTGTTCCTATGTTCTGTTCACTTCTCCAATCCCACTCATTTCTTTCCTTGGCAAACTCCTTCTCCTCAGTCTAGAAAGTTCATTCACTCCCCCTGTTGACTTCCTCCATCCCTCAGTTATAGTAAGTTGTTGTCTTAGGTAAAGCTTATCACAATGTATTTCATTAGTGTACATATAGTTTACAATATCATGAACTTCTTGATTTATGTCTTTATCACTTTATTTCCCCATCTTTTCTCCTTCCATAGCACCTAGCACAGTACTACTAGACAGTACTTGGCTTATTGTCAATGCTTCTTACATTTTGACAACTAAATAATGAATGAATGAATTAGCAAGGAAACAGTTGAATGTGTTGAATATGTTGAAATATTCAAATAGTTGGATAAGTAGTGCTTACTTTCTTTGGGACTTTTTGAAATGAATGATAAAGCAGCACATAAGGATGGCCTTCTCTAAATCAACACCACTATGGCTTTTTATTGTCATGTCCACTTTATCTGTTCAGAAGAAGAAAGTGGTGTAGATTGGCTACTGCTTTCCAGCATCTGGGCCATATTTAATGTAGTGAGATGTAAAAGGTCCTGTCTGTTTGTTAATATATCACATGATATTCTCAAACTTTGTACTGAATGTATTTTCACTTCCACTTTCTCATTTGAGATAGAAAATCATTAGGCCTCTATATTAGACACTGAAATTTGATGCTTAGTTTAAGAAACTCACCCCATATCACATACTTGACCAAGTGACAGAGGAGTCTAGTACACCACAGCCTTGGATACAAAGTCATGTGCTGCAGGGAAGTTCTTCCTGCCAACAGGTTCCATTATTGAAGCTTAAAGGAGGTGTGGACATTGTTCTCCCCAGAGACTGAAAAGGAAACAGAGATGCACAGGATGAAAAAGACTCATCTGAAGGCTGCCACTAGTATGAAGGGCAGAAACTACTTTGTTCCACAGCCTGTCCTGGCAGTGTAGATGATTTTAGACCACACCACACCAAAGCGCTGAAAGGAGTCTCTGCAGGCTAGAGAAGTGGCTGGGGAGACCCTGTCAGCATTTGCTACCCTGTGAGTCTCTGCACAAAGGTATTAATTTAATTTCAGCATTCAGCTTCATTGCACTCCCAATCCTGTTGGTCTGTGCTCAGAGGAACCATATCTCCAGGGAGAAGGAGGCTTTTGTGTTGCATTTCTGTGGCAGACACTGCTGCTATGTGCTATGTTTTAAGCTAATTATTAATAATTAATGAAATTGAGTGTAAAAGGAATTAAAAATGTAAATGCTTAAATTCTTATATCTTCGGAGAATGTGTGCAATAATCTTGTTATTGGGAAATGTGTTAGGTTTTCTATTTATCTATTTATTGGTTTATCATTATTAATGGTCTTAATGCAGTGTTGTATGAATTAATATGAGGAAATTGGTATTGTGGGTTTTTTTTCTCCTTATGTTTGCATTTTGACAGAAATTTCTTCCAACTCTGAATATTAAAAGAGACTGGATTTCTTTGGAAGACATAGTCACTACTAACCTGTCAGGATTATTTACTTCTCTTAGTTTTAGTGGTGATTTGTTTTGGACTACAGTGCTGTGTTGGGATGTGTGAAGGGGTCAAAGTGGTAGTCTGGAAGTTGTATGTGGGTTGCTGAAAAGGAAACAGCCAACCTCATTATCACTTCTTCCTTTTAGAATTTGCTTTTTTATGTAAATTATAAACATTTATTTCTCACAGTTCTGGAGGCTGGGAAATTCAAGATCCAGGTGCTGGCTGATTAGGTTTCTGATGGGGACACTTCCTGTTTTGCAGATGGATGCCTCCTTGCTGTGTCCTCACACAAAGAGGCAAAGAGAGGGTTACCTGCGTCTCAGTCAGTTAAGAGTGTGACTTTTGCTCAGGTCATAATCTAATGGTTTCTGAGTTTGAGCTCTATGTCAGAGTCCGTGCTGACCACTCAGAGTTTGGAGCCTGCTTCAGATTCCGTGTTTCCCTCTCTCTCTCTGACCCTCCCCCACTCACAGTCTGTCTCTATCTCTCAAAAAATGAATAAAACATTTAAAAAAATTAAAAAAATAACAAAGAGGCAGAGAGAAAGAAGGGAACTCTCTTCGGTCTCTTCTCATAAAGACACTATTTCCATCATGAAGACTGCACTCTCATAGCCCAATTACCTCCTAAAGGCCCCACCTCCAAATACCATCCCTGGGGATTAGGGTTTTTAACATATGAATTTTAGGTCCATAATAAATATGTTAACTGTTAGTGATGATTTTAATCAACTGATGCTTATGCTTTTATAATATGCACATATATCAACTGATGACTACATGATTACAACTGAGAGTGATGATTTTATAATATGTACATAGATCAAACCATCAAATTGTATACGTTAAATATATTTAAGAAAGAAGACAATTGAGGAAAAAATACAAATTCTTTTTGAAAACTTAAAGAGCAATAAACTGACAAGAAAAAAAAAAGGAAACAAAGAACATTTAAGCCCTCAGACCTAGTGCTATGGACTGAATATTTGTGTCCCCTATGATGAGGGAGCATAAGACAAGTTGACAGGTCACAAACCCACCCCCAGGTGTGATATGTGTGATACTCCTCAGGCACTCCTTGCTGCCCAAAGACAAAGGAAAGAAAAGAAAAGCAAATGGTTAGCTAATAGAGATCACAGTCCTGCAGGACATGGGTCTTCATCAGTTTACAAATATCTTAGTAAATTACCAGAAAAAGGCAATCTTATAAATAACCTAATCTCCAAAAACCTACAGACTCAGTTTTCTGGAGCCCCAACATCACCCCTCCATACTGATATGGGGAACAAAGGCAAGAAGGAAATGGCAGATAGAATAAAGTTTCCTTATAACCTGCAGTCCATTGGCAAAAATATTTGAGTCTGGCAGAGTAAAATGTTTCTCCAAGAACTCCCTACTGTTTTAATGTTATTGTTTGCCAGAGGAAAAAACAACCTTAGCTTGACAATACCTAGGCCTCCAGTATCCTGTAAATCTTCTTTAGCATATGAAATTCTCATTGAAAACTTCCCCTAGACTTTACCTCCCCAACTCGCAAATATATTACCAGTCTCTCTATAAGACCTGGAGCAGCTTTTCCTGCCCATGGATTCTGTCCCCATTCTTTAATAAAATCACCATTTTTGCACCAAAGGTGTCTCAAGAATTCTTTCTTGGCCATTGGCTCTGGACCTCTTCCTCACCTCAAAAACCTCGTCACCCTAGAACTTGCTCCTCACTCTAGGTTGGTGGATTCATGGACTCTAATGGGAATAGTCTAGGAGAAAGAATGAGAGGAAATAAGAAATTAGGCAATTTGCATCCTAGAATGTGTTTGAGAAAAGAATAATAAAGACTGAATTTCTGGTTGTATTTCACCACTCTCAGTAGAAATCAGTTCTCATAGAAACTTCTCATTCCTAATCCACTAAGGCTGAATGCATGTCTATGGGCACAGCATTACTTCCAGGATTTTATGGGTCCCTGCAGACATAGAACTCTGGAAATATCTCTGACCAGGAGTATGAAAAATTCTAACCAACAGTCACGTGGAAAACCCAAAGACGTGATTATGGACTAAAAACTATACAAGCACCCAAAACCACATATATAGGCACACAATCAAATAGGCACAGACAGACACTGTTAATTTTCTTTACAGAACTCATCATTAAACTCAAATTATTTTGTAAATTGATTGTTTTTTAAAATAGTCTTGGTCTCCCTACTCCATAGACTGGCTAGCTACTCACCAAGTCAGTGGTTTCTTCATTCTGGACCCAGACTTGGATGACATGCCCTAGCCTCCTGCACAGTTCAGGTGTGTTCATAGGACAGCTCAAATGTGAGTGTGAGTGATATGCACCATTGCCTGGCCTGAGCCATACAACACCCCCCCCATGAATGAACCTCCATGCTCTTTTTCTCTTTCTGCCAGTTTTATGGAATACAATAAACAAGAAAAAGAATACACATTTAAAGATTGAAAATGAGGAGTAAAACAGCCTTTATTCATAGGCATCATATTTGTTAATGCAGGAAATTCTTATATCCATAAAAACTGCTAGAACTAATAAGTGAGTTGAGCAAAGTTTCAGAACACAAAAATCTATTGTATTGTACTGTAAAAGTTGAAAATGATATTTTAAATGTTGTTTAGTATCATAAAAATATAAAATACTTATAAATTTCATTCAAATACGAAAGATCTTTACACTAAAATCTGCAAAATTTTACTTAAATTAAATACAGATAAGATGTAGAGATAATAACATGCCTATCAGTTGGAAGAAACAATATTATTAAGATGTTAAGTCTCCTCGGGGCGCCTGGGTGGCGCAGTCGGTTAAGCGTCCGACTTCAGCCAGGTCACAATCTCGCAGTCCGGGAGTTCGAGCCCCGCGTCGGGCTCTGGGCTGATGGCTCAGAGCCTGGGGCCTGTTTCCGATTCTGTGTCTCCCTCTCTCTCTGCCCCTCCCCCGTTCATGCTCTGTCTCTCTCTGTCCCAAAAATAAATAAACGTTGAAAAAAAAAAAAAGATGTTAAGTCTCCTCAAATCAATGTGAATTTGGATGCCATCTCAATCAAAATGGAAATGGCATTTTTTGTTAGAGAAATATAGAAGCTTATTTTTAAATTTATAGAGGAGTGCAAATGTAGCATATTTAGATCTAGGAGAGCCAAAGCAAAAATTCAGTTGGCTGAATTATGCTACTTGATTTTAAAACTTTACTTGATTTTAAGAGACTACAATAATTAGTACATGGAATTAGAATAGATAAATGGGCCACTGGAATAGAATAATGCACCCAGAAACAGACCTACATGTGGGTGCCAAGGTAATTTAATAGGAAACAAACATTCTTTCAAGAAATGGTACTGGATTAAATGAAGATCCACATAGGAAAACGTGAATGTCTCTCCTTATCTCACAGCAGCACAGACAAGTAATTTAAGATGGGTCATATACCTAAATATGAAGAAAAATTCCATAAAACTTGTAGAATAAACTAGCGAAATATTTCTGAGGCCTTTGGATAGGCAAATATTTTTTATCCAAGAATAACAATAACAACAATAATGAATTAATAATAAAAGAAAAATAAATGATAATCTGGATTTAACCAAAAATTATACACTTCTGTCTTTAAAAGACAGTGTTAAGAAGGTAAAAAGGCAAGCCACACATTAGAGAACTATTTCTAATATCTGACAAAGAGCTTGAATATAAAATCCTTCTACCAACTCAATAATAAACACACAAAACATTTTAAGTTAAATTGTCCAAAGATTTATATATCACTTACAACCTTTAAAATACAAGATATAGGGGCGCCTGGGTGGCGCAGTCGGTTAAGCGTCCGACTTCAGCCAGGTCACGATCTCGCGGTCCGTAAGTTCGAGCCCCGTGTCGGGCTCTGGGCTGATGGCTCAGAGCCTGGAGCCTGTTTCCTATTCTGTGTCTCCCTCTCTCTCTGCCCCTCCCCCGTTCATGCTCTGTCTCTCTCTGTCCCAAAAATAAATAAACGTTGAAAAAAAAATTTTTTTTAAAAATTAAAAAAAATAAAATACAAGATATTAATGTCCAGTAAGCACATAAAAGTGTACTTACTATCAGTGGTTTAGGGAAATTCAAATTGAAGCCAAAATGAGATACCACTTCAAACATACTACAATGGCAAACTTTTAAATAAATGAGGAATGAAAATAACCAGTGTGATGAGAATACAGGGTAGCTGGAACTCTCATACTTTGTTAGTTACAATTGTCACAATCCCTTTTGTTCTTAACTGGCATTTTCTTAAACAGTTACACATTATCCTATGGTCCGCTAATTTCTCTCCCACATACTTACCCAAAAGAAACAAAATCCTATTTCCACAAAAACACTTACTCAAGAATTGTCATGGCAGCTTTATTTAATAATATCCCTCAGAAAATTACCTAAGTTTCCATAAACATGTGAAGAATTAAAAAAATTATATTTATGAAAGAATTCCTACTCAGAAATAAAAGGAATAGAATCATAGGTAAGTGTGAAAACATGAATAAATCTAAAAAACAAGATACTGAGCAAAATATCCAAGGTATGAAAAGTACATGCAGTATCACGTAAACAATTGGGAAAAAAGATGATTTTCAGACATTGGGTAATAGATAACACAGGACAGTGGTCCCTGAAAAGGAGGAAACAAATGAGGGAATCTTATGAGTATGGTAGTTTGGAGAAATTTCCAGGGTCAGTACAGGGAGCAAAATCCAAAAACAGCCTGGAGATCTTTCTGTACTAAGGAGATAGAACTGGGAATTCATGGAGGCCAAGTGACTGAAATCCACAAGGAATAAGACGAGAGAGCTTCAGAGGGCTAGAGAAAGAGGGAGGAAGGGAGAGAGAGGGAAAGAGAAAGAGAGAGGGAGAAGAGAAGGAGGTGTCAGGGAAACAACCAATAGAAATGTAAGAACTAGATAATAGTAAGTGACCCTTACTGACACCATACACAAAAATTAACTAAAAATGAATCATGGATCTAAATATAGGAACTAAAGCTGTAACATTTCTATGATGAAAAAGAAGAAAGAGGGAGAGGAGGAAGGAGAAAAAGAAAATCTTAGTGACCTTGGGTTTGGCAAAGTTTTCTTGGATATATAGAAATCAAAAATTAAGAACTATAAGAGGAAAAAAAGCAATAAATCAGGTTTCACCAAAATTAAACTTTCATTCTTCAAAAAGACACTTAAGAAATTGACAGGATGCAAAGAGAAAATACTTGCCAAATCTATATTTGATAAAGAGTTTGTGTATGAAACAATATTAAAAAAAAACAACTGTTACAATTCTGTAATAATACAATTGAGCTAGTGCTCAATGAAACATGGGTAAAAGATTTGAATAGGCACTTCAGAAAAAAAAAAGGTACCATATGGTTGACAAATGATCTTCTGAAAAGATGTTCCACATCACTCATGATTATGTAAGTGCGAAAAGAACCAAAATAAAATATCACTATGTATGCTCTAGAATGGCTGAAATTAAAAGTGTTGGTGAGGTGCGACTGGCCTATTCCTATGCTGTTTGTGAGAATTTAAAGTGGTATGCATAACCACCTTGGAAAACAATTTGGCAGTTTCTTAAAAAGTTGAACATATACCTACCACTCAACCCAACTATTCTAATTTAAAAATTTTTTTTTCAACGTTTATTTATTTTTGGGATAGAGAGAGACAGAGCATGAACGGGGGAGGGGCAGAGAGAGAGGGAGACACAGAATCGGAAACAGGCTCCAGGCTCTGAGCCGTCAGCACAGAGCCCGACGCGGGGCTCGAACTCACGGACCGCGAGATCGTGACCTGGCTGAAGTTGGACGCTTAACCGACTGCGCCACCCAGGCGCCCCAACCATTCTAATTTTAGGTATTTACACAAGAGAAATGAAAGGGTATGTACACACACACACACACACACACAGTCACACACACACACACACACACACACAAACTGTAGGCATATGTTTTTCACAGTTTTCTTTGTATAAAATTAAATCTGGAAGTAACCTAAATGTGTATAAACAGGTAGAATGAAAAAAATAAATTTTGATATATTCATGCAGCGGAATGCATTCCATTTGACAATAAAAAGGAATAAATTACTAATCAATGGGAAAACATGGATGAATCTCAAAATAGTTGTACTAAGTAAAAAGTTACATCAAAAAATGCATTCTGCGTGATGGCATGCATAATTTTGCTAAGAGGAAATTCTAGAAAATGCAAATTAATCTATGGTGATGGAAAGTAGATCAGTGGTTGCAGAGGACTAGGAGATGGAAGGATGGATTACAAAGGTGTTTGAGGAAATTTTTGGGTTCACTATCTTGATTGTGGAGACAATTTCATGAGTGTATAGGTATGTCAAAATCCATCAAATTACATACATATTGTGCTGTTTATTGTGTGTCAGTTGCCCCTCAATGAGGCTATAAAAGAAGGCAGACCAAACATAGAACTAAGGTGTGTAATTTTCAGTCCTTTGCTGTTTTCTTTCCTCTAGTTTCCCCACTTTCTTTCCTCTAGTTTCCCCTCTTTGATCTCTAGGATCTTAAAATATCAACCACAAGTCCTAGATTTTCCGGAAATGCCAGTGTCTTTAGTATTCCAGAATTTATCAGATCATGGGCATCAATTTTGGATTAGAAGAACATAGAATCCACTTTTCTAAGCCCTTGTCAATGAGATAAGGCCTAACCACTGCATTTTCTGATTATTTCCACTGCACACTTGCCAAGCTTTTTGTTTCCTACTCTTCAATACCCCATTATCCACTGCACAGGTTCTCCAGCCCCCAGACCACAAGAGTATAAAGATGAACTCTAAGATTCATTCTGACTTCTGGATTGGCTCTCCATCCCTAGAAAGATGTCAAGAGGCCTCCTGGGAGAGATTTCCTTTACTTTTGGTCTTATAGACTTCTAAAGCCTAGCTTGCAAGAAGCTGGAAGAAGAAAGCAGAGCTGGCAAATGTGAAGCTTATCATGAAATGTCCTTTGAAATATCTAAGCACATAACTGATCTCTGTATCTGGGAGAGTGGTGAGTAAAAGGCATGACCACTGTGGTGAACGTCAGAGGGGTGTCATTACATACAGATTAATCACCATCATATATGAAGGTGAATAATAATCATGAAGACAAAGGAAAACAATTAAGTTAATAGATTCCCAAAACTCATCATGGGCCTTTCCTCCTTCCTTTACTGTATGGAAAATATAATGCTTCTCCATCCCTGATTAATCTGTTCTCTTCTCTTCCTGCTCAGAGCTTGAAGTATCCTCTGCAATGGACTACACTTTGTCCCAGAATGGAAGCAGCTCCTCTTCATTCCATAGGTCTAAGTTTGTAAACCCTTCTTGCTTCTGTAAAGGGAATTTTTGGATGCTTTGGAACCTAGAAGAGACCAGCCAAATCTCCTGTTATTTTCCTGAAGTTTACCTTAGAGAAGGTGATGAGAGCATTATCCACAGTCTCCATCATACGGGCCATACTAAACACTTCTGTCATATTGGCATTTTCATAAGACTTTTGTCATTTAAATTTTATCATTTTATTATTCTAACAATAGAAGTTCAACAACCAAAGGAAAGGAAGGCCAGGGTGTGTCTGCAGAGTGGATACTGTACATCTATGTGCCAATGTCAGTATACATGGGGTCTATATCTGGTTCTTCCAGGCTGCTAGTAACTCACTGAAAGACTTTGGGCAAGTTAATTACCCTTCTGAGTCTCAGTTTGCTCATATGTAAGTGATTACACTGGAAAACATGACCTGAAGGTCACAAATGATTCTAAAGCCTGGGGTTCCAATTTGAAGCACCAAGTGCGAATGGCTCCATAGAATTTAAGGAGCTTAGGATGTCACTGCCTGCTGCATGGATAGAGCCTTTTAAATCCAGCAGTGAGGGGGAAAGGGAGATTTCCATACTTCCTTTCTCAATGGCCCTGGCTCACCAAATTCAGAGGACTAAAGAGCCAGCCCATCTCCAAGCATGTCTAACCTCATGCCTTCTTTCCCCACTGACATCCCTTCATCACCACTGAAGTGGTGGTTTGCTGGGTCTTTGTGGTTATGTCCCTCAGTGTCATCTCAGGGAACAACAGGTAGAGCAGAAGAGACCCAGAATCCCAGAATTATAGAGCCCAAGACAACTTTACCCAGTTGTAAGCCTATCCTGGCAAGTTAGAGATAAGGAAACCAGGACCCAAGAGAAACATCATTTCCACCAGCTCTGACACTGCCAGCTTGTGGCTTTGAGAAAATTTCAGTGTCCTCAAGGAAGGGACATAATAGTGCCTAATTCCTCATGTTGTGATCACGTATGTTTAACTCCCAATTTGGTAGATATAAAATGTGAACAATTTCAACACTCAAGTTTTAAAACTAAGGAAATGAACAGCAGGTCTACTGTTACCAATCTTATGATTTTCTATTATAGCACATTAATTTGGAAAAGAAAGAGCTTGTCCTAAAATACACACACACACACACACACACACACACACACACACACACTGAAGGAGAGAAATAGGATAGGAATGAGGGCATCTTACTACCTAGATCTGAGTGAGGCAGGTCAGGATGCACTGCCCAGGTGTGCAAAAACCTGATTAGTCTCAACTCCACAAGGCAAACTAGTTCTGTGACATGGGGCAGGCACTTGAAACCATCTGTCCTTCTGCTCTCAACTATCCAACAAGAATAGGAATACTTTCCTTGCTGACTTCATGAAGATATTGTGAGGATAGAATATGATGGTATTTTTGAAAGAATAAAATATATACAGGGCACTTGGGTGGCTCAGCCTGTTAAGCATCCGACTTTGGCTCATGTCACGATTTGTGATTTGTGTATTTGAGGCCCTTGTTGGGCTCTGTGCTGATGGCTCAGAGCCTGGCGCCTCTCTCTCTGCCCCTCCCCCGCTCATGCTCTGTCTTTATTTCTCAAAAATAAACATTTAAAAAAGTGTTTAATATATAAATTGTAAAATATACAAATTATATTTTATAGTATAAAAAGTCTTTTTATTTTTTTACCAAGTTTATTTTTTTCACCAAATTCAGAGGACTGAAAAGCCACCCCATCTACAATTTTAAGTCTAAAATATGTACAGATACTAATCTGTTGGAAATACCTGATAGTACAGATTTTTTAGCTGTTGCATTATTTGTGGATCAAAAAATGTATTTAAAAAAGAGTTTAGTGGATGTTAAAATGCTGGGCAAATGCAGAGGGTCTTTTTTACTTCAAGAGAGGAGAGACTGAGCATAGAAAGAGGAGCTCACCATTCACAGCATGGGGTTATGGAGATGAGATCACAGAATTCTGACCCACTCCCTCAAGTGATTTTTTAAAATTTTTTTTTCAACGTTTATTTATTTTTGGGACAGAGAGAGACAGAGCATGAACGGGGGAGGGGCAGAGAGAGAGGGAGACACAGAATCGGAAACAGGCTCCAGGCTCTGAGCCATCAGCCCAGAGCCTGACGCGGGGCTCGAACTCACGGACCGCGAGATCGTGACCTGGCTGAAGTCGGATGCTTAACCGACTGCGCCACCCAGGCGCCCCTCAAGTGATTTTTTTAAAATCTGTGTAGGGCAGTCATCATGCACAAAGGCTGGAGCCATAGGCAGTCTCCCAGCTGGGCTTGTCTGCCTGCTTTTTCTCCTATTACAAGCCCATTTGTCTAGGCAGCTTCCATTTACAGAAAGGGCAACTTTATTTTTTTTATTATTTTTTTTTTATGAAACTTATTGACAAATTGGTTTCCATACAACACCCAGTGCTCATCCCAAAAGGTGCCCTCCTCAATACCCATCACCCACCCTCCCCTCCCTCCCACCCCCCATCAACCCTCAGTTTGTTCTCAGTTTTTAACAGTCTCTTATGCTTTGGCTCTCTCCCACTCTAACCTCTTTTTTTTTTTTTCCTTCCCCTCCCCCATGGGTTCCTGTTAAGTTTCTCAGGATCCACATAAGAGTGAAACCATATGGTATCTGTCTTTCTCTGTATGGCTTATTTCACTTAGCATTACACTCTCCAGTTCCATCCACGTTGCTACAAAGGGCCATATTTCATTTTTTCTCATTGCCACATAGTATTCCATTGTGTATATAAACCACAATTTCTTTATCCATTCATCAGTTGATGGACATTTAGGGTCTTTCCATAATTTGGCTATTGTTGAGAGTGCTGCTATGAACATTGGGGTACAAGTGCCAGAAAGGGCAACTTTAAATAATCATAAATCACATTGCTTTAGTCAATGTTTTGATCATAAGATTAGTTTTAGTTTGCTTGGGTAAGACATTTTAATCATGAGTTTCAGTTTCTTCATCTGTGAAATGAAGATGGTTATCCCTCTCTGCCTACCTCATAGAACAGTTGTCAGACCTGATAAAATAACCACAGCGGCTTCTTGCAGAGAAATTCCACATGGCAGGCACTGTGCCCAGGGCTCTACATGAATCATCTTTTTTATCTCTCAACAATCCTACCAAGAGGTGTTATTACAGATGAGGAAATGAAGGTTCAGAAAACTTGAGTAGTTTGTCTGAAATCACACTTCTGGTAAGTGATGTAGCCAGGCCAGGAACATGCTCTAGAGAACAATGTGTGTGGAAGCAGTCAAAAGTGGAAGTGCCCCATCTGATGAGGCTCCCTGTTGCAGTGGGGACAACACAGGTGTGTGTCTTTATGGGAGCCCTCACTGACCATTGATCCAACTTCAGGTGCCTCATTCTGCTCTTATGGAGCAGAAGTCAGGGTGGCTCAAGGCTCAGTGGGAGAGGGGCTCAGACCCTACCCTGGGTCATTCTGCTCAGTTCCCTTCTGTCTGTGCAGGTCATTCAGAGGGAGGCTCACTGCCTCTGAAAATTCCCACTGGAAGAGTTCACCAAACCACCTCTGCACTCTCATCCTTCATGATTACTATAATTTATGAACTCAGAGCATTTCCATCACTTGTCCACATGAATGGCTCTGTTACTAAGCTATCAGCTTCTTGAGCTTAAAGTCTGTTTGGCCTTCCCAGTTAGGCCCTTGACCATGCCTGAATCACTAATGGGTATTATATTGCATTAACCTCCCTTCAAGAAAACAAACAGACACACTTTATAGAAGCCAAACTAACTGTGTCCTTGGGAGAGGAGATGAATAACAGGGAAAAGGAGAGGCTGAGGTTCTCTCCCTGTCAAGGGCTCCTCTGTCTTGTGGGCTAATTAGTCGTGAGATAGTGGGCATTGGAAACCCCCAGAATCTTCTATTAAAGCAAAGGGCTACATCACTGGGGTCAGGTAACAAAATGAAATGCAGGAGTTCAGGTTCCTCATCCACTGGGGGTGTTCTGCCTTGGGGTTCAAACTGCTTGGTCCATGATACCTTGACCAGCTGGGACAAGGCTTGAGACTCAGTTTTTCTAATTGTAGAGTGGACTTCTATATCTCAGAGATAGTGCATCTAGGGGGCACTAATGAGGGCTGAGGGATAGGCTAAGGGAGCTCCAATCTTCTGTTGCAAGTTGTTTCCGGCCCACCTTTGCCTTTCTCTTTCTGATATGAACCTTGGAGCAAGGACATGGCTAGCCATTAGAGTGCTATGCACTGTATCTGACAACAGGCAAAGCAGCGCACTGACCCATCAAAGCAAAAGCAGGAAGTAGCCATAGAAGGGTCCTTTAGCCCTTCCTCTGCCTGCAGCTACTTCCCAGGAATGGTGAGTTCTGTGGAGTCCAGAGGGTTGGGTTGATTGGTAACACAGGTGTGTGTGTGTGCATGCACATGCTCAGTATAGCAGCTTTTTTACAAATGTAGCACTTATTGTAGCACAATATTTTAATGAACAATATAGCCACTCTAGGTGTGTGTTATCTGAGTAACCACCTTGCACCTGAAGGGGGCAGAGGAGGGAATGATCCGGATGCTGCTCCAAGGCTCTTCCTGTGTCCTCCTCAAATAACTAGAGTGGGAAATGGTAATGATTTTGTCCCAATCCTGTCAGCAGTTTCTGGGGCTGAGTGCTTGCAAGGGGAGGGGCTCTATAGCTCTAGAACAGACATTACTGGCTATGTCTGCATCCTGACTTCAGCCTCACCCTCTCAGATCTGGATTCTGAACTTAGGGGCAAAGAATTCTGGAAAGTCCATTTTCTGGCTGGTTAAGATGTGTTCAGCCTTCCATACCATCCCTCTCTCCTGGCTTACCTGGGCACACCTCAGTGTGAGACAGGATGGATGAGCATTGGCCAAAGGGTAAAGAGCCCCAGCTGCTCCATATCTTCAAATAGGCTTAACACAAGACTCTCTGAAAATCATCTCCTAAAAGCATGACCTGGGGCTGGATCCCAGCACCTCCTGTGTTGTTCATGACCACAGGGGACAGACTGGGGGCTAGTCAATCAAGAACAACCTCACTGCTCAGAGGAGGGGTCCAGATTTCAGAAACCTTGTTTTCTTATAGGCCACAAGGAGTTCTCCTTTGTGCTTTGTTGAAGTGTCCAAACCTGAAGATGTGGCTTAGTAATGCTATCTTGATCCAAAAGCATTCTTGCTTTATTTCTGGTTTTACTCTAAATGCAAGGAGGAAACAGTTTTGTTTGGTTGCTGTGGCTATGTAATTGCTAAGCAATGCTAACAACTGTTATGCTCTAAAGATGAATGCAACTTCCAACTTTACATGTGCTCTCATGTTTTCAAATCACATTACTCAACACTAGTTTATTTATTCCTGATAACCACTCTGAGAAGTACACAATCCTATTTTCTTAATTTCTCAATTGAAGAAACTAAGGCTCATGGAGGCTAACAACTTGTTATAAGGTAGAAAATAGAAGAATTCAGACTTAAGTCTAAGATTTTTCACTTAAAATTCCATGTCTACCAGATTCTGGCACATTAACCAGTAATTAATCTTTCCTTTTCAGGGCTGTAAAAAGGCCCAGAAAACAGAGGTTTCTGGAGGCTAAAAAGTGAGTGTAAGGGGGTGCCTGGGTGCTCAGTTGGTTAAGCATCAGACTTCGGCTCAGGTCATGATCTCACGGTTCATGGGTTTGAGCCCCATGTCAGACTCTGTGCTGACAGTGTGGAGGCTGGAGCCTGCTTCAAGTTCTCCGCCCCTACCCTGTTCATTCTCTCTCTCTCTCTCTCTCTCTCTCTCTCAAAAATAAATAAAATATTTTTTTTAATTTGTTTAAAAAGTGAGCATAAGAATCAGAGCTGAAGCACCTGGGAGGACTGTATTTCTTGGACTGACACGTGCTCAGCTGTAGTACTCTCCTCCCCATCCCAGAGTATTCACCCCCACTCAGCTATATGACCACCCAGAGTGTTCACAGAGCTTCTTGAGCCCATGCCATGAAAGTACTATATTAACTCTGAAATTCTCCAGATACTTATGGGCTTCTGGAATTATTGTTCATGCACACCTAGTGAAAAGAATCTTTCTTTCTTCAAGACATGGAGACCAGTCATGATTGGAAAATACCAGTGTTCTATAAGTTTTCCTTCCCTTCGGAATTGAGAGAAAATTCAAAGCCTGCAAAACTATTGAACTATCAGTTTTTGTAGCATATCTTCTCATTGCCAGCCCAAAGCTTTCATACTAACATTGTTATAAATGTTCCGTATTTGTATTATTTGTGCTAAACTACCTTACTTCCCCATACATATGTCTTTCAAACACAAATGGAACTGAAATATATTTGTAAGGTTACTTAACAAGAACAACAAATTAGGCATTAATTCAATGACTCTTACAGAAACTGGAAGGTGGGTTTCTCTCTTCTGGAAGCAGACATGACCTTCATTTAGAAAACTCATGCCCACTTGGAGTTGAAGATAAGGACATATACCCACTAGCATTTTGTCTCTGTTGTGGTTCCAGTCACCATCTTTTCAAACTCACTCTGAACATTCATTCTTTAACCAGTTCTTCTAGTGGTAATCAATCACCTCTATGTCCCTGGCACTGCTCGGGAGAAAATAATCTGTCAACTCAAAACTACCACAGACACTTGGCAGCTAAAACAATTATGATACAGCAATGGTATCCAACTGGGGTTTATTTTTCATCTCAGGGACATAGGCAGTATATATAAACTTTTTTGGTTTTTGTAATTCAGGGGGGTGCTGCTGGCATCTAGTGGGCAGATGCTGCTAAGCATCCTGCAATGCACTGGATAGCCCCCACCAGAGACAATTGCCTGATATTTTCAATTGTGCAGAGATTGACAACTTCTGCAATGCTGTGGGGTCAGTGCTATAGCAGAGAGAGAGAGAGAGAGTGCGCAAAGGGGAGGGGCAGAGAGAGAAGGTGAGAAAGAATCCTACGCATGCTCTGCACCATTAGCGCAGAGCCCAATGCAGAGCTTGAGCCCACAAACCATGAGACCATGACCTCAGCCAAAGTCAAGAATCAGATGCTTGAAAGAGGCGCAGGAAGATGGCGGCGTAGGAGGACGCTGGGCTCACCGCGCGTCCTGCTGATCACTTAGATTCCACCTACACCTGCCTAAATAACCCAGAAAACCGCCAGAGGATTAGCAGAACGGAGTCACCGGACCCAAGTGCAGATGAGAGGCCCACGGAAGAGGGTAGGAAGGGCGGCGAGGCGGTGCGCGCTCCACGGACTGGCGGGAGGGAGCCGGGGCGGAGGGGCGGCTCGCCAGCCAAGCAGAGCCCCCGAGCCCGGCTTGCAAAAGCGGAGGGGCCTGACGGACTGTGTTCCCACAGCAAGCGCGACTTAGCGTCTGGGAGGTCATAAGTTAACAGCTCTGCTCGGAAAGCGGGAAGGCTGGAGGACAAAGGGAGGGTGAGCTGCGGAGCCCCCGGACGACAGAGCTCAGTTTGGCGGGGAACAAAGGCGCTCGCCAGCGCCATCTCCCCCGCCCATCCCCCAGCCAAAATCCCAAAGGGAACCGGTTCCGGCCAGGGAAATTGCTCGCTCCGCGCAAACACCCAACTCTGTGCTTCTGCGGAGCCAAACCTCCGGCAGCGGATCTGACTCCCTCCGGCTGCCACAGGGCCCCTCCTGAAGTGGATCACCTAAGGAGAAGCGAGCTAAGCCTGCCCCCCCTCCCGCCGTGCACCTTGCCTTCCCACCCCAGCTAATACGCCAGATCCCCAGCATCACAAGCCTGGCAGTGTGCAAGTAGCCCAGACGGGCCACGCCACCCCACAGTGAATCCCGCCCCTAGGAGAGGGGAAGAGAAGGCACACACCAGTCTGACTGTGGCCCCAGCGGTGGGCTGGGGGCAGACATCAGGACTGACTGCGGCCCCGCCCACCAACGCCAGTTATACACCACAGCACAGGGGAAGTGCCCTGCAGGTCCTCACCACACCAGGGACTATCCAAAATGACCAAGCGGAAGAATTCCCCTCAGAAGAATCTCCAGGAAATAACAACAGCTAATGAGCTGATCAAAAAGGATTTAAATAATATAACAGAAAGTGAATTTAGAATAATAGTCATAAAATTAATCGCTGGGCTGGAAAACAGTATACAGGACAGCAGAGAATCTCTTGCTACAGAGATCAAGGGACTAAGGAACAGTCACGAGGAGCTGAAAAACGCTTTAAAGGAAATGCAAAACAAAATGCAAACCACCACAGCTCGGATGGAAGAGGCAGAGGAGAGAATAGGTGAACTAGAAGATAAAGTTATGGAAAAAGAGGAAGCTGAGAAAAAGAGAGATAAAAAAATCCAGGAGTATGAGGGGAAAATTAGAGAACTAAGTGATACACTAAAAAGAAATAATATACGCATAATTGGTATTCCAGAGGAGGAAGAGAGAGGGAAAGGTGCTGAAGGGGTACTTGAAGAAATAATAGCTGAGAACTTCCCTGAACTGGGGAAGGAAAAAGGCATTGAAATCCAAGAGGCACAGAGAACTCCCTTCAGACGTAACTTGAATCGATCTTCTGCATGACATATCATAGTGAAACTGGCAAAATACAAGGATAAAGAGAAAATTCTGAAAGCAGCAAGGGGTAAACGTGCCCTCACATATAAAGGGAGACCTATAAGACTCGTGACTGATCTCTCTTTTGAAACTTGGCAGGCCAGAAAGAATTGGCACGAGATTTTCAGGGTGCTAGACAGCAAAAATATGCAGCCGAGAATCCTTTATCCAGCAAGTCTGTCATTTAGAATAGAAGGAGAGATAAAGGTCTTCCCAAACAAACAAAAACTGAAGGAATTTGTCACCACTAAACCAGCCCTACAAGAGATCCTAAGGGGGACCCTGTGAGACAAAGTACCAGAGACATCACTACAAGCATAAAACATACAGACATCACAATGACTCTAAACCCGTATCTTTCTATAATAACACTGAATGTAAACGGATTAAATGCGCCAACCAAAAGACATAGGGTATCAGAATGGATAAAAAAACAAGACCCATCTATTTGCTGTCTACAAGAGACTCATTTTAGACCTGAGGACACCTTTAGATTCAGAGTGAGGGGATGGAGAACTATTTATCATGCTACTGGAAGCCAAAAGAAAGCTGGAGTAGCCATACTTATATCAGACAAACTAGACTTTAAATTAAAGGCTGTAACAAGAGATGAAGAAGGACATTATATAATAGTTACAGGGTCTATCCATCAGGAAGAGCCAACAATTATAAATGTCTATGCGCCGAATACCAGAGCCCCCAAGTATATAAAACAATTACTCATAAACAGAAGCAACCTTATTGATAAGAATGTGGTAATTGCAGGGGACTTTAACACCCCACTTACAGAAATGGATAGATCATCTAGACACACGGTCAATAAAGAAACAAGGGCCCTGAATGAGACATTGGATCAGATGGACTTGACAGATATATTTAGAACTCTGCATCCCAAAGCAACAGAATATACTTTCTTCTCGAGTGCACATGGAACATTCTCCAAGATAGATCATATACTGGGTCACAAAACAGCCCTTCATAAGTTTACAAGAATTGAAATTATACCATGCATACTTTCAGACCACAATGCTATGAAGCTTGAAATCAACCACAGGAAAAAGTCTGGAAAACCTCCAAAAGCGTGGAGGTTAAAGAACACCCTACTAACGAATGAGTGGGTCAACCAGGCAATTAGAGAAGAAATCAAAAAATATATGGAAACAAACGAAAATGAAAATACAACAATCCAAACGCTTTGGGACGCAGCGAAGGCAGTCCTGAGAGGAAAATACATTGCAATCCAGGCCTATCTCAAGAAACAAGAAAAATCCCAAATACAAAATCTAACAGCACACCTAAAGGAAATAGAAGCAGAACAGCAAAGGCAGCCTAAACCCAGCAGAAGAAGAGAAATAATAAAGATCAGAGCAGAAATAAACAATATAGAATCTAAAAAAACTGTAGAGCAGATCAACGAAACCAAGAGTTGGTTTTTTGAAAAAATAAACAAAATTGACAAACCGCTAGCCAGGCTTCTCAAAAAGAAAAGGGAGATGACCCAAATAGATAAAATCATGAATGAAAATGGAATGATTACAACCAATCCCTCAGAGATACAAACAATTATCAGGGAATACTATGAAAAATTATATGCCAACAAATTGGACAACCTGGAAGAAATGGACACATTCCTGAACACCCACACTCTTCCAAAACTCAATCAGGAGGAAATAGAAAGCTTGAACAGACCCATAACCAGCGAAGAAATTGAATCGGTTATCAAAAATCTCCCAACAAATAAGAGTCCAGGACCAGATGGCTTCCCAGGGGAGTTCTACCAGACATTTAAAGCAGAGATAATACCTATCCTTCTCAAGCTATTCCAAGAAATAGAAAGGGAAGGAAAACTTCCAGACTCATTCTATGAAGCCAGTATTACTTTGATTCCTAAACCAGACAGAGACCCAGTAAAAAAAGAGAACTACAGGCCAATATCCCTGATGAATATGGATGCAAAAATTCTCAATAAGATACTAGCAAATCGAATTCAACAGCATATAAAAAGAATTATTCACCATGATCAAGTGGGATTCATTCCTGGGATGCAGGGCTGGTTCAACATTCGCAAATCAATCAACGTGATCCATCACATTAACAAAAAAAAAGAGAAGAACCATATGATCCTGTCAATCGATGCAGAAAAGGCCTTTGACAAAATCCAGCACCCTTTCTTAATAAAAACCCTTGAGAAAGTCGGGATAGAAGGAACATACTTAAAGATCATAAAAGCCATTTATGAAAAGCCCACAGCTAACATCATCCTCAACGGGGAAAAACTGAGAGCTTTTTCCCTGAGATCAGGAACACGACAGGGATGCGCACTCTCACCGCTGTTGTTTAACATAGTGCTGGAAGTTCTAGCATCAGCAATCAGACAACAAAAGGAAATCAAAGGCATCAAAATTGGCAAAGATGAAGTCAAGCTTTCGCTTTTTGCAGATGACATTATATTATACATGGAAAATCCGACAGACTCCACCAAAAGTCTGCTAGAACTGATACATGAATTCAGCAAAGTTGCAGGATACAAAATCAATGTCCAGAAATCAGTTGCATTCTTATACACTAACAATGAAGCAACAGAAAGACAAATAAAGAAAATGATCCCATTCACAATTGCACCAAGAAGCATAAAATACCTAGGAATAAATCTAACCAAAGATGTAAAGGATCTGTATGCTGAAAACTATAGAAAGCTTATGAAGGTAATTGAAGAAGACTTAAAGAAATGGAAAGACATTCCCTGCTCATGGATTGGAAAAATAAATATTGTCAAAATGTCAATACTACCCAAAGCTATCTACACATTCAATGCAATCCCAATCAAAATTGCACCAGCATTCTTCTCGAAATTAGAACAAGCAATCCTAAAATTCATATGGAACCACAAAAGGCCCCGAATAGCCAAAGGAATTTTGAAGAAGAAGACCAAAGCAGGAGGCATCACAATCCCAGACTTTAGCCTCTACTACAAAGCTGTCATCATCAAGACAGCATGGTATTGGCACAAAAACAGACACACAGACCAATGGAATAGAATATAAACCCCAGAACTACACCCACAAACGTATGGCCAACTCATCTTTGACAAAGCAGGAATGAACATCCAATGGAAAAAAAGACAGCCTCTTTAACAAATGGTGCTGGGAGAACTGGACAGCAACATGCAGAAGGTTGAAACTAGACCACTTTCTCACACCATTTACAAAAATAAACTCAAAATGGATAAAGGACCTAAATGTGAGACAGGAAACCATCAAAACCTTAGAGGAGAAAGCAGGAAAAGACCTCTCTGACCTCAGCCGTAGCAATCTCTTACTCGACACATCCCCAAAGGCAAGGGAATTAAAAGCAAAAGTGAATTACTGGGACCTTATGAAGATAAAAAGCTTCTGCACAGCCAAGGAAACAACCAACAAAACTAAAAGGCAACCAACGGAATGGGAAAAGATATTTGCAAATGACATATCGGACAAAGGGCTAGTATCTAAAATCTATAAAGAGCTCACCAAACTCCACACCTGAAAAACAAATAACCCAGTGAAGAAATGGGCAGAAAACATGAATAGACACTTCTCTAAAGAAGACATCCAGATGGCCAACAGGCACATGGAAAGATGTTCAGCGTCGCTCCTTATCAGGGAAATACAAATCAAAAGCACACTCAGGTATCACCTCACGCCAGTCAGAGTGGCCAAAATGAACAAATCAGGAGACTATAGATGCTGGAGAGGATGTGGAGAAATGGGAACCCTCTTGCACTGTTGGTGGGAATGCAAATTGGTGCAGCCGCTCTGGAAAGCAGTGTGGAGGTTCCTTAGAAAATTAAAAATAGACCCACCCTATGACCCAGCAATAGCACTGCTAGGAATTTATCCAAGGGTTACAGGAGTACTGATGCATAGGGGCACTTGTACCCCAATGTTCATAGCAGCACTCTCAACAATAGCCAAATTATGGAAAGAGCCTAAATGTCCATCAACTGATGAATGGATAAAGAAATTGTGGTTTATATACACAATGGAATACTACGTGGCAATGAGAAAAAATGAAATATGGCCCTTTGTAGCAACGTGGATGGAACTGGAGAGTGTAATGCTAAGTGAAATAAGCCATACAGAGAAAGACAGATACCATATGGTTTCACTCTTATGTGGATCCTGAGAAACTTAACAGGAACCCATGGGGGAGGGGAAGGAAAAAAAAAAAGAGGTTAGAGTGGGAGAGAGCCAAAGCATAAGAGACTGTTAAAAACTGAGAACAAACTGAGGGTTGATGGGGGGTGGGAGGGAGGGGAGGGTGGGTGATGGGTATTGAGGAGGGCACCTTTTGGGATGAGCACTGGGTGTTGTATGGAAACCAATTTGTCAATAAATTTCATAAAAAAAAAAAAAAAGAATCAGATGCTCAACTGATGAGCCATCCAGGCGACCCAATTTTTTTTTAATAATAGCCATTCTAGTGAGCCTGAAATAGTATCTCATAGAAGTTTTGATTTGCATTTCCCTAATGATTTGTGATATTGAATAACTTTCACATGCTTCCTGACCATATATATGTATACTTTCTTTGGAGATATGTCTATTCAAGTCCTGTGTCCATTTCTTGAATTGGGTTACTGACTTTTGTTGTTGATGTATAAGAGTTCTTTACATATTTTGGGTCATATCTCTTATCAGATATATGCTGTGCAAATATTTTCTCCCGTTTTGCCTCTTCCCTCTTTTGATAATGTCTTGTGATATATAAAAGTTCTAAGTCTTGATGAAGTGCAGTTTGTTTTCTTTTTTTCTTTTGTTGTGCTTTGTTTTCTAAGAGTTTTATAGCTTTTTCTCTTTTATGTAGGTCTTTTATACCATTCCAACTTTAAGAAACTCATCGGGGAGTGATAGAAGCAGTCATGTAAAATCATATCAATAGAGAATCAGAAGGTGGTTTCATAGTGGCTAGTAACATAGGCTATAGAGTCCCATAGATTCTGACCAATTTAATTAATCTGAACCTCAGTTTATTTATCTTAAATTGTGAATATTTTTTCTTGGCTTCATAATAATGGATACGGATGAAGGAATACAGGACTGAGAAGAGCAAGAAGGGGGAGTCTCCTGATGTAGTGATCTCTCCAAAACATACCCATAAAAATGTGAGAAAAGATTGCTCACTAGGGAGCACAGAATAGGGTGCATGTGTTGTTAGCTCCATTTTACAGAGGAGAAATCTGATGAATAAGCTTGAGGGTAGTTTTAGAAGTCCTGGACCCCTTCTATCACCCCTGATACCCTAAGAACTATGGGAGACCAGCAGAATTGCTGTGTATTTGGAGGGTGGTAAATAATCTGAGCCTGGATCAAGCCTGACCTTGAGCCAAAGGTAGTATTTGGCTTAAAGGATTATAGGTTAATATGGTTGCCCTGTTAGAGGGGAGAAGGGAAAGGTGACCTGGGACAGCACAGAGACTCAGAGGGGAAGAAGGAAGAAAATAGAGTCCCAAGGAAGCTGGACAACAGGGTCTAGTGAGAAAGCAGGGCAGAAACTTCCAGGAAGGAGGGTGCTCCAGGTGAAGCCTCTCTCTGAAGAGAAAAGCCCAAGACCACACATCTGGGCACAGCCTTGGACCCACTAATCTCACTAGCAGTAAAGAGCTTTGTCAAGATTTCCATCCATTCACCCAACAAGCATTCATGAGGTGCCCCCTCTGGCCAAGCAAAGACTGTCCTGGGGGCTGAGGCCAGTAACAGATGCCAACCCAAGGGAAGGAGAATGTTGTGATCCTGGACACAATGGGCCCAGTGGACCCTAGCCCCACAAGGCTGGCAGTGAAGGCAGTGATCCTGGAAGAAGTGTGCTAGCCAGTCTAAAACCTCCCAAGAGATAGAGAAGGGCATCTGTGGGGATGCAGCAGCTGAGCATGTACCCTAGCCTTCCTAACCTGTTAGTCACTTATAGCTGGACCACGACTGGGCCCTGATGACACAGAGGACATGAGCCCTTCCCAGGCCTGCCCTGGGCTTGGCCCTGTCAACACTCACAGGCTGCTGCACAGCAGAGAAATGAAAACCCAAAACAATTTTTTTAATAAACAAGAGGAGAGGAAGTTAAAAAAATGTGTGTGTGTGTGTGTGTATATATATATATATATATATGGCAGTGAATAATGAGGGATCCACTCAAATTCTCTCTAAGGTAATGAATAAATAAACCCTTGACAATTTCTTCCAACTGCAGTTGACAGGATAATTGGACCTAATAACTTTTGATGCTTTTGACTTTGGTTAATGAGATGTAAATATGCATTGCAGGATTGTGGGTTTGTTTGTTGCAGAGAAACTAAATTGTGATTGGCCAAAAGGTTAGTCTTTCATTTATTTTTATTGGTATATTGCCCTTTAGACCAAAGAAAATAAAGTTGGGTAGGAGTTATTTAGTTTTATTTGGTTTGGTGTTATTGTTTACTCTTGTTTTCCTCATTGCCTTTGAGGAAGAAAAAGGAAAATCTGGTACTTCCAGTAAGATGGGAGGTCATGGGGTGTGGGAAAGTGGGACAGAGCTCAGGGCTTCCAGAAGTTTCTAATACCAACGTAGCATACTGCTGCATTCCTCATTTACCAGCCAATGTGAAAAATTTCTCCCGTCACCCTGAAAGCAGGAGGAATTGCATCTCGACAAGCTGTCTAGTTAGGAGGATGGGTTTGGATCAGTGGCTGGTGGGAAGATAATGACAGAATGAGGGATGGGTTCTCTGTGCAGCAGCCCATGCAGAAGAATAGCTTGGGCCCAGGAGAGTAGCAGAGGGAGGTGGGATGGGAGTGTCCAATGTTCCCCATCTCTTCAGGCACACAACAAGGGTCTAGGGTCTGCAGAGGGGTCAGAGGTAATAGAAAAAGCCCAATCTCAAGTTTAGGTCAGAGACTGTGGCCCCAGTCAGGTGACCTTCCTGGCTCTGGCTTCCTGGTCTGCAAGGTAATCTAAGACTGCCTAAGTTGCTGTGAAGGTCAAATAGTTCATGTCTGTGGAGTATAAACTTATGATGTCAGTGTTGCCTAATGGGGGTGGGGAACGTTCTCTTTGAAAAGGAGACCTGTCACTGTTTAGTGCAGAGGATTCTGGGTCCAGGCATTCTCCAGTTCTCAGTGATGGGAGGACCCTGTCTTCTGACATGGTTACCCACCAGGAAAGGGGGATTCAGGATTCTGGGGATTAGGTATCTCTCACCCACAAAAGCTCTCTGCTCTGTCATGGAAGCCCCAGGTTGAAGAGAATAACAATGAGGATATATTTCAATCCTGAGCCCACATGTTACCTGAGTGGGCAGCCTCTCTCTTCCTCCTGTGTGGCTCCTGTACTCACATGACTGCCACATTCACAACACTCTGACACCAGATGTGTGTGTTTGGTGGTCCAACACCAAGCAATTTTGTGACAACAGCTGGGTGTCTTCCAATTTAACTTCATTCTAACACTATGTTCCCAGAGAGAGCATCAGATCCCACAGGTTAAGGGCTCAGTCCCGCAAGGCTGCCCACCACTTGTCTCCACTGCAGATGCCAATTGCAAATGCAGATTGTCACCTGTGCCTCTGACCAATTAGGTATAAATTGGAGGTTCCCACAACTCCTCTTTGGGTTGTATTATTTGCTGGAATGGCTCACAGAACTTAGGAAAATGTTTACTTACTGTTTACCAGTTTATTGTAAAAGAATATGGTAAAGGATATGGATGAGAGCCATATGAAAAGATACAGAGGGCAAGGTCTGGGAGGGTCCCAAGCATAGGAACCTTTATCCCATGGAGTTGGGATGCATGTCCCTTCTGGTGTGCAGATGTGCTCACCAACCTGGAAGCTCCCCAAACTTTGTACTATTGGGATTTTGTGGGGGCTTCATCACATAGGCATGATCAATTATCAACTCAATTTCCAGACCCTCTCTCCTCTTTGGAGGGTAGGGAGCAGGGCTGAAAACTCCAAACTTCTAGTCATGAAAATTCCAAGCTTCTAAGCTTTGCCTTTTTAGTGACCAGATCCCATCCAGCCCCCATCCAGGAACATATTCAGAGTCGCCTCACTAGCACAAAAGCTACTGCTGTCAGCCAGTAAACTCCAATGGATTTAGGAGCTCTGTGGCAGGCTATGATTTCACATTATCCAATGTAAGAAAATTTGTGTGTGTTACTCTTGGCTCTGTGCTCAGTAGAGGTTTGAGTTGAAGCTCATAGCATAGCAGCATGCCCATGCTGGGCCACAATCCCCTGAGAACTCTTGGCCAGGCTGAGAACAGAGCAGGCCCAGGCCCTTCTCAGACACAAAGTCATCTCCAACGAGAGACAAGGATCCCTAGCTTTTGCCATGCTAACCACTCAAACTCCTGTTCCTTGTGGAGAGAACCCAAAATGGCCTCAGCATTTCAGAATGGCTCACAAATACATTTGGAATAGGGACTACTCTCCAGAGTTATATAAGACTGGGGAGGAATAAAATAACATAATGTAGATGACTTCAATATTTTGATATAAACTTTTTATTGAAGTGTCACAAACATAGAGAGCACCACACAAATCATAAGTGCACAGAATTTTCAGAGCTCAATTCAAAAAGAAGAGTATCACCACTGCCCTAGAGGGTCTCCTCATGCTCTAATCCTAAGACCCACCGAAGATAATTCACTTCTGATTTCTAACAGCATGGATAGACTTGGTGGTTTTCAGACTTAATATATGTGAAACCATACATTGTGTACTTTTTTCAGGGAAAAATGTACATGCAGTGAAATACACAAATCTTAACTGTATGAATGATTGTAGACAAATGCATACATCATGAAACCCACATTTGTATTAAGACATAAAACACCTGCTTCTTCACAGAAAGTTACCTAGTGCCCCTTCCCAGAGAGCCACTTTTCTAACTATTTAATTCCATATATTAACTCTGTGTGATCTGCATCTTCATATACACAGGAGCACACAGTGTGCATTTTTTAATTGAGTCTTTTCACTCAGCATGCCATCTCTGTGCATCATGCATATCATTTTATGTATTAGTTTGTTGAATTCTATTGCTAAATAGTTTTCCATTGTATGCCTATAACCACAATTTAATGATTGTATGTCTATACTACATTGCCTGCTCCACCTCACTAACACTGAATTCAGTTGTACTGCAGAGTCTGAACAAATACAGAGAAATGACGGGCTCTCTGACTATTTTGTGGTAGGGTCCCCTTCCTAAGGAATGTGAGAAAAATAAATGTTCAAGGCAACCTGGCTATAAGCACACATGAAGCCCCTCACGACCTTGTAACATGAGACCACTTAATCAGACTGCGTGTTTGCATGTTACCATATATGGGAGACAAAGAAATAGAAAATGTATAAAAAAAAAACTATGCCATGTGGCATTCGGGTCTCAGTTCTTGGGGTACGAACACAACTGAGACTTGCTGGCACGAATAAAGTTGCTTCCTGGAAAGAAAACCTTCAGTGTCACAACTCTCTGTGTGAGAATCCTGCTACAATTTGGCTTTGACCTGTGTAAATTCCTAGAGGACCCATATCTCTACACTGTAGCACTTTTGATTGAATTAGAAAGTTATTTCTGTGTGTCCAGATTAGGAAAAATTGTCTTCCCTCGGCCTGTTATCTCCATGAAATTGCAGCTTACCAAGCAGAGCTGACTGTGATGCTTCTCCCATGCCTCCTCAGCCTGGTGATGCCTGCAGAGCATACCCAATTTCACAACCCCTTCTGGGCCTGCCCAGGACTCACAAGGTTCTAGTCAGAGACTCTGGGCCCCTGGGAAAGTCTGGGGCCTGTGTGTGAGGTGACCATTGGGCTCTGGAAGCCCTGCTGAGTTTGCCTTCCATTTCTGCCATCTGCTGTCTATGTGACCTTGGGCAGGCCACCTGGTCCTCTGAGACCCTCCTTATGTGTGAGAAGTAAAGCTGGGCTCAGGGGAGGGGTCCATGAGATAACATGTGAGGCATTCTATAAATCATAAAGCTCTAGATAATTGTAAAGGGCCATAAGGGATCTTGGTAAGATTGTGTCTCTGCAAATATAATTTGAGCTCCCTGGGCAGCAGCCAACTTAGCTCAACTTACCTGTGTGGAAACTCTCTATGATACCAAATAAAATACATATTCTTCTCAGACCCCACAAGCCCTAAGTGATGGGAGTAAGGGAAATGTAACTATGAGGATTTGGCATGTTCTCCATAAGTCCTTAGTGCCACACACAGCTTTCATCATCTTAATCATCTTGAATAATCATCAAACTCTCCCACTGAAAATAGCTTGGAAGAGATGGCAATGGGAGAGCAGTTGGGAATTTATGCAACGCTGCTTTCCCTTCAAAATGGAAATGCAGTAGCTATCATTCAAATTATGCATGACACTTGAGTGCAGATGGGTGGGGTAAGTGTGGGGGAGGAGGGCATTGATTGCTTGTCTGGGTCAGGAGAGGCAATAATGCAAGCAGTGTTAGTCCCCTAAGTCTTCTGCTCATTGCTTACCTGTGGAGGTCAAGTGAAGGTTTGATGGCCTCACCACCTGCAGCTCCTTGCAGAGGGAATTAAATGGCCCCAAATGAACTCATGACAATAACTGCTTGGGAGGCTGAAGTCAGCACAGGCAGCTATTCAAAGCTCCTCAGAAAGTTTTGGGGACCCACCCAGGCACAGCACCTCCTGCTGTGCCTCTAGAGCCACATCTGCAGAAATGAGGGTGGGAGTTCTATCTACAGGCATTAAGATTAGTGTCAGTGAGTCCTGCAGTTCCAAGGGCCCAGTGACAGTGTTGCCTCCTTGCCTTACTATGACGGTTCCCCTGAACCCTGCCCTGCCCTGGATCCCAGAGAACAAAAGACAAGGGATTTCTCTTTTATATACTGATGCACCCTTGAGATCCTCCTATGTCTCCTTATGCCTTGAGAAGTATTTCATTCACCCACATCTGTGCAGGGGCACACAGCTGGGAGATGGAACTTCAGGCTTTTCCAGAGCATAGAATCTTTATTCATCTGTCTTCCTATGTATTCTCATCTTTTGCAGGGAGCTCTTGAGGAAGTGGCTGGGGGCCTCCTTAGTGGACTGGTTGACAGTGGATATATCTGAGACACAGGCTTTGCTCTGGGTTTCTGCATTCTGTCCTCTATCCCCATATCCTCCACCCTCTGGGAAGAAGGTTGTATAGAATCAGTTCCCAGCTCATGGCAGCAGTGACCTGTGGGGAGGGGGTACAGCCTGGCACCCACACCCTGACAGAAGGTCACCCTAGAAGAGGATCAGTTGGTAAGTATGTGGGAATCCCCAGCCTTCAAGGATAGAAGCCCATTATGCATGGGGTCATCATTGCTCTAAAGCTGGGGAGCCCTGCACTGCCTTCAGCCTCACCTGCAGGGTTCAAGAGCAAAGTCATGGCCTGCCTCAGTCCCAGGCAGTAGGCTTTTGGGGTGAGGCTGAGGATGTGGCTGGTTTGGCCCCAAATGTGGCCTAGGTGGGGTAATACAGGGTGAGAAATTTTAAATCCAGGTGCAGCTTGGCAGAAGATTGTGTTTCTTTCTCTTTACCCCTCCCCATCCTTCTTCTTGGGTCCCCATCCCTCTATGATTTGTAAGTGCTCTTTACACAGTAGGCTAGGAGTGATATCAGTGCTTAACACCTCATATAGGTTTCAAATAGTCCCTTAATCAGTTGTTTTCCTTTTTTCTAATTATTCTAATGTCACACATAAAAAAAATCTTTCCTTCCATTTGTAAACATTTTAATTATTCACTAATATTTTCAAAATGTTTATTAAATCTAACATTGACTTTAGTAAATAGTACTTCTAATTTTTATATTATATATATATATATATATATATATATATATAACATTTATAAGAAAATTGTGTTATTTTTACTCAAAGTAATGAAAGGAACATTTTTTAAAATCTGGCAAACAAACTAAAAACCTCAGGCTCAGGGTACATTTCTTTTAAGACCTAGTTGAAACTAACTTCTAAGGAGCTGAGCCTTCAGGGTGGATTTTGGTAAAATGACTTTTAATGCAGGAGTAGAGAGGGGAGGTTGCCATCTGCTGATGGGGTGTCTTTCCCCCCACTTCTCTGAAGTCTACCCACTCTGTGGGTATTTTATGTCAGGTAAAAGGCAAGATGTCTAGTTAAATATGAATCTTAAGTAAACAAACATTTTTTAGTCTGTCTCAAATATTTCATGAGATATACTTATGCTGAAAGATGATCTGTTGTTTATTTGGAATTCAAATTTAACCAGGAGCCTTGTATTTTTTAATAATATTTTTACTTTATAAGTGTTCTACATTTAAAGACAAATTGCAAATATAGTACAGAGAGTTCCCATATTCTCCACACCCGGTTTCCTATACTATTAGATTCTTAAATTAGTATAGTACATTTGTCACAGTTAATGAACACTTTAACATATTGTGATTAACAGTAACAGTGTTATTTTTAAGTTTATTTACCTTAGAGAGAGAGAGAGAGAGAGAGAGAGAGAGAGAGAGAACAAGGGGGTGAAGGGCAGAGAAAGAGAGAGGGAGAGAGAGAGAGAGAATGAATATTCCAAGCAAGCTCCTCATTGTTGGTGTGGAGCCTGATGTGGAGCTCAAGCTCAGGAACTGCGAGATCATGACCCTAGCCTAAAACCAAGTGTCAGATGCATAAATGCATCTGTGCCCCAACAATGACAGTATTATTAACAAAATGCTTACTTTATTCAGATTTCCTTAGTTTTTCCCTGTCCTGTTCCTTTTCCAGAATCCCACATGACATTTGGTCATCATGTCTACTCAGGCTCCTCTTGGACATGATACATTCTCAGGCTTTTCTTCTTTTTGATAACCTAAATAGTTTGTTGTTGTTGTTGTTGTTGTTGTTGTTGTTTTGAAGTCAGGTGTTTAGTAAACTGTCCCTCAGTCAGGATTTGTCTGATATGTTCCTCATATTTAGACAGAAGTTATGGGATTTTTTGGAACGAGATCACAGAGATGAAGTGCCATGCTTATCACACCATCTCAAGTATACATATTATCAACATGACTTACCTCTTCTGATGCTGGCCTTGCTTATCTGGCTGAATGGTGTATCCACTTTAAAGTTATTCTTTTACTTCCTTTTCCATATTGCATACTTTTTAAAGAAAGTCAGTATGCCCAGCCCACAATTAAGGAACTATGTTTCACCTATGTTGAAATGCCTCATGTTTCTATTTGCTGAAAGGCAATCCTATCCATGGTCAGTGGCCAATCAACTGCCCTCTGCCCCCATGCTGTCCTTATTCACTCCTGCCCAGGGTGAATTCTCCTTCCAATATCTGGGGTACTGGGAGTATACAAATCAGCATATCACCCTCCAACATCCCATATTATTGCCCTCCGCTTATCACGTCTATCCCCTTCCCCCACAGCAAGACTGTCAGCTTAAGAGGGCAAAATCTGGATCCTATCTGATTGCTTTGTTCCCCAGTGCCTGGACCACAGCTGGCTAATACATGCTTGTTGGTCTAACCTGATGGATATCTTAACCCCAGGCCTCTTTTTTCTGGGGTATAGCAAATGTTCAAGAATGAGTCCTGCTGGGCCAGGAGGTCCCAGATACAGTGCAGACAGCCTCTGTGAGGGTCAGTGTTACCTTGGATTCTATAGATACTGCTGGGCAGGGGAGTTTGGTGGACTGATTTGTATCTGTTCCAGAGTGAAGAAGAAAGTCTGATCACAGACACCCTGTCATTCTCCTTGTCCTTCAGGAGGCCAGTTAAGCATCAAGAGGTGTCACTCACTGTAGGACCTGGCTGCTCTGGTGAATCTCTGCTCAGAATTCTCAGTGTCTGACCAATCCAAGCACCCCTCTGGATGCAACCCATCCTGACTAAACCTCCAAACACAAAGGTATTTTTAATCCAGGAGACTGAGGTGCTGCAGTGTAGTCCTTGAGGTTCCTGGCTTTCCCAACCCTCCCTTTTAGGAAGGACTTCCTATTTACAGAAGATTTTTTTTTTATCCTGGAGCATGCTTCTACTGGTGTGCTGGCAGACCCTCACCCACTCATCCTGAGAAAAATGTTATCTAACCTTGTACCTCTCTCAGGGTGCAGGGACGCCTCTGAGACAGAACAGTACTGGAGGCAAGAACAGAAACTTTGCAGAGATCAGATCTGCTCAGTTATTCCAGGTGGCCAGGAAACCTGGAACTGAGTTGAGTGGCCAATAGTGACACCTGGATGGGAAGGGAGTCCAGTCCTTCAGATCCTAAAAGTAGACATGAATTGATTCTAAAGCAGAAAAGCCCACCAAAGTCCCAGGGCTTGGCATCACAGCAGATACCATCTCTATCTGGCCTCACAGAAACTTTAGGGGCTGGGGCACCAAAGGTTCTGGGCAGGGGCAGATGGTGAATTGGGGTGTTTGGCCAGGGCTATTCACTTGATGATATAGGTCCTGCACTTTGGTGGAGTTGAATATTCACCTGGAGCTGGCAGATGGTGAGGCTGCTTTTCCCTCTACTAACTCACCCCCAGGAGAAGCCAGTCCCATGGGAAGATTTCATCCTGCAATGGGTCAGATAGGTCATTGCACTTGCTGAAGATCATGGGTAGGCAAGAGTATGGGGACTGAAGGTCCCTCTGAGCCCTCTGAGCATTTGTACCTAGCAATCAAGGAGTCAGAGCCTGGCACTCACTAGGTAGAACACAACATCCTGGAAAGTCATGGAAAAATCCCATTGTGCCCACCAGCTTGCTGTGTGGCTTTGGCAGAGTAACCTGACCCCTCTTAGCTCCCTTTTATGCATGGAAAAGTCAGGTGACAATCTATCCTCAACTGCCTCCTGAGTAGTCGTGTTCAGTGTTCCTGTGGGGAGGTCCTGTTGCCCCAGGCTGCTGTGACACTAAGCCCTGACCTGGAGGCAGAGGTGCTCCCAGGACACAGAGTGGGGGGATGCTTGGTGAAGTCTTGCCTTAACCCTAAGACCTGACTCTGACAGGTGTAAGGGGAACAGTCTGGGCCCCCATTGATTACTACTCTCATTGAGGAATCAGAGGCACTTACCCAGGCATGCACTTGAAGTAAGTTCAGCCCGGGCATAAGCTGAGAATTGTGGAGAGAGTAGCCTGTGTCTCTCCCCTTCTCCCTCTGAAAGGGCTTGGGCTGATGGCTTCAAAAGAAAAGCAGTGAAGTCTCCCCAGGCCCTGGATCACTAGAACTTCACAGGGGCCTGGGAGTGCAGAGGATGGAGGCGACCATCCCACTTGCTGGCAAGTGGTGTTGAGACACAGAGTGGGAACTGTCCACTACCACATGGTGAGTTAGCAACTGTACTGATTCCTGAGCAGGGCACTACCTCCTAGGCCATGTTTGCTGCTCACCTCCTTGCTCTCCTCAGTGATGCAGTCTTCTGGGAGCATAGCCCAGGGGTGGGTATGAGAGGGAGGCTCCCAACTTCTCACTCCCCATTTTCCTTTCTGTAAATCAGATATCATAACAATACCTCCCACAGACACACTGTGAGGACTAAATACTATAGTTCCCAGGGTGACAAGGCTTTGTGCAGCACCAAGCACATGGCAAGACTCAGGGAGCACTAGCCTTGCCATCACCACCACCATACCCAGGGAGGTGAAACTTTCAGGTTGCCCTTCACTTCAGCCTAGCATTTGCTGTCCTTGAATGGCATATGCTTCCCAGCTCCTGCTGCACCTAGAAAAATTTCTACTTCTGCTCTGCCCACAAGATTAGGTCCCTCAGGTTTTCGTGGGGAGTTTGCAAGAGAAAGTGACATATGCCTAGAATGGGTGACCCTGAACAATGAGCCAGGGTCACTAGAAGGTAGGATAAAAGGGTGCAGAAGAAAGGTTTACCTTTAAGAGATCATTTGGTCTGTATAGATGCTTTGTGGCAGGTTCAGACAGAGCCAACCCAAGAGAAAGGAATCTCTCTCTCACCTTAATCAAAGAAGGGCTGGTTGAGGTGAGCTGGGCCTTGACTTATCCAAGGGAGTCCATGGAACCCAGGTTGAAGTGGGCAGCGGGACTACTGGCTGTCTACTCATAGTCTACACACATTGGTCAGCAAGAATGATCCCCCTACCATGTCTCCAAAGTCTCAGCCTGCCCAGGGATGACCCAGTGGTCTCCATGCTCCATCTCTTCCTGACACATGAGGGTTTAAGTCATCAATGTGGAGGGTGTTACCTGACTGCCCTTGCTGTCTGTGAGTCCTGGAAATCTTCAGAATGTCCTTGTGGGCAGACAGGAATTATCCTGTCACTCAAGAAGCTGGGAAAACCAAATGACAGAGTTGTTAAGGAGAGACACCACAGGTTGATGGAGGCCTCTCAGCCAAGAGAAGCAACCTCCTCAGCAGGAATGGAACCAAAGCCATGCACAGTAGGTCTGGTGTGCAAACTTCTGGAGATCTTACCACTCTGAGCCCAGACTAATATTCTCACTGTCTTGACCAACTTCGAAGATCCTGGGTGAAAAAGTAGATAATTCAAACTGGGACAAGTTAGAGCTGCTGCTCTCACAAAAGGCCCACAGGGGCCTGGCCTTGAGTGTCAGTGCAGGCTCCCAAGGCAAGTCTGACACTCAACTTTTGACCTGGGAGTGAGGAAGAAAGAGTTTGGGACCTAGGGAAATGGGTGGGAGCTATAGAGCCATAGGATGAAACATGCAATCCTTCACCCAGTTTGGGCAGGGACCACAGAAGTGGGAAAAAAAAGCTGAGTGTGGAGAAGACATCCCTCAAGATCAGTCATCTGACCACTAGCCATGCTTCACAGGTAAGAGCCCAGGACACAAGACATTTGACAGGCAAAGACCCTGCCTAGTGACACTCACTGCTCTACCCGCGATGTGATTGACATCATAAGTCTCAGACATCATCCTTGGCAGGCCCTAGAGACTCAGGCCACAAAACTCACAGGGTCTTGTAACCAAACTCAAGGTAGTACTCTTATCCCTAGAATCTCATATCACTCTGTCATCACGGAAGTGACCCAAACAGGCTGCCCCCTGCAAGACCTTTCCCCAGAGACAGAAATCCCCACTATTTCCCCAACCCCTCCTTGGGATAGTCAGTGTGGGGTTTCCCTTATTTACCAGAATCCATTAGGGCGCTCAGCTATAAAGTGAAGGCCTGGCAGGCAGGTGGTGGGGCAGAGACTATGGCTATGTATACTACTGTGGGCAGAGAGCAGTTTTCTCTGTGAGGAACAGAGAGAAGTGGATGAGGTTAGGCTGAGGTCGAATGAGAACACTGCCCCTTTCAGTTCTGTAAAAGTACCCCTGAACTGAGCCCTTTCTGTTTCCAATGGTAATTATCATCACAAAATAATTCCATGTTCTTTGTTACATTGATGTTATTGACAAACTGCAATAACAATCACGTCTACATAGAGGTGGGATACCTTGGCTGCTAGGATGGCTGTTCTGGACATAGACAGTAGCAGAGAAGGAAAGAGAATAGCCCACAGCTTGGCTGATAGGCTCTTGGCCCCCAGAAATTTGATGTCCATAGCTTTGTTTTCACCTCCTCCAATTTTCAAGGGCTCAGAATGCAAGTCACCCTGGTGACTGACCAGAGTCAACCTGGTGCCACCCTGGTGTCAGGGTCATAATGTGGGGAGGGGACTACACTGCTTGACCTCATAGGTATCTTGACCTCACATCTGCAGCCCTCAGCCCAGTCCTTATACAGAGGTCTTGGGTCTCTGTTCTCTTTTGTAACTTGCCTGGTATATTCTCATCAGTTCAGCAACCCTGGTGTCTGATTTCTGCCTCCTCAACTCAGAAAAGAGGAATGGCTCTGGCTGAGACAGGCCCTCCCTGTATCACACTGAGAAAGTGCCATCAATCAAGGATCCAGGTGAACATGAGGCCACCTGCTATGCTTTCATATGTTTTCTTTTTCCCAGGGTATGGAGTTCTGCCCAGCCTGTTTCCCAATGCCTGAAGCACTTGCTTCATACATTATATCCAGTTTTATATTCATCTATCATGAGGGGGCAGGTCCAATACCATTGATTCTACTATTTTTGGGGATAGGAGTCTGCGTTTCACCCACTGCACGGCACTCGGGATCAGACTCAGGTTAATCATACTCAGCACATCCATGGTGTGTGCAATCCACCTCATGTCACATTATGCTTTATTGTTCCCTCCCATTCCGACCATCTTCTCGTAGGAACCATATACCCAATGGGTTTGATATATGGGTTTGAATATAACAATTCTTTGGATATGGATGGAACTAAATAAAATGTCATTCTGCTTTGGATTATGTTTTCTCTCTCACTTGTTTCCTTTATTCAAGACCATCTATGTTGTTATGTGTGCACATTAGTTTTCTTTCTATATAACATTCCTTAATGTACTTCAACTGTATCTTTTGTATTCATTGTTCCACTGGTGGGCTCCAAGATTGCTGCTGGCTCCTACCACCATCAGGATCAACATTTCTCTTGCATCCCCACATATGTCCTTTCAGACATTCGAAAAAAATATATTGAATTTTGGACTTATTGAATCCAGGGATGCCTGGGTGGCTCAGTCGATTAAACACTCAACTTTTGGTTTGGATTCAGGTCGTGATTTCACAGTTCATGAGTTTGAGCCCCGAGTGCAACACTGCACTAACAGTGTGGAGCTTGCTTGATTCTCTCTCTTTCTCTCTCTGCCCCTCCCCCACTTGTGTACATGCTCTCTCTTTCTCTCTCTCTCTCTCTCAAAATAAATAAACTTTTTAAAAACATTTATTTACTTTTGAGACAAAGACAGAGACAGATAGAAACAGAGTGTGAATGGGGAAGGGGCAGAGAGAGAGAGGGAGACAGAATGCAAAGCAGGCTCCAGGCTCTGAACTGTCAGCAAAGAGCCCGACGCAGGGCTGGAACCCACAAACTGCGAGATCATGACCTGAGTCGAAGTCGGATGCTTAGCTGACTGAGTGACCTACGTGCCCTAATAAATAGACTTAAAAAAAAAAGAATCAAAATGCCAGGTTTGTACACATCAGAAAGGACCATTGAGGTAAGTGCGGGATTGTCATCCCTAGAGATCCCTAGGGCTGACATGAGTATAACAGTTACTGTTAACCCTTTCCCTTATTCTCACCCAAGCACACAGAAAATAATAAGTTACTTTCCCTGCATATATGTATCCTAATTTTCCTTTGTGTACTTTTTTAAATCTTTCCAGAAAGGCAAACATTTGATTTGACAGGAACATATCATTTAGTTCTGATGACTGTGGATACTCACCTCCAGCTTTCTCTCTTGGGAGGGTTACCCCCCTGTGGGGTTCCCTCTATTCTCCCTTTTACTCTAAAACTTTTAATCATTTGCCAATCTGGACACGTACCTGTTATCATTAATTTATGAATCCAAAATTTTATGACAGGCAGGAAAGCCTTTTTTTTTTTTAGTTTTGGATGTCTTTTTCTTCTATCTTGATAACAGCCCCTGAGTTGAGGAATTGAAAGCATAAAAGGATTTAATTACTTGCCTGAAATGAAGATTGAGTAAGAGAAAATATCAAGAGAACAAACACAAAGTAATTGATATTTATATAAATTATAATTTTTCTTTAACTACTAATTATGCAAAGCAGAATTGTGAAAGGGAAATGCCTGATTGTCCAATTTAGAGAAATCTGAATTTATATGCTGACATGGTATGCCCATGGGCCTGTTACTGAACCCCCTTTGACCCTCCATTTTTATATAAAATACTAGTTTCTATAGGCTTAGGACTGTTGTGAAGATTAAACAAGATGGGGTATCTTGAGCTACCTAGCGTGTGTTAAGGTCTATATTAGGTTATTCCATCTTTATTAGTCATTCTTATGTTACAGAGCATGCTGGTGAAAAATCAGTGTGAACAAGCCTGAAAGCTCTTGGTGCATTTGTATGAATCTCAATTATGACTGGGGCCATTGTCATTCCTGGCACCTGAACTGAGGATGAATTTCTTTGATGCCCCTTGCAGACCATGGATTCAAGCACCCAGCTTCCCACTCTTGCTTTGCACTCACTCTGTGAGCTCCAGGCAGCTCTGTACTGAATAGACCTAGAAACTCAGAGAGATTTCCTAAAATAATCCCACAATTATACTTTATTCATGGAAATTCCTGGGAAATGAATCTGGACACTGCCTCTCTACTACAGCCTTCCAGGTGTCCCTATGACCGTGCTGCTTTGGAAGGGGTGTTGTGCTCAGACCAGTCATTGATGAGGGCCCTGGAATTCTCTTCCAGGTTAGATTTGCTGAGACCCAGAGCTGGTGCCAGAGCAGATGGGAAAACTATCTGGTGGTGAATGCTAACTTCTCTAGCTTCTGTGGTATCATTATTTAATTACAGTCTGAGGGAGGAGAATGTGTTATATGTATGTAATAAATGTGTTGCATGATTTGTTCCAATATTTATGGATGGAAATGTAATGAGGAATGTTGATGTATGTGATATAGTTTGGTGCTTCTGTGTAATGACTGGATTTGAAACTCATGGCTCAGAGCTGACTTTGGGAAATGAACCCTAGGGAATAATTGAGGATGGAGGAGAGCAGCCTTGTCCCTCTGATGCCAGGTTTTCAGATTCTGGGAAGGCTGAGAGACAGAGAAAGCTCTGAGGGATGGGATGGATTTGCATCAGAAGGAATCTGACCCCATTATTTCTGGATTGACCTTTACCTTCTGCCTCATCCTGAAGGATGAATACCACAGGATTATGTCTCCAAAGCTCCAAAGGCCAATACTGGCAGTTTATGTGGACACAGAGGCAGAACTCCTGTGAGAGCCACTGGCCAGTATCACCATGAACAGTTAACCCTGAAGAGACAAGATATGTGCCGATGGGCTGACGCAAATGAAAGTGTGTGGGGAAGATGAAGATCAGGAAGGGACTGGAGAGAGAGTCCATGGGCAAACCTGATATCCAGCCAACTGGCTGGCATTCGTTGTGTATGACTTGGCTAGGTGCAGTGTGGAGTGCGCTAAAGAAAAGGAAATGGAGGGAAAGTCTCTGTACTTGGGGAAAATAAGACCTATGCTGTAAAATCAATGGATTTGAGATTTAAGCAGAGGGTGAGTGTGAGTTTCAGAGTCCAGCAAACGTGTGTTCTAAGTGCTTGGACCCTTGGCTGACTGACTGACTCAGAGAGGGCAGCTGAGAGTAAGATGTATTAAAGGACATATCTAAGATGAGAATCACAGTATCCCATAGCATTAGTCTTGGTAGCGACCTTATGAACCACCAATTCTCTGAAGCTAAAATACTCTTTAAAAGCGTATTTTCAATATAAAACATAGATGTATTCATTCATACAGATGGCTTTTATTTTATCACCTGGCTCTATGAATGTGTGTGTGTGTGTGTGTGTGTGTGTGTGTGTGCATGCACCTGTACGCATCGATGTATATGCACCTGTGTGAAAGGAAGGGTACAATATGTTTCTTACCCTTCTTACTGCTTCCAAGTTTTGGCAACTTAACAGAGGTGGTGCTTGATCTGTCACAGAACCTGAGACTGTAGGATGGATATAGTGGTGATACCTTTAATTAGAACCCAGGAGACCTGAATTCTCATTATACTTTTGCTCAATCATCTGTGTGGTCTTGAAAAAACCATTGACTCAAGCCTCAGTTTTCTTTTGTTTGGCATGAAGCGTTTGGGATAGTAGCTGTACCATGATTATGAAGTCTCTTCAAATTTTAACATATTATGGTTAAAGCATGCCATTTACAACATTGAGATTATAAACTGTTTTGATAGAAGCTAAAGTTTCAAGTTTAAAGCATAATTTAGATAAATAAAATATTCAGGGAAATATATGCTAGGTTCACATTTGGAGATGGTCACAGTTTGTAGGCTGGTAGATGAATCAGAAAGTCATCTCTGAGAACCAAGAAGATGCAAAACATGCAGAAGAAAAAGCTCAGAGGGCAAGTCGGTATAGAGAAAGGAGAGGCGTGTCTGCTCCACAGAGCACAAGCAAATTATCACCTGATCTCTTCTGGAGCTGCCAGGTATTTGTTTTCCTGTAGCTATTTGGACTGGAATATTCAAAGGAGAGGAGTGTTGTCGTATTCCTTTTTTCTCTTCCACCAGCATGTGCACATGCTCACATGCACATATACACACACAACAGGGTGTATGTATCATGAGCTGACATTAATGAGAAGGAACAATGGAAAGGACATGAGTGTTTATATGGATCTAGGTCTCCTTGCCATCTTCCTGAAGATCTGCAGGACTCTGAGAGATGGGAGAAGCTACATTTTATACTTTGAGGCTTAGCAGGCACCAGAGGAACTGACATTGGACTTGTTTAAATGAGAAATTAAAAATCATTATTGCTTAGGAAGGAAAAGCCTGAAGCATAAACACATCAAAGATTCTGCAGCTGTGCACCCTGCTCCCTGCTAATGATGGATTCACCCTGAGTTAAATCCCTTGGCAACTGTTCATGTGCAAGTACATGAACCACCTCCTCTGATTGTGGGTGACATTTTCACAGAGAATATTCAGTCTTGAATCAGGTAGTATTAGGCCTTCAAGTTTGGTCTTTGCATGTCCTTACAAATTTTTTAAATTATTTTGTCAATTTCTAAAACAATACTCCTGGGACTTTGGAATTGCACTTAATCTGTAGATAAATTTGAGGAGAATTGGTAATAATAGTAAGTCATGACCCCTATACAGGTATATTTCCTCCCTCATATAGGTCTTTTTCTCTTGTCAAAGCCTTGTAGTTTACAAAAGATGCCTGATTTATTGTTAAATATTTCATATTTTTGTCTTATTCTACTAAATAGTATTTTTAAATTCTTAAGCTCCAAAATATCCTTTATTAGTATTACAAAATATAATTCATCTGTCGTCAAGGGTATATATTTTTAAGTGGATTTTATTTTTTAGAACAGTTTTAGATTTACAAAAAAGGTTGAGAAGAGAGTACAGAGAGTTCCCATATATCAGCACCCAATTTCCCTCACTGTAAATATCTTATATCAGTATGGTACATTTGTCACAATTAACAGACCTACAAAGATCCATTATTAATGACTATAGTCCATAGTTTATTCACATGCCCTTAGTTCCCCCCCCCCCTTATCTTATTCCTCTTCCAGGATCCCATCCAGAAAACCACATCACATTTTAGCAGCATGTCTTCTTGGTCTCTTCCTGGCTCTGAGTAGTACTGGTTGCTTTGTAGAATGTCTTTCAAGGGAAATGTCTCTGATGTTTTTCTCCTGATTAGACTGGGTTTATAGTTTTGTTTTGTTTTTTTTTGTTTTTTTTTTGGGGGGGGGGGTGGAGGATAGATGATCACAGAAGGAAAGTGCCATCCTCATCACACCATATCAAAGATCCATCCTATCAACATGATATGACACTGTTATTATTCACCTTGATCACCTGACTAAGACAAAGTTTGTCAGGTTTCTTCATTGTAAAGTTACTCTTTATTCCTCCCCTTCCCATAATGAACTTTTTAGAAGGAAGTCACTATGTGCAGACCACACTGAAGGACTGGGGAGTTATGCTATCCTTGCTTGAGGGCAGAGTATCTACATAAATTTTTTGGAATTCTTCTGCATGGGGATTGTCTCATCTTACCAGTGTATTTGTTTATGCAACCACTTATTTATATTGTGTGCGTTCATGGATATATATTTTATGCTTAACTTTGGCCATTAGGTATACTTTCAGTTGGCTCCCACGTCTCATTGACATCCTCTCATCAATGTGGGTTTGTTGTTCTTGTTAGCACTTTCTTACATTCTGGCACTATAGCGTGCTCAATGATTCTCTAGTCTCTTTCTTGTCTAATCTTAGAATCAACCATTTCTCCAGGAATCCCTGGGTCCTTTTATTGGAGAATGATATTAGAAAGCATAATAAGAGTGATATGTATAATTGATTTTTGTACAAGGATTTTGTATCCTGCAAACTTGCTAAACACATTCATCATTTCTACTATGTGGTTTTCTTTTGTTTTTCGACTTTCTTTCTTTTTTAACTTAAGTAAGCACATAATCTGTGGAGAAAAATATTTTCAGTTATTTCTGTTCAATCTGGATATCTGTTATTTAATTTTCTTGTTAAACTGTTTAAAGGTTCTAAACCAATGTTCAAAATAAGGACCATATGTCTTTTTCTTGTTAGTAATTTTGAGGGAAGTATTGAATCTTCGCTGCTAAGTATGACATTAACTATAGTAGGTTTTTCATTGATATTTTTTTACCAGGTTGATAGCTGAGAGTTTTCATTATAAATGGATGTTGGATTTTATCAACTTTTTTTTTCTGCATCAGTTGAGATAATCACATAGTTTCTCTATTTTAGACTGTTAATATGATGAATTACACTGACTGATTTTTCTAATATATTCTGACACTAATTACCTCTAAGCTAAAGTCTGTTCTCCACAACACTGCCTTCACTTGAGATACCAGTCAAACTTTGGGGTCCCTAGGCCACCTGCACTCTAATTGGCTACAAACCCAGAAGGCCCCCACAACCTTCCTCAAGTTCAGTAATTCATGAGAATGGCACATAAAACTCAGGAAAACACTGTATTATGAGTATTAATTTACTATAAAGCATATAGATCAGGGGCAGCCAAATAAAGAGACACAGAGTGAGCTATAGAAGAGTCCTGAATGCAGAGCTTCCATATTCTCTCCCTCTGAAATCAGGCCATCAAGTCCTATCTTCAATTTATTTTGAGTTTAATGTTGTATTTTAATTTCTTCCAGCCAAAGTTTATTTTTGAATTTCAGTGTTGATTTCTTCTTTGATTTGAGTGCTTGTTTATAAGTGTGTTATTTATTTTCCAGATAATTGGAACTTTTTAAGAGATATTTCTATTATTGATCTCTAATATAATTCCATTGTGGGCAGAGAACATATTTTATGTATTAGTTTGATTCTTTTAAATTGATTCAGATTTTTTGGGCCCAATAACATGGTCTAATCTTGGAAAATATTCTGTGCACAGTTGAAAAGAAATGATTACTGTGCTTTCTTGGGCATAATATTCAATAAATGCCAATTAGGTCAAGTTGGTTGACAGTATTTTTCAAATCTCCTCTATCTACATTGATTCTCTCTATACTTGTCCCATGAATTATTGAGAAATGGTTATTAAAAACGATTAAACTTGTGGATGTTTTAATTTCTCCTTGCAATTCTAAGAGTTTTTGCTTGAATATTGTATTGTATTTTATATGTTTGATATCTGTAATAACTGTGTTATTAGGTCTGACTCTTATTCATTTGATATTTTAAAACTGTGTTTAGAATTGTTATGTGCTCCTGATGAACTTATCATTATTGTGGACACATTTCCTCCCAATATTCTTTGTTCTGAAATCTACCTTGTCTCATATTGATATAGTCACTACAGCCTTCTTTTGACAAGTTCTCGAACGGTATGTTTTTTAGCACTTTTGCTTTTAATTTATCTGTGTCTTGATTTCTATTTCCCTGACAAGGAGTGACATTGAGCATCTTTTCATGTGCCTCTTGGCCATATATCACCTCACACCAGTCAGAGTGGCTAAAATGAACAAATCAGGAGACTATAGGTGCTGGAGAGGATGTGGAGAAACGGGAACCCTCTTGCACTGTTGGTGGGAATGCAAACTGGTGCAGCCACTCTGGAAAACAATGTGGAGGCTCCTCAAAAAATTAAAAGTAGATCTACCCTATAACCCAGAAATAGCACTGCTAGGAATTTTCCCAAGGGATACAGGGGTGCTGATGCATAGGGACATTTGTGCCCCAATGTTTATAGGAGCACTTTCAACAATTGCCAAATTATGGAAAGAGCCTAAATGTCCATCAATTGATGGATGGATAAAGAAGTCGTGGTTTATATATACAATGGAATACTATGTGGCAGTGAGAAAGAAAGAAATATGGTCTTTTTTTTTTTTTTTTTTTTTTTTTTTTTTTTATATGAAGTTTATTGACAAATTGGTTTCCATACAACACCCAGTGCTCATCCCAAAAGGTGCCCTCCTCAATACCCATCACCCACCCGCCCCTCCCTCCCACCCCCCATCAACCCTCAGTTTGTTCTCAGTTTTTAACAGTCTCTTATGCTTTGGCTCTCTCCCACTCTAACGTCCTTTTTTTTTTTTTTTTTTTTTTTTTTCCTTCCCCTCCCCCATGGGTTCCTGTTAAGTTTCTCAGGATCCACATAAGAGTGAAACCATATGGTATCTGTCTTTCTCTGTATGGCTTATTTCACTTAGCATCACACTCTCCAGTTCCATCCACGTTGCTACAAAAGGCCATATTTCGTTCTTTCTCATTGCCATGTAGCAACGTGGATGGAACTGGAGAGTGTTATGCTAAGTGAAATAAGTCACAGAGAGAAAGACAGATACCATATGTTTTCACTTTTATGTGGATCCTGAGAAACTTAACAGAAGACCATGGGGTGGGGGAAGAGAAAAAATGTTAGAGAGAGAGGGAGGCAAACCATAAGAGACTCTTAAAAACTGAGAATAAACTGAGGGTTGATGGGGGGGTGAGAGTGAAGGGAGGGTGGGTGATGGATATTGAGGAGGGCAACTGTTGGGATGAGCACTGGGCGTTGTATGGAAACCAGTTTGACAATAAATTTCATATTTTAAAAAAAGTTAAAAAATTTATCTGTGTCTTTATTTTTAAAATGGGTTTCTGCTAGGCAGCATACTAGTGGGTCTTGATATTTTTATCCAATTTAGCAATCTCTGCCAGGGCTTTTAATTCCTTTATATCTATATTAAATTTTTTATTTATTAGTTTAGATTTATTTATTTAGATACCAGCAAGTATCATTTTTTATTTTGCCAATATTTAATTTCTTTATACATTTATTTATTTTTGAGAGAGAGAGAGAGAGAGAGAGAGAGAGAGAGAGAGAACGCACAAGTGGGGGAGGGGCAGAGAGAAAAGGAGACACAGAATCCAAAGCAGGCTCCAGACTCTGACCTGTCAGCACAGAGCCCGATGCAGGGCTTGGATGCACAAACTGTGAGATCATGACCTCAGCCGAAGTTGGATGCTTAACCGACTGAGGCACCCAGGCTCAATATTTTGTCAATATTTAATCTTTCTTATAATGCCAGTCAGTAATTCAACTGAATTATTACTACTACTGCTGCTACTACTATTATTATTATTAGATATTTTAATGTTCATTTATTTATTTTGAGGGAGAGAGAGAGAGAGAGACCTCATTCAGGGGAGAAGCAGGTGGAGGGGAAGAGAGAGAGAAACCCAAGCAGCCGCTGCACTGTCAGCACAGAGCCTGACTTGGTTTGATCTCATGAACCCAGGAGATCATGACCTGAGGCAAAATCAAGAGTTGGATGCTTAACCAACTGAGCCACGCAGGCACCCCCTCTATTATTAGATTTGTTTAACACATTGTTTTGCCTTTTTCTCAGAAAGTTATTTTCACTGGGTATAGTATTCAAAGTTGACAAACTTGACATTTCAGTACTTTTAAGATGTTGACCCACGTTTCCTCACAAGCTTTATGTCTGACCAGAAATCTGTCGTCATTCTATATTTGTTCCATTGCATATAAACTGTCTTTTTTCTTTAGCTGCTTTTGATATTTTCTCTTCGTCACCGGTTTTGAGCAATATGACGATGTTGCACCTTTGTGCATTTTAGTCTTGTTGTTGTTCTTGGGTTTTATTGAATTTGGATGTGTGACTTTATAGTTTTCATCAAATTTGAAAACAAATTTTCATCATTTATTCAAATATTGTTTTTGTTCCCCTCTTACCTCTCATATCTGTAAAGGACTTAAACTACACATACAATAGAATAGTTGAAGTTGTCTCAAACCTCATGATATTCTGTTCCATATGAATACAATATTATATACAATTTAAATATATATGAATTCTCTTCTTTCTCTTTGCAATTTTTATGTACACTAATCTTTACTTCTGTGATACCTATTTGCTATTATTCATAATCCAGTATGTTTTGCATTTTATACAATTTTTTATTTTTACAAGTTTGATTTGAGTCTTTTTATCTTTTATGTCTCTATTTACATTTTTTAAAAATATAGAATACAGATGCAATAGTTGTTTCAGTGGTCATGTTTACTAATTCTAACACTTATTGCAGTTTTTGGCTGATTTCAATGGATTTTTCTCATCTTGGATCATATATTCCTGCTTCTTTGTATACCAGGTAACTTTTTACTTGATGCCATTGTTAATTTTACCTTGTTAGGTGCTGGATTATTTTTACATTCCTGTATATATTATTGGGCTTTGTTCTGGGATGCTGTTATATTACTTGGAATCAGTCTGGTCCTTTGTGTCCTACTTTTAACTTTTCTTAGTCTGGACTGAAGCTCTGTTCAGTGTAGAGATAATTATTTTCTACTACTGAGACAAGACCTTCCTGTACACTCTAGCAAATGTCTGGTGAAAGGTACTATTCCTATTCTGTGTGAGTGCTGGGCACTGTTACCTCTAATCCTTTTGGGTAGTTATGTTCCTGACCTTGGTTGACATTGTTACAGCCATACCCTGACTCATGCTCAATTACCCAGATTTGCTTGTTAATACTACAATGTGTAGTAAAGGTAATCTCCTGGGAGGAATTTTACTTGTTTTTCCAAAGTCAAATGCAAACAGATTAATTCTTCCCCTTTTGGGAAACTCTGTGCCTTGATTCATTTTCCTCTGTAATACAGGTACTTAGAACTAGTGGAGTGTGTGAATGGAATTTATTTTTCCTCCTGTAGGTGACTGGAAAGGAGGACAGTAACCTTAGACCTTAATACCATCTTTGGTACTTGATCTGGCTAGGGTATGTGACATGTGCCTCTGTATTCCAAGCTAATCCCAGGCAGGGATTCCTCTTCCCAGGAGGATAAACATCTCCTGGGACTTAATACTAGATTCCAGTAGTCTCTTTAATAGATCTTCTTCTCTATTAAAACAATAAGATATTCCTTAAATAGAGTTTACTTCTTAATTTCTAACCTATAATCTTGTATTTATCTTATTTGACCTAAAGGACAGGGTAGGAGTTTCAGTAACATGTTAATAAATGTTTAAAAGAAGAGGTAGTTGGGGCGCCTGGGTGGCTCAGTCGGTTAAGCGTCCGACTTCAGCTATGGTCACGATCTCGCGGTCTGTGGGTTCGAGCCCCGCATCGGGCTCTGGGCTGATGGCTTGGAGCCTGGAGTCTGTTTCCGATTCTGTGTCTCCCTCTCTCTCTGCCCCTCCCCCTTTCATGCTCTGTCTCTCTCTGTCTCAAAAATAAATAAACGTTAAAAAAAATTTAAAAAAAAAATAAAAGAAGAGGTAGAGGTTACATTCTTGCCTTTTTCCCAGTCATAGGTTTTCACAGATAAGTATGATATCAGATACAGGGGTTTGTTGTTGTTGTTTGTTTGTTTGTTTTTTATTTCCTTGTTCTACCCTTTATCAATTTTAGAAAATTTCTTCTATACATAGTTATATAAGAATTTTATCATGAATAGATGTAGAAATTTGTGAAATTCTTTTATTTTTTTTTCCATTGGGATAGCTGTTTTTTCTTTTACTTGGTTAATGTGGTGAATTATATTGATTGATTAATGAATGTTAAACCACATTGACATTGCTTAGATAAATCCAAATTTTACATAATTAATTACATTTCTTTGTATATTTATGCATGTGTATCTACTGTATTTAATTCACTAATATTTTGTTAGACTTTCATGTTAATTTCATAAAGGATATCTTTCTATATTTTTCTTGTTTATAATAACTTTATTTGGTTGTAATATTATTGTAATGCTGGCTTCATATAATGAGTTGGGGAAATGTTCCCTTCCTTTATTTTAGGAAAGAATTTGTTTTTTTTTTTTGTTTTTTTGTTTTTTTTTCCTTTAAGAGATCTTTATTTTTTTTTATTTTATATATGAAATTTATTGTCAAATTGGTTTCCATACAACACCCAGTGCTCATCCCAAAAGGTGCCCTCTTCAATACCCACAACCCACCCTCTCCTCCCTCCCACCCCCCATCAACCCTCAGTTTGTTCTCAGTTTTTAACAGTCTCTTATGCTTTGGCCTTTATTTTAAGAAAGAATTTGAATAGTATTGGTATTATTTTGTACTCCCATATTGATGAAATTAATCAATGAAGCTATCTGTATAATTTCCCCTCTGATAGTACTAACATCTGTTTCATATCTCAGTCTCTAAATATAACTTTGATTCTTTACTTTTCTTTTTCTTTCTTTTTTTTTTGAGAGAGAGAGAGCATGTGCACATGAGTAGGGGAGGGGCAGAGGGAGAGAAAGACAGAGAGGGAGAGAGAGAATCCCAAGCAGACTCCCTGCTGTCAGCACAGAGACCTACTGGGGCTCTATACGATGAACCATGAGATCATGACCTGAGCCGAAATCAAGAGTCAGAGGCTTAACTAAGCCACCCCAGTGCCCCTAATTTGATTCTTAAAAAATGTATTTTTGCTTGTTGTTCCATCTTCCCTGTGATGTTCTTGTGGAATCTATGCATCTTGTATAGCACAGTAGATACTTAAAATTAAATAAATAAATAAATAAATAGTTCTATACATAAAAGTTGGCACACCATTTTGCCTACTAGGCAAATGTTTGAGTAAATCTAATTTTGTAATGAAATGGATTTGAAGTTTGTTGTTTCTATGGTTACCCTCAGAGCATAACAATATTAAATTCTTCTAGAGATATCTAGAGTTTAAGGTAAGGGTTAGATTGGATATTTTTTCCTAGTGACTGGTGCATCCATATCCATAAATATTCCCTTTGCATCAGTCACAGAGAGCATCTGTCTCTTGGAATTCACCATGATTCTTACCTTGATGGAGTCTGGGGAATTCTATTGATCTGATTAAGTCATATCTCAGCCATAGGTAGGTACTATGTCCCTAGATCTTGGGAGGGTATCCTTGGATGTGAGGTGATCTTACCTCTTACCTGATGTAGTTCTGATCCTGGCACATATTTCTCCCAACTTCCAAGGTTGATGTTATTTCTTTTTCTGTTCCTTTCTTCTAGCTGCAATGAGGTTTCACCAGTGTCCTAAGACTGACAGCGTTTTTTCACTTCCCCTTATACATTTTTCCAGATGTAGTCAGATATAATAAACATATTACATTCTGTAAGTTTAAAGTGTACAAAGTATTGATTTGATAAACTTACATATAGCAAATAGACAGTAGGGTTAGTTAACACTTCCCTCACTTCATGTATTCATTATTTGTGTGAGTGTGTGTGTGTGTGTGTGTGTGTATGATAAGAATATTTAAGATATACTCTGTTAGCAACTTTCAATTATATAATACAGTATTATTAACTATAGTATCTATATCCTATATATAGGCTTTGGACATGGGACTGAAGAGATCTCTTCGATACCCTGATTTCGTTTCCTTCATATATATACCCAGAACAGGATAGCTGAACCTTATGGTAGTTTTATTTTTAATTTTTTTAGATACTTCAGAAGTGCTTTCCATAATGGCTGTACCAACTTTATATTCTTATAGTGCCCAAGGCTTTTCTTTTCTCTACATCCTTGCCAACTACTTGTCTCTTGTCTTTTGGATGATAGCTATTCAAACAGGTGTCAGGTGATGTCTCTTTGTGGTTAAGATTTGCATCTCTCTGATAATTAGTGATGTTAAGTATCTTCTCAGGTACCTGCTGGCCCTTTGTTTATCTTATTTGGAAAATTGCTATTCAGCTCCTCCCCATTAATTAATCATATATATTGATTATTATTTTGATATTGATTATATATATAATATAACATATATTATTATATGTATTAATAATCAAATATATGATTATTTCCTTATATATTGGGGATATTAACCCCTTATCAGGTTAATGTTTTGCAAATATTTAATACTTCTCACATGAATAACAGGAGGAAAGCTAGAAAGATCATAAATATGTAGAAATTACACAATACTACTGAACAACCAACAGGTGAAGGAAAACTCAAAAGAGAAACTTAATATATATATTATATATAATATATAATATATAACATATATTATATATAATATATATAATAACATATATATTATATATATTATATATATTTAAACAAAACAAAACAAAAACCCAACACACTATTTTTCCCTCTTAGTATTTTAAATATCCACGTTCATTATCTTTGGGCTTTCATTGTTTCTACTGGCAGTCTGCAAACATTTTAATATTTTCTCCCTTTATAAAATGAGGTGGGTTTTGTGCCCTGATTTTTCTAAGATTTTCTTTTTATTATTTTTCTCCAGCAAATTGACTGAAATGTAATCAAGTGTGGTTTCCAATAGATTTTGTATCCTTCAGTTTTGTCAGGTTTCCTGATGTTGTCCCATATGTGATTGCCCTGAAAATTCCAGTAGCCTCAGTCTCCCTGGCCTCCAATTGCTTCTTATTCCTTCTATGAGACAGTTGTACTCTGCTGGGTTTCCCTCACCTTGTGCCACAGGTAGGAAGGGAGTTCAGAGAAAATATCTCCTCTCAGGCATCATAGCTCTGTACCTTGTGTTCTCTAACATGGGAAAAACTGTTATTTCACACATATTGTTCAATTTTCCCACTGTGGAGACAGGAGGTCAAGTTTGGTACCATTTAACTCTCTTAGAGCCAGAAGTGAGGCTTCTTTAGTCAGTATTGTTTAAGGGTTCATCTGTTAACTGCACATTATACATTTACAAGTCTTTCCTCTCTGGTAACTATAAGCTTTCAATGTGTAAATAAAGCAAATCAAATCTAACATTTAAAAGACTGATTTTTAATTAAGTTAAAATGCAACAGTTGTCATACTCTTGATTTTTCTTTGTGTATTATTTGGCTTGTATCTGGTAACTTTGAGCTGTTCAGACATCCCATTAAATGATCTGCTCTCACTTTCATACCACATGCTCAGTCCTCACTTGAGCCCATTTTTGCTCAGTGGGACTCTCCAGTGGAGAAGCTTTTCTTTCCTCAGCTTAGTGGGAATATGAATCCCCACCCAAAACCATGCCACACAAAATGACCTCGGCTTATGTTGACCCTTTGTTCTCACTGACCCCAATTCCTTCAGGAGAAGCTTCAGTCTGAGTCCTGTCATTTTTTTAGTTGGCCCTCGAGATCAGCATGAATGAAAGGTGGCAAGGAAAGTAGATGGCTTATACTTATGATTGATTGAGGTTATAATAATCATTTATTGAGGGTCTGCCATGAGCAGACACAGGGCTAGTGTTGATATACACTGGTATATTAGACCAGTGATGTCTCTGGCCCTGTGGAAGACAGAATCTAAAATCTCGTTCACATAAACAAAACCTACCTTAATATCACTTGTCAATAAAAATGTCCTTTGCTTGGATTAATAAATTTCATGTTCCCTGTTTAGAAATGTCCTTGTGAATTAGACCAGCAATTGACATAATCCTTAAAATCATTCAAAATATTGTGGCAATGTTTGCTCAAATAGGCCCTTAACAGTGACTAAAGACATCACTAATTCTTAGAGCACATCCCTGGTGTATCCCTGGAAACAAATAGATAAATAAGACCATTAGATTACAGAGCATCAGGGGCACCTGGGAGGCTCAGTAGGTTAAGTTTTTGACTCTTGGCTTCAGCTCAGGTCATGATCTTACAGTCCTGAGATCAAGGCCGGCGTCAGACTCCACGCTGAGTGTGAGGCCTGCTTGGGGTTCTCTGTCTCTCCCTCTTTGTGCTCCTCCCTTGCTCACATTATCTCTCTTTTTCTGTATCTCTCTGAAAATAAATAAATGAACATTAAAAAAATAGATTACAGAACATCAGAGGAATAGAGACTCTAATGTACCAAAGAATCCTGAGAACTTTCCAAGGAATACCCTATCCTCCAAGAATCATCGTATCCATCATGCTTCTGCTTTGTGTTACCATCTCTGTAGGGCATTTATACAGTAAAGCCACCCTGGCTTAGTAGCTAATCTTCCACTTCCCAGAAAACCATTTGACTTTTCCCCATTGTTACCAGTTACATGTCACAATTTTAGTATATCCGGTATTCTGTGAAGCCAATATAATTTCAATTTTCAATGGCAAAGAAGTTTTTATATTTACCACTATGGGTTTAAAGTGATAAAAATCCAATCATCTTGGGACAAAAGTCTTACTTTTTGTCTTTTGAGTAGTTTAGCAGAAATGTAGAATGTACAACCATCAAGCAGAGAGAAATAGAAACAACCCAATCTTATTTTTGAGAAAAATGTATATCTTCCTGCTCTTTCTTTGATCCTGAAATCCAAACGCTTTTTTAAGATGCTGCACAGAAAGATAAAGCAAGAAACTGACAAGTTTGTGGAGAAATGTGTTGTTTTCATGGAAGAATAACTATGTGTCTTTATAGTTTTTATCTACATTTTTACAATCACCCTCCACCCCGGTGGCTAATATATCTTCCCTTCTCTTAATGTTTTCCTGCAGCTTTTCTCTTTCCTCTGCTCACTGAGTAGAACTGAACTGGCTTAGGTCTGTATGTTGGAAGTCTGTAGCATTGGTCATTTCAGTATACCATTCTTCAGTATTACCTTTTCATTACCAGACCTCTTCTTCTCATTTTGCTAAAGAGGGCATGCTTCAGTCATTGATGTAATTAATTGTCTTCCTACCTCCCTTCCTTACTATCTTTATGTCATAACTTAGTTAGAAACTGAATAGTGTAATGCATTTGTCATTTTTAATCTATCCTTGTTTATTCTAGTGTGAAATTGTTTTCTAGGTAGAATTCAAACAAGACTTCCTCCTTTCACTGGACAATTTGCAATATTTGTGAAAAAGATGCTAATTTTGATGACCTATTAGTAGAGTTGTCATTAGAGTTTTGTCAAACATCGATTCGTATATTGTCTTCTGTCATTCATACAAGCCCATGCTCCATTATTCATTCTTAATGGATGCTTTTCTTGTGTGGATGATCAGTGAACCTAACAGCTTCTCTGAGATTAAACACGTGACTTTTAAGATATAGAATAAGGAGAAAATGCAAGGTCTTACAATATAAATAATTCCAGACTATCATTCTCCAGGCAGTCTATTCATCTCATTTTTCATAGAAAAAAAAAGGTCAGAATGTCTTAAAGGTAAGTTGAGGACTGGAGCATGTCAAGAGCTCTTGGGTCATGTGTAATTTCATAGAACCTCCATGATAACTGTCCAACACCTAGTGAGGCAAGTATACTTTATCTAGCTATCCTGTTTAAATTTTTTTTTCAACGTTTATTTATTTTTGGGATAGAGAGAGACAGAGCATGAACGGGGGAGGGGCAGAGACAGAGGGAGACACAGAATCGGAAACAGGCTCCAGGCTCTGAGCCATCAGCCCAGAGCCTGACGCGGGGCTCGAACTCACGGACCGCGAGATCGTGACCTGGCTGAAGTCGGACGCTTAACCGACTGCGCCACCCAGGCGCCCCCTAGCTATCCTGTTTAATTAGAACTTACCTTGTGATTCACTACGTAGAGCAAGACTTAGAGGAAGGTCCAGTAAGATATTATAAAATGACTCTCCCATTCAGGTGAGAAGTGGTCAGTTGCTGATGCAGATGGAGATTTCACCTGGCTGAGCAAAACAATGTCCAAGCGGATATGACAATTGTGGGCCATGTGACTTCCAGAAGTCAGGCCAAGTAGAAGAGCAAAGCAAGATATAGTACAGTGTGGTTGGGAACCTGAGGCACAAGCCATTGGCATCAAGAAATTCTCTCCATATGGAGCGGGACCTTCAGATACTAGCCTGGAATGAAGAGCTCAGTTCTCAGGAGGGGCTGATCTCCTCAGACTAGAAGAACTCTGAAGCATTAGGACATTAACTAAACAGGGATTAGGGCACAAACCCAGCTATGGGAATTAGGACTAGGGTACAGACTGGGGCTCATAAACTGAGCGATAATCATGTTTTCAGGTCCAGGCACAAGATCCCATGGTGAGCCACTCATGCTTAATCTATAGACATGAAGCTACAACTGACAGAACTCTAGAATTTGCGTTGCACTCAAAATTGGTCCTGGAGACTAGATGAGGGAATCCAAAGACCTCATTTTAGCGATGAGTGGCTACATATTGAGACTGGCTACAAGATAGAGCCTGCCAGTTTGTATCACAGAGCAAAGCCATCAGTCTTCATCTATATGGGGCCTTTCAATTAGCAACATGCTCTAGCTATTGACTATACACCTGAAATTTTTTAATTCACTTACAGAAAACCTGAACACAGGTGATGATTAGAATATTTCCACATAGAGCAAAATTATATCCAGAGTGTCAGCACCAGTGACTCCATACAAGGAGCTTCTGAATGTGACTCTGGACACACAAGCTTGTTTGCTTGGTAGAACAGGGGGAAGACTGGATCCCCAAGTACAGATTTCATCAAGAACTGGGTCAGAAGCTGGCTTATGTTTGAGGCAAGAAAGTAAATTCTTAGACCATTATTGGTTTTATTTGGACCAAAGGAAGATTTAACCAAGAGGTCTCATGACTGGTTTAAAAACTGTCATATGATATTGGTTATTAATTAGGTATTCATGCTCAAACTAGGTAAATTCTGAGAGTCAAAGGGAGACCTATGAAACTTTTGCATCAGATAATGGGTGTAAACAGTCCCAGGCAAACTTATGTATGCTGTGTTGCTCATGACTTCAGGATGCTCAGAAGAATACCATCCCACCTCAAACAGTGTCCTTTCCTCTCCAAGAAGAGAGCAATATCCATTTCCCACTGCAGGCTCCTGTAAATTCTGTGTGTGAGAATCACGCCCACTAGTACAAATTCAAGAAGCCTAAAGGACACCTCAGACTTTTGGGTGTTAAGAGCCAGAATGTTGACATTTACATTTATTTTCAAGTTAGAAGAAAGACCTAGTTTCTTGGTTTCAGTTCTGTGGATAATTAGTCTTGTAGTGTGAAACCATCCCCATTATCTTTCTTAAGTATCACTTTGCTCATCTGTTAAGATGAGTAATAACTCCTTCCCTGTGTACCCACTAAAAGTGTGGTGTTTTTTAATGAGTCAAATGAAACAAAATGTATTAGTTTTCCATGAAGTACATACTGTTGTCAAAGATAAGAGCCCATTTGGAGACATCACTCATTCTTGATAGTAGAATCAATTGAAAGGAGCAAAAGGGTGTGTGTGTGTGTGTGTGTGTGTGTGGTAGGAAGGATTGTGAACTCTGTGGATATCATGGACAAGTGCTTTCCCTAGAAATCCTGGCTTCTGGAAGGACAGTGGAAAAGAGGAAGCACTGCAGGAACCACAGACATACAGAGGGATGCCCTGGGGTGCCAGTACTTTTTATCCTGGCCCAGTGGCATACCCTCTCCCTAGGATAGAGAGATGGCTGGGGGAAGGATGATTCTTTCATTTTAGGTTTTACAACAAATCAGAGAGATGATGGGGAATGCTCTGATCTACACCTGGGACAGACAAGTTCAAAGATAAGAAATGTGCAGGAAAGTGAGACAATTTCATAGGCCAGGGAAGAAAGGGTCATAAAGCAAGGTTAATAATGGAAAAATGAGAGGCAAGAAATCCCCTGCCTTGTTTTGGTTCTAAAAATAAAGACATTTGGATTCCTAACAGTACATTATAAAGTAACTTAAATTTACACTAGAATATCATATTAAATATTATTATTCAAGATACTCTATTTCATTAAAGCTTGGATATTTTTAAACAGGAATTATTTAGACAGAGACAAGTTGCAAAGGTTTTAGCCATTGCTGAGTGGAGAGGCAGATTATATTTAAATGTTCAATACATTCTTTTTAAGGGTATTGATTTTTTATTCTTTATTTTTTAAATGTTTGTTTTATTGTTTTTTTTTAATGCTTATTTTTGAGAGAGAAAGATAGAGCATGAGTGAGGGAAGGACAGAGAGAGAGGGAGACACAGAACTCGAGACAGGCTCCAGGTTCTGTGCTGTTAGCACAGAGCTCAATGCAGGACTGTGAACTGCAAGATCATTACCTGAGCCAAAGTCAGATGTCTAACCTATTGAGTCACCAAGTTACCCAATGTTTATCTTATTTTTGAGAGAAAGCACATGTAGGGGAGGGGCGGGGTGGTACATAGGATCTGAAGTGGGCTCTGTGCTGACTTTGGTACTTTGATAGACTTTATGGCAAGTTTTTGAAAAACTCTGGGGGGGAGGAAGTTTGGATCAGGGAGCATTGTAGCCAAAGGCTGGTCTTAAAGCTTTGGAATATATTAAATTGTGACTGATAGACAAATAACAAGAATTTACTGAGTTCTTATCACCTGGAAAGCTCTATTCTGTATTCTTTACATACATTATTCATTGGCTTATTACAGCAACTCCAGAAGGTATAGCTATTATTGGCACCATTTTAGCAGATGAGAAAACAAAGTCTTCTGAAAGACAAGTAAAGGTCACAATTTCTAAGGTCACAGAAGTAGTATAGTAGGACTGAGATTACTAACTACTGTGATAAACTATCTTCCATGACAGAAACTTCGAGAGAGAACAAAAGAGAATGCATTAGATTTGTTATATTTAAATCTGTTTGTAAATCGTACCATCTTTAGATATACCATTGTTAAAATTATGTACGGATACATGTGCCAACAAAATTTATTTAAAAATAATAAAATTATTTACTTAGGATAATCTTATAGCAAATGAACCTTTTAGTTTAGATCTTGAAGCAAATACTGTTATTGGGTTATTTTCTTTAATATTTATTTAGGATTTTTTATCAATATCTGTACATAATATCAGTCTATAATTTTCCTTCCCTTATATTTTTGTCAGCTTTATATCAAAGTTATACTCGTTTCATAAATAATTTAAGTATTTAATTCATCTTCATTTGTTTGCAAAAAATTATTTAGCATTGGAACTATCTGTTCTTTGAAGCTTAGTGAAACTCACCTATGAAACCATTGGGGCCTGGTACTTTCTTGAGTCTGGGAGTTTAGAATATGGATAACTTTCAGTGTTTATTTAATTACAATTAATCTTATTAAACTTCCTATCTCTACTGGGATCAATTTTTGGGACCTATAATTTCCTGGGAAATTATCCATTTCACTTTTTCTTTTGTAATGATGTACAAATAGTCAATTTTAATATTTCTTCCATTTAATTGATTATTTATCTCTAGTCACTTGTTTTTATATATGTGCTTCTACTCTTTCTCAATGGACAATGGTTTATTTGTTGATTTATTAATTATAACTGATTTTTTCTGTTTCTCTTTACATGATTAATTTCTGATTTTATGTTCAATAGCTCCTACCTTTTAACTTATGTAAGAATTACTTTTTTTGTTATTTTTCTAGATTTTTAATTAGAATATACATGTTCAGTCTTTTACTTAAAATGAATTTGAGAAGATTCAAGAATGTGGGAAGACAGCTGGGTTTGAAACAAACCCAAGTCTAGCATGAAATTCTTGGCAAAAAAATGACAACAGGACTGTTACGTACAAGAATGTATAATGCACAGCATTACTTATTAAATAAGTAATTTAGTTAGTTTGTTTTTCACTTTGGCTATGTTGTAACCCTCCTCTGAGACTCTCAAATCCTCAGTAAAATTCTCTGCACATAATTAGCTTGTGTATTCATAGTGTTTTGGAAAAAGCAAGTTAAATGCCACATTGAGGATATTAAATTCCATGTTCATTAGGTAAGAGGGCAGAGAGGAGCAAAGACATTAAAAATATAGATAAACTGTAGAGAAGAAGCATTCTGAGGGAAGAGGAAAGCAAAGGCGGAAGTAATGAATGTAACATAGTTCTTGGTAATTCACCAAGGTGTTGCCAGATAAGCATTGGATTTGCACAATAATTAATATAGAGGGTGGAGGGATTTATTGCTTGATTACTAAAAGTACTTAGTGACCTCATGAAGACATCCAGGTTACTAGGTCCTGTCTTGCACAGACCCTTCGCTATTTCCATAATGAGAAGTAGTATTTATATTTCTACATTCACGGCATTGAGGTCAAGATTCCATAACAAATCTAATTCTGGCTATCTTGCCCCCACTTCCACATTGTCTAGGAGATGACTGAACTGCCTCCTGCCAACTTCATGAGCCTATGGGATATTATAAAGTACTCGAGAAATTGTCCTTTATCAGTACTTCTGAGGAGATCCCATATAACCAGAAGTTTAACAGATGCCCTTTGATGATCACAAAGTAGAAAAGTACTGGTGTAATTTTTTTTCTAATTACTCATATCTCAGTTCAGTTATTTTAAAAAAGCAAATTCTGCCTATCTGAGCCTCTACACTGGTTTTCTTATTTTTATTTTTTAATATGAAATTGATTGTCAAGTTGGTTTCCATACAACACCCAGTGCTCATCCCAGCAGGTGCCCTCCTCAATACCCATCACCCACCCTCCCATCCCTCCTACCCCCCATCAACCCTCAGATTGTTCTCAGTTTTTAAGAGTCTCTTATGGTTTGCCTCCCTCACTCTCTAACTTTTTTTCTCTTCCTCCACCCCATGGTCTTCTGTTAAGTTTCTCAGGATCCACAGAAGAGTGAAAACATATGGAATCTGTCCTTCTCTGTATGACTTATTTCACTTAGCATAACACTCTCTAGTTCCATCCATGTTGCTACAGAAGGCCATATTTCATTCTTTCTCATTGCCATGTAGTCTTCCTTTGTGTATATAAACCACAATTTCTTTATCCATTCATCAGTTGATGGACATTTAGGCTCTTTCCATAATTTGGCAATTGTTAAAAGTGCTCCTATAAACATTGGGGGTACAAGTGTTCCTATGCATCAGCACTCCTGTATCACTTGGGTAAATTCCTAGCAGTGCTATTGCTGGGTCATAGGGTAGATTGATTTTTAATGTTTTGAGGAACCTCCACACTGTTTTCCAGAGAAGCTGTACCAGTTTGCATTCCCACCAACAGTGCAAGAGGGTTCCGATCCTCCACATCATCTCCAGCATCTGTATTCTCCTGACTTGTTCATTTTAGCCACTATGATCGGAGTGAGGTGATATCTCAGTGTGGTTTTGATTTTTACTTCCCAGATGAGGAGTGACATTGAGCATCTTTTCATGTGTCTGTTGGCCATCTGGATGTCTTCTTTAGAGAAGCCATTTCTTCACTGGATTATTTATTTTTTGGGTATGGAGTTTGGTGAGCTCTTTATAGATTTTGGATACTAGCCCTTTGTTCGATATGTCATTTGCAAATATCTTTTCCCATTCCATTGGTTGCCTTTTAGTTTTGTTGATTGTTTCCTTTGCTGTGCAGAAGCTTTTTATCTTCATGAGGTCTCAATGGTTCATTTTTGCTTTTAATTCCCTTGACTTTGGAGATATGTCAAGTAAGAAATTGCTGTGGCTGAGGTCAAAGAGGTTGTTACATGCTTTCTCCTCTAGGGTTTTGATGGTTTCCTGTCTCACATTCAGGTCCTTCATCCATTTTGAGTTTACATTTGTGAATGTGTAAGAAAGTGGTCTAGTTTCATTCTTCTGCATGTTGCTGTCCAGTTTTCCCAGCACCATTTGTTAAAGAGACTGTATTTTTCCATTGGATATTCTTTCCTGCTTTGTCAAAGATTAGTTGGCCATACTTTTGTGGGTCCAATTCTGGAGTCTCCATTCTATTCCATTGGTCTATGTGTCTGTTTTTGTGCCAATACCATGCTGTTTTGATGATCACAGCTTTGTAGTAGAGGCTAAAGTCTGGGATTATGATGCCTCCCGCTTTGGTCTTCTTCAATATTACTTTGGCTATTCGGGGTCTTTTGTGGTTCCATACAGATTTTAGGATTGCTTGTTTTAGCTTTGAGAAGAATGCTGGTGTAATTTTGATTGGGATTGCATTGAATGTGTAGATAGCTTTGGGTAGTGTTGACATTTTAACCATATTTATTCTTCCAATCCATGAGCACGGAATGTTTTTCCATTTCTTTGTATCTTCTTCAATTTCCTTCATAAGCTTTCTATAGTTTTCAGCATACAGATCTTTTACATCTTTGGTTAGGTTTATTCCTAGGTATTTTATGATTCTTGGTGTAGTTGTGAATAGGATCAATTCTTTATTTGTCTTTCTGTTGCTTCATTATTAGTGTATAAGAATGCAACTACTTCTGTACATTGATTTTGTATCCTGTGACTTTACTGAATTCATGTATCAGTTCTAGTAGACTTTGGTGGAGTTTTTTGGGTTTTCCATGTATAACATCATGTCATCTGGAAAAAGTGAAAGCTTGATTTCATCTTTGCCAATTTTGATGCCTTTGATTTCCTTTTGTTGTCTGATTGCTGATACTAGGACTTCTAATACTATGTTAAACAACTGCACTGTGACACTGGGGAAGCGCCTTTCTGTGTGGCTCGATATGCGGTCCAGGCTGGCTTTGTCTCTGCCACCACACTTCAGGGAGGACAGCCTTTTCCTGCTGCCACTGGACCGCTGTCCTTACTGCTTTGCCTGGGTGTAGGGGACACAGGCAGGCTTTGTTCTATCATGGCAGCCCTCTGGGGAGGGTCCCAGTTTCTCCTACTGCAGACTGTGCCCCTGTTCTACCAATGAACCCGGAGCTGGCTCCCCCTCCTCCACAAGTGCAGGAACAGAGAGTTGGCCCCAGTGTGAATAAAGCCCCACATTTAGAGATAGGATCCCTCTCAGTCCCAGTCCCAGTCCCAGTATTTTCTCTTGTCCAGATACATTCCTACACTTCCCCAGTCACTCTTTCTCTTCCCCTTGTCTCTCCAAAGAAAGGGATCCCTCCCCTCCATGCCTATGTGGCCCATTTTATCTCCCCCAGTTCACAATCACCCACCTATCATTTCTCAAGTTGTCCCATTTTTTTCGTGATAGATTCAGTCTCTTTTCCTCCCAGATTTTTGGGGTTCAAAGTCCTTTGGCTTCAGCACTTCATTGTTTGAGAGATGAAGGAAGTATGGATCCCCCTACTTTGCCATGTTGGCCCACCCTAACATGTTTTCAAATTGTCAGAGAAGGGACAGATCACCCCTGGACAACAGCGTCCCAGAGGCTGGCAGAAGGTGCACAAGCTGCAGGGAGAGCTCAAGGAGAAAACATCCACACCCATTTTCTTAGACCATAATTCTCCTAAACGCACTTTTATGCTTCTCCTACTCCTATTTTGCAACTAAAATATATCCAACCCACCCTTGGATATACTCTCAAGGTCATTTATTCCTTGTGTGTAGGCACATGAAATTGTATTTATCTTGAATTCTAAGTTCCTACTGATGCATATCTAGTGCCTAGGTAATTCAGTGGGTGAACACTTTTTCTTTGGCCAAAAATCCAGACTAATCTCAAACTTGTTCTTTCTTTTCACCTGGAAAGAATTTAATTCCAGTTTTTGAATGAAGTCTGTTTGATAAGAATCCAGAGTCTTGAATTTAGTTCTAGCTCAGTTATTGGTGTGGAGTATGGTTTTGGCTGTCTTTGAAATGAACATTAAAATCATGCATACCAAGTTCTGCTTCCACTGTGATATCTCCCCTCAGCAGGATATTCCATGAGATCCTCATTATAGGTGACATTGTTCTCCCAAGAACTTGTGCCTAGGACAATGTCAAGGGTGATAGAGACACTGGATAGGTGTGTTCTGGTCTTTCTTCACTGCATGAGATTTTCACACTAAACCAAAGAGTACCTCAGAGCAGATGAGCTATGACTGAGTCTACTCTGCCATGCTGCCAGCAAATGCTAGCAAAGGCTTACCCACTTCAACCCTGCACAGGAACAGTATAGAATTGTGGGTTGAGAGCTGGGGAAAGATATGGTTGAATACAATATTCTTATGGGATGAGCAGGTGGGTTCCTGTAGGACTATGCTGTGGTCCATTACTCATCACTCAGCATTTTCCTCTATTAGTAGAGAATCACAGTGACTTCTGGGCAAGATTATGTGAGGTTCTCCAGAGATTAAGATGCTGTAACCACAGCAATGGCTGGATTTTCAGTGATATTTCCCATGCTTCAAGACCGATCTAAGGAAACTGGTCATGACTCTCATTGATTACACCTTTCTTTGAATTCCTATATTGTTTTCTATAAACTATTGTTTTTTTATATAAATTATAACCTGTTTTGGATTATTTAGATGTTTGATGCATTAATCTAGTTTAATTCTCTAGACCACAAGCTCTTTAGGGAAGGTAGTTTATTTCTGTAGACCCCCACCTCTTTAAGGAAGGTAGCATTTAACAGTTCTTCCCCTTCCCACACATACACATCTTAGCAGAGTGATCATGTTTAGGCAGTATTTGGTGAGTGCATATTGAGTTATTCTAGGTTAAATAATTGTCCATTGGGACCACTGAGCAGAGTGGTGAGAGAGGGCAACATTCTTGGGAAAATCAGTCAACACACTGGACCACGTATTGGTGGAGGTACACTTGACATGTGAAAAAGAAAGCTCTGATCTTTCATATCAAAGGTATCTGATCTTTAGCATGCTACACAGGCTTCAAAGCTTTCCCTGTCTGGCTGCTTGTTGAAAGGCCCCCTGCCTAACTATTGGGGGAAATATGAATAATCATACCTCTCTACATCCCCACCTAGCCCCCAGGAGATGAATAACTTACTTTTGCAGATTTCAAGATCTATTATAAAGTAATTCTGGTGTATTAAATATATTATTGGTGTAAAGATAGACTGACTAATAGAACAAAATAGTCAAAAATGACATGTGTGGCAACCTAATTTATGATAAAGGCGTCACTCAATATAGTGAGGAAAAGAACAGGCTTTTCAATACATGGTGCCAGGACAATTAGGTCCACAATAGAATATCAAAAAGTCCTGCTGTGTTGCCTGCAATGGTCTGGTGAGGTAATTTGCTTGACAGTGTGGAGGTATGTTTAGAATGCAAGAAAATTGAGTCTCCAAGGATAGTGAGGTGCAGCCAGGGCAAGCCCCTACTTGCAAGGTCAGGTGTCGCTGGAATCTTTAGAAAAAGATCTGACCTCTCCTCGCTTGGCTCTCTTCTTCAGTTTTTTAATTCTCAAGTCTGTCCTAGACAAGATGTTTCCTATCTTCCTATTCTTGTAGGACTTTTTTTTCTCCCCATCTCAACCATTATGGTAGTTCAGATGTTTTGTTTGTTAGTTTTCTGATTACTAATAAGTATGTTACTTTCTTATGTCTATCAGCAACTGAATATTCTCTTATGAAGAGTTTTTCATGATATTTGCCCATTTTTTAAGGGTCATCTGTATTTCCTCCAATTGATACTCTGGATATTAGCTCTTTTTCAGATATGTGTATTGCACATCTGTGTTATCTTTTCACACTCTTAATGGAATTTTTTTATAAACAAAAGTTATTAATTATCATATAATATAAATTAACATGTTTTGCTGGTTTTCCTTTTTAAAAATCTTATGTAATATTTTGGAATTTTCTCTATTTTAAGGTCATGAAGCTGTTCTCCAGTGTATGCTTCTAAGTGCTTTACTGGCTGATTTTCAGATTGAGTCTGCAATCCATCCAGAATGGCATTTTGTTGTTGTTATTGTTTATGATGAGAGGTATAGTAAGGATCTGTCTCTGATTTGCAGGCCCAAAGTCTCCACATATGTGGGGGAATAAGTTCAAGAATTCCCTGAGCTTGCACCAATGGGTTAACAAGGCTTAGAGCAGAAAGTGGTCACAGGGCAAAAAGCACCCGTAGCATAGAACAAAGCATCCACAGGATGAAGGCGTCCAAAAATAGGCAAACAGGGCAAAACACCGCTGCAGCTGGGCAAACTTCCCAGAGCTAATTAGTAAAAAACAAAAACAAAAACAAACAACAACAACAAAAACCTTGTTAACTCTGAGGTAGCATGCTCTGTCTTATCCCCTAGAGAAGTTGAGATAAACAGACATGATGCCTGCTATAAACAACCATCTGCTGGGCGCTGGAGTTTTGTTTTGAATTTACCTAAACCCCTAATACCACTTACCTTTGAAACCCCCTTTTCTCTCACATGCATGAGTTAGTGATCATTGTTTTATTGTCTCTTTTTGAACGTCCATATTTGTAAGCCTTCTGATCCTAAGAAATGAGGAAAAAGAACTCTTAATCAGGGCTCTTGTCTCCTCTCAGACATTAGCCTCTCCTGTATTCAATTCTGTGTCTGCTTTCTTGCTGAACAAGAGAGAACTCCAGCATCAAAGTCTGGGATGTCTGACTATCTCAGCAACATGTATTAAAAGAATATTATTTTCCCCAATGTACTGAGTGATGCTAATATCATAAGTCAGGTGGTCATATACTCACATATCTCATTCTTGATTCTATTTTGTTCCATTGGTCAGAATGTCTATCCTTATACTACCAAATTATTGCCTAAACAAGTATGCTTTATAATAGACCTTGATATCTACAAGGAGTTATTGGTTTTTTTTTCTTCAAAATTACATTACCTTGATATCCTTTGTCCTTTGTATTTCCATGTGATTTTTAGAAATAATTTGTCAGTTTTACAACCATACATTCACACAACTTCTGAGAGTTTGATTGGGATTGTTTTGAATCTGCAGATTAAACATGGAATGATGGTCCTGTCTCATATAACCTTTAGAAAAGCCAATTTAAAGCAGAGGCATTGTTATATTTGTTTATAAGCCCGTTATACACCAGGACTGTTACTTCATTCAGATAAACAGCATGAGGTCAACCAGCCTTTGGATCAGCTCATGCAGACTCTCACACGGTACCCAAAACACTGCGGCTTCTTACACTTGTCCTTTTTCTTCCTTCATTGGCAAACCATTAGGGAGGCTCAGAGATTGCATTATGTGAATGGGAACTCTGAATTTGACCACCTAAACAGGCCCCAAAGCCATTTCAGGACCCCCATTGGAAATATTGTTGCTTTCAATTTATTTAAAAATAGTTTACACTGGAAAAAAAAAATCTCAGCCCCAGGCATCAAGGGGCCAGACATATTATAATTTTCTATAATAAGGGCAGCAGAAAGAAACATTGCAGTCTATACATACTCTTCCTTTTATAGGACTTTCTAAGCTATGCTCTCTGATTTGCCGTATTGTTAAGTTTCCCCATATCTCCCCTTCTTTTCATTCACTTGCTAGACTGGCAGATTGCCTGGTGGAAATGGATATGGAGGAGGACTAATTTGTCACTCATCTTTATCTCCAAGATCTTCCTCCTCAGAAGATAGACAGAAAAATGTTCTGGCTACTCAGGTTGGACCTTCCAATCTCACCTGCCTGCAGAACTTCCTCACAAGTAAGATTTGCACAAGTACCGCCACAGGGTACACAGTGGATGGGCCAGATCTATCCAAATCTAGGGCATAACCTTCATCTGCCCCCACACTTAAAGAAATAAAATTCAAACATCAGAAGTTGAAATAATTGTATAGTGACCTATCACTTACTCAAACTCAGATTCTACCATTAACATTGTATTATTATATATGTTGCACCCCATATCTACCCTCCTATTTTCACATTTTATTCACCTACCAAATCTGACTGTTGCTTTCCAAAACTAATTGTAGACATTGAGGAATTTCACTTCTGGCAAAATGGAGTAAAAGGGATTGACTTTTCCTCTTGGGTAAAACAATGAAAAACTGGACAAACATGAAATAAGATTTTTAAGACACTATATACAAGACAGCATGGAATAATGATCTCTGAGATACATGAAACAAGGAGATGAGCTCTACAACGGACTCAGGTTACTGCCCCAAGGATGTTTCTAGGCTGCAATGCAAAAATGACAGAAACCAGGCAGAGCCTACTTGGGATTCTCTCTCTCCCTCTCTGCCCCTCCCCTGCTTGTGCACTTTAAATAAATAAACAAAAAAAAACCAAACAAATAAATAAAGTGCACATAGTGAAAGGGCGGGCCTACGCCAGCCGACTCCATCTTGTTCTGTGTCCTCCACCTTGAGTGACTATGTCCCTGACATGACCCCTTTTCTGGGAAAATCGCAGAAACCTCAGACCTTGCCTCCTCCCCTTGAGTAACCTCCCGCTCACCCATTCAAACTTCCTGATCAAAACACGCCCAGCGACCTGTGTAACAGGACTCCGACCCTTCCCCAGCCAATCAGCTGAGGCCACAGCCATTACCTCACCAACTGCCTCTAGGCCCCAATAAAACCTTTGTGCTTTTGAAACTCGCTCTCTCTCCCTGGTATCTCACTGCTACGTCGGTGCAGGTAGGGGTTGAGCTCGAGCTAGCTCGAATAAAGGCTCTTTTGCTTTTGCATCAGACTTGCTCCCTGGCTGTCTTTGGGGATCACAAATCTGGGCATAACATTTGGGGCTCGGCCCGGGTATCCCCAAAACCCACCGAGGGACCCCTGACCCGGAGAGCCTGACTGGCCATGGTTAGTGTCTGTCTGTTTGTTCTGTCTTTTCTGTTGTGAGCTCATTTCTGGAATTCTGAGTAGTGCCCGACGCGGTCTAAGTGGACGCACTGGAGGACCAAGGGCTGGGAGGTTTTGGAAGACGTTCTGATCCTCCTTCTGCAGGACGTGGAATCCCCTCAAAGGTCTAAGCTAGCTTTCAGTTTGCTTCCATGGAGTTAGAAGACTTTCTAGGGGCCCTCTGGTTGTCTGTTTTTGTGTTTTCTCTGTTTTGTTCTGTGGACTTACTGGACGGACGTTATGGGACAGACTCAGACTACTCCTCTAAGTATTATGATTGGTCACTTTAAGGATGTGAGGGGAAGAGCTAACAACCTCAGTGTGAAGTCTGAAAGGGTCGGTTGGCAGTTTTTTTGTTCTAGCGAGTGGCCAACTTTCAATGTCGGATGGCCACCAGAGGGGACTTTCGACTTCCCATACCATCCACCAAGTCAGGGAGTATCATCTCTTGGCCTAATGACGCGGCCATCTTGATCAGCTCCCTTACTATCACTTGGCAGGACCTTGTAGAAGACCCACCCTCTTGGCTTAAGCCCTTCCTAGCCCCGCTCCCTCCGGAGCCAAAACCCATTCTTGCTTTGCAGGGGACAAAGAAGAGAAAAGTCTTTCCCAGCTTCAGCACCCCTCTTCCCTGTCCTACAGGGGGGTACTGAAGAAGAATTAATTTTTCCTCCCCTGTATAAGCCCTCTCTAGGATGCCGGAAGAACACCAATCCTCCCCCTCCGGGGGAGGCAGACCGCTGTTCCGAGAGCGGGGAGGCGGAAACGCTCCAGTGGGTAGCCCGCCCTTTACCAGACAAAGCCGCCGACTCCACTATTCTGCCCCTGCGAGCCACCGGACCCCCAGACTCGGAGGGGAATCAGCCCCATCACTATTGGCCTTTTGCCACTAGTGACCTCTACAATTGGAAAGCTCAGAATCCTAAGTTTTCCAAGAAACCGGCAGGGCTTATTGATTTATTAGACTCTGTTCTTTTTACCCATCAGCCCACGTGGGATGATTGCCAGCAGGTTTTGCAGGTCCTGTTCACGACTGAAGAAAGAGAAAGAATCCTCAATGAGGCCCGAAAACTAGTTCCGAGCGCAGACGGGAATCCCAGCACCAACCAGGCTCAGATAGATGCCTCCTTCCCCTTAACTCAGCCCCAGTGGGATTTCAACACAGCAGAAGGTAAGGAGAGGCTCTGGGTCTACCGCCAGACTCTAATGGGGGGGTCTCTGAATGGCTGCTAGAAAGCCAACCAATTTGGCCAAGGTAGGAAATGTACAACAGGGAAAAGATGAATCTCTGGCTGCCTTTTTAGAACGGATCACGGAGGCATTCTGTACCTATACCCCCATGGATCCAGAGGCTCCGGAAAGCAAGGCAGCTGTTATCATGGCCTTTGTAAACCAATCGGCCATAGACATTAGGAGAAAATTACAGAAAATAGATAGACTAGGAGAAAAAAGTCTGCAGGACTTACTGGTGGTAGCCGAAAAGGTATATAATAACCAGGAGCCTCCTGAGGACAAGCAGGCTCGCACCATGGCAGCTGCCAGCAGTAAGCAGACTCGAGACCTGGCCAGAATACTACAAGCTACCACTGCTGACTCCCCCAAGGAACAAGACCGCCATCTCCAGCAGCTGGCAGATGATGCAAGAAAAGGTAAAGGAACCACCAAGGGGGGGGAAGCAGAGGCTGCAGAAGGATCAGTGCGCATACTGCAAGGAGATAGGTCATTGGGCCCGAGATTGTCCTAAGAGGGCCGGCAGGAAGGGAAGCAAGACTGATCGAGTAAAAGTCCTAGAGCTAGATGAACTAAGTGATTAAGGGAGTCAGGGTTCGGACCCTCTCCCCGAACCCAGGGTAACTCTTAAAGTGGAGGGGACACCTATTGACTTCCTTGTCGACACCGGAGCACAACATTCGGTCCTCTGCACCCCACAAGGAAAACTAGCCAGCAAGAAGTCCTGGGTACAAGGGGCAACTGGTATGAGCCAGTATTCATGGACTACCTGAAGAACAGTAGATTTGGGAACGGGCCGGGTATCCCACTCCTTTATGGTAATACCAGAATGCCCCTACCCGCTGTTAGGATGGGACTTACTGACCAAGATTGGAGCTCAGATAACTTTCAGACAAGGTCTGAAACCAGGTCACCGATGGCAAGGGCCACCCCATCCAGGTCCTGACCATGAAACTGGAGGATGAATACCGCCTCCACCAGGAGGCGCTCCTTAGAGAGGATAATATAGACAGATGGCTACAAGAATTCCCCTCGGTTTGGGCAGAGACGGGGGGGATGGGACTAGCCGCTCACAGGACCCCAGTCCTGGTACAGCTCAAGCCAGGAGAGAGTCTGGTAAGGATCAAACAATACCCCATGTCTCAGGAGGCCTGGAAGGGGATCCAGCCACACATCCAGAGACTACGAAGCCTAGGGGTACTAGTTCCTTGCCAGTCTGCCTGGAACACCCCCCCCCTACTGCTGGTCAAAAAGCCTCACACAAATGACTACTGACCGGTACAAGACCTCCGGGAAGTAAATAAGAGGGTCGCGGACATACACCCAACTGTTCCCAACCCATATACTCTCTTGAGCTCCTTGGCACCCTCCAGGTCTGGTATACTGTACTAGATTTAAAGGACACCTTCTTCAGTCTGCCGCTGGCACCCCAGAGCCAACCCTTGTTTGCCTTCGAGTGGCATGATCCGGAGGAGGGCTACAGTGGGCAACTCACCTGGACATGGCTACCTCAGGGATTCAAAAATTCACCCACCATCTTCGATGAGGCACTACACGAGGACCTGGGTGAGTACAGAAGGGAGCACCCTGGCCTCACCCTTCTACAGTACGTAGATGACATCCTGATTGCTGCCGACATGGCCAAAGACTGTGAGCGAGAGATCCAGGACCTGCTGGCTACCCTGGGGGCCTTAGGCTACCGGGCATCCGTGAAGAAGGCTCAGATATGCAGGGAGAGGGTAAGTTACCTGGGATATATCCTGGAGGGTGGACAGAGGCGGTTATCAGATGCCAGAAAAGAAACTGTCCTAAAGATCCCTACTCCCACCTCCCGAAGAGAAGTGAGGGAATTCCTAGGATCAGCCGGCTACTGCCGCCTCTGGGTTCCAGGGTTTGCTGAGATCGCCAGGCCCCTATATGAAGCTACCAAAGAGGGGAAAACATTTAAATGGGCTGAAAAAGAAGAAACTGCCTTTAATCAGTTAAAAAAGGCCCTCCTAAGTGCCCCAGCACTCGGCCTACCAGACATTACGAAGCCCTTCCACCTCTTTGTAGACGAACATAAGGGAATAGCAAAAGGGGTTCTAACTCAAGCCTCAGGCCCCTGAAACTGCCCAGTGGCTTACCTGTCCAAGAAACTAGACCCAGTGGCTCCTGGCTGGCCGCCATGCCTAAGAATTATTGCAGTGACAGCACTCCTAGTCAAGGACGCAAACTGACCCTAGGACAGGAGATCTGGATCACAACCGCACACGCCATTGAAGGGGTCCTGAAACAGCCTCCTGATAGATGAATGAGCAACACACGTGTGACTCATTACCAGAGCCTCCTACTCAACCCTCCACGAGTGCGGTTCCACCCCAGTGCAGCCCTCAATCCTGCAACCCTGCTGCCTGACCCTGACCTAGGTGCTCCACTACATGACTGTGCGGGAATCCTGGAAGAAGTACATGGATTCCGGACGGGCCTGACAGACCGGCCCCTCCCAGATGCTGAGGCTACTTGGTTCACTGATGGCAGCAGCTTTGTGCGAGACGGACACAGGTATGTGGGTGCAGCGGTGGTCACCGAAACGGACACCGTATGGGCGGAGTATCTACCCTCCAGAACATCAGCCCAGTGAGCAGAGTTCATAGCCCTCACCAAGGCGCTGATGCTGGGAGCTGGAAAACGGCTTAACATCTACACAGACAGCCGTTATGCATTTGCCACAGCTCATATTCATGGGGCAATTTATCAGGAGAAGGGGTTACTGATGGCAGAAGGATGGACTATAAAAAATAAGCAGGAGATACTTAACCTGCTTATGGCCTTATGGCTTCCTGCCAAGATAGCCATTATCCACTGCCAAGGGCACCAAAAAGCTGATAACCCAGTAGCTAGAAGTAATCGAAAGGCTGACCAGGCAGCCAAGACAGTAGCCCTTACTTCAGTCCCCACTGTGACCATACAACTACCGGACCCGGGAGACCCAGTTTTACCAGACCAGCCCAAATACTCCCAGGAGGAGTTACAGCGGATCAAGAAACTCCCCATGGCCCAGGAGATAAAGGGATGGTGGTATACACCTAACAAGGAGCTCGTGCTGCCAGACCGGCTCGGAGTCTCAATATTAGAGCACATGCATTGGTCTACTCACATGGGGGCCCGAAAATTAAAAGACTTAATCCGACATGCCGGAATCAAGATTCACCAACAGGACACCAAAATAAAGCAAGTTGTATCTGCCTGCAAGACCTGCCAACTCACCAATGTGAGAGCCACATCAAATAAAAAAGGAACCAGGCTCAGAGGCACCAGACCGGGAGCCCAATGGGAAGTCAACTTCACTGAAGTCAAACCAGGAAAGTATGGTTATAAATATCTTTTAGTATTTACAGACACCTTCTCTGGCTGGGTGGAGGCATACCCAACCAAGCATGAAACGGCTCAGATGGTGGCTAAGAAGCTACTAGAAGACATCTTACCCAGGTATGGTTTTCCTGCCATGGTAGGATCAGACAATGGACCAGCTTTTATCTCGCAGGTAACACAGGCAGTAGCCAAGGCGGTGAGGGCAAACTGGAAATTACATTGTGCTTATAGGCCCCAGAGCTCAGGACCCTAAAAGAGACCCTTACCAAATTAACCATGGAGACTGGGGACAGGGTGACTCTCCTACCGTATGCCCTTTACTGGGTTAGAAACACTCCTTACACTCTGGGTTTTACTCCCTATGAGATCATGTTTGGCAGGCCACCCCCTGTTATTCCCAGCCTTCGAGCTGAACTTATTGCTGAGTTTAAAGATCAAGAACTTTTTCTTTCCTTGAGAGGGCTCCAGAGGGCGCACGAGGACATTTGGCCGTGCCTCCGTGCTGTCTACGAGGCTGGCCCGACCCCGACACCTCATCAGTACAGGCCGGGAGACTGGGTCTATGTCAAGAGGCACCACCGAGAGACCCTTGAGCCTTGCTGGAAGGGACCCTACATCGTGGTGCTGACAACCCCCACCGCTCTCAAAGTAGACGGCATCGCGACCTGGGTCCATCACACACACGTTTGGCCAGAGGACGCCTCCTCGATCTGGAAGGACTTCGTCACGCGATGGGCCATCAGGCGGGACCAACACAACCCGCTCAAGCTCAAGCTACAGTCCATTTGACCCACCTAATATTGGTAACTCTGTTAACTCTGCTTGTCATTGCTCATGCTGCCAGGAGTCCCCACGCCCCCCCAAAACATCACCTGGCAGATCATAGACACCAGCTCGGAGACAATACTTAATCAGACCTCCCAGAGCCACCCCAGGGACACTTGCTTCCCAGAACTTTGCGTAAACCTCCAAACTCTGTTCCCCTTGTCACCATAAATGCAGCTGGTCCCATGATTGGGTCCCTAAGCTATATGACAAGGGGGGAATGAAAGGGCAGGCCTACGCCAGCCGACTCCATCTTGTTCTGTGTCCTCCACCTTGAGTGACTATGTCCCCGACATGACCCCTTTTCCAGGAAAATCGCAGAAACCTCAGACCTTGCCTCCTCCCCTTGAGTAACCTCCTGCTCACCCATTCAAACTTCCTGATCAAAACACGCCCAGCGACCTGTGTAACAGGACTCCGACCCTTCCCCAGCCAATTGGCCAAGGCCATGACCCTTCCCCAGCCAATCGGCTGAGGCCACAGCTATTACCTCACCAACTGCCCCTAGGCCCCAATAAAACTTTTGTGCTTTTGAAACTCGCTCTCTCTCCCTGGTATCTCACCGCTACGTCAGTGCATGTACGGGATTGAGCTCGAGCTAGCTCGAATGAAGGCTCTTTTGCTTTTGCATCGGACTCGCTCCCTGGCGGTCTTTGGGGATCACGAATTCTGGGCATAACAATAGAAAGACAAAAGACCCAGAATAGCCACCACAATCTTGAAAATAACTATGTCAGAAGACTGGTATTACCCAAATTTAAGACTTACTAAAAGCCTACATTGATCAAGACAGTTTAGGATTAGTAAAAAAATAAATGAACAGATCAACAGTGGACCACAAATAGACACAAAAAATGTACTCTACTGATCTTTGACAAAAGAGTAAGGCAGTTTAATGGAAAAAGGGTAGTCATTTCAACAAATAGTGCTGGAACAACTGGATATCCACATACAAAAAAAAATCACCTTTTACAAAAATGAACAGGGCAGATCATAGATCTAAATGTAAAGTGAAAAACTATAGCTTGTAGACGCAACATAGAAGAAAATCCAGGTGATCTTGAGTCTATTGATAAAATTTTAGATACAATACCGAAAGCACAGCCCATGAAAGGAAATATTGACTTTACTAAAATTGACAACAACAAAATCTGTTTTGCAAAAGACACTGTTCAGAGAATAAAAAAACAAAAGACAGAGTAAAAGAAAATCTTTGCAAAACATAAATCTGGTAAAGAGCTGACATCAAAATATACAAATAACTCTTAAAAACTCAGCAGTGAGAAAATTAAGAACCCAATTTCAAAATGGACAGATTAGAATAAAGACCTCACCAAACAAGACATACATACAAATGGTTATTAAACATGGAAAGAGTGGTCTTCATCATATGTCATTAACAAATTTCAAATTAAAACAAATTAATAACCTTTATTAGAAGGGTCAAAACCCAAAACACTGACAACACCAAATTCTGGTGAGAATGTAGAGCAACAGAGATTCTCACATAGTGCTGGTGGGAATTTAAAATGTAAGAAAAACAGTTTATTACAAAGCTAAATGTTTTATTATTTGATCCAGCAATCATGCCCCAGGAATATACCCAACTGAGTTGAAAAGTTATGTTCACACAAAATCCTGCACACTAATGTTTATAGCAGTTTCATTTATGATTGCCAGCAATTTCAAGCCACCTAAATATCCTTCAACAGGTGAATAAACTGTCGTGCATCTATGCAACAGAATATTATTGGCCATAGAGATATAAAGAGAAATGGCAATCAAGATTTAAAAAGGCATGGAAGAAACTTGAAAACATATTACAAAATAAAAAGAGGCCAGTCTGATAGGTTACATACTATTTGATTCCGACTATATGACATTCTGGAAAAGGTAAAGCTGCAGAGACAGTAAAATGATCAGTCAGTGATTTCCAGGGGCTAAAGGCTAGTTGGGGGGCAGGGAAAACAGGGAAAGAAATGAAATTCTGTATGATACTGTAATGGTAGATACATAACATTATGCATTTGTCAGAACCTTAGCATGTACAACACAAAGTGTGAACCCTAATGTAGTAACATTGTGTCAATATTGATCCATCAATTGTAACTAATACATCAATGCAAAATATTATTAATATGGGGAAAGTATATGGAAACTTTGTAATTTATTCACAAGTTTTTTTAAACCAAAATGCTCTAAAAATAATCAACTGAAATATTTTTAATTAGTTATATAGAATTCAAAACTGTACATCATAACAGAAATCAAATTGATATTTGTTGAAGGAGGTGTAGCAGAGTAATTATGAGCAAGATTTAGTGATATTTTATAAGTGTATATTATGTCAAAACTTATCAAATTCTACAATTTAAACACGTGAAGTTTATTGTATATGAAATATACCTCAATAAACCTGCTAAAATATTGCAAACATTAGTACACTTCTCACTAAATACTTCATCATACATATTTATTAGAGTTCAAAATTTATTTGTTTTTGTTTTGAGACAAAATTACATACAATGAAGTATTAAAAATATTAAATGAACATTTGATGGGTTTTCACAAATACAGACACTTGTATAACCCTAATCTCTATGAAGATACAAAGTATTGCCATCACTTCTGATAGTTTCTTCATAATATTTTTTCTCATTCAGTGTCTCCTACATTAGCCTCCAAATCCCTCCACCCACCATGATCAGGCAACCACTCTTTTGATTTTTATTTTCATCATAGATTAGTTTTGCTAGAATTAGATTTGTATGTGTTCATTTTTTCTAGAACTTCGTATAGTGACATCATTAGTGTATATTCTTTGTATAAAGTATCTTTTACTTAGTGTAATTTTTTGGGGGGAGGGATTCATTCATGATGTTGTTTGAAGCATCAGTTCATTCCTTTTTATTGTAGAATATCATTCCACTATATGCATATACTTCCGTACGTTTATCCATATCCTAGTTATAGAAACCTGGGTTTTCCCAGTTTTTCACTATATTAAATAAAGCTGTTATTAATATTATTTAACAACTTTTTTGTCAATACATACTTTTAGGTCATAAGACATTGGTAGAACCTTTTTCAAAAGAGCAATTTATACTCCACCAATAGTTGAGAGTTCCAGTTCTGCATCCTCACCAACATTTGCTGCTTAATAATATCTCATTGTGACATAACTGGGCATTTCAGAGTCTACTTCACCAACACCCTGCATATCAGTTTCTAGATAGCACCTAGCTCATAGTTGGAAATTAGCAAAAAGCTGTCCTTCAGGAAGTGGAAAAATTGTGTTTTTAAAAAAAACTTTTAAATTATTTTTTATTTTAGAGAAAGAGAAAGAGAGCACAAGCAGGGGAGAGGAGCAGAGAGAGAGAGAGAGAGAGAGAGAATCCCACGCAAAGCTCCATGTTCAGCACAAGCCAGAACCAAGGCTGGATTCCATGACCCTGGGATCATGACCTACACCACTGACACTCAACCAACTGAGCCACCCAGGTGCCCCAGGTGATGTCTTTTACTGTGCAGTTTTCATGTAATCATCCCGAGTCATGGGCCTTTTTCTTGTTTTCTATTTCTAAAACATAATCCAAGTTCTGTGAGACAGTCTTGCTGATTCTCTCTTAAATTCTTCTCTCCTTACTCATGAGCATATTTAACTGAGTGATTATAACTACCGTGGACACACAATTTACATGCAGGTAACTAGTCACTAGGAACATTTGAATATTATAACAAGTAATACACAATTTTAATTGCTGGCTCTCTTCTCCAGAGACTCTTTCTTATTAGAGAGGACTGTGTCATGCACTAGTCAGTTTCAAAGAAAAGTGATATGTTTGTTTCCCTTTGAAAGCAATTTATATCTTTTGGGTACTCTGCAACAATATTATTGATTCCTCTTCAGGTTTTTTATTGTTTTTGTCTTAGTATGGTGGTGAGGTGATGGTTGTCATTTGGTCACCTTTGCCCCAGCTAGCATAGGAAAGTAGGAATCTCCTCCTCAGATTCCATCATTTTTAAGGGTTTTTTGAAGACTTCATGGGATTGATGAGGCCACAGAGGTGGGCCAGAGAATCAGCACAACCCACAAAAATGCCCATTATTGCCTAACAGGAAAACACAAGGACAATGCCCAACAAGGGCGTCTATTATAATGATGATAAACATAATGTCATTGTCCACACATGACCCATGCCAAACAGAAGTTGGAGTTACATAGCCATGTTACAATCCTAGTTTTAACCGCATGAATCTGTTTCCTCATCTAAAATCTGGCTTCAGAAATAATTGTTTCTCCAGATTAGCACGTGACTTAACCAAATAATGTATGTTAAGTGACCAACAAGGTCTCTGATACATTATAGTCAGTTAATACATGTTAGCTTTCCAGAGTCCCCTTGGAAGCTAACCATCCATTTTTCTTCTATAGCAATGTCAGGAGGTATATGTATATACTAGTTAGTAATCAGTGTCAGAACCTCATTATCAACATCACTCACTAGAATGGTACATTTCTTACCAAATATGAACTATTAATACATCATCATCTCTAAAAGTCCATAATTTACCTTGGGGTTCACTCTTCACATGATACATTCTATGGCTTTGGAAAACATGTATAATGATATGTTTTTATTATTATGGTGTAATATAGAATATTTTCACTGCCTTCCCCTCTTCCACTCAACCATTGACAACCACTGATCTTTTTATTGTCTCCATAGTTTTGTCTTTACAGAATGTCATATAGCTGGGATCATACAATATTATATACATATGTATACAATCATATGTAACCTTTTCAGATTGGGTTTATTTTACTTAGTAATAATTAATTTCTTGATATCTCATTTCTTTTTAGTTCTGGGTAGCTAATGGGTAATATTCCATTGTCTACATGTACCACACTGTTTATCTAATCACCTACTGAAAGACATCTTGGTTGCTTTCAAGTTTCTGGCAATTATGAATAAAGCTCCTATAAATAAAACTCTATAAAATAAGGCTACATTTGTGTGCAGGATTTTTGTGGACATGTTTTCATTTCTTTTGGGTGACTACCAAGGAACATGAGTAGTGGATCATATGGCAAAAGTAGGTTTTGTATGGTGAGAACTGTCTTCCAAACTGTCTTCCAAAGTGGCTGTACCATTTTGCATTCCTGTTAGCAAGGCATGAGAGTTCTTATTGCTCCACACCTTTGCCAGCATTTCAGGTTGTCAGTGTTCCAGATTTTGACTTTTCTAATAGGCATGTAGTAGTATCTCATTAGGTCAGACTTTCAAATGTACCTCACTTTTTGTGTGTGTGTGTATACCTCACTTTTTTTTCTGTCTCCTATCCTTTCCCTTACTCCATCACACTATTTCTTCAGGACAATTCCTCAGTAAATCACTTCCACAAGAATTCCCATCTCAAGCTCTAAGAAAGTTGGCCTAAGACTCATGGAATGCCAAAATTTAGTTCAAGGGGTGCCTGGGTGGCTCACTAGGTTAAGCATCTGACTTCAATTCAGGTCACAATCTCATGATCCATGAGTTTGAGCCCTGCATCAGGCTCTGTGCTGACAGCTCAGAGCCTGGAGCCTGCTTCAGATTCTGTCTCCTTCTTTCTCTGACCCTCCCCCATTTTCTCTCTCTCTCTCTCTCTCCCCCTCTCTCTCTCTCTCCAAATTAAATAAACATTAAAAAAAAGAAAAAAAGTCTAGTTCAAAAAGTAAGACTTCCAACAACTACATCAATATTTCCAAATATCTCAGTGTTTTGCCTTTAGTAGACAAAATACCTAGATACTCCTCTCAGCTTTGCCCATCAATGTTTGGCATTTTGTTTTAAAGAAGCCAAGAGAACAAGGAAAACTCACTTGACTTATCTTTCAAAACAGTTGATAGGATAGTTTCTTACAGCCCATCCAAGGGTGATGTGGTCATAGGCAGACACTGAGGGTGATTTCTATATATCTAAACTGTAGGCTTCTATTTGAGCAATTCTTGAGCTGAAAACCACAAATTGTCATGTATCATGTTGTGACTTTCATATTTCAAAATGTTCTCTGATTTTCCTCTTGATTTCTCCTTTGATTCATGGATTACTCACAAGGGTTTTACTTAGTTTACAAATATTTGGCAATTAAAAAATATGTTTATTCATTTTTGAGACAAAGAGAGAGAGTGAGTGAGCTGGGAAGGGCAGAGAGAGTGGGAGACACAGAATCCACGAAGCAGGCTCCAGGCTCTGAGCTGTCTGCACAGAGCCCGACGCAGGGCTTGAACCTATGAATCACGAGATGATGACCTGAGCTGAAGTCAGATGCTTAACTGACTGAGCCACCCAGGTGTCCCTATTTGGTGATTTTTGAAATATGTTGTTATTGATTTTTAATCTAATCCTATTGTGCTTAGAGAAATAACTGTGTAAGACTTTAGTACTGTTAAATTCACTAATAGCTATTTTACAACCCCAAATATGGTCTTTCTTGTTGAATGTTATATGAACACTTGGAAATAATGTGTCTTCTGTGGTTTTGGATAGAGTGGTCTATACATGTCAGGTTCTATTGGCTGATAGACTTGTTTAGGTCTTTTATATCACAATTATATGTCATTTTGTTCTATAAGTTACTGGGCAAAGAGTAGTTCAATTTCTTTCTCTCTCTCTTTTAAAGTTTACTTGTTTGAGAGAGAGAGAGAGAGAAAGAGAGAGAGAGAGAGAGAGAGAGACTCCTAACCAGACTCCAGACTGTCAGTATGGACCATGTCATGGGGCTCCATTCCACGAACTGTGAGATCATGACCTGCACCTAAATCAAGAATTGGACGCTTAACCAACTGAGCCATCCAGGCAATCCCAGGAGTATTTCAGTTCCTAAATATAACTGTGAATTTGTCTATTTCTCCTTTCACTCTTGTAAGGTTTTGTTTCATGTATTTTGAATCTCTGTTATTAGGTGTTTACACATTTAGAATTGTTATGTCTTCTTGACTTAGTTACTCCTTTACCATTAGAAAATATTTTTTAACTCCGCTAGGAGTCCTTTTACTTTGATCTACTTTGTTATTATCATAGCCACTTCATCTTTCTTATGTGCAATATTCCAATAGAATATCCTTCTCTACCCATTAGCTTCTGACATTCCTGTGGGTTTATATTGAAAGTGATTTTCTTACGGACAACATTTAACTGTGTCTTGGTTTCATCATCAATTATGACAATTTTTTTATTGAATGTTGAGACCACTTAGATTTAATATCCAATTTTTTACCAATATTTTTTAGATTAAAACTATTATTTTGTTCTACATCTTTTTGTGCGATATGTGCTATGCTTCATCTTTTTAAATTTTATTGCTTTATTAAAATTGAATATTTTTTTCACAATTCCACTTTATTATCACTGTTGGTTTATTGGTTCTAGTAGTTTATTTTCTTTGTGGTTTATTTTGGATAAGTTCTTTTGTTATATCTTCAAATTTATAAACATTATTTTTTACCTGTACTAATATACAGTTATCTTACCCAGTAAAATTTTCATTTCACATATTACTTTTTATTCTTAGATATTTCATGTGGTTCATTTTTATATATTTTTTTCTAATTATATCAATGTTTGCCTTAAAATTATTATATATATTGAACATGTTTATAATAGCTGTTTTAATATACTTACCTGCTTATTCCATGATGCTCATTTCTGGATCTATACATTAATTGAGTTTTTTCATCTGATTATAGGTCACATTTTCCTGATTTTTGCCTATAATAATTTTTGATTGATGACTGGAATTTTTACATTTTTGATTACTGAATTTCATGGTAGTCCTTAAAAAAGTGGTGGACTTTGTTCTCACAGGTAATCCAGTTACTTGTATCTCAGTTTGATTTTCTCAGATCTTGCTTTTTTTAATTTCTAAAACAAATATCAAGAAAGATTTCTTGGCTCAGAGAGGAAGATGGTGGCATAGGAGACTGGGCTCACCTTGTCCTGCTGATCGCTTAGATTCCACCCACATCTGCCTAAATAACCCAGAAAACACCAGAGGACTAGCAGAATGGACTCTCTAGAGCCGAGAATATACAAGAGGCCCACAAAATAGGATAGGAAGGGTAGAGAGGCAGTGCATGTTACACTGACTGGGGGGAGGGAGCCAGGACGGTGGAAGGACAACCAACCCTGCAAGGCAGGGCCCCCAAAGTCTGGCTTGCAAAAGCAGAGAGTTCGCACTCCGTTAGTTCTGACAGCCAGCAGGACTTAACATTGGGAATGTAAAAAGTAAACAGCTCTGCTCTCAGAGAGCAGAAAAGGCAAGACGATGCCGAGAGATTGTTATTCAGCCCTGGAAGACTGAGCTCAGCTTGGTAGGGGAACAAAGGCTCTAGGCAAGCACCATTCCCCTCTCCCATACCCCAGCTGAAATTCCAAAAGGAGCCAGCTCCTGTCACCGAACTTGCTTGTACCGCTAAAATGGACAACGCTGTGCTTCTGTGGATCTATCCCTCCAACAGGCCTGCCTCCCTTCCAGTGATGCAGGGCTCCTCCCGCAGGGGATCACTGATGGCAAAGCAAGTTAAGCCTACCCCTCCCGCCCCTGTGCACCTTACAAATCCACCCCTGCTAATACACCCTTGGCCAGATCCCATCAAAGCAGCACCACAAGCCTGGCAGTATACAAGTAGCCCAGACAGGGGACACACCACTCCATAGTGAGTTCTGCCCCTGGAAGAGGGGAAGATAAGGTACACACCAATCTGACTGTGGCCCCAGCAGTGGCCTGGGGGAAGACATCTGGTCTGACTGCAGCCCCACCCACAAACACAAGTTACCCTGAACACCCCAGGGGAAGTGCCTTGCGATTTGGAGTTACTGCAGGGACTACCCAAAATGATGAAATGGAAGAATTCTCCACAAAAGAAACTCCAGGAAGTAGTGACAGCTAACAAATTGATCAAAAACGATGTAAGCAATAATGGAACAAGAATTTAGAATAATAGTCACAAAATTAATCGCTGGGCTTGAAAAAGCATAGAGAACAGCAGAGAATCTATTGCTAAAGAGATCAAGGGACTCAAAAATAGTCATGAGGAGCTAAAAAATTCTACAAATCAGGTGCAAAATAAAATGGAGGCGACCACAGCACAGAATGAAGAGGCAGAGGAGAGAATAGGTGAATTAGAAGATAAAATTGTGGGGAAAAAGGACTCTGAGAAAAAGAGAGATAAAAGAAATCCAGGAGAATGAGGGGATAATTAGAGAACTAAGTGACTCAAACAGAACAATATCTGTATCACAGGAATTCCAGAAGAAGAAGAGAGAGAGAAAGGGGCTGAAAGTGTACTTCAACAAATCATAGTTGAGAACTTCCCTGATCTGGGGAAGGAAAAAGACATTGAAATCCAAGAGGCACAGAGAACTCCCTTTAGATGTAATTTGAATTGATCTGCATGACATATCATAATGAAACTGGCAAAAAAGAACAAGAAAAAAGAGAAAATTCTGAAAGTAGCTAGGGATACACAGGCTCTAACTTACAAAGGTAGTCACATAATAATAGTAGCAGATCTATCTACTGAAACATGGCAGACCAGAAAGGAATGGCAGGGAATCTTCACTGTGATGAACAGAAAAAATATGCAGCTGAGAATCATTTATCCAACAAGTCTGTCATTCAGAATAGGAGAGATAAAGGTCTTCCCAAACAAAAACTGAAGGTATTCATCACCACTAAGCCAGTCCTACAAGACATTCTAAGGGAGATTCTGTGAGTGAAATGTTGCAAGGACCACAAAGTACCAGAGGCATCACTACAAGCACGAAACCTACAGACATCACAATGACTCTAAACCCATATCTTTCTATATAACACTGAATGTAAATGGGCTAAATGCTCCAACCAAAAGACATAGGGTATAAGAATGGATAAAAAAACAAGACCCATCTATTTGCTGTCTAGAGAAGACTCATTTTAGACCTGAGGACACCTTCACATTGAAAGTGAGGGGATGGAGAACTATCTATCATGCTACTGGAAGTCAAAAGAAAGCTGTAGTAGCCATATTTATATGAGACAAACTAGACTTTAAATTAAAGACTGTAACAAGGGATGAAGAAAGGCATTATATAATAATTACAGGGTCTATCCATCAGGAAGAGTTAACAATAAATGTCTCTGCACTGAATATGGAAGCCCCCAAATATAAAACAATTAATCACAAACATAAACAACCTTATTGATAAGAATGTGGGAACTACCAGGGACTTTAATACACCACTTACAACAATGGATCGATCATCTAGACACAGAATCAATAAAAACACAGGGTCCCTGAATTATACATTGGATCAGATGGACTTGACAGATATATTTAGAACTCTGCATAAAAGAATTGAGAGCATACCATGCACACTATCAGACCACAATACTGTGAAACTTGAAATCAACCACAGGAAAAACTGGAAAACCTCCAAAAGCATGGAGGTTAAAGAACACCCTAATAAAGATTTAATGGGTCAACCAGGCAATTAGAGAAGAAATTTAAATATATATATGTATAAATATGTATGTGTGTGTGTGTATATATATATATGGAAACAAATGAAAATGAAAATATAACAACCCAAACACTTTGGGATGCAGCGAAGGCAGTCCTGAGAGGAAAATACATCACAATCCAGGCCTATCTCAAAAAACAAGAAAAATCCCAAATACAAAATCTAATAGCACACTTAAAGGAAACAGAAGCAGAACAGCAAAATTCCTCAAACAGCAGATCAATGAAACCAAGTGTTGGTTTTTGAAAAAAAAAACAAAAAACAAAAAACAAAATTGATAAACCTCTAGCCAGGCTTCTCAAAAAGAAAAGGCAGATAACCCAAATAGATAAAATCTTGAATGAAAATGGAATTATTACAACCAATCCCTCAAAATACAAGCAATTATCAGGGAATACTATTAAAAAATATATGTCAACAAACTGGACAACCTGCAAGAAATGGACAAATTCCTAAGCACCCACACACTTCCAAAACTCAAACAGGAAGAAATAGAAAACTTGAACAGACCCATAACCAGTGAAAAAAGTGAATCAGTTATCAAAAATCTCCCAACAAATAGGAGTCCAGGACCAGATGGCTTCCCTGGGGAATTCTACCAGACATTTAAAGCACAGATAATACCTACCCTTATCATCAACAACATATAAAAAGAATTATTCACCATGATCAAGTGGTATTCATTCCTGGGATGCAGGGCTGGTTCAACAATCGCAAATCCATCAATGTGATGTATCACATTAATAAAAGAAAAGATGAGAACCATATGATCCTGTCAATCGATGCAGAAAAAGCATTTGACAAAATTCAGCATCTTTTCTTAGTAAAAACCCTCGAGAAAGTCGGGATAGAAGGAACATACTTAAACATCATAAAAGACATTTATGAAAAGCCCACAGCTAACATCATCCTCAATGGGGAAAAACTGAGAGCTTTTTCCCTGAGATCAGGAACACGACAGGGATGCCCACTCTCACCGCTGTTGTTTAACATAGTGTTGGAAGTGCTACCATCAGCAATCAGACAACAAAAGGAAATCAAAGGCATCAAAATTGGCAAAGATGAAGTCAAGCTTTCACTTTTTGCAGATGACATGATATTATACATGGAAAACCCGATAGACTCCACCAGAAGTCTGCTAGAATTGATACATGAATTCAGCAAAGTCACAGGATACAAAATCAATGTACAGAAATCAGTTGTATTCTTATACACTAATAATGAAGCAACAGAAAGACAAATAAAGAAACTGATCCCATTCACAATTGCACCAAGAATCAGAAAATACCTAGGAATAAACCTAACCAATGTTGCAAAAGAGCTGTATGCTGAAAACTATAGAAAGCTTATGAAGGAAGTTGAAGAAGATATAAAGAAATGGAAAGGCATTCCGTGCTCATGGATTGGAAGAATAAATATGGTTAAAATGTCAACACTACCCAAAGCTATCTACACATTCAATGCAATCCCAATCAAAATTACACCAGCAGTTTTCTCGAAGCTAGAACAAAAAATCTTAAATTTGCACGGAACCATAAAAGATCTCAAAAAGCCAAAATAATATTGAAGAAGACCAAAGAGGGAGGCATCACAATCCCAGATTTGAGCCTCTACTACAAAGCTGTGATCATCAAAACAGCATGGTATTGGCACAAAAACAGACACATAGACCAATGGAATAGAATGGAGACTCCAGAATTGGACCCACAAAAGTATGGCCAACTCATCTTTGACAAAGCAGGAAAAAACATCCAATGGAAAAAAGACAGTCCCTTTAACAAATGGTGTTGGGAGAACTGGGCAGAAACATGAAGAAGAATGAAACTAGACCACTTTCTTACACACACACAAAAAAAATCCCTCAAAATGGATGAAGGACCTGAATGTGAGACAGGAAACCATCAAAACCCTAGAGGAGATAGCAGGATAAAACCTCTCTGGCCTCAGCTGCAGAAATTTCTTACTTGACACATCTCCAAAGGCAAGGGAAGTAAAAGCAAAAATGAACTATTGGGACCTCATGAAGACAAAAAGTTTCTGCACAGCAAAGGAAACAATCAACAAAACTAAAAGGCAACCAATGGAATGGGAAAAAATATTTACAAATCAAATATCAGACAAAGGGCTAGTGTCCAAAATCTACAAGGAACTCACCAAACTCCACACCCAAAAAACAAATGATTCAGTGAAAAAATGGGCAGAAAACATGAATAGACACTTCTCTAAAGAAAACATCCAAATGGTGAACAGGCACATGAAAAGATGCTCAATGTCACTCCTCATCAGGGAAATACAAATCAAAACCACACTCCGATACTACCTCACGCCACTCAGAGTGGCTAAAATGAACAAGTCAGGAGACTATAGATGCTGCAGAGGATGTAGAGAAATGGGAACCCTCTTGCACTGTTGGGGGAATGCAAACTGGTGCAGCCGCTCTGGAAAACAGTGTGGAGGTTCCTCAAAACATTAAAAGTCGATCTACCCTATGACCCAGCAATAGCACTGCTAGGAATTTACCCAAGGGATACAGAAGTGCTGATGCATAGGGGCACTTTTACCCCCAATGTTTATAGGAGCACTTTCAACAATTGCCAAATTATGGAAAGAGCCTAAATGTCCATCAACTGATGAATGGATAAAGAATTTGTGGTTTATATACACAATGGAATACTACGTGGCAATGAGAAAGAATGAAATATGGCCTTTTGTAGCAATGTGGATGGAACTGGAGAGTGTTATGCTAAGTGAAATAAGTCATACAGAGAAAGGCAGATACCATATGTTTTCACTCTTATGTGGATCCTGAGATACTTAACAGAAGACCATGGTGGCGGAAGGAAAAAAAAGTTAGAGAGTGAGGGAAGGACCATAAGAGACTCTAAAACTGAGAACAAACTGAGGGTTGATGGGGGGTGGGAAGGATGGAAGGGTGGGTGATGGGTATTGAGGAGGGCACCTGTTGGGATGAGCACTGGGTGTTGTATGGAAACCAATTTGACAATAAATTTCATATTAAAAATAAAGAAACATTTCTTCCAGTGAAGATTACATGTATTTAATGAAATTTCTTCAATATGGCTGGTTGGGATTTGAACCATGTTTAGTCCTATGTAAGGTGTGGGAAATTTGCACCTTATAAGTTCCTTTGTGAGTGAACTAGGTAAACAAGAGTAAGTGTACACTTACCTTGATGAGCACTGAGTAATGTGTAGAATCATTCAATCACTATATTGCATACCTGAAACTAACATAACACTGTTGGTTAATTATACTATAATTAAAAAAAAAGAAGGTATAAATCCTTTTTCCTAGGAAGTTCTTATTTTTGTATTTTTTATTTTCGTTTTGCCTAGACTCATGGTGTTTTTCACCCTATGGATATGTAGTTTGGTATTTAGCCAAATGCTCAAGAGGAACACTATGCAGACTTCTGGGGTTATTTCTCTGCATAGCTTCTTCCTTCTGGTACTCTGCTCTGCAAATTTTGGGTGCCCTGGTCTCCCCAAACTCTGATCTCTGTCTTGTCAGTATAGTGAGTCTTTCAGGCTCTGTTAGGTTTCATCTCCTTGCACTACAGTCCTGAAATTCTCCCTAGATAGAAAGCCAGGTGATTGTAGGCTCACCTCCTGTGTCTCCCATCTAAGGAATCAGCCATCTATTGTTTGTTGTACAGTGCATGAAATTAGTTGTTTTGTATATTTTGTGTAGTTGTATAGATTTGCATGTGAATATTAAGTCCAAAGTCTGTAAGATACTTTTAAAGAAAGAACAATGACCTTCAATTTAAAAAACATGTGTTCTAGTCCCAATTTGTTCACAAAAGAGGTGTGTTACTTTTTTCTCTAAGCATAGATGTCCCATCTCAGGAGGCCTTCCCTGATCTCACCAGCTATGCTTAGTACCTCTGTTATGTGCTTGCCTAGTACTATAAATTTTCTGTTTGGTATCCCTATTGCACTTGTAATTACGCAATGTCTGTCTTCCCTGAGAGACTGTAAGTTCCTAGAGAGCAGAAGATATGATATCTATTTTGTTCACTATTCTGTGTGCAAAGCCTAAACAGGACCTTGAACATAGACTCTCAACAATTATTAATAGGATAAAAATGTGTACATTAAAAAATAAGTTTATAGTATAAATTATTATTACCAACTCAGTAACCTTGGAACATCTCATGGAACCTGTGTACCTCAGTTTCCCTTATCCGGAAATTGAAGAGATTATTGGATGTTATCAAGGTCCCTTACACTTCAAAACTTTGTTTCTTTGATTCTTTTTGATTTTCACATTATCTGGAAAGGAAGAAAACATAATTAATCATTTTAATTCTAATAGTATAAGTGAGAAAATATTTTCAAGGAGATTAACCAATATGTCTAAGTTTGCACAGCTAATTAGGAGAAAAACTGAGACTTAAATCCATTTGGCAATCAATCATACTCCATTTTGAAACATACCTTCTACTCTAACTTAATCCATCACGTTTTTTCCGTGTATTTATGTCTTGCTTTCTCACTTAGATTGTGAACTTCTTGAAGGCCAGAAGTATGTATTATATATTTTTGGAATTTCCCCAAATTATTGCATATGACCTACAGAGCATAGTGGATGTTTTTTCTTTGATTTTATTCTCTAAGAAATTTAAGCTTGGGCTGCACATATAGAAATATTCCTCCTTAAAATGTCTCTGTACCTTATGCTCCATATAGGACATATCCTGAGGTAAGCGATCAGTGATTAAAGCTGGTTGTTAGACAAATGAATAGCTGATATAGCAGTGTTCCAGACTCTGAACCCCTTACACAGAAATCTTCCAGCCTCAAGGCTGCAACACCACAGTCTAGGTTCTATCCAGAAGAATGGTGCTTGGAAGTCTATGTATAGGTGTATGAAATTCACCCATCCTAACTTCTTCCTCCTCTTCTGGTCTTTATTGCATTCTCTATCTTGGCACCAGATTAATTTTTCTCAAAACTTTACATAATCAGATATTAAAACCCCATATGTTTCTTAGGATAGAGAAAGAACATAAATGTGTAAATTTGCTCTTATAAAACAATAGCGTGATTCCTATAGCAAACTGGTGATGAGCAGGCCCTAACTATAGAGAATAAGTTAATTTTTAAATGATAACAAAATATTTCCTTGAGTTAATAAAACATCTGTACATTGACCTCAGCCTGAGGTCTCTGAATTGTGCCCCTATTGTGTTTTATATCATGACTGTGCTCAAATGTCTTGAATATCTTCTACATAGCTTTATGGAAATATCCATATCTCTCTGGAATCTGGGCACACAAGGTCTTCAGTTGCTGATCCCAACTTGCCTTCCCAGTTTCTTATCCCCTCTGCTTCTGTGTATCATCCCACATTCCTGTTCAATTCTGCTATTGACTATTCCTCCAAGTAGGCAGCACTTTGCCATCTTATTCTGCTCATGTCATTCCTTTTGTTTGCAATATCCTTTCAGAGCCTTGTGTACTGGAATATGACTGTTGGAAACCAGGACCTGTCTCAGCTACACCCTTCACAATTAGGCTTTTCTAATGACTCCTGCATAATGTATGTCCACATGTACCTTATATTTGCATAAAGAACTTTCATTTAATCATTGAAGCCATTTTATGTATTTTTACCACCAATTTGCATGTGAGGAAATAAAAAACATTGAAAGCTAAGTGAGTTGACTAAAGCTGTGTAGTTATCATCTTAACAAATAACCTTTCTACGAAATTTTGCCTGGGCTTGCATACCCAGTATTTGTATACCTGTGTACATTTAGTATTAATTTTAAAATTCTTTATGAGCATGTGCCTTTCCTTTTCAATTTTTTATACAAACCTAGAACATCTTACAGTGTTTGGATCATAGTAGAAGATCAGTGAACATTCAAGATTTGAATTGAGTTTATGCTTAGAGTGTGTGTGTGTGGGGGGGGGGGTGTGGTGAACAGAGAACAGCATCTACAGCAACATGTGAATGACAAAAAGAAAGAGGGCCTTTTATTTTTTTTTATTTTTTTTTCAACGTTTATTTTTTTGGGACAGAGACAGAGCATGAACGGGGGAGGGGCAGAGAGAGAGGGAGACACAGAATCGGAAACAGGCTCCAGGCTCTGAGCCATCAGCCCAGAGCCCGACGCGGGGCTCGAACTCACGGACCGCGAGATCGTGACCTGGCTGAAGTCGGACGCTTAACTGACTGCGCCACCCAGGCGCCCCGAAAGAGGGCCTTTTAAGCCTAGGGATATGTTTCAGATAACACACTGTCATTATTTCCACCAAATTGGGCATTGACAATTAAAACTGACATGACTGATTTCCTCTAAACGGATTTTTTAAAAATATTTAATTTCTTCATTGATGGTGACTACCTGCCACCACTGATCTATTTCTATCTTTAAATCACCACTGGATCCACCCCTTTTCTTGTTAATCTGACTGAATGCAAATCAACCCTTCAATAGAAACTTTGCTGATGCACTTGATGGCATTGATATCATGGTTTCCTAAGCAAAAATGAATCTGATTTGCAAAAGTTCTAAGGAAAAAAGACATTAGAAAGATTGTATTGTGTGCCTGAACACACATACACACAAGTGTCCATGCACACCTAATTGTCACTTGTTTGTTTCGTTTTTTTTTTCCGGAAGATATCAATAACAAAATTCCACAGCAGTATCAGTGACATGACTCCCAGATGATGAAATGGTTTCCATGGAAATGATTTAGCAAGTTTGCAAAAATAACTTGTCCTGTACATGAGAAAAAGTGAAATAATAGGTTGAATCCCATGGGATCTCAACCCCACTGTTAATTTAGCCTATGAGCATCTGGAACATGGCTTGGGTAGTAGCAGGAGTTTAGGAAAAAGATCTATTACAGACATGTTCTGTGGGAGAGCCAAGAAATCTGCATTCTTAAAGCTGTGAGCTTTCTGGGTCTAGACATTTCACCTTAACAGTCATGATTATTATCATTTTTTGTACTTATTACGCACTATATAGCAGCTTTAAATACATTAACTCATCTAAATCTCACAAGAACTTTAAGCATGAGGTAAGTGTTATTAGGTCCTTTCTATAGTTAAAGAAGCTTTGGCTAATATTGATTGTGTGAGTTAACTAAGATCTTTCACTATCAACATAGTAGTTACAAGTAGAACCCAAGTCAATAAACCCTGCTTTATTGACTCAGGGCCTTGCACAGTGCATTATTTCTGACAGATATTCAGATGAATGAATGCATCTAGCAATAAATAAGTGAGGATAGAAAGATGTTGATTAAAAGCTTGTTAACTGTCAAGTGTCTTCTTAAGGCTGGGGCAGATTATGGGACTCACACCATAGATTTATCAGACATTCATGCTAAAAGTCTTACTAAGTAAATTGCTTAACCAAATCTCTCTAGTACCTACATAGGATATTGGTTGACAGCCCTGGGAGAACAATATACTTAGGTCAGGAAATGCTGAACCATTCAACCTTAATTCAGAAGCGCATGGAGACATAGTTTCCCCCCACCAGAAGCTCCATACAAGGACCCTGGATTCTCTTGGCCACTGGATCTAATTTAACTCAGTCCCCTTTTCTGGCTCCAGCTCAGCCTCAGCCAGATAGAAGATATTTCTGAACATGTAGGATGGTTTAGGAGCTGTTAACTTCTAGATAACAGAAGTGCTGAGTGGGTCTTCAAATACTATATTAGAAGGACTAATGGGAAGATACATTTTCAGCAACTATGAGTTCTTCCTGGGAGATGAGGATTTTTTAAAAAGCCCTCTTTGCTTTGTCTAGATGTTAATAAACACTTATTTTTCTCAGCCATGGTCTTTCAGTCAAATCACTATGCCCAAGGATATCAAAGAGACCTATCACCCAGACTAGACATAGTCTTGCCAAATAGGATGTACAGGGCTCTCTGACTATTTCTCTTCTTCAGCCACAGGAGGTACAAATTTATGTTCCTTATGGAAAAAAGACTAGGGGCCCAGTTACAGAAGTACAAAACAGGGGGGAAGACCTGGTGTCCACCCATCAGAGCAGTGGATGAGCATCCTTCCAGCTTCTCTCTGTGACTCCTGTCACTGCAATTTATTCTAGACAGCCACAACTCACAGTCATCACCCAAGATGTGATAAAGAGGACTGGGAACAGCTCTAAAGAAGGGCAGCTGCAAGGCCCAGGAGGGCTAGTACCTGCCTTTTGAAAGAATAGTAGAGAAAAGCCTCAGGATGCAGGGGGCACATAGACTGGCTCCAATGTGGTCTACTCTTTCATCTCTGGCACAGCTGTTGGTTTATGGATCCTAGGTGGAAGAGAAACAGAACCATTATTTCTGATATTTCATAGTATAAAAATCAGGGAAGAATTTTCACCTGTGCTATGTGCAAAGTTCTGATGAGGTTCTTTTTATCAAGTCTCTCCCCTAGAGACTCATAAACTCTGTGGTGGATGGACATATAAAAACTGAATATTTTTAAAGACCTAAATATAGGACTTGAAACCACAAAATTCCTAAAAGAAAACCTAGACAGTAATCTCTTGGACATTGGCCTTACCAAAAATTTTCTGACTGTGTTTCCTCAGGCAAGGGGGAAAAAAAATAAACTATTGGAACTATATCAAGCAAAAAACGTTTTTCACAGCAAAGGAAACTGTCTATAACAAAAAGACAACCTACTGAATGGGAAAGGGTATTTACAAATAATATATCTCATAAGGGATTAATATCTAAAATATGTAAAGAATACATACAACTCAAAACCAAAACCAAAACACACACACATACACACACACACACACACACACACACGAAAACATTCTCAACATCACTAATTGTCAGGGGAGCACAAATCAAAACCACAATGACATATAACCTCATATATGTAGGACGGGGGGCCTGGGATATGACAACTCACCACGTCCACACAGAAAAAGGCTTAGTTCTTTGTGGAAGCAGGGTGGGCAGGACTTTCTTTTTTTTTAAGACTTTATTTCATTTACTATATTAATTATAGATCTAGTAATGACATTTCAGACATAGAACTGTGCCTTAGGGATAAAATAGTCCCCTATTTGAAACACTTCATTGTATTTCTAAAGGGAAACAAAGTTGGACTCCAAACAACTCACAGAGTGTCTTAAAAAATAGAATTCTCTCTTGGAGCAGCACAAACAGTGGTGAAAACATGGTGCTGAAATTTCCAGGTCCTAAAAGAACTCTTGGAAAGATGGATGAGGGAGAGCCAGCACCATCTTCCAACTATGGCTGCATTTTTAGGCCAGACCTGGGAAAAGTAGTTATTTTCTGTAGACTTTTTTGCCCCAAATTTGCAACCTTAAGTGCTGATAAGTTTTAGAAGTGTCAGGATATCTGTGAATCACCAGATCTTGAAAAAAGTATTCATTTTTCACACCATCCTTAGGTATCTACCTGGCAAAATAAGCTAATGAGGAAGGTTGGTCATGCTTCCTATAGGATTTAAGACATATGCTCATTTCTAAGAGTGAGGGAAAGATGATCTTGTGATGGCTTTATGTAAAGATTAAATAAATCTATCAGCCTACAAGGCCTGAATCATGAATCCCTATAGGGGAAAAATGTCTTTTCTGTTTATAGATGTCCTGGAAATGACCTTTGCTATATTATGCCTTGAGAACTTCCCAACCTTGCTAAATTTCTTACTCAGGGAGCATTTTTTAAGTGTGTTCCAATCATGTTGATTTTATTTCATGGCAGGAACCAGGTCTTCTCTAAGGTACTGAGTGGGATGAGTTTGGGCAAGGATTCAGGTGAATAAAATAACTGATATTTGGAATGTGAATGAATCTTCATCCCAGAAGAGGGTTTTTTGTTTGTATTTTTTTAGCTTTTTTGGAAACCTGGTATTCAAGATGGACACCTGACAGGAAGTGACTGGCACAGGCTGATGTTCAGAGGAGAGGAAGGAGAGAGGCAGACCAAGATGAAATCAGGAGGATATGAGACAAAGACAGGTATGGGGTGATGAGAAAGGTAAAATGAAAAGTGAAGATAAGAATGGGGAAGACAAGAAGTGGAAGAACAAAGAGGGAAATAAAAGAGAAAAAGGAATAAAAGGATTAAAAAGTATATGTGCATGGAGGAGTGGAGGGGAATTAGGGAGAGAAAAGGGACACAAAGTATATTGCAGTGAGAGAATGGAAAGAAAAAACACAGTGCAAGAGAAAGCCTGCAAAACACAGAGAGAAGTGAGTATAAAGACAGAGAGCAAGGGAGTCATACCTGAGAGCTTAGTGGAAGAAAAGCAGCTAGCACATGAAAGAGACCTCAGTGAGCAGAGATGGAAGGATGTTGGCTGGGCCAGAGAGAACTGTGTCTTCTCTTTCCTCTGATGCCCCCCACACTTACCCCATCTCAGGACTCCATAGCTGAGTTTGATGGTGAGGTGAAAATAAATGGTAATTCCTCCTATTTCTGGTCTAGTGCCAGCCCCAGCCCCAAGCTTTATGCTAGGTGGCCAGACTGCAGTGTGATTAACAAACCTAGAGGCTGTTATTCCAACTTTGGTGTTTCTCTAGCATAGGTTAAAAAAAAAGTCAATCCCTTCATGAAATTGAATTGTGACTACCTTGTTGAGATGACTGTGCCCTCCTTATACGCTGAGGCTCTGAGCCTGGGCACACTGTGTTAGTAGTACACTTGAATAGCAAAGACACTTTGTTCTTGGAAGAGGTTCACTTTGGTTTCCTCTCTTAACCTGCCTGTTAGGGCTAAATGTTTAGCATTATAGGAAGATGTTGGCTGTGACAGTAATATTGCCCTTAGAGCCAGAGCTCATGATAGGGACAAAGGCCTTAGGAGAGGTACTGGGGGGAACCATGATGTAAGACAATGTGCTCCAAATGCTTCCACACCAGCAGGTCCAGATCTACAAAGCCACTGGGACTCAGCATTAATCATGGTGCATGAGTAGAAAGGGTCATTAATAAGAAGGCATAAGCCTGATTATCAACTCAGACAGGCATGAAAATTCTTGTTCGAAACTCACCAAAGTTTTCTCTCATTAGCATTGTGCTTCTTGAGGAGAACTGCAGTCTGATAATACAAATTGGCAGGGACCAGACTCTGTCTAAAAAGAAGAACCTCAGGCTGGGGTTGGAGATTCTAGAGGTCATCAGATCCAGTCTACTGCCTCCAACTGGACCCCATGCCCCGGGGCTGGGAAGGTGAAGTGGGGAGGCTGGAGCTCCCAGAAAGAAATCCCTCTGTTGCAAGCTTACCAGGCAATTTTGTCCCATGAAATAATAATCTTGGTTATAATTACAGAGATCTAAATATTAGGAGAATTTCAGAGGTCAGTTCTTTCTGGATGTGTCTTTAGAAAACCCATATAATGGGGCGCCTGGGGGCTCAGTCGGTTAAGCGGCCGACTTTGGCTCAGGTCATGATCTCGCGGTCCGTGAGTTCGAGCCCAGCGTCGGGCTCTGTACTGACAGCTCAGAGCCTGGAGCCTGTTTCAGATTCTATGTCCCCCTCTCTCTGACCCTCCCTGTTCATGCTGTGTCTCCCTGTCTTAGAAATAAATGAAACGTTAAGAAAATTTAGAAAACCCATATTTGAGGTTAAGTTCTTCCTTTCACCAGTGGGATAAGTTTTTAAAATAATTCAATCTCTCTAAGCCTCAGTTTTTTCACCTGTAAAGTAGCATGTTGATGCTCGCTCTATAAACTCACTGTGTAAATTAAGGGCAACATAGAGACAATGTCAACACCCTTCTGGTATATAATTGGCCACAATACATAAACACTTTACCATTACTATCTGTAAAGAACCTGATAGTCTGAAAAAAATTCATCAAAAAACACATTCCATTAGCTCAGATAATCAGGAAGGAATAATTCTTTCATAAAGAAATACTGTTTTGGATTATGTTGCATTTACAGGTACCCTTCCATCCCCATCCTAAGTGTTTCCACATAATCTGTAGCTCAACCTGCCTCAGGCAGGACCTAAGTAAACTATGTGGTCAGGAAGAGGTCCTTAGTCATAAGGCTGCAGAGGCAGCCTACAAAGGCAGAAGAGCTCATTCTTCCACCCCCTCCTCACTTGAGTGACTAAAATTGAGTCAGCAGAATTCAACAGATCAGGACCAGTAGTGTCATCCTGCAACTTCATTACCTTGTAAGAGATAATGGCAACTCCAGATCCCAGAGGCAATTACCAAACTATAACACATCATTCATGAAAAACCACACATATCCTCCCCCTTCTTAAGCTGACCCTCTGCCACCTTCCCTCAGTGCAGAACATACCCTTTAGAGAGAGGCTTTCAGCCCAGGACTACAGTGAACCTCCCTTCTCAGCCACTTCTTTAATTTTTTAATGTTTATTTATTTTGAGAGAGATATAGAGTGCAAGTAGGGGAGAGGCAGAGAGAGAGGGAGACACAGAATCTAACGCAGGCTCCAGGCTCTGAGCTGTCAACACAGAGTCCAATGCGGGGCTCAAACTAATGGACTACAAGATCATGACCTGAGCTGAAGCCAGATGCTTAACCGAGACATCTAGGTGCCCCTTTTTCAGCCACTTCTTAATCACCAACAGGCATAGCTGCTCTCTCTGTCATAGAGTGTGAAAAATCATTTAGAGCATAATTGCATGTCAAGGGCCTACCAATAATGAGATATTACCTTTGCAAAATAATGTAATTTATTGTCTTAAGGATGTAAACTACATTAAGGGCTAGGATGCAGTGCCTCATGAATAACTAAATCTCAGACACTGTCAGGGATCGGGACTATTTCCCTTTCATGTATGCTTCTTGTAGATTGGCTTCTGTCCCTCAGACATACATCTCCCACATGGCTGAATTCAACCTGGCCCTTGGATATGTGCCACTAGGTGTGACAAAAACTTTTTTCACCAGTGAGGTACAGAGGCTAACTCTTTTATGTCTCAAGTTGAAGAGAAAGAAAGAAGAAAGAGAAGAAAAAGAAGAAGAAAGAAAGAAGAAAGAAAGAAAGAAAAAGAAAAGAAAGAAAAGAAAGAAAGAAAAAGAAAAAGAAAGAAAGAAAAGAAAAAAGAAAGAAAAAAAAAAAAAAAAAAAAAAAAAAAAAAAAAAAAAGAAAGAAAAAAAAAAAAAAAAGAAAAAAAAGAAAAGAAAAGAAAAGAAAAGGTCTCCAACCTATCCAGCTTAGGTCAAGGGTCTGCTTTTAAACCAATGACTGTGTCCAGAGAAGCTGGGTCAATAAAAGTATAACAGCTCTCTTGGAAACCAGTGTTGGAGTGATGGGAGAGAGATTTACTGCAAGTAGGAGGGAAGAAAGTAAAGTGCACTTTTCTGGATACACAAAGACAAAGCAAAAGATATCTATTGTGATAGTGCAGTGATTTTCAGAAGCTGATCTAATGAAGATAGTTGCCCTTAAAGTCAGACCACCCTAAATAGGATTTTTTTTCTTCTTTGTCTGCCCTCTCTATTTCTCCATTGCAATCACAGAAGCTTAATTTCTATGTATTCACTCAGTGTTGATATTGGGTAAATTGGAAGAAAGGGATACTAAGTAACTCACCAACTGAATACAGAGCCACTCTGACTTTGCAAGTTCATCCTCTCCTATTTAAACCTTAATGACTGAGGCTCTTCAAAGCTGAACTCTAGGCCCCCTTTTTTTCTCACTTGTCTAAACCCTTTATTGAGAATATCATACAAGTCATTATATTCATTATAAATATATGTAAATGACACACATATATTTTTTGGTACACAATTTTTTTCTGAGCTCTAGACATATATTCAAGCACCTTCGTGATCTCCCTCCATGAATGTTTCTAAAGTGCATCAAACTCATCATGTAGAAACTTCCTGATCTTCACCAAATTCTCTAATTCTGGTCATCCTTCACGGTGACCTAACAAATTAAATATAATTATTTTTAATCCAATGACATGAAACTGAAGACTTCTTCTCCTTTAGCCCCCATGTCTAATTCATTACCAAGACATTTACTAATTAAACATTTCTTGAAGATATTAATTTCTCTATGTATCAAACACAATTTTAGTCCAAGCTAGAATTGTCTTCCCGAAATGCTAAAATAGCCTTTATTTCATCTAATGTCCAACATTCCCACCTGCAGCAAAAGTGATCTGTTCAAAACTAAATAAAATTGGGGCGCCTGGGTGGCTCAGTCGGTTGAGCATCCCACTTCGGCTCAGGTCATGATCTTGCAGTCTGTGAGTTCGAGCCCCACATAGGGCTCTGTGCTGACAGCTCAGAGCCTGGAGCCTGTTTCAGATTCTGTGTCTCCCTCTCTCTCTGCCCCTCCCCCGCTCATGCTCTGTCTCTCTCTCTCTCTGTCTCTGTCAAAAATAAATAAACATAAAAAAATTAAAAAAACTAAATAAAATTACTTTACTTACATTATTAAAAACTTAAATTCTCCCATTAATCTGAGGAAAAGGCTAAAAAATGTTTTATGTTGCCTCTGAGGCAAGTAAAAGTATAGATGGAGCCTCATATAGATTCAACTGCATTGAGTCCTGAATGACCCTCAATGACAATGTTAGCATCAAGGCAGCAGAAAACATTTGGGATATACGACATTTGTCTTACTTGGCCTATATTCAGAGGATATGGGAGGTTTTGATTTTTGTGCATCTACCCATTAATCAGTAGTACTATATAAAATATGTAAAGCATGGTTTCAGGTTAATCATAAGAACAACGGATCCTCAAAAACTGACAAACATGAAATGATCATAATAATAAGATTTTCAGAGGTAAATAAAAAATAACTCAGAGACCTAGAATAAACTGCGCCATGATGAAATATATTTCTGTATGTTGTAGAGGTTGTGTATATGCATGTGAACACTGAGGAGGAATATTCAATGATAGCAAGAAACTCATATGAATTTCAAGCCTCCTAAAACTAATTTTGTTGTTAAAGTCTCAGATCAGCAAATATTGTTTAACAAGATATTTAATATAATGGTTTAAAACATGGATCCAGGAGTACCCACCTCAAATCCTGGCTGTGCTAGCATTTACTGCTGCACTATGATCAAGTTACTTAACCTACTTGTGCCTCAGTTTCCTCAACTAGGAGAAGAAGAATAATAGTACCCACCTCATTAGAAATATTCAGACAATTAATTTATTAAGAAAAGCACTTAAAACTGTACCTTGTACATTACAAACACTGTATAAAATTTTAATATTATCTGTATTACTCTATGGGATGTAGTAGGCAGAATAATGCTATCTTAAAGGACATTCCATGCTTTATTCCTTGGATCCATCAGTGTGTTACCTTACAGCAAAAGGACTTTGCAGATAAGATTATGATTAAGGTACTTGAGTTGGGAAACCATGAAGTGCTGCATTTGAAGTAGACCTTGACAATGAGAGCTTTTAGAGCAGGGATAGAAAATACATATATGCTTCTGCTGCCCATTAACAACTGCTTATAACCTCCTTCCCACCCCATCTCCAGCCATCTACCCTGAGTTGAGACAGTAACACTAAAGGTTTCTCCACTTATCCCTCAGCTAGCCACCACCAGCTAGTTCGTACCGGAATACAAAACTAAACTAATTTTCCTTATCTGAGTTTAATGTGGCTAAAAGACATTTCAGGGAGAAAGAACTACATGGGTAAGGCCGCAAAGGCTCAGCTATGGAAGACTGAGAAGAATAGAGTAACAACAATATTGATAATACTAATAATAATAGATAAATAGCATTCATTTAATGCTTGCTATATAATAAGTACAAGGCATCTCAATTCCTACAACTCCATGAGCTAGGTACTATAATGTCTTCTGTAATATGGATGGAGAAACTAAGCTATGGAGCAATAAGTATCATGCACAAAGATGAATGCCTGGTAAGCAGCAGATTTGATAGATCTGAGATTCAAATTTTAGTGGCCTGGCTCCAGAGCCTACTGTCTTAGCCTTTGCCCTACTGTAGAGATAGACCTGGGTTAGTCTGTGGGACCTATTCTATAGACAATGGATAATCACAAGAAATTTTGGAATTGGATGTAATCATGTCAGAGATGTGCACCAGGAAGACTGATACAGCATTACTTTCTGGATAAACTCAGTGGATCACAAGAAAGAGAGAAGAACTAGGAGGATGATCCCTGGTAAAGAAAAAGAATGAAGAGCCAAGGAGGAAAATTTGGGAGGGAGCAGCAGTACTCAAGTTGGAAAACGTGCTTGAACTGCTTAGCTGGGAATCACTTTAGAAAATTATTGAGCCAAGTTTTGAGTTAAGCACTGGAAAAATAAATTTTTGTAACTATAAAAGACCAATGCAAGTGGCTGAGATGGTTGTTTTGATAGCTTCTAAACTGAATAATACCATGCTAGAGAAGAGGAGGCAAAAAAAGTCTCAGGCAAGGAATTTATCTTCAGTGTCCTCTTCGGGATGTAAAATTTTTGTGTTAGCTTCATGCATATATGCATAAAGAATGAGATAATCAGAGAAAAAATAACCTCATTTTCTAGTATAGATCACTAGGATGCCAGGGTATCAGGGCATGTTAAGATGATTTAATTCAGCATCTCTTCCTTCTCTGCTGATGGCTACTCTAGACACAGCCAATAGAGGCCAGCCTAGTTATTTTAAAATATGGTATTTTTCCTCAAAATAATATTTACTCTTTACTTAAATCTACAGAAAGATTAAACTTCTCTCTGCAGTATCATAGCCCTAACAGTCAAATATTTGTTTTCTCAGTATAGCTTACCTCTTTGAAGGTACAATGCATTAGGCATTGGGAAGGCAGTGAAAAGAAGGTTATTTGGATTTACAAGTTTTGAGAGCCAGTTAAACTTTCTTAAAGGCTTCTGAGTCTCAGTTTCCTCATCTGTAAGATAGGAACAATCACTTACTTTCCATTATCAAAAGATCAAATGAAAGAATGGCTGTGAAAGTGTCTTGTAAACTGTCGAGCACCCACACAAATGTTAATGCTGCTCTCATTTTTGTTGCTGTCATTGTGCCCATAAGGCTTACATAGGGTATTCAACATGGATAGAACATTGTGTATAAATGCATAGATCTTGAAACAGGATGACAGTGAATTTTCCAAAGTTGTTTGAAACCATGGTGTATGCACTCACTGGGGGAAAGAATGGAGGTCAGTGTGAATCAATCAAGGACTGTCTGTGCCCTGCCAGGGAGCCACCAGATACTGACCTGTACATTGAGTGTTGTAAAGCATGTAATATCCTGGCCATCCCAGCTTGACATGCCTCTACCGCTCCATGATGATTTTATCTATTTCAGCTCAACTTTGGGCTCTAACCAAGACCATTTTTGTCTTCTGGTCTAGCTAAAGTTAAATTTCAGTCTGGGCTGAAGTTCCTGTCCCTGAACTGAATTCAGTACAACATGTGTTAATCTCCTTCAGGTCAGGAATAGGTGTGGAAACAGTTGGGAAAGAGAAGATGATCAGGAAGGCTTGTCTTTTATGACCTCATGGAGAGAAGTGAAAAGTTATTTATTCGATTTCAAATATGCTTCACAAATACTTTATTTAATATGATTACAACTATAAATCTCTATTATTATTTTAATTTTTATAGATGAAAAACTAAGGCTGAAAGATGCCATACAACCTTCCAAAGCCACAAATAACAGTGTGTGGGATAAGACAGTATGTAAGTGAATATCAGAGAGTAACCCCCAACTCAAGTCTTCTTCTTCATTTTGCTCCATGGCAATAAAGTAAAGACTGTCACACAGGAATAACGTCTTCTGTGATCTGTAAGGAGAAGGGAAATAAATGACATTTGTGGGTAATGAGGAGACAGGGATTCACAACACTAGTGGCAAGGTCCCATACATGCTACTCCCTCTTGGCCTCTTCACTCTCTCTCATATTCCAGTTTACCTTTTCAGTGGATTCTTTACCCTGAAAACAGAGAGAAGTCAAAGTACTTTGTCTCAAGCCCAACACAAAGCAAAGACTCAATAGTCATTAGCTATTATTTTCTAAATAAGAGTGAAAAGCTGTTGTTTGTCCTCTCTTAAACCCCTTTTATTACTTTCTATTACTATTCATAAGAAATTCCTCATTTTCTGGCCATTCTCACTTGTGCACCCTTTCCCCTTTGTTCAGGCTGAATGATTGCACTTCAACATCATACCCAAATTCTCACTCCCATGTCTTAGCCTTATGCTGCTTAGTCCGTGAATTGACTCATTCCCTTGTTCACCTGACCAACTTTTCAGCCACATGGTTTTTCAGCTGTCACTTCCTCATGGAAGCCTTCCCTGACTCCTAGTCTGGTTGTTCATTCTGTATACTTTGTTTTCCTTCCATCCTAATACCCCTAGTACTTTACAGCCATCTTTTGTGTGTATAACTCCCTGGAATATAGTGACTTTCCTCAGAGATTATGTCTTATTGACATTTTAAACCCAGTGTCTAGCACAGTAAGATCTACAGTGGATGTGCAAGATATGTTTGAAGATACAAGCTTATCTCCTATACCATGATTTCTTCAAGGCTAGGGTTAGTTTTACAAATCTTCTATGAAGTTTTCCTCACTTTTCTTTCCTTCCTATGAGGACAAATTCATGTTTTCCCCTGAGTTCCTGCTTTCTTATGTCACCATTCATCTTGCTTTATTGCAAATTGTCATCTCCCTGCTGGGCTCAGAGTTTCTGAAGGTCAGGGACTATCTTATTTGTCTTTGCAAACTCAACACAGAGCCTGGCAAATAGTAGGCACTTGGCAAATGTTTGCTGATTAAATAACTAATCGATTGGATGAATGAAAAGAGTGTCTGCACTTGTAGCTGAAATATGCCTCAGTAAGTGTAAGAAGTAAGGAAAGCCATTATTTTTCTGTTCAAAATTAAGACCAAGCAAACTTAATGACGGCACTTGTATCACCATGAATTAGCTTTTAATAAGACAAGCTTCTGGAAGAGGTATAGAAGTGCAAAGTGCCATAGTTATCCAGACTCACACATTTCCTTTTCACTGGAAATACTTTGAGTATATGCTAATAAGAAATTGTGTGCTCATGAGTAATGCAGAATTATGTCAGAATTCTATAATAGGAAAGTACACTAATTTTAGCACATTGGCTTCCTCAGGGAAGGTGAAGCCTAAAGAAATTCAGAAAGATTGTCCTCAATTAGATTTTAGAAGGAGTTCCCTAAGGAAGAGACACCTTCTCTGAAAAGTGTTGCATACTGAACAAGTGGAATATATCTATGAAACTATCTTGGCCTGCTCAAAAGTTGCTAGGATGGTTTAGAAGAGTGCTAGTGGTGACTATTCCCAAAAATGAAAACTGTTCTCAGTGCTGCTTTGAATTTAGAATGCATAATGTGTATTAGCCATGGGCAGCTCTCCAGGGCCTGACAGAACTTCCCACCACCTGGAACACCTGCCCTTCATTATTACCTAAGCTAGAAACAAATTTCTGCTCAGCCATTGTCAGTTACATCTGCTGGTGATTGTAGTTTAGCCTCCCCTAACACACATGTTTCCACAACCCACTGCTTTGGGACTTAACCACAAACTGCCTTTCAGTGTTCTATAATGGAGGTGTGCACATGTATGATAGTTGCACCTCAACTCTAAGGCCTTTGAGAGCAGGATCATGATTTTTCCTTTTATATTTAGAATTGCATTTGCATTTTCCCTCTGGGCTATTTTTTGAAACTTTTGTGTAAGCTTTATGTTACTTCCTTCAATGATTGGAAGAATTAACAACTGGTGAAGACTTGTAGGTCTAAATGTGTGTGTGTGTGTGTGTAGGTTTTAAATCATGTACTTAACATCTTTAATACTTATTAGAAGTAACCTGATTTTTCTCATGATTTTGTGTGGCTTTAGTTGTACTTTTTTAGGAATCAGTCGGTATCATTTAATTTCTCAAATTTTATTATAATGTTCAAATATTGTTTTTTAGAGTTTTATTATCTGTATTGATGTTATCTTTTTCAAACCTGATAGCAGGAAATTGTATTTTTCTTTTTTTTAAAACAGTCTCTAGAGGGCTTATCTATTTTATTAATCTGTTTTAAAAAACAATTTTTGACTTTCTTGATTATGTTTACTAAACAATTGTTTCTATTTCAATAATTTCATCTTTATGTTTATTATTTCCTTCTAATTTTTGCATTTAAGCACTTAGGGCAGTATCAGGCACATAACAACCATTAAATACTTGCTGGTTTTATTAATGTAAAGTATGTTACTAAAGACTCAACTCCAGGTGTGTGTCATTAGAGTTTATTAAAAACTGGAACTTTTACCATTTTCTACATAAGAAGACCTTAGAATGTTGTTAATCTAATTGGCTACATCCAGGCTTTCATTCTTATATTTATTATGTGGGTATAAATATAAACAAATATAAGTATAAACAAATATAAAATAAATAAATATAAATTCTTTCCATTGTTATTCATTCCTTCTGAAATCTTTGTGTGAAAATGACCTGGAGTAATTTTCTTTCTGCTGAAAAATCTTAAGTATTTCATTTACTGTGGATCTTCTAGTAATAAATTCTTTCCATTTATCTATAACTAAAGTGTTTTACTTTCATCTTTGTTTCTGAAACATTGGAGGTGATTTTTTTTTTACTACTTAAAAGTTGTCATTGTGTTGTCTTCCAATTTCTATTGTTTCTGTTGAAACATTAGCTGATAGTGCTATTTCACTATTTAGTAAAATGTTCCTTTTTTCTGGAAGAAATTTCCATTTTTTTCTTTCTGCTATTTAACAATGTTTTCCTGTAAGAAGAATCCTATATGGTGGAGAATTAGGGGGACCCAAAGTTTTCTCATCCCTCAAACACAGCAGTGTTGACTTCAAAGGACTTTGAACTCCAAGAATCTGGGCCACAAAGTGACAGAAACACCTCCAGGGACCCAGTGGGACAACTTGGCGGGCCATAGTACATGATTACAAACTGGGGGAGGTAAAAGAGTTGATGTTGGCATGGAGGGGAGGGATCCCCTTCTACAGATAGACAAAAGGAAGAGAAATAAAGGCTGTGGAAGTGTAAGACTGTATTTGGACAAAAGAAAAACCACAGACAAGGGATCAGAAAAAAAGTGGAGAAAGATCCAATTTCTAATTGTGGTGCTTTCTCTGGACTGGGTCTGGCTGCCCTGTTCGCATACCTAGGGATGAGGGGAGCCATCCCAGGGCTCAGCAACTAGCTCAGAGGCACAGTACAGAGTGGGAGAAAGCAATCCCGTCCCTGAAGTGGTGTGGGAAGAAGGTATATAGCCTTTACAAGGACAAAGATCCCTGCCTGCACCCACCATCTAGAGGCCTTTATAGGCATGATAGAACAGCACTTCCCCAGTACTGAGGAATGCAGAGCAGGATCCTTTAAAACATCAATCAGGGCTTGTTTGTTTTTAATGTTTACTTATTTTCAAGAGAGGGAGAGAGAAAGAGAGAGAGAGGGAGAGAGCAAGAGGAGGAGAGGCAGAGAGAGAGAGAAACACAGAATCTGAAGCAGGCTTCAGCCTCTGAATTGTCATCACAAACCCCAATCGAGGGCTCAAACCCACAAACTGTGAGATCATGACCTGAGCTGAAGCTAGATGCTTAACCAACTGAGACACCCAGGTGCCCCTAGACATCAGTATATGAATCCCAGATGAGCACTACAGAGGCACAGGAGACTTTGGAGTGGAAAACAAAAACAAAAACAAACAAGCAAACAAACAAAACCATCCACTCACACTCACATGGCACTGTGAGGATGGCCTGAACATAGTGGTTTGGGACACCCAGTCCAGAGAGGAGAGACTGGGGTGTTGCCATTTTTCTCCCCATAATGAGCAAGTTGGGGCTTCAAGGAATGCACAAGAGGCCACAGTGGAGGCAGGATCTGCCTAAACCAAACCACACCACTCCTCGCCTGATAACTGTATATCTACTAGAGCAAGATTGATGCTGACCAACCAGACAGTTCTTCATCCAGACCAGCACTGCTGCTGCCACTGGTTCCAAAGCACCCAGCAGTTTTGCATTTTCTGATTTAATTCTTGGACAATTCTTATTGTGTGTGTGTGTGTGTGTGTGTGTGTGTATTCTGCTTATTGGTTTGTTTGGTTTGTTTAAGCAGTCATATTTAATCTATTCTCTTTATACATGTTCTATACCTCCTTCTTTGCTTTCCCCTCTCTCTCGGATTAAGCCATATGTAGTTCCTCTGCCTGGTCAATTTTTTTCTTTTCTCTTTCCCTGCTCCTATCATTTCTCTCTTTGCATGGGATAAGACCTCTTTTTAATTTTTTTCCAGGGTTACTTCAATGAACAAATCAAATCACACCTTGTGGAGGGTCCAAACCATCACTACAAGTACGGAGATAAAGCAACCAGATTCACAACAAAAGACAGCATGTAACACACTCCAAAAAACACTTCCTGAAGGGTCAGACCCTGGACAGTGTATGACCACTCTTTAATATAGTAGTCCTTGCAGGTGCAGGACACATAACAAGTTTTCGAAACACATAAGGAACAGAAACTAGCCAAAATGATGAAACAGAAGAATTGTCTTCAAAAGAAATTCCAGGAAGAAATGACAGCTAAAGAATTGCTAAAAGCAGATATATATGATCAATAATTTAGTATAAGAGTCTTAAGATTAACTGCTGGGCTTCAAAAAAACCATAGAAGATAGCAGAGAATCTATTACTGCAGAGATCAAGGAACTAAAAAATAGTCATTGTGAATTAAGAAATGTTGTAAATGAGGTGCAAAATAAACTAGATGTGACAGCGAGGATGGAAGAGGCAAAGGGGAGAATAAGTGAAATAAAAGATAAAATTATGGAAAAAGATGAAGCTGAGAAAAAGACAGATAAAAAATTCTCGAACATGAGGGGAGAATTAGAGAACTAAGTGATTCAAAGAAATGGAACAATATCCTTTTCATAGGAGTTCCAGAAAAAGAAGAAAGAGTGAGAAAGGGGCTGAAGGTGTATCTGAGCAAATCATAGCTGAGAACTTCCCCAATCTGGGGAAGGAAGCAGACACTGAAATCCAGGAGGAATAGTAAACTCCCTTCAGATGTAGCAGGATTTGATCTTCTTCATGACCTATTATAGTGAAACTGGCAAAATACAAAGATAAAGAGAGAATTCTGAAGGCACAGCCAGGGACAAATGGTCCTGCAAGGATAGACACATAAAGGTAGTAGCAGATCTGTCCACTGAAACATGGCAGGCCAGAAGGGCATGGCAGGAAATATTCAATGTGCCAAGTAAGAAAAATATGGAACCAAGAATCCTTTATCCAGCAAGTCTGTCATTCACAATAGAAGGAGAAATAAAGGTATTCCCAGACAAACAAAAACTGAAGGAGCTCGTGACCACTAAACCTGCAAGAGATCCTAAGGGGGACTCTGTGAGTGGAATGTTGCAAAGACTACAAAGGACCAGACATCACCACAAGCATGAAACCTACAAATAACGCAATGGCACTAAATCCTATCTTTCAATAATAACACTGAATGTAAATGGACTAAATGTTCCAATCAAAAGACAGAGAGTATCTGTGGATGGATAAAAAAAACAACACCCATTTATTTGATGTATACAAGAGACCCATTTTAGACTTGTGACACATTCAGATTAAAAGTGAAGGGATGGAGAACCATCTATCATGCTACTGGAAGTCAAAATAAAGCTGAAATAGCCATACTTATATCAGACAAACAAAATTTTAAACTAAAGGCTGTAACAAGAGATGAAAACGGGCATTAAATCATACTTCCAGGGTCTATCCATCAAAAAAAGCTAACAATTATAAATGTTTAGCACCCAACTTGAAGCACCCACATATATAAAACAATTAATCACAAACATAAGGAATCATATTGAGAAGAATAAAGTAATTTCAGGTAATTAATACCTCACTTACAACAATGGACAGATAATTTAGGCAGAAAATAAATAAATAAATAAATAAAGACCCTGAATGATACACAGACCAGATGGACTTGACAGATATATTCAGAAGTTGTCATCCTAATGCAGCAGAATACACATTCTTTTCCAGTGCACATGAAACATTCTCCAAGATAGATCACATACGGGGTCACAAAACAGCCCTCAATAAATATAGTAGAACTGAGATCATACCATGCATATTTGGGGATAACAATGCTATAAAACTTGAAATCAACTACAAGAAAAAGTTTGGGAAACCTCCAAATGCATGGAAGTTAAAGAACATCCTACTAAAGAATGAATGGGTCATTCAGGCAATTAAAGAAGAAATTAAAAAATATATGGAAGCAAATTAAAATGAAAAAAAAAATGACAGTCCTAACCTTTTGGATGCAGCAAAGGCAGTCCTAAGAGGAAAATACATTGCAATCTAGTCCTATTTCAAGAAACAAGAAAAATACAAAATACAAAATCTAACTGCACACCTAAAACTACTAGAAGCAGAACACAAAGAAACCTTAAGGCCAGCAGAAGAAGGAAATAAAGATCAGACCAGAAATAAACAATATAGAATCAAACCAACAAACAAAACAGTGGAAGAGATCAATGAAACTAGGATCTGTTTTATTGAAAAAATAAACACAATTGATAAACCCCTAGCCAGATTACTCAAAAGAAAAGAGAGATGACCCAAATACATAAAATAACAAATGAAATTGGACATATCACAACCAACCCCTCAGAAATATAAACAATTATCAGCGAATACTATGAAAAATTTTATGCCAACATACTGGACAACTTGGAAGAAATGGAAAAATGCCCACACACCCAAACACTACCAAAACTCAAACAGGAATCAATAGAAAATTTGAACAAACCCATAACCAGCAAAGAAATTGAATCAGGTATTGAAATATCCCAACAAATAAGAGTACTAGGCCAGATGGTCTTCCAGGAGAATTCTTTTTTTTTTTTTTCAACGTTTTTATTTATTTTTGGGACAGAGAGGAGAATTCTACCAAACATTTAAAGCAGAGTTAGGACCTATACTTCTCAAGTTTTTCCAAAAAAATTCAAGTGGAAGGAAAGCTTCCAGACTCAATCTATGAATCCAGCATTGTATTGATTCCCAAACCAGTCAGAAACCCCACAGAAAAGGAGAACTACAGGCCAATATCCTGATGAACATGGATGCAAACATTCTCAACAAGATACTAGCAAATCGAATTCAACAGCAAATAAATAAAATTATTCACCATGATTGAGTGGGATTCATTCCTGGCCTGCAGGGCTGGTTCAATATCTGTAAATCAATCAATGTAATATATCACATTAATAAAAGAAAGGGTAAGAACCATATGATCCTGTCAATCAACGCAGAAAAAGCATTTGACAAAATTCAGCATCCTTTCTTGAAAAAAGCCCTCAAGAAAGTCGGGATAGAAGGAACATACTTAAACATCATAAAAGCCATATTAAAAAACCCACAGGTGGGGCGCCTGGGTGGCGCAGTCGGTTAAGCGTCCGACTTCAGCCAGGTCACGATCTCGCGGTCCGGGAGTTCGAGCCCCGCGTCAGGCTCTGGGCTGATGGCTCGGAGCCTGGAGCCTGTTTCCGATTCTGTGTCTCCCTCTCTCTCTCCCCCGTTCATGCTCTGTCTCTCTCTGTCCCAAAAAAAAAAAAATCGTTGAAAAAAAAAATTTAAAAAAAAAAAACCCACAGGTAATATCATCATCAATGGGGAAAAACTGAGAGCTTTCCCCCCTGAGATCAGGAAGACAACAGAGATGTCCACTCTACCACTGTCGTTTAACATAGTGTTGGAAGTCCTAGCATCAGCAATCAGACAACAAAAGGAAATCAAAGGCATCAAACTTGGCAAAGATGAAGGTGAACTTTTACTTTTCACAGATAACATGATACTCTACATGGAAAACTTGAAAGATTCCACCAAAAGCTGCTAGAACTGATTCATGAATTCAGCAAAGTCGCAGGATCCAAAATCAATGTACAGAAATTGGTTGCATTTCTATACACCAATAATGAAGCAACAGAAAGAGAAATCAAGAAATCAATCCCATTTACAATTGCACCAAGAACCACAAAATACCTAGGAATACACCTAACCAAAGATGTGAAAGATCTGTAAGCTGAAAGCTCTAGAAAACTTATGAAGGTAATTGAAGAAGACAGAAATAAATGGAAAAACACTCAATGTTCAAGAATTTGAAGATAAATATTTTAAAATGTCAATATTACCCAAAACAGTCTATACATTCAATGCAATCCCAATCAAAATTGCACCAGCATTCTTTTCAAAGCTAGAACAAACAATCCTAAATTTGTATGGAACCACAAAAGACCCCAAATAGCCAAAGTAATGTTGAAAAAGAAAACCAAAGTGGGAGGCATCACGATCCCAGACTTTCGCCTCTACTACAAAGCTGTAATCATCAAGACAGTATGACATTGGCACAAAAACAGACATATAGACCAATGGAATATAATAGAGAATCAGAATTGGACCCACAAATATATGACCAACTAATCTTTGACAAAACAGGAAAGAGTATCCAGTGGAAAAAAGACAGACTCTTTGGCAAATGGCCCTGAGAGAACTGGACAGCAACATGCAGAAGAATGAACCTGACCACTTTATTACAGCATACACAAAAATAAACTCAAAACGGATGAAAGACCGAAATGTGAGACAGGAAATCATCAAAACCCTAGAGGAGAAAGCAGGCAACAACCTCTTTGACCCCAGCCACAGCAATTTCTTGCTCAATACATCTCCAAAGGCAAGGGAATTAAAAGCAAAAATGAACTATTGGGACTTCATCACGAGAAAAAGCTTCTGTCCTGCAAAGGAAACAGCCAAGTAAACCAAAAGGCAACTGATGGAATGGGAGAAGATATTTGCAAATTACATATTGGATAAAGGGTTAGTATTCAAAATCTATAAAAAAGTACCAAACTCAACCCCTGAAAAACAAATAATCCAGTGAAGCAATGGGCAGAAGATATGAATACACACTTTCCAAAAGAAGACATCCAGATGGCCAACAGACACGTGAGAAGATGCTCAATGTCACTCATCACCAGGGAAATACAAATCAAAACCACACTGATGGGGTGCCTGGTTGGCTCAGTCGGTTAATCGTCCAAGACTTGGTTTTGGCTTAATCGTGATCTTGGGGTTTCATCAGTTCAAGCCCCATGTTGGCCTCTGCTCTGACAGTACAGATCCTGCTTGGGCTTCTCTCTCCCCCCACCCCTGTCTCTCTGCCCCTTTCCTGCTCACACTGTCTCTGTCTCTCTCAAAATAAATAAATAGAGATCCTGGGAAGATGGCGGCATAGGAGGACACTGGGCTCACCGAGCATCCTGCTGAACACTTATATTCCACCTACACCTCCATAAATAACCCAGAAAACCACCAGAGACTAGAGAAATGGAGTCTCCGGAGCCAATGCGCAAGACGAGGAGGCCCATAGAAGAGGGTAGGAAGTCCGAAGGGCGGCAAGTGTGTTTCCGTGTGATGATGGGAGGGAGCCAGGGCAGAGGGGCGGCCGCCGGCAAAGCAAGCCCCGAGGAGTGCTTGCAAAAGTGGAGGGGCGACGAAAGTGTGTTCGGACCAGCAGCGGGACTAGACATACTGGAAGGTTATAAGTACACAGCTCGGCTCTGAGAACAAGAGGGCTGGAGGACAACCAGAGGGAGAGTTGTTGAGCCGCAGACGACAGAGCTCAGCTTGACAGGGAACAAAGGCACTTGCCAGCGCCATCTCCCTCACTATCCCCAGCCAAACTCCAAGGGAACCAGTTCCTGCCAGGGAACTTGCTTGCACCCCGCAAAAAAACCCAATGCGTGCTTCTGTGGATCCATCCCTCCAGCAGATCTGACTCCCTCCCAGTGCCACAAGGCCTCTCCTGAAGCAGATCACTGAAGGAAAAGAGAGCTAAGTTAGCCTGCCCCTCCCTCCCCAGTGCACCTTGCGACCCCAGCTAATATGCCAGATACACAGCACCACAATGGCAGTGTGCATGTAGCCCAGATGGGCCACGCACCCCCACAGTGAATCCCGCCCCTAGGAGAGGGGAAGAAAAGGTACACACCAGTCTGACTGTGGCCCCAGTGGTGGGCTGGGGGCAGACATCAGGTCTGACCGCAGCCCCACCCAGCAACGCAAGTTATTCAACAGGGGAAGTGCCCGCAGTCCCACACCACTCCAGGGACTATATAAAATGACGAAATGGAAGAATTCCCCTCAAAAAAACGCTCCAGAAATAAACCAACAGCGAACGAACTGATAAAAAACCATTAACAAAATAACAGAAAATGAATTTAAATAATAGTCATAAAATTATCCCTGGGCTTGAAACAGTATAAAGGACAGCAGAGAATCTCTGCTACAGGACAGGGACTAAGGAACAGCCAAGAAGAGCTTTAAAAATGCTATCAATGAGCTGCAAATAAAATGGAACGACATGGCTCGGATTGAAGAGGCAGAGGAGAGAATAGGTGAATTAGAAGAAAAATTATGGAAAAAGAAGCTGAGAAAAAGAAGATAAAAAAACCAGGAGTATGAGGGAGAGTATTAGAGAACTAAGTGATTGCACTAAAGAGAAATAATCTACGCATAAGTGGTATTCCAGAGGAGGCGAGAGAGAGGGAAACTGCTGAAGGTGTACTTGAAGCATAATAGCTGAGAACTTCCATGATCTGGGGAAGGAAAAAAGGCGTTGAAATCCAAGAGGCACAGAACTCCCTTAGACGTAACTGAATCGGTACTGCAATACATATCATGTGAAACTGGCAAAATAAAGGATAAAGGAGAAATTCTGAAAGCAGCTAGAGATAAACGTGCTCTAACATAAAGGGAGACATATAAGACTCGTGACCGATCTCTACTGAAACTTGGCTGCCAGAAAGGAATGGCAGGAGATCTTCAATGTGATGAACAGAAAAAAAACATACAGCCAAGAATCCTTATCCAGCAAGTCTGTCATTAGAATAGAAGGAGAGATAAAGGTCTTCCCAACAAACAAAAACTGAAGGAATTCATCACCACTAAACCAGCTCTACAAGAGGTCTCGGGGGATCCTGTGAGGACAAAGTTCCAGAGACATCACTACAAGCATGAATGAAACCTACGGACATCACAATGACTCTAAACCATATCTTTCTACATAACACTGAGGTAAATGGACTAAGCACAACCAAAAGACATAGGGTATCAGAATGGATAAAAAAACAAGACCATCTATTTTACTGTCTACAAGAGACTCATTTTAGACCTGAGGACACCTTCACATTGGGAGTGAGGGATGGAGAGATTATTTATCATGCCACTAGAAGTCAAAAGAAGAAAGCTGGGAGTAGCCCATACTTATATAGACCAAACTAACAGGCTTGGTAACAAGAGATGAAGGCTTTAAATTAAAGGCTGTAACAAGAGATGAAGAAGGACATTAGATAATAATCACAGGGTCTATCCATCAGGAAGAGCTAACAATTATAAATGTCTATGCGCCGAATATGGGAGCCCCCAAATATATAAACAATTACTCACAAACATAAGCAACCTTATTGATAAGAATGTGGTAATTGCAGGGGACTTTAATACTCCACTTACAGAAATGGATAGATCATCTAGACACGGTCAATGAAGAAACAAGGACCCTGAATGATACATTGGATCAGATGGACTTGACAATTATATTTAGAACTCTGTATCCCAAAGCAAGAGAAAATAATTTCTTCTCGAGTGCACATGGAACATTCTCCAAGATAGATCACATACTGGGTCACAAAACAGCCCATCATAAGTATACAAGAATTGAGATCATACCATGCATACTTTCAGACCACAATGCTATGAAGCTTGAAATAAACCACAGGAAAAAGTCTGGAAAACCTCCAAAAGCATGGAGGTTAAAGAACACCCTACTAACGAATGAGTGGGTCAACCAGGCAATTAGAGAAGAAATTTAACAATACATGGAAACAAACGAAAATGAAAATACAACAATCCAAAAGCTTTGGGATGCAGCTAAGGCAGTCCTGAGAGGAAAATACATTGCAATCCAAGCCTATCTCAAGAAACAAGAAAATCCCAAATACAAAATCTAACAGAACACCTAAAGGAAATAGAAGCAGAACAGCAAAGACAGACAACACCCAGCAAAAGAAGAGAAATAATAAAGATCAGAGCAGAAATAAACAATATAGAATCTAAAAAATGGTAGAGCAGATCAAAAAAACCAAGAGTTGGTTTTTTGAAAAAATAAACAAAATTGACAAACCTCTAGCCAGGCTTCTCAGAAAGAAAAGGGAGATGAGCCAAATAGATAAAATCATGAATGAAAATGGAATTTTTACATCCAATCCCTCAGAGATACAAGCAATTATCAGGGAATATTATGAAAAATTATATGCCAACAAACTAGACAACCTGGGAGAAATGGACAAATTCCTAAACACCCACACGCTTCCAAAAGTCAATCAGGAGGAAATAGAAAGCTTGAACAGACCCATAACCAGCAAAGAAATTGAATCGGTTATCAAAAATCTCCCAAAAAATAAGAGACCAGGACCAGATGGCTTTCCAGAGGAGTTCTACCAGATGTTTAAAGCAGAGATAATACCTAACCTTCTCAAACTATTCCAAAAAATAGAAAGGGAAGGAAAACTTACAGACTCATTCTCTGAAGCCAGTATTACTTTCATTAAACCAGAGACTAAGTAAAAAAAGAGAACTACATGTCAATATCCCTGATCAATATGGAGGCAAAAATTCTCATAAGATATTAGCAAATCGAATTCAACAGCATATAAAATGAATTATTCACCATGACCAAGTGGGATTCATTCCTGGGATGCAGAGCGGGTTCAACATTCGGAAATCAATCAACATGATACATCACATTAATAAAAGAAGAGATAAGAACCATATGATCCTGTCAATCGATGCAGAAAAGGCCTTTGACAAAATTCAGCATCTTTTCTTAGTAAAACCCTCGAGAAAGTCGGGATAGAAGGAACATACTTAAACATCATAAAAGCCATTTATGAAAGGCCCACAGCTAATATCATTTTCAATGGGGAAAACCTGAGAGCTTTTTCCCTGAGATCAGGAACATGACAGGGATGTCCACTCTCACCGCTGTTGTTTAACATAGAGTTGGAAGTTCTAGCATCAGCAGACAACAAAAGGAAATCAAAGGCATCAAAATTGGCAAAGATGAAGTCAAGCTTTCACTTTTTGCAGATGACATACACAGGAAATCCGATACACTCCACCAAAAGTCTGTAGAACTGATACATGACTTTAGGAAAGTTCCAGAATACAAAATCAATGTACAGAAATCAGCTGCATTCTTATACACTAATAATGAAGCAACAGAAAGACAAATAAAGAAACTGATCCCATTTACAATTGCACCAAGAAGCATAAAATAGCTAGGAATAAATCTAACCAAAGATGTAAAAGATCTGTATGCTGAAAACTATAGAAAGCTTATGAAGGTAATTGAAGAAGATATAAAGAAATGGAAAGACATTCCCTGCTCATGGATTGGAAGAATAAATATTGTCAAAATGTCAATACTACCCAAAGCTATCTACACATTCAATGCAATCCCAATCAAAATTGCACCAGCATTCTTCTCGAAGCTAGAACAAGCAATCCTAAAATTAATATGGAATCACAAAAGGCCCGAATAGCCAAAGGAATTTTGAAGAAGAAGACCAAAGCAGGAGGCATCACAATCCCAGACTTTAGCCTCTACTACAAAGCTGTCATCATCAAGACAGCATGGTATTGGCACAAAAACAGACACATAGACCAATGGAATAGAATAGGAACCCTGGAACTAGACTCACAAAAATATGGCCAACTCATCTTTGTCAAAGCAGGAAAGAATATCCAATGGAAAAAAGACTGTCTCTTTAACAAATTGTGCTGGGAGAACTGGACAGCAACATGCAGAATACTGAAACTAGACCACTTTCTCACACCATACACAAAACTAAACTCAAAATGGATAAAGGACCTGAATGTGAGACAGGAAACCATCAAAACCCTAGAGGAGAAAGCAGGAAAAGACCTCTCTGACCTCAGCTGTAGCAGTTTCTTACTTGACACACCCAAAGGCAAGGGAATTAAAAGCAAAAATGAACTACTGGGACCTTATGAAGATAAAAAGCTTCTGCACAGCAAAGGAAACAACCAACAAAACTAAAAGGCAACCAACGTAACGGGAAGAGATATTTGCAAATGACATATTGGACAAAGGGCTAGTATCCAAAATCTATAAAGAGCTCACCAAACTCCACACCCGAAAAACAAAGAACTCAATGAAGAAATGGGCAGAAAACATGAATAAACACTTCTCTAAAGACGCCATCCGGATGGCCAACAGGCACATAAAAATATGCTCAACGTCACTCCTCATCAGGGAAATACAAATCAAAACCACACTCAGATATCACCTCACGCCAGTCAGAGTGGCCAAAATGAACAATCAGGAGACTATAGATGCTGAAGAGGATGTGGAGAAATGGGAAACCCTCTTGCACTCTTGGTGGGAATGCAAACTGGTGCAGCCACTCTGTAAAACAGTGGTGGGGTTCCTCAAAAAATTTAATATAGTCCTACCCTATGACCCAACAATAGCACTGCTAGGAATTTACCCAAGGGATACAGGAGTACTGATGCATAGGGTCACTTGTACCCCAATGTTTATAGCAGCACTATCAACAATAGCCAATTATGGAAAGAGCCTAAATGTCCATCAACTGATGAATGGATAAGAAATTGTGGTTTATATACCCAATGGAGTACTATGTGGCAACGAGAAGAAATGAAATATGGCCCTTGTAGCAAAGTGGATGGACCTGGAGAGTGTGATGCTAAGTGAAATAAGCCATACAGAGAAAGACAGATACCATATGTTTTCACTCTTACGTGGATCCTGAGAAACTTAACAGAAACCCATGGGGAGGGGAAGAAAAAAAAAAACAGGAGGTTAGAGTGGAGAGAGCCAAAGCATAAGAGACTCTTAAAAACTGAGAACAGGGGCTCCTGGGTGGCTCAGTCGGTTAAGCATCCGACTTCGGCTCAGGTCATGATCTCGCGGTCCGTGAGTTCGAGCCCCGCATCAGGGTCTGTGCTGACAGCTCAGAGCCTGGAGCCTGCTTCACATTCTGTGTCTCCCTCTCTCTCTGACCCTCCCCCATTCATGCTGTCTCTCCCTGTCTCAAAAATAAATAAACGTTAAAAAAATTTAATAAAAAATAAAAAAAAAAAAAAAAAAAACTGAGAACAAACTGAGGGTTGATGGGGTGTGGGAGGGCGGGGAGTTTGGGTGATGAGTATGGAGGAGGGCACCTTTTGGGATGAGCACTGGGTGTTGCATGTCATACATACTTGTATGTACCAATTTGAGAATAAATTTCATATATTGAAAAAAATAAAAAAATAAATGCATAAATAAATTAATTAATTAAAAAAATCAAAACCACCCTGATACCACCTCACGCCAGTCAGAGTGACTAAAATTAGCAACTCAGGAACAACAGATACTGGTGACGATGTGGAGAAATGGTAACCCTAATGCACTGTTCCAAGAATGCAAACCAGTGCAGCCACTCTGGAAAACTGTGTGCAGATTTCTCAAAAAATTAAAAATAGAACTACCCTACAACCCAGAAAAACACTAGGAATTTATCCAAAGGATACAAAAGTGCTGATTCATAGGGGCACATATACCCCAATTTTTATGGCAGTACTTTCAACAATAGACAAATTATGGAAAGAGCCTAAATGTCCATTAACTGATGAATGGATAAAGAAGATGTGGTTTATATATACAATGGAATACTACTTGCCAATGAGTAAGAATCAAATCCTGCCATTTGCAGCAACATGGAAGGAGACATGTCAGAGAAAGACAGATATCATATGTTTTCACTCATATGTGGAACTTGAGAAACTTAACAGAAGATAATGGGGGAAAGAAAATGGAAAAAATAGTTACAAATAGAGAGGGATGGAGACAAACCATAAGAGACTGTTAAATACAGAGAACACACTGAGCGTTCATGTGGGGGGAAAGAGGGGAAAATGGGTGATGGCCATTGACGAGGGCACTTGTTGGGATGAGCACTGGGTATTGTATGTAAGCGATGAATCACAAGAATTTACCCACAAAACCAAGAGCACACTGTATGCACTGTATGTTAGTCAATTTGATAATAACTTATATTTAAAACAATAAAAATAAATCAATATTAAAATTAAAAAAATAATGTTTTCCTTTAGTTTTTAGCAATTTATTTTTGATGTAACTGTGTGGATTGTCCTTTAATCTTCTTGAAGTTCTCCATACATCTTAAACCTGTGTATAATGACTTTTAGTTATTTTATAAAATTTTCCAAAGATATTTCCTCATATAATATTTATACCCTATTCTGTCACTGAATATCTATCTGTTTCTCTCTTTCTTCCTTTTACGCACACAGGCACACACACACACTACATACACATACACACATGTTGCACAACATGCATATATGTGTATGAACATGCATTCACTCTTTCTTATATATCTCCTAAGGTAGTTTCTATATTTATATCTTTTTATATATAGTTAAATCAAGATATAGTCAATTCAGTAATCATTAATGCTGTCTTCAATTCTGGTTAATCTGCTATTAACCATTTAGTTTGAATTTCTTAATTGCACTTATTATCTTTACTTTTATAATTGGCTTTAATAAGACTGATTCTTTTTTACTTTACTTTATACTTTGTTTCTTTTATAAATTCTACATCTCATATAAAAATCTGTACCTTGTTATCTAATTTTTTGAATATATTCATTATATTTATTTTAAATTCCATGTCTGACACAAACCAGCATCTATTCATCCAATGGGTCTGTTTCCAATGTCGGTTGGCTTTTTTATTGTTTCTGTGTTTTCAGTCACATGGTATTTTCTCCCGGTATACCTGATAAACATTCATTGACTAACAAATATGTGTATGAAAAATTGTAAAGATCATTCTAATTCTGGCTGATGTTCTGTTTCTCTAGAGTGAAATCATACTTGTCTATGGCAGATAATAGGACACAGAAAGATAACCTTAATTTAATCAGAAAGTAAGATCATTTGAAGCAGGGCTTCAGACTTTCTGAGGGTCTTTTATTTCTAATTCACCTTAACTCTGAATGCATAGCCCTCTGTGCATTCCAATATGATATGTGGGATGATGGCTTTCTTCCTTGGCAAGCTATGAACTCCCACTTTGTTTCCCTATCTCCATTAGACTTCCAGAGCTCTAATTGTGTTCTAAGCTTCTCATTTTCCACACTTCTACTTACTTTTGCAGGCATTCAATAACCACTTGGGGATGGAAAATGTTAGGGTACAATCAGCACTACATGTTGTTTCCAAATCTTTGTTTTGTTTGTTTCTCTCCAGGATTTTGTTTTCCTCAAATATTTCCTGACTTGGAGCCCTCTAATGCTTTCATATTTTTCTCCTACATTTGACAAGCTTTTCTAGTCATCCTTAGTTGATGGAATTTTCTACTAATTCTTGTTATTGTTACCAGAAGCACAGATTTTATTTTTTAGTCTAGATAGTGAAAAATCATAGGAAATTTGGTATTCTGGAGATAATGTGATAAAAAAGAATTGCATCATGAATTTTAATTTGGTATTAGTATGGAGGGTCATTTGATAGAAATACTGGGTGAAAAATTAAATTAAGAGGAGATGACCATAGATATAGTAAACAAGAGTTTTTTTATTGGGGCACCTGGGTGGCTCAGTTGGTTAAGTGCCCAATTCAGCTCAGGTCAATGATCTCACAGCTCATGAGTTTGAAGCTCCACATCGGGCTCTGGACAGATAGCTAGGAGCCTGGAGCCTGATATGGCTTCTCTCTCTCTCTCTCTCTCTCTGCCCTCCCCCACTTGTGCCTTGTCTATCTCTCCTCTCAAAAATAAATAAACATTTAAAAATTAAACAACAGAGTTTTATTAAGTATTGAGGAATATACTCAAGTGTTTAGTGTGTTTTCCTTCTTGCTTTCAGTATTTCTATATTTTCAGTAAAATTAATTCAAATAAATACAAATTTATTTTGGTCCTCAATTAGGTGTAAAATAGGAAATATTGACTAAAAAGTAGCTAAACACTAACATTCCGGAACTATGCATGTGAACAAAAAATATTAGGGTAAATTATGTAGTTTTTGTGTTTCTGCTCAATGTTAGTGTCATATTGAATAGTGACTGGAAAGGAAAAAAAAAACCTCTAAGTAGAATGAAACATTTAAATAAAGACAAGTAGATGATGATGATGACAATAGATAGATAGAGATAATAGATGGATGAGAGGTAATAGAGATGGATATAGATGTAGTGTAGATATATAGATATATAGACATGGCAGAAACACACATGCACCACACACAAATCTGCAGCAAGAAAAGCAGTGGAAAGATTCTGAGGAAATTCAAAGGAGCTGAGTTTTAGAGGATGAGTAGGAGTTAGAAATATAAAGAATGAGAAAAAGCTTTCTATTTTTGTATTGAAAATCTGTCAAGCTCTCTTGCAGATACAAGTTTGCAAATTTTAAATTTTCATTTAAAAGCTCAGATTTCTCAACAATACATAATATCACTTCAGTTACTTTCCTTAAGTTTCATTAATATTCAGAAAATGCCCATTCCATGAAAAAAAATGGCTTGGTCAATACTTGTGTATGTGGTTTTACTCAAGATACCATTATGCTTCAGCATACATCACAAGAGTTGAGATGTATTTCCCCATTTCACCTTACAAAACGTTAAAAAGATGAAATTAAAAGAGATTAAATTTATAACATTTATAATTTTTACTGTTTCATCAAGGACATGTTGAAGGATAACTGACATGTTTTATTTTTGGGCCTGTTTTATTACTGTGGACATGTGGCACTGAAGAATACTATGACATAGTTAGGTACCACCATCTTGATTCATAGCAAGACACCTGGAGTTGTCTCCATCTTTGATTTTGTGCCATCAGTGCAAATGTCAGAGCAATTGTATTATGAAAACTTGAGAACTGCTGATGTTAGGACTTAAAATGTAGGACTTAAAATCCTCTCCTCTTTGTCCTCCTTTTCCTGCTGTTATTGTTTTCCTTCTCCTGTGTCACTCTATGCTCCCTGAGTGTTACAGATGCCTTTCCTATAAGTAGGAAGTGATGAATTATAAACTACCTCTAGATTGGTGAGAGTTCTGTCTCACCACTGGTTCTGGATCCTTTTGTAAGTTGCCTTCTCTGCACTGAGTCATCCAACCCTCCCACTGTCAAGACAAATAAAATATGAGAACGCCATTGTTAAAATTTTCCAGGGATTATCTAGAAATGTTTTATTCCCTAATGTTCTTGTGCACAGGTGAAAACTTTAGGATCTTTTCAAAAACTTCCTTATACATTTTTTCACTTCATATCATAATAACCTTGAGAAGAAAGTAAATACATACATTTATTGTCATTTTACTAATGAAGAACCAAGGCTCAGAGATACTAAAGGGAATGGCAAAAATATAACCTTAGCTACACCTTAATTTCTCCCTCTGAACATTCCAATTCTCAGGGTAGAGAAACAGTGTCTCTTCATGTGGTCCAAAACAATCATATCCAGATCCCTGTGCAGTCAACAGAAGAATATCCTTAGCCACTGCAAAATTTCTGAGAGCTTGGTTTGGACTTGAAACAGTAGCCTAGCTGTGGCGAGTGTGGAAAGAGAAGATACAGGCTCCAGGATCTTGGGGTGGAATGTCCACTCTTCTTGCATTCCTCCCTCCCTCTCTTTATCCTCTCCCCCCCCCACCCCCCCCAAGCTGTCAGAGCCAGGTCAAGTTTCTGGCATGCTTTGCTCCCAGAGCTGTTTAAGAATGGCAAATAAGTGGGTTATAAACAAGTAACTCCTCTGCTGTGTCAGTCACCTCTCCAGTGGAGACAGCAGAGAGGCCTGACTGCCAAGAATCCTCCTAACAAGATGCTCCTCGACATGTAGACACTTTAATGAACCTGCCCAGATTTGTGGCCTCATACCAGGGCAGACAGAGTGAGAATAATTACATGCCCCTGTCAAAGGGATAGGGATAAATAATGTGCATGGTCAGAGGGCAGCTGGCTCAACAAGACCATAAACCTTTCATTGGAAATCAATCTCTGCTTTGTGATCAATTACTCTCTGGAGATGTCAATGTGATTGCAGGTCCTGGAGTGGATATCAGAAGGAAAAGAGCAAGAGATGCTTGTGTGCAGCTGCAGAGAGGGGCATCCACATACTGCTGCATTCCTGTAACAGAACCTCAGAATTCCTCAGTGGCTTTTCCTTCAGAACCTTAGTGACAATAGATACCAGATGTGAACTGGCTTTTAGGATTTGGTGAATTTATCCCTTTGACTTCAATATCGGAGTTATCATGGTAGAGATAGGAGTTGAACCAAGTTTTCCAGTTTTAATAAATATTTTGAATGAAGGAGACTCCATGGAGAAAAAATCCTAATGATTCTGAAAGGACCTAAATCCTTGTCAGGGTCTCAATGTCTCCATCATCGAAAGCAGACTGTATTCAGAATAGATGCAGAAAAGTTTCCTAAACGTTGAGATAGGTTACTATCCACCTTTATTCAGAGGAAGCTAATTTTTCAGGGTATAGTAACAACAACCACAACAACAACAACCACAACAAAAACAAAACATGAGTTCACAAAATTAGCACAAAATTCATATGTAAAATGTCTGGTTCTCATACTCAATGAAGTTCAGCTTATTCAAGAAAAACTTGGGGAGGGGCAGCCAGCCTGGCAAGGCAGAGCCACTGAAGTCTGGCTTACAAAAGCAGAGGGGCCAGACTGTGTGACTTCTGACAGCCAGTGGGACTTAACATATGGAATGTTAAAAGTCAACAGCTCTGCTCTCTGAGAGCAGTGAGCATGAGAGGACACTGGGAGGGAGAGTTGTTGAGCCCTGGAAGGACATAGCTCAGTGGGGGAACAAAGGCACTGGCAAGCGCCATTGCCATCTCCCATCCCCCAGCTGAATTTCCAAAGGCAACCAGTTCCCATTACTAACTTTCTTGCACTGTGCAAATGCCCAATGCTGTGCTTCTGTGGATCCATCTCTCAGACGGGCCTACCTCCCTCCCAGTGCCGCAGGGCCCCTACCACAGGGGACCACGAATGGCAAAGCTAGCTAAGCCTGCCCCTCCCTCTTCTGTGCACCTTGCAGATCCAACCCGTCTAATATGCCATTGGCCAGATCCCATGGAAGCAGCACCACAAGCCTGGCAGTGTGCAACCAGCCCAGACAGGGGCCACACCACTCCACAGTGAGTTTTTCCCTGGGAGAGGGGAAGATAAGGTACACACCGGTCTGACTGTGGCCCCAGCAGTTGGCTGGGGGCAGGCATCAAGTCTAACTGTGACCCCCCCCAACACAAGTTCTCCAGACAGCACAGGGGAGGTGCCCTGAAGTTTGGAGTCACCACAGGGACTACCCAAAATGACGAAACGGAAGAATTCTTCTCAAAAGAAACTCCCGGAAGTAGTGACAGCTAATAAATTGTTAAAAAATGATTAAGCAATATAATGGAACAAGAATTTAGAATAACAGTCATAAAAGTAATCACTGGGCTTGAAAAAAGCATAGAGGACAGCAGAAAATCTATTGCTAAGGAGATCAAGGGACTACAAATCAGTCATGAGGAATTTAAAAAAATTCTATAAAATGAGGTGCAAATTAAAATGGAGGCTGCCACAGCACAGATTGAAGAGGCAGAGGAGAGAATAGGTGAATTAGAAGATAAAATTATGGAGAAAAAAAGGACTCTGAGAAAAAGAGAGATAAAAATCCAGAGTATGATGGGAGAATTAGAGAACTAAGTGATGCAATCAAATGAAACAATATCCGTATCATAGGACTTCAAGACAAAGAAGAAAGAAAGGGGCTGAAGGGGTACTTGAACAAATCATAGCTGAGAACTTCCCTAATATGGGGAAGGAAAGAGGAATTGAAACCCAAGAGGCACAGAGAACTCCCTTCAGATGTAACTTGAATCTGTCTTCTGCATGACATATTACAGTGAAACTGGCAAAATACAAGGATAAAGAGAAAATTCTGAAAGCAGCTAAGGATAATCAGGCTCTAAAAAACAAAGGTAGACACATGACGGTAGTAGCAGACCTATCTACTGAAGCATGGCAGGCCAGAAAGGAATGGAAGGAAATCTTCAATATGATGAACAAACAAACAAAAAATGCAGCCGAGAATCCTTTATCCAGCAAGTCTGTCATTCACAATAGAAAGAGAGATAAAGATCATCCCAAACAAAAACTGAAGACATTCATCACCACTAAACCAGACCTACAAGACATCTAAGGGAGATTCTGTGAGTGAAATGTTGCAAGGACATTTCAAAAATTATGAAGATAATACAGAGATTTATTTATAACCCTCACCCAGTTTCCTCTGTTATTAATATCTTACATTAGTATGGCATATTTGTTACAATTAATGGACCAATATTGGTACATTATTACTAACTCAAGTCCATGCTTTATTAAGACTTCTTTAGTTTTTCTCTAATGTCCTTTTTTTTTTCTGCTCCAGGATCCCATTTAGTATACTACATTGCATTTAGCTCTCATTAGTTGTCTCCTTGGCTTCTTTTGTCTGTGACGTTTTCTCTGACTTTCCTTGTTGTTGATGGCCTTGACAGTTTTGAGGAGCACTAGGTAGGTATTTTGTAGAATGTTCCTTTATTGAATATTTCTAATTTTTTTCTCATGGTTAGACTGCGGGTATAGATTTTGAGGATGAAAACCACAGAGATAAAATGCCATGCTCTTGGCATTATATAAAGTGTACATATTATCACCATGCCTTTTCTTTGTTGATTTTGACATTGATTTCCTGGCTGAAAGAGTGTCTGTCAGTTTTCTCCACTGTAAAGTTGTCCTCCCCACTTCTGTACTGTACTATTTGGAACAGAGTCACTATGAGCTGCTCAAATTTAAAGACTGAGAAATTATATTCTACCTTATTGAGGGCAGAGTGTCTTCATAAATTATTTGGAATTCTTCCACATAGGATAGTCATCTCCTTTCTCTCCTTATTTATTTATTCAATCATTTATTTCTATCAGTATGGACTCATGATTTTATATTTTGTTATATAATCCAATATCACCTTATCTACTTTTTTTTTGCTCAAAATGTTCCAACTTTGGTCACTTGGAGCTCCTCCAGTTGTCTCATGTAATTCATGTATGTGTGTAGCACTTTCTTTCTTTCTGACATTACAGTATGCTTCATGGTCTTCTTTATATTTCTTGTGTTAGTTATGCAATCCACCATTTCTACAAGAAGTCCTGGTTCCTTTTATTGAAGAATGGTATTAGAAACCAAGATTGAGGTTCTAAGTGTGCTTTTTACTACTAGATGGTCATTTCTTGTAGGCCTTCTCAGCTGACAGAGCAAGAAAACGTACAGGTATATAGCAACTTCTGTGTAAACATGTAACTTCAAAAAACTTCTATATGCAACTATATGTATCTGTGTTAAACTAAACATGAGTCCATACTATGTCTCCATCTAATTCAGTATCACACAAATCAGTCTAGCCTCCTCTACTTGCTTACCTGTGTCTCCTACTCCAACGGGGAGACAACTGTCTTCCAGCATCTGCCATCCATTTACTTAATTGTTCAGTTCCAGTGTGTTTGTATGTGTTTGCTATTTTAACAGGAGAAATACTGTTTTATTAAATAGGAGGAAATTAAAAAAATTGATAAAATGTGGAAAAGTTAATCCCTCCTCTCCTCTGGGACACAAGGGGAATTCTTATTCACGACTTAAGTTTTCTCAATAAGGGTAAGACATTAGTTAGTGCTCACAATAGGAATGGGAAAGTGGATATTTGAATAATCTTGAATAAAATGGAGAATATAAGAGTTACTTAAGGAAATAGATGAGTGAGCTTATTTGAGAAACAAGTAAGATTGTCAACTAGTGTTGAGATGGGTGGTCATAAATTTACTGACCAATCCCTTTTTCTGATTTCTGTCTTCAGCAATTCACCTGTGTCAAGATGAAGAAAGTTTGTTTCAGATTTTCTGTGGCAAAGGATTAGTAGCTATGATGGAATGAAAGTTGTACCAGAAGTTTGAGATTAATTAAACTAAGTGACTATAAATAGGGATAATTGATTTAAGATAAATTATGAAGAAAATTAATTATCTGTACTTATAACAAATTAAGTACCTATAACATAGATATAGATAATTAGAAACTCACAAGATCAGTGATACAAGGTCTTGATGAGGTTACAACAATAAGTAGACCAAAAGCATGAAAGTTTGTCATGAGAGTGGGAAATTGGAATTCATTTTGGTAGTGAGTTATTGGTGAACACAAGGCCCTGGCTATGAGCCTGGAAGTGGGTAAATACTGACTACTTTCCAGTAGAGGAAAAGATATTAGTGATGTGGCAATTAAGGCATTGTGAATCCAGGTGTTGAGTGGTCACATGAACGGTGAGCTCCTAAGAATAATGCCAGGAGATGGGAGTGAGGTGTTAGATATGGAGTAATGACATCTGTTGGAAACAATGAATGAATTAAGCATACATATACACACAATCAAACATAAACCAGGACAAAAGCAACTAAGCACCTTATAGGTATATTAGAGGTCTTTATTGCTACTTAGTCAGTTCTTTCTTTTCTGCTGAATTTAAGCCTAACCCAGAATAGACCAGCTCAGTTGGCTCATGCCCAGACTGAAATTAATACTGGGTAGGAGGGAAACAATTATCTCATTAGAAGCAATTACAACCATCCTTTCTCCTCTAGCCACTGCTTTTCTCAGTCAGCTGCTATTTTGACCACATGATTATTGCACTAAATATTCAAGTTTCATAGTAATTTCAGAAAGCAATTTCCATTAATAATATGAAAATGTATGCATCTTGGTGTCTCATTTACAAATAAATTTTTCTACTGATGTTTATTTTGTTTTTATATTTCTACAAGGTTAAAAAGGTACTATCTCAAATATTACCTATTAACTTTTCTAGACACGGCCAACTAACTTGCTGAATAGACTTGAACTTTATAACTTTTTCACTGTTTGGAAGCAAACTTCCACTGAGCAAAGGATCAGAATTTTTCCAGCTCAAAATCCTTTTAAGTGGTAGTGATTATTTTATTTTATTTTATTATTTTATTTTATTTTTAAATATTCTATTATTTGTTTTGAGAGAGAGAGAGAGAGAGTGCATGCAAGATGGGTAGGGTCAGAGAGAGAGGGAGAGAGAGAATCCTAAGCAGGTTCTGTGCACAAGCCACCCAGGTACCCCTGGTGGTATTATTTTTAAAGATCCTTGTGTTCCTTATAACACATGAGTTCCTGCATGTGCTTTGTAAAGTCAATCAAAGAAAATGTTTTCCTGCTGCAAAAGTGTTTAGAAACCCAGAGTACAATTCTCATGATTGCTATTTTACAGCTACCTTGGCACTATCTCACTAGATTGAAGTTTGCAGGCTAGCCCCTGACCATGGTCTAATATATTAGTCTGAAAATAAGCAACAACATTTGTAAAGCCTTAGCCTTAGTGCCATATCTATTTTACATAGCATTAATATGCAAGCTCCTAGAATGGAATGGACAGTGACTATTTTTAATCTTTGCATCTCAGGGGTATATGGTGTAGTAATTATAACAGTATATAAAATCAATTAACTATTTGTTAGGTGAAAGGCATTGTTTAAGCATTTAACATGTATTCAGAGTTAAACTACAACATAATCTTTTATAGTAGGTATTACAGTTGCCCTTACTTTGGAAACACAGATATTGAAGTATGCTGAGGGTAACAAATATGCTCAGAAACATAGCCCTCAGAGTAACAGCACCAGGATTTCAATGAAATTGTCTGACTTCAGAAATGGAGAAACATGGCTGGAACCTAGCTCTACAGACCAGAACACTGATATTCTTTCTATTCTACATTTAATAATGATCAATTTGTAAGAGATTTTAAGAAAAATAAAGACACAGTGACCCCTACCATACTCTTTTTACAGTCTGATGGCTTAGAGACAGTCCTGCTTGGGAGGAGAAAGCAGCTTCTTAAGGCCTGTAACTTGGTTGTCTGATGCAGAGAGGATGTAGGTCTCTTAGCAGTGAGACCATCCTAGTTCTGGAAAGTTTATTATTTCTCGGACCTTTCTACTCCACATTGCTCCCAAAGGAATGAGTTTATTGCACCAAGTTGATCCCTCCAATATTGAAATGATATCTTGGGGTCCTGTTTCAATCCATATCTTCACTCTGATCCTAAGACATAAAAAAGAATTGTGTTTGGCTGAAAACACAATGTGCATCATGCCCTGAATGTTATGAAAAGTCTGGCCTCACCTTAGACCTGTGAATTAATAGGCTCATTTATTAAGGCATATAAGGACATCTGTGTTTCCTCCTGAAATAACTGAAGTGATGTTTCCCCGAACCTGAGTGAATCTCACATTGCAATGAAGTCCGCAATGGAAGGGGTCTTTCAAGACCCTCTGCGTTCTTTGTCCCTGTATCTCAACTGTGTTTTAGCTTGAAACCATTCTTTGGTTCCATGGAACATATTCTTCTCCCTTTTGGAAAACATTTGCAAATTTCTTCTCTCTTCAACAACAGAATACTAAAATATTCCTGAGGGGTGGTTTACATGTCTCTTTTCCCAATGGCACTTGGTCTGAAATGAACACCTGCATTCCTCTGGTCTCCTTTCAACTCCACTGCTCCCTCTGCTCCTCCCCAGGAGAGGTCCTGGGGACAGGTCCTCCCCGACTGGAGAACAGCAATGGTATCCATTTCTTACCACTTCTAATCCAGCAGTAATGCTTCTGCAAAATGATCTCTCTAATCTTTGCTGCTTCTCTGTGAATTAAAAAAAACAACTATAATTATCATAACTAAGAAATATAGACAATACTCACTAGAACATAAGGGCATTTTCCTTGCATAATATTGATGCTCACACAATCCGGGGAAATAGGTGCTACTATGGCTTCCACTTAAAGGTGAAGAAATTGAGGCTCAGAAAGGTAAATGTTTTGCTTAAATTCACACCTGAAGGTAGACTGGATATAAATCTAGGCAGTCTGGCAAAGTCTGCCATCTGAACCACATTTCTGTATGACTTCATTGTATGGATCTCAATGTAGTGGTATGGCTGGGTTCCACAAAATTTACTGTTGAAAAAAGACTACATTTGTTTCCATATCTATATTTATACCTATATTTGATTTGATACCTATATTTAATCATGTACTTACATTTGGATATTTATAGGAAAAGTATGAAAGGATAAATAACAAATATTAGCAGAGATAGCACTGGGTAATGCTAGAAAATTGTACTATCAAAGGTATGATGAAGCCAGATCATTTTTTAGGTCTCCATTTTACATAAATTAAACAAAAATGGAATTTTATTAGCTTAAGAAACTAAAAAGCCCAGGGATGCTTGGACAGCTCAGTTAAACATCTGACTCTTGATCTCTGTTCAGGTCATGATCTCTTGGTCCTGGTTCATGAGTTTGAGCCCTGCATTGGGATCTGCTCTGATTCCATGGAGCCTGCTTGGGATTCTATCTCTCCCTTTCTGCCCCTCCCCTGCTCATGCTCTTGTGCTCTCTCTCTCTCTCTCTCTTTCTCAAAATAAATTAACTTAAAAAAAAGAAACTAAAAAGTTCAGAGATAAAATTAACTAAGCACATTTTGACCAAAGAATAATGAAAATAATTCCCCTTATTTCCTCTATATCTCTTGCTCTGCTGTACTCTGTGTCAAGGTTATTCTTCATGGGACAGAAAAGCCAGCAGTACCAGGCTCACCTGGCCCTCAAAGCTCACATTCGAGGTCAGTAGAAGAAAGACCTGTGTTTTCCTGTGTCCTATAGTCTATCTTGTGGAGGACTTCCTTGCTTGGTTCACATGCTCATACTGAGCCCTTCACTGTATCCTGTCAGAGGGAGTACTTTCATCGGCCAAACTGGAGCCACATGACAAAGCACAGCTGGGTATTAGTTTCTTAGTTACATGTCAAGGGGATTTGGGGTATCTCAATGCAAGGGATGCTATATTAATTTCCTCAGGCTTCCATACCAAAATACCATAGACTGGGTAGCTTAAACAACAAAATTAATTTTCTTATAAAGTTTTTTCATGAATTATGGAAGTCCTAGATCAAAGTGCCAGAAGAATTGTTTTCCCCTGAGGCCTCTTGCTGTTTTCTTCACTTGTTCTTTCTTCGCGCACACAAGTCCCTGCTATCTCTCCATGTGCCCAAATTCCTCTCCTCATCAGGACACTAGTCAGATTGGATCAGAGCCTATTCTAATGGCTTCATTGAACTTATTCACCTATCTCCAAAATACAGACACATTTAAAGGCCCTAACTCCAAATACAGACACATTCTGTGGTACTGATGGTGAGAGCTTCAACATGTGAATTTTACTGAATACAATTCAACCCCAAGCAGAAACTAAAGGTAGAAATATCATATGATATTTTTACTAAACACACTTCAGCCACTTTCCCTACACATGTGCTTCCATCAATTCTGCCCCAGTAGCCTGTCCTTCCTCCTCTGCCATCTCTTAAATGACTGATTCTATACCTTTGTTGATTATTATCTCTCTTTACCCTGTTCCCACTTAAATTTAATATGTGTTTTCAAGCATGTCTCAGATACCATCTTCACTGGAAGTCTTCCATTCCTTCATCTGTGTATTCAATAAATATCACTTCTTAAGTGCCTGCACTAGAAGTTCTGGACCCTGATAGGGAGAGGATCTAGCAAGGAACCAAAGTGACTCAGTCCCTGATGTCACCAAGCTCTTATTCCAATAGTTGTAGATAATAGAAAAAAAAAGGAGACAAATAGAAGTGATAATACCAGCTGGAATAAATTATAAGGACATTGTAAACTAGAGGTACTAGCCTGAGGCATGTTCCTTTACAAAGCATGAAATGCCTCGAAATGGATGTCTAAGTTTACATTTGAGCCTAGATATAAAGGATGAGAAAGGTATGACTCTCGGAGTCTGGCACAGCAATGGTCCAACATGTGAAAGTGTTGGCGTGTCTGAGAAGTCATGAGTCTAGGGAGACTGGAGTCTGGTAAGGCAAGAGAGAACAGTAGGAAGTGAGATGAGAGAGATCATGAGGCCAGACCATTTAAGGCCTTACAGCTCCTCTCAGGATGAGGAATGCATTCAGTGGAAAGGCACTGAGGGATCAAAATAGTAATGCAATATAGCTTGACCTGTGTTTTAATGGTATGTGTCTGGCTGCTTTGTGGAAGATAGAATAGGACAGAGAAGGGAGACAAGTGAGGGTGATGCTGCCATACTTCAGGAGACAGAGGACTGCTTGGACTAGGGAAAAGTAAATACAGAAAATAGAGAGACTGAGATCCTCTTTGAAGCACAAACTAAGATTTATGGACTGAATGTTGGCTTTAAGACAGAAACAGAAAACAAAACCAAGGATGTGTTTGACCTCAGCAAATAGGAAGTAGGTGGTGCTATTTACTGACAGAAGAAAACCAAGATGAGGTAATAGGTACAAGGATTCTGCCTTTCCTGGCATGATGGCCATTCCAGTCCAAAAGTCAATTATGTAGGGTGAGTCCCAGAACCTGCTTTCTTTCTGAGAACGCTTTGGTTAGTTCTCACTCTGTTTCCAGGTGCCTATTGCCCTGTAACTTTCCACCGAATGCATCCCTCACCCTGAGAGGACCTGTAAGGCCATAAATGGTTTGGCTTCATGATCTCTCTCATCTCACTTCCTACTGTTCTCCCCTCCCTTACCAGACCCCAGCATCCCAAAACTCATGACTTCTCAGACATGCCAACATTTTCACATGTTGGGTCATTGCTTTGCCAGAGTCTGAGAGTCCGATCTTTCTCATCCTCTATATCTAGGCTCAAATGTAAATTTGGTTATTAAAACTAAACCTCAGTAAGACACAAACAGCATGTTTGTTTGTTTTTTCTGTAGATTTATAAAGATGGTAACAATTGTAACAGCAAAGGAAACAGCATGGAATAGGGAATAGAGAAACTCTCTGTTTGCAAGAATCCCACTATCAACAACTAAGGCCTCTGTGGAAGGAGTGGAGCAGTAAGGGCATTGTGTACCCCCTTTTCATTTTTCCGGTTTGTTCCTGTGTTATAATTGTTAGAAAACGTGTTATATCCTATTATATGTAAGGTCATCAGCTCTAGGAAGTTGCAAGGTAAAAGTCTTTTGCTAATTATCAACAGCAAAATTTGATGACATAAACAAGTCCAACTGAAATTTGTCAAATGGCAATTCTTGTTTCCTAAGCTCGGTATTGAAATTCTAAGAAACAACAGAGGTCTATTTTTCAATTTGTAATAGTTTGTCAAATTATGGATATACCACAATTAGATACATTTTTAGGTTCATATTTCAACAATTGATTTGGGTTTTGAATGTTTACAGTTATATTTTAAGTTTACCATATAATTTTTTTAAATATTTATTCACTTTGAATGACAGAGCATGAGTGGGGGAGGGGCAGAGAGAGAGGGAGACACAGAATCCAAGCAGGCTCCAGGCTCTGAACTGTCATCACAGAGCCCAACGAGGGGCTCAAACTCATAGACCACAAGATCCTGACCTGAAGTTGGATGCTCAACAAACTGAGCCACCTAGGCATCCCTAAGTTAGTTATCTTATTAATAAAATTTAATAAAACTTATGTATGACTTTAATGTGGATTATCTATATTTGAATATTGGAGATAGGTCTTCTGACAAAACAAATAATCGAAGTTAAATTTGCATTGTCCCGCTATTTTATCACCTATTAATATCTTACAAGGGACAAATACATAGATGTAAGATCTAATGCACTATACTTAAAATGGGAAACTATTATTTTGGAGACAAGGCTTTGATTGCCCTGTGAATCCTAGGATCACAATGTTTATTTGATTCCAGGTGTTTCATGGCTTTGGAAAAACTAATTACTATTAATAATGTATAATACTTTATGTCCAGGATTTTTTTGGGCTTAATAAGTGCTGTTTGCCCCAAGAAGCATTTTCTTGTTCTGATTCTATCTGTCTGGATATTGTAGGGTGTCTTTAGGGTGCTCTTTCTGTCCCAGCTTGCTTGCTTACTCACTCACTCTCATTCCCTCTCTCCCTCTCTCTGAGGTTGGGGGGCAGTTCTGACCTTCTTTCCCATTCTGATGACTTTGTTCCCTCTATGATCTCAACAAAGCAAAAAATCCCTAAGGATATACACAGACCTACCTTGACAGGCTCCATTCAGCTTCTAAATGGATCAGTAAGCCCTCTTGTTGGCTGCCTGGCTGGGGCAGAGAACAGGGATAGACTTCTCAGCAAGTAATTCTTTCATCTAAACATTTTTCTCAGTAGTTTGGTATTCTATCATTAATTTCATCATGTATTCATTCATTCATTCAGAAATCTATGTTACAAATACGTATTATGTGACTATTATTTTCCAATCATTATGCTAGATGCTCAGTTAATTGAGGAAAAATAAAAAGGGAAATAATAAAACTTAACAATAAACTTAATAATAAAACAAACTAAAATATAAAACTTAACTAATGGAGCTTAGAATATTTACATACATAATCTTATTCTTACTCAAACAGCACTATGCAGTAAGCAATATTATCATCCCCATTTAAAAGATAAGAGGACTAAGGTCTGCATTTATACAGAGAACATCCAGTGAGTGTGGATGTATGTCTCTGACTCCAAAAGCCATTAACCTTCTGTTGTGCTTTGTAGAGGCTATAGATAACCCTTGAAATGTATGTTCCTATTAGGACTGTTTCCTACCAGTTAAAATGTGGGAATTTTTTAATGCAATCAATCAGTTATTACGAAGTTTTTGAAAAATAATTCCAAGAGTCTTCATCTCTGTTTCTATTTATTCCTTCACAGTCTCCTGCCCCCAACTTCCCTTCTCCCATAATATCAGCAGTGATGCCTGCCTCCTCTTAACACAGAACAGGGAAGGAAGCTGCAGAGAGTTCCACAGTTCAGTAAGTAAACCTTGTTGATTATTCCTGTAGCCTTCTTTCTCCTTCTCCCCAGGGTTTCCATGTCAGATACATCTTGACATTTCAACATCCCCAAACAGGAAAGCCACTTTGACTAAAATTGAAGAGATGGTAACACAAATAAAGAGATACCTCCAGTGTGGGAGAGGAGAAGGAAACAGGAAACTCAGCTGACAGTTGATCATAAGCAGAATGATCCTGTAGTCTCATTTCAACAAGGAATTTGGCAGATAGGCAGGAGGGGAGAATGAATCTTAGAATTCTAAACAATTCTTCATTTGGGAAAATAGGAGTACTCTCACAGTGTTAAAGTGAAAAGAAAAATATATAGTCTCATACCCCCTACTTAATACCTTACTAACTATGGGATAAAAATGTGTGAGATCCTCTCGAGCTGTCTTGAAGGGTGTAGTCAACGATACTGAGATAAACCCAGACTTCTGGCATGGGAAGGGGCTCCATCTGTCCTGTGCAGCCTTTAAAAAAAGCTCTTCACTGAATTCCACTACCTCCTCCTCTCTGCTAAGCAATCATGTTGACTGCTTAAGCTGAAAATCTAGGGCTTCCTATTCACTGGATAAGAAAATGTCTCAGCCAGGGCTCTGTAATGTTGCTGATGACTTTCCTTAATCTGGTTCTTTCCATTGCCACTTTGTCCATACTGACCTTTCTTAGGCCAAATCTATCTAATACCAAGTGCACTGGAGAACATTACTCTGCCTGTGCTTATCCTCACCCTTATCATGAAGACAACTGAACTCTGCTGCCCCTGTCATTAACCTGCACATCATTTGAGAGAACACCCCTACATAAAAACCATGCAGGAGAGAAGTTTTTATGGTAGGAGTAGGCTTTAGGGACATCAGGCATGGGGGAAAAGGACTGAATGCCAGCCTTACATTTATCTGCTGGGACCATCACCATTCATTTTTGAAAGATCAAACTTCACCAAAAAAATTATTTAAAAAATTATCGAGGAGGGGCATCTGGGTGGCTCAGTAGGTTAAGTGTCCGACTTCAGCTCAGGTCATGATCTCACAGTTTGTGAGTTCAGGCCCCAAGTCGAGCTCTGTGCTGACAGCTTACAGCCTGGAGCCTGCTTTGGGTTCAGTGTGTGTCTCCCTCTCTGCCTCTCCCCTGATCATGCTCTGTCTCTCAAAAATAGATAAACATTAAAAAAATAAAAATAAATATTTGAGGAATTGATAATTCTGAGATTAGTTACAAATAGCTGCTACATGGATATCTTCAGCCTGGACCTCTGTCCTGAGCCTATTTAAAGATGTATTTCCTGGAAATTGGTGAGGAATTGGAGGAATAGGAGGGCCCTGGGCTCACCTCGTCCTGCTGATCACTTAGATTCCACCTATACCTGCCTAAATAACCCAGAAAACCACCAGAAGACTAGCAGAACAGACTCTCTGGAGCCAAGCTTACACAAGAGGCCCACAGAGGAGGGTAGGAAGGGGTGGAGAGGCGGTGCATGCTACATGGACTGGCGGGAGGGAGCCAGGGCGACTGAGGGGCAGCCCCTCCAGCAAGGCAGAATCCCCAAGTCTGGCTTGCAAAAGCAGAGTGGCTGGACTCCGTGAGTTCTGACAGCCAGCAGGACATGACATCTGGAATGTTAAAAGTCAACAGCTCTGCTCAGAGAGTGGGAGAGCGAGAGGACACTGGGAGGGAGAGTTGTTGGACCCCAGAAGACAGAGCTCAGCTCATCAGGGAAAAAAGGCGCTGGCAAGTGCCATCTCTCTTTCCCATTCCCCACCCATAATCCCAAAGGGTAACAGAACCCATCACCAAACTTGCTTGCACCACGCAAGCACCCAATGCTGTGCTTCAGTGGATCTATCTCTCCGACAGGTCTGCCTCCCTACCAGAGCTGCAAGGCCCCTCCAACAGAGGACCACTGACAGCAAAGTGAGCTAAGCCTACCCTTCCCGCCCCTGTGCACCTTGTGGATACACTCCAGCTAACAAACCAGGTCCCATCAAAACAGCACCACAAGCCTGGCAGTGTGCAAGTAGCCTGGACAGGAGCCACACCACTCCACAGTGAGTCTTGCTCCTGGGAGAGGGGAAGATAAGGTACACACCAGTCTGACTGAGGCCCCACCCAACAACACAAGTTACTCCAGACAGCACAGGGGAAGTGCCCTGCAGTTCCGTTCCACCCCAGAGACTACCCAAAATGACAAAACAGAAGAACTCTCTTCAAAAGAAATTCCAGGAAGTAGTGACAGCTAACGAATTGATCAAAACGATTTAAGCAATATAACGGAACAAGAATTTAGAATAATAGTCTTAAAATTAATCGCTAGACTTGAAAAAAGTATAGAGGACAACAGAAAATTTATTGCTACAAAGATCAAGGGACTAAGGAATAGTCAAGAGGAGGTAAAAAATGCTATAAATGTGCAAAATAAAATGGAAGCGACCACAGCTGGTATTGAAGAGGCAGAGGAGAAAATAGGTGAATTAGAAGATAAACTTATGGAAAAAGAGGAAGCTGAGAAAGAGAGCTAAAAAATTCAGGAGTATGAGGGGAGAATTAGAGAACTAAAATATGCAATTAAACAGAACAATATCTGTATAATAGGAATTCCAGAAGGAGAGAGAGAGAGAGAAAAGGGCTGAAGGTGTACTTGAATAATCATAGTTGAGAACTTCCCTGATCTGGGGAAGAAAAAAGGCATTGAAATCCAAGAGGCACAGAGAAGTCCCTTCAGATGAAACTTGAATCTATCTTCGCACGGCATACAGTGAAACAGGCAAAATACAAGGAAAAAGAAATTCTGAAACAGCTAGGAATAAACATGCTCTAATGTATAAAGGGAGACCAATAAGACTAGTGACAGACCTATCCACCAAAACTTGGCAGGCCAGAAAGGAATGGCAGGAAATCTTCTATGTGATAAACAGAAAATATATGCAGCCTAGAATCCTTTATCCAGCAAGTCTGTCATTCACAATAGGAGAGATGGTCTTCCCCAACAAACAAAAACTGAAAGGCATTCGTCACCACTAAACCATCCCTACAAGATATCCTAAGGGAGATTCTGTGTGTGAAATGTTGCAAGGACCACAAAGTACCAGAGACATCACTACAAGCATGAAACCTACAGACATCACAATGACTCTAAACCCATATCTTTCTATAAGAACACTGAATGTAATGGACTAAATGCTCCAACCAAAAGACATAGGGTATCAGAATGGATTAAAAAACTAGACCCATCTATTTGCTGTCTAGAAGAGACTAATTTTAGACCTGGGGACACCTTCAGATTGAAAGAGAGGGCATGGAGAGCAAAGGAAACAACCAAAAAAACTAAAAGGCACCAGCAACCAGCAGAATGGGAAAAGATATTTGCAAATGACATATCAGACAAAGGGCTAGTATCCAAAATCTATAAAAAGCTCACCAAACTCCACACCCGAAAAACAAATAACCCAGTGAAGAAATGGGGCAGAAAACATGAATAGACACTCTCTAAAGAAGACATCCAGATGGACAACAGGCACATGAAAAGATGCTCAACGTCACTCCTCATCAGGGAAATACAAATCAAAAACCACACTCAGATACCACCTCACGCAGGTCAGAGTGGCCAAAATGAACAAATCAGGAGACTATAGATGCTGGAGAGGATGTGGAGAAACAGGAACCCTCTTGCACTGTTGGTGGAGGCAAATTGGTGCAGCCACTCTGGAAAACAGTGTGGAGTTCCTCAAAAAATTAAAAATAGACCTACCCTAATGACCCAGCAATAGCACTGCTAGGAATTTACCCAAGGGATACAGGAGTACTGATGCATAGGGCACTTGTACCCCAATGTTTATAGTAGCACTATCAATAGCCAAATTATGGAAAGAGCCTAAATGTCCATCAATTGATAAATGGATAAAGAAATTGTGGTTTATATACACAATGGAGTACTACGTGGCAATGAGAAGAATGAAATATGGCCCTTTGTAGCAACATGGATGGAACTGGAGAGTGTGATGCTAAGTGAAATAAGCCATACAGAGAAAGGCAGATACCATATGTTTTCACTCTTATGTGGATCCTGAGAAACTTAACAGGAACCCATGGGGGAGGGAAGGAAAAAAAAAGAGGTTAGAGTGGGAGAGAGCCAAAGCATAAGAGACTCTTAAAAACTGAGAACAACTGAGAGTTGATTGGGGGTGGGAGGGAGGGGGAGGGTGGGTGATGGGTATTTAGGAGGGCACCTTTTGGGATGAGCACTGGGTGTCCGTATGGAAACCATTTGACAATAAATTTCATATATTGAAAAAAATAAAAATAAAAAATAAAAAAAAAATCCAGTTATTATTCTTATTTCCCCCAACTGTCTTTTTTTTTTTTTAATTTTTTTTCAACGTTTATTTATTTTTGGGACAGAGAGAGACAGAGCATGAACGGGGGAGGGGAAAGAGAGAGAGGGAGACACAGAATCGGAAACAGGCTCCAGGCTCTGAGCCATCAGCCCAGAGCCCGACGCGGGGCTCGAACTCACGGACCGCGAGATCGTGACCTGGCTGAAGTCGGACGCTTAACCGACTGCGCCACCCAGGCGCCCCTCCCCCAACTGTCTTACACAGACAACATATAGATATATTTGGTCTATGTGTTTAATCAGCAGGCAAATATTATAATTAAAAAAAGAAAGAAAGTGAGGGCATGGAGAACTATCTATCATGCTATCAGAGTCAAAAGAAAGCGGAGTAGCCATACTTATATCAGACTAGACTAGTCTAGAAAAAACTAGACTTTAAATTAAATGCTGTAACAAGAGAGGAAGAAGAGCATATATAATAATTACAGGGTCTATCCATGAAGAAGAGCTAACAATTATAAATATCTCTGCACTGAATATGAGAGCCCCCAATATATAAAACAACTAATCACAAACATAAGCAACATTACTGATAAGAATGTGGTAATTGCCAGAGATTTTAATACTCCACTTACAACAATTGATATATCATCTAGACACAGGATAAATAAAGACACAGGGTCCTTGAATGATACATTGGATCAGATGGACTTGACAGATATATTTAGAACTCTGCATTCCAAAGCAACAGAATATATTTTATTCTCGAGTGCACATGGAATATTCTCCAAGATAAATCACATACTGGGTCACAAAACAGCCCTTCATAAGTATAAAAGATTGAGAGCATACCATGCACACTTTCAGACCACAATGCCATGAAACTTTAAATCACAGGAAACGTCTGGAAAACCTCCCAAATCATGGAATTTAAAGAACACTCTACTAAAGAATGAATGGTTCAACCAGATTTTAGAGAAGAAATTTAAAAATATATGGAAACAAATGAAGATGAAAATACAACAATCCAAATGCTTTGGGATGCAGCAAAGGCAGGCTGAGAGGAAAATACATTGCAATCCAGGCCTATCTCAAGAAACAAGAAAAATCCCAAATACAAAGTCTAACAGCACACCTAAAGGAAACAGAAGCAGAACAGCAAAGACGCACCAAACCCAGCAGAACAAAAATAATAAACATCAGAGAAGAAATAAACAATATGGAATCTAAAAAAATAGTACAGCAGATCAATGAAACCAAGGGTTGGTTTTTTGAAAAATAAACAAAATTGATAAACCTCTAACCAGACTTCTCAAAAAGAAAAGGGAGATAACCCAAATAGATAAAATCATGAATGGAAATGGAATTATTACAACGAATCCCTCAGAAATACAAACAATTATCAGGGAATACTATGAAAAATTATATGCCACAAACTGGGCAACCTGGAAGAAATGGACAAATTCCTAAGCACCCACACTTCCCAAACTCAAACAGGAAGAAATGGAAAACTTGAACAGACCCATAACCAGTGAAAAAATTGAATCAGTTATCAAAAATCTCCCAACAAATAAGAATTCAGGACCAGATGGCTTCCCAGGGGAATTCTACCAGACATTTAAAGCAAAGATAATACCTATCCTTCTCTAGCTGGTTCAAAAAATAGAAAGGGGAAGGAAAACTTCCAGACTCATTCTATGAAGCCAGCATTACTTTGATTCCTAAACCAGACAGAGACCCAGTAAAAAAAGAGAACTACAGGCCAATATCCCTGATGAATATGGATACAAACTTCTCAACAAGATACTAGCATATAAAAAGAATTATTCACCATGATCAAGTGGGATTCATTCCTGGGTTGCAGGACTGGTTCAACATTCACAAATCAATCAATGTGATACATTACATTAATAAAAGAAAACATAAGAACCATATGATCCTGTCAATCGATGCAGAAAAGCATTGACAAAATTCAGTATCCTTTCTTAATAAAAACCCTCGAGAAAGTTGGGATAGAAGGACGTACTTAAACATCATAGAAGCCATTTATGAAAAGCCCACAGCTAACATCATCCTTAATGGGGAAAACCTGAGAGCTTTCCCCCTGAGATCAGGAACATGACAGGGATGTCCACTCTTAACGCTGTTGTTTAACATAGTGTTGGAAGTGCTACCATCAGCAATCAGACAACAAAAGGAAATCAAAGGCATCAAAATTGGCAAAGATGAAGTCAAGCTTTCACTTTTTGCAGATAGATGACATGGATGTCTATGGAAAACTCGACAGACTCCACCAAAAGTCTGCCAGAACGGATACATGAATTCAACAAAGTTTGCAGAATACAAAATCAATGTACAGAAATCAGTTGCATTCTTATGCAGTACAATGAAGCAACAGAAAGACAAAGAAACTGACCCCATTCACAATTGCACCAAGAAGCATAAAATACCTAGGAATAAACCTAACCAAGATGTAAAAGAGCTGTATGCTGAAAACTATAGAAAGCTTATGAAGGAAATTGAGAAGATATAAAGAAATGGAAAACATTCCGTTCTCATGGATTCGAAGAAAAAAATATGGTTAAAATGTCAATACTACCTAAAGCAATCTATTCAACGCAATCCCATCAAAACTGCACCAGCATTCTTCTCGAAGCTAGAACAAGCGATTCTAAAAATTTTTATGGAACCACAAAAGGCCCCGAATAGCCAAAGTAATTTTGAAGAAGACCAAAGAATGAAGCATCACAGTCCAAGACTTTAGCCTCCATTACAAAGCTGTGATCATCAAGACAGTATGGTATGGCACAAAAACAGACACAGAGACCAATGGAATAGAATAAAGACTCCAGACCTGGATCCACAAAGTATGGCCAACTAATCTTTGACAAAGTAGGAAAGAACATCCAATGGAAAAAAGACAGTCTCTTTCACAAATGGTGCTTGGAGAACTGGACAGAAACATGCAGAAGACTAAAACTAGACCACTTTCTTACACCATTCACAAAAATAAACTCAAAATGGATGAAGGACCTGAATGTGAGACAGGAAACCATTAAAACCCTAAAGAAGAAAGCAAGAAAAAACTCTGACCTCAGCCACAGCAATTTCTTACTTGACACATCTCCAAAGGCAAGGGAAGTAAAAGCAAAAATGAACTATTGGGACCTCATGAAGACAAAAATCTTCTGCAGTGCAAAGGAAACAATCAACAAAACTAAAAGGCAACCAACAGAATGGGAAAAGATATTTGCAAATGACATATCAGACAAAGGGCTAGTATCCAAAACCTATAAAGAGCACACCAAACTCCACACCAGTGAAGAAATGGGCAGAAAACATGAATAGACACTTCTCTAAAGAAGACATCCAGATGGCCAACAGGCACATGAAAAGATGCTCAACGTCGCTCCTCATCAGGGAAATACAAATCAAAACCACATTCAGATACCACCTCACGCCAGTCGGAGTGTCTAAAATGAACAAATCAGGAGACTATAGATGCTGACGGGGATGTGGAGAAATGGGAACCTTCTTCACTCTTGGTGTGATGCAAACTGGTGCAGCCACTCTGTCAAACAGTGTGGAAGTTCCTCAAAAAATTAAAAATAGATCTACCCTATGACCCAGCAGTAGCACTGTTAGGAATTTTCTCAAGGGATACAGGAGTTCTGATGCATAGGGGCACTTGTACCTCCAATGTTTATATCAGCATTTTCAAAAATAGCCAAATTATGGAAAGAGCCTAAATGTCCATCAACTGATGAATAGATAAAGAAATTGTGGTTTATATACACAACGGAATACTACGTGGCAATGAGAAAGAATGAAATCTGGCCTTTTGTAGCAACGTGGATGGAACTGGAGCGTGTGATGCTAAGTGAAATAAGTCATACAGAGAAAGGCAGATACCATATATTTTCACTCTTATGTGGATCCTGAGTAACGTAACTGAAGACCATGGGGGAGGGGAAGAAAAAACAAAAGGTTAGAGACAGAGGAGGCAAACCATAAGAGATTCTTAAAAACTGAGAACAAACTGAGGGTTGATGGGGTGGTGGGAGGGATGGGATGGTGGGTGATGGGTAATGAGGAAGGCACCTATTGGGATAAGCACTGGGTGTTATATAGAAACCAATCTGAGAATAAATTTTGTATTAAAAAAAAAGAAAACAGTATGGAGGTTCCTCAAAAAGTATAAAGAGAACTACCTTATGACCCAGCAATTGCACTACTAGGTATTTATCCAAGGGATACAGGTGTGCTGTTCCGAAGAAACACATGCACCCCAATGTTTATAGTAGCACTATCAACAATGGCCAAAGTATGGAAAGAGCCCAAATGTTCATCGATGTATGAATGGATAAAGAAGATGTGGGTGGATATACATATATATATATTCCATTACATATATATATTCCATTATATATATATATATTCCATTATACATATATATTCCATTATACATATATATATTCCATTATATATATATATTCATATATATATATATTCATATATATATGTAATGGAGTATTACTTGGCAATCAAAAAGAAGGAAATCTTGCCATTTGCAACTGGGTGAATGGAACTGGAGGGTATTATGCTAAGTGAAATTAGAGAAAGACAAAAATCATGTGACTTCATTCATATGAGGGCTTTAAGAGACAAAACAGATGATCATAAGGGAAGGGAAACAAAAATAATATAAAAACAGGGAGGGGAACAAAACATAAGAGACTCAATATGGAAAACAAACAGAGGGTTACTGGAGGGGTTGTGGGAGGGGGGGTGGGCTAAATGGTTAAGGGGAACTAGGGAATCAACTCCTGAAATAATTGTTGCCCTATATGCTAACTAATTTGGATGTAAATTAAAAAAATAAAAATTAACCCCCCCCCCCCAAAAAAATGTATTTCCTGAGCCTATTCCTTCTCCATCCAGGAGACTGTGTGATTAAAAAAATATCTAGGATCCATATTGGATCCTTGTTCAGTTTGAAAAAGTTAAGGGAAAGGGCTGCCTCAAATTAGCAGCTGGTTTAAACCATTTAAACCTATGAATTGATCTTTCCCTATGAATTGAGTTGGTGGTGTGTAGGTCAGAATTTCTTGCTCATGATTATTATGTTCCCCAGACACACATAGTGGTTTGGACTTTTTTGACAATTTAACCATTCTTATCATCGTGATGCCCTGTTACAACTCTAAGAGAGTTGGTTTTGTTTTGTTGTTTTTTTAATCATTTAACAACACTCATGTATACCAGTCTCTCTTTGCCTGTTTTCTTTATATTGGCCCCATTCTCTTTCCTCCTGCTTCCTCAGCCCTTTAGAATGGAGTGGTTCAGGTAAGCCACCAGTGTCCCTGCAGTGGAGACAGAAGAATAAAAAACTAGCAGGGTCAACATCAGGGTGGAAGAGCCACCAGTTCTTCCAGGCTAAGGTTTGTGATCGAAAGAATGAAGGAGATGAGTTTTCAGATTATGTAAAAGAGGCTGGGTTCATATTTTTTCAGGGATTGGCACAAGAAAATGTACCTATTGTCCAGTAGAGATACTGGATAAAGTATGGTGGGGGGAGGGCGGGAAGGGGGATGGGGAAAGAAAAGGAAGGGAAGGGAAGGGAAAGGGAAGGGAAAGGAAGGGAAGGGAAGAAGAGGGGAGTGAAGGGGAGGGGAGGGAAGAAGGGATGAAGGTGGGGTGATGGTAGGAGAGACTTGAGAGACTTGTGAAAATTGTCCACTGAGGCAGGCAGACAGGTATTGGGGTCAGTGCTGTAGGGACACTGGACAAGAAGTACTGGCCCAGAAAATGTTAGGGAGATGGATAAGGGCTTCGGTAACTTAGTTCCACAGGGTCTTTTGTCACAGCCTTTGCTTTAATTCCACAGTGACAATCAAAGTCAGTTCCAGGCCACACTGAAAGAAGCCCCCTCTGGCCAAGTGTGTGTGGGTTGTGTGGAGTGGGTCCAGGAGAAATACCTCACTGGCATCATTTACTCACAGGCAATCTAGTGTCCATTTCTTTCTTTCCACAGACCTATCATCTTTGAAAGGCAGAGTCTGTGATTTACTGGGCTTGGTGTGACCTCACTTAGCAGGTATGAAAGTGAATAGTCTACACTAAAAAGTAAGTAAAGGTTAAAGCAATTATGTTTCAGTTAGAACTAAAAACCCTAATACTTTGGTTATCTGGACATTTTTGGTTAATTTTCTGGGCAATTGCTCAGTCTTCTCTCAACGTGCCATGGAAACCTTGTGTTTACTGACAACTACTCTATAATTGTTTTAGAAAATTAATATTTTGGCTTCACTTCAAAAATAAATATTTGCCTTAAATGAGTAGAAAGCAAGAATTTCAGATGCTACAGTAGGAAAACATTTTTTTAGTGTAGCTCTTTGAAAGGAAATACATACATTTTCTAAATTATCCTAGTCTTTTAGATACATTACTCATGTTTTTGTAGAGATCTTGGTGTGATTAAAACCAAGCACAAGTTTTGAAAGTGTTTTATATGTACACAATGCAAATTGTTCACATCAAGAGAAACTAAATGAATGATTTTGTTGCTGTCATCTCCTTGAACAGAGAAGATTGAGGCCAGGGCAACAATCCTTTCTCAGTTCTCAGCCGGGCTTCACTATCCAATATTCACAAAAGACTCCTCAAGGAAAACCTTCACTTGAAAGTTAAAATAACATCTACCCATCCAGATTCATGGAGTACAGGTTCTTCCCAGCACCCAGTCACAAAGAACCTTGACATTCCCTTGTATAAAGAGTAACCTTTCTACTTCTATTGTCCACTTACATTAATTTATTCTGGTTTGTGAAAAAGTACTATCTTATCTTATAAAACACATGTCAGCCATGAACACCAGTCTTTGAGGCCTCATTTACATATGAAGCTGATCAGATTTATAAGAATCCATAGAAGAGTCTTTAAAAGACCCACCAGAAGATGGCGGAACAAGTGAAACCATCGGAATGATTGTTATGAACATCAAAATGTCACTGTGAGTTGCAGCTTCAGAAACAGCTCATTAGTTAGGTACATAAATAGGTAGGCAGTTGGTGGTGGAGGACAGGACTGGGAGAAGGGCCTGATCCAGCTAGACATGGGGAGCTTGATGGACACTGACCCCAAGACAGGATCGCATGTGATGAGGGGTGTCAGCAGGGTTTGGTGGGAAAGCTCAGGCTTGACCCAGACACACCTGAATTTGAGCAACCTTCCTTCTACCAGACCCCAGGAGGCCCTAGGGCCAAAGTGATAGCTAGAAACTTGTGGTAAAGATCACTGTTAGTATGTCTGTCCATTGCATGCCGTGTGCCTTTCCTGGAAAAATGGCCAGAGTTGTTGTGAGTAAGGGGAGGTTGTGCGAAGGGAAGAATCCAGATTCCCCAGTCAACCATGTCATTCTTTCCTCATGCCCTTGCAAAGATGGCAGGAGGGTGCCAAAGGAAGGGGGTGGGAAGAGAAGAAGACCATTATTTCAGGTATGTACAAAACATCATCAGCTAATTCTCACAACTATCCAGGGAGGTAGTACTTGCATATTCTGTATTTCCATGTTACTGATTAGGGAAAAAAGTAGGAAAAAAAAAACTTGCCCAAGGTTACACACCAAGTAAGTGTTGAGACTAGAACCCCTATCCAAATCCTATCCATCTCTAAGTCTTCCTCCCTCCCAGTGTTTGCCCTGTGACCTGCAACTATCCTTCCTTCTCTGAGCTCCTTCAGTATGTTTGATGGCACCACAGCACTCACTGTTTAATTACATGTGATTTTTCATGGTGTCTTATTGTTTATACCTGGACCTGGAGCTTCTGAGGTCAGTACAAAACTATAGATGTATGGAAAACACAACTATGAGTTTTTATTCCTGTCATGAGTATGAAAGGATCTGTTTTCCCAGAAAGTCTTGAGGATTCTATTGAAGGGAGACTCAGGAGGGAACAGAGTATCTTTGGCCCTTGGCCTATAGGGCTTAGTCAGCATTAGGGAAAACTGTAACTCATCTTGGCCATCCCCATCAGGGCTTATAGTTTTCCAGCTCTAGGCTGAGTCCCTGAAAGATCCTGGGAGAAGAGCTGGCTAAATAGGAAGAGGGGAAAGGGTTGGAGAGTAAGCTGTTAGGGGAGAAGAAGGGACAAGCAAGGGGGAGACAGGCAGCAGGAAAGAAGAGAAAGGGAAGTATTCTGTGACAGGAGCTGGGGACATTGCCAGAGTGGACCTCTGCTCTCACAGAGCTCAGGGAAGAGTACAGGTGTCTGGGGGCTGGGAGCTGCATAGAAAACTAAACAAATACACACGTATCATGTAATGAGACAAGTGCAGTGACTAAGGAAACAAAGGATTCCAAGGGATACCTAGGAGGACTTGTGACCTAGATAGAGGAAGAAAACTGGCTTGTTGTGGTGACCAACCTGAGGGAACTTAAATCTGGCAGGGATTTGGACATTAGGAGAATGAGGATGAAATCATATTTTATAGATAATGGCAGCAGCCAGTGCTGAGGTATGAGAAGCCTCTTTTGGTAGTGACAGAGACCAAAGTGCAACTAGCTTAGGCAAAATAATAGACATTTGCTGACTGAAATACCTGAAAAGTCAGGGCTCAGCCAATAACCTGATCTTGAAGTGAAGTCAGCAGGTGCTGTAGGGTCAGCACCACCCCTGCCACTGTGCTCAGAGTGAGGGGAGAGCTGGCTTCTCAAAGGAGGAAGGGTGGGAGATAGAGGTTTGGCACACAAACAACACAGGTTATCCACAGCAGAGTATGTGGGGAAAATAAAAGCAGGAAGGAAAGAAAAATGGAGACATAAGTACAAGAAAGCTGAAATAGAAAAAAGAGCAGGAGGAATGAGGAAAAATAGGAAACAAGAGAAGCAGGGAAGGAGATGAAAGATAGGTGACTGGAAGTTTGGGAAGGAGCCACCATTTCCAGGTGATCTTCAGTCTTTTTCATAAACTTGGCAAGAATCCCAAGAAACCAAGGACAGAGAATGTGTAGGGGGGGGGGTTCTTGGTGGTGGTCCATTTATTGCAATGTCTTCATGCTGGCTGTAGGCAAAGTGTATCCCACCACCCACATTATGCTACCCTCTAAGCCTGACACTTAGTTGAGAGAGGTGAAAAGCAGCCAGGTCTCAGTCACTCTCAACTCAGACATCTACTCATCTCAAACTCTCATCCTGTTATGGGCCTGCCTATGGGATTCCTCTAAGAGTTCTGAGCACATTTTACCTGCTTTTACAGGTTAGGTCCCAAAGTGGGACAGCTTAATGCATGATGACGTGGTGTTGAACACAGCCATGGGCTTCTTCATTGCTAGACTGAGAACTTCTCTTCACCCATTCATTCTGGAAAAAATCCTTGCCACCTGCATGAGTACTTGTCCTCAGCTGACCACTGACTCCATGACATAGCTGGGCTTAGGCCATGCCCAAATTCCTGGCTCCTAAACCTTTGCTTAGACAGGCCTGGTTTCATACCAAGGCCTTGGGTCTCTGAAGATGCAAACAAGGGGCACCTGAGTGACTCAGGTGGTTAATCATCTGACTCTTGGTTTTGGCTCAGGTCAAGTCTCGCAATTTGTGAGTTCTAGCCCCATGTCGGGATCTGTGCTGACAGCTGTAGAGCCCACATGGGATTTTCTGCTCCCTCTGTCTGCCACTCCCTTGCTTACTCTCTATCTCTCTCTCTCAAAATAAATAAATAAACATTTTTAAAGATATAAAAAAATTCTTATCTACTTTGTTTTGTTGTAACCTCTCTACTTATTCTGCCTTTCAAAAGAATACCATTTAAAATACCATTTAAAAAATTCAGGGCACCTGGGTGGCTCTCAGTTTGTTAAGCGCCCAACTTCAGCTCAGGTCATGATCTCATGGTTCCTGAGTTCTAGCCCTGCATCAAGGTCTGCACTGACAGGTTCTCTGCCTGGGATTCTGGGATTCTCTCTCTCCCTCTCTCTCTCTGTCCCTCCCCCCTCTTAAAATAAATAAACTTTAAAAATAAATAAAATTAAAAAATAAAGTAGGAGCACCTGGTTGCTCAGTTGGTTGAGTTTCCAACTTCATCTTAGGTCATCATGTCACAGTTCAAGGGTTTGAGCTCTGCCTTGGACTCTGTGCTGACAGTTTGGAGCCTGGAGGCTGCTTTGGATTCTGTGTCTCCCCTCTCTCTCTACCCTTCTCCCACTCATGCTCTGTCTCTCAAAAATAACATTAAAATATGTTTTTAAATAAACTAAGTAGTATCTAACATTTAGATATTCGCCATGTGCTGTGCTCTTTTCATATAATCACTTTCTAATACCTCTTTTGATTTTTAGTGTTTGCCATTGTTCAAGTTAACTATTATTTTGTGTAAAACAAACTAATTTAATTTAGAAGGCCCTCTTTCCTCAATAGTTTTGGTTGTGGAATCATGCTGGGTTGATTCAGACTTGAAGTGGTCATTCTTCTTTTCCCTAGTGAAGACTCTAGGGCTCAGAGACCTGAAATACCTTGGCCAAGGCCACTGAGCAGAAAGGAAGTAGGATCACAATTCAAACCTAGGCTATTTTCAAACCTGCAAAGCCAGCATGACATTTGAACCTGTGCTGTCATAAAGAAAAAAGAAAGCAAACAAAAAACACAAATATAACAAATACACCACTTGTAAAAATGGATTAAAGTATTTTTTTCTTTCTGTTGCAAATAACTCAGAGTCAGATTTCAAATTCAAAAAGTTTACATGTATTTACTCTTTCTATGAGGAGTACCTTCTATGAAGAACCATCAGAACATTCTAAGGGGAGAAAAAGAGTGAGAATTGCCATTGATATGTAGAGTAAAAGAGTGGGAAGGACAGGAAGCTGGGGTGAGTAGGAAAGAAAGTTGTGTGTGAAAGTGTGTACTCATTCCATCCCCAACAGGAAAAAAATGACTTGAGAGGAGATGTGGACAGGAGGCGTGGGATGGAGTAAGCCTCTGAGTATCCTCAAGAGATTACATCACTTGGACCTTGGGCTGGCCCCAGCTAATGCCCTGTAACTCAGCCAGACCCAGAGACACCTGAGAGGGGAGATACCTGACTCTTATTCCTATTCTGAGTAGGTTTGGTCTAAGGCAAGAGCTCTGAGAATGGTCAGTGAACACCACCATTGCAAAGAGCCAGTAGGGTAACTTTGGAGCAGGATTGTCTTTCAAACATTAGAAAATCTTGAGACCTTAATGTTGAGCAAGTAATGCTATCTTAATAATATCTATAAGACATAAAATACTAGAGTAATATATGTAAATTCATAATTGATGTGTGAAAGGTGTTGAACATAACATCATGAATGCATTAAAATATTTAAGATGGAGGTAGAAATTGTGGAAATCTTAATATTTCTTTCATTTTTATGATTTAAACAATCATATCAAAGTAATGAAAGGTTTTTTCTCTGTAAAACCTTAGAATTCCCTAAGCAGGATCTAAAATCCCAATTCAACTTAATATTGTTCTGAGTCTTCCTCTCAGGCTAATATCATTTTGGTAGAAATAGATTCAATTCTATTTAAGCTGCTTTTCCTCCCACTACTTAATAAGATGCAAATGTATGTAATTAATTTGGTTATTTGCATAACAATATTCTTATAAAGTATCTTTGCTACATGATCCCAAATGTTTTTTTTATTAATCATGTTTTTCAAAATTGGAGAGAAGAAAATAAATTCTATCAAGCACTCAAAAAATAAAAATAAAAAATTTCCATTCCTGTTGTTTATATAAATTTGGTTAGGCATTAGTTGCCTTTAGCAATGGATTAAAACTTCCAATGAACTACCAGCTACAGAGATAGGTTTGAGAAGCTTGGCTACTGAACCCAGGAAATGCCTTTTGGCTAAGAGGAATTGTGGGGAGCAGAGATCCTGAACTCCTCCTTGGCCACCTCTGCTCAGAGCTCCTTGTCCTGAAAGAAATTGGAATGCACAGGGAGGGGCTGAGGAAGGAGAGCCAAACATTTTTTACATGTGCTGTGCTCCAGCCCCAGCCCCCATCTTTTCACTCAAAACATCAGGACAAGACCTGTCTAGTTCCAGCCTCAGCATCCCTACTCTTCAAGGAGGAAACACTCTTTTCCCAAACTTTTGGACTTAGCCCACTGTCCCCAGGATCTAGCTTTACCTGAGGCAGAAAAGAGTTTTCATTTTATTAAAATATGTTCCTTCACTACAAAGGCAGTATGTACTCATTATAAAAAATATACGACATACAGACAAGCAAACAGAAAAAAATATATAAATCAGCCATAATCCTACCAGAGAAATAATTTTAGCATCTTGAGATTATCATCAATTTTTTTAAGTTTCCATGAGAATAAAAATCCTATGGGTGGATTTTTACTATGGTCAAATAATTTTGGAAAATCTATATGCTGAAGATCCCCACAACAAAGAAACCTGATTTTTCCTCATTCCACAACTTATTTGACTATAGACATGTTTTTGGTGAAATTTCTATAATAAAACTTATTCTGTGAGACATACTTTGAGAAATTCTGGCACAGAACATGCTTGTTTCTGGCAGCTCTCTCCAAATGCTGTCCCTGTCGGGTTAGTAACTGACAGACCCTGTGGAGGTAGAGAACACATCTGTCCTGAAAGGCCTGCATTATTGTGTCTGCCCTATGTGGTCTCTAGTTCTGTCTCCTGATTATTGCCTCTTTATTTGCAATTGCCACTTACCTTCATGACATCAATGTCCTTGCCAATCTTTGGGCACAGTTTTTATTAGAGGAGAATTATCACCCTTTTAAATTTTTTTTTCAACATTTATTTATTTTTGGGACAGAGAGAGACAGAGCATGAACGGGGGAGGGCAGAGAGAGAGGGAGACACAGAATCGGAAACAGGCTCCAGGCTCTGAGCCATAGCCCAGAGCCCGACACGGGGCTCGAACCCACGGACCGCGAGATCGTGACCTGGCTGAAGTCGGACACTTAACCGACTGCGCCACCCAGGCGCCCCATTATCACCCTTTTAAATGGGATAGCAACCAATGTGAAATACAAGGAGACTATCTGAATCTTTATTTAAAATTCTTACAAACCTGAGATACACACCTGAAAGAGGGACCTTGGAGTTCAGGTCTACTCATTTATCAAGTCACTAATGACTTCCAAATGGATAGCTGTCCTCACAAGGAAATTGTCCAGATCTTTATAATATGGGACTGGGTTTCACTTGTAGGAAGTCCCCATGTGTATGATTCAAGAAATTTGAGGAATTTCTCTCTTAAAACATCCCTTCTACCAATGCTATTAGAGTTCTCATGAGATGCTAGTATAATGTAGGAAGTGCAGTTGTACACAAATCTCTCTCTCCTCCACATGAGATATCTAAAGAAAATAAATGCATCAGTCAAACTAGCAAAAGAGAGTAAAGTAATATCTATTATTAATTAGGACTTTGTTTCCAAGCCTCAAAACAGAAGTCCAGTAAACTAACTTGTACCTTACGGGGAATTCTTTGTGAGTTAGCACCATAGGGGCAAGTGTAGAGCTTAGAATCCAAATGCTGGTTTCCATACACTCACAGTTGGTCCTTCTAACTCACCACCATCATAACCCAGAGAATCTCCACCATAGCCAGAAGAAATGGAGTCACAAAACAAGTCACAAATGCCCAATGCAAAACAGCTCAAGCCTGACTGTTATTTAAATAGACCATGGATTTCATTCTTTCTCATGGCCATTTTGCAGCAATGTGGATGGAACTGGAGAGTGTTATGCTAAGTGAAATAAGTCAGTCAGAGAAAGATAGATACCATATGTTTTCACTCATATGTTGGTCTTGAGAAACTTAACATAAGACCATGGGGGAGGGGAAGTGGAAAGAAAAAGTTACAGAGAGGGCGGGAAGCAAACCATAAGAGACTCTTAAATACTGAGAACAAACTGAGGTTTGATGGGGGGTGGGGGAGAGGGGAAAGTGGGTGATGGGCATTGAGGAGGGCACTTGTTGGGATGAGCACTGGATGTTGTATGGAAACAATTTGACAATGAATTATTTTAAAAATAAATAAATAAAAATAAAATTATATCCTATTCAAAAAAAAAATAGGACCATGGACTCAAATGGAGTCCCTTATGCTAAGCCCAAATTGAGACAACTCTATCTCTCACAGAAATGAAATTTTAAGTCAATCAATTAAGAATTGCTTGATCAGCACTAGTGAGGTAATCTGCCTGATAGATCCCTTCCATCCCCTAAAGGAAAGTGACCTGGCCATAATCAGTCTGCTTTGTGGTCTGACATAGCTTTCTTGTTCTCACTCCTTTCTGCCTATAAAAAAAAGTCTTATTGTATAGCTTCATAGAGCTCTTTTTGTAGGAGTGTTGACGATAGTGACTCCATCTTTGGCCCTCCATCTTGTTCATGTTTGCTCAATGACCTCTCTTGGGGATATGTGTTCTAGGCCCCTTGGAGATTAATATACATACCTAAGAAATGCCCTCCAAGGCTAGGATGGGAGGAGGCTTGCTTTGGCTTCCCATAAATCTTTTAGAGATACCATAGTCTTCCCCCTTCCTGATGCATGGGAGGTTCCAAAGATCTAATTAAAGGTTAGTTGTCAATAGGTGCATGCAAGCCATTTGAGGTATATGTGAATCCTTTGATCTCACTATAGTGCCCAACTGCACATCCCTCGCTGTATAAAATCTGTGGAGTAAGGACCAGACTTTGCAGAGAATAGCTATGCAGCTACTGTGGATCATCCTCTGTGTGATCCTTCCAACAGTAAGTTATCCTGAATTAAACTCTGAAACTGTATGGAATCACCTGCTTCATTTTCCTTTTTTTTTATTTTTTTAAAGTTTATTCATTTTTTGAGAGGGAGACAGACAGACAGAGCACGAGTGGGGGAGGGGCAGAGAGGGAGACACAGAATCTGAAGCAGGCTCCAGGCTCTGAGCTGTCAGAACAAGCCCCAACATGGGGATGAACCAAGAACTGTGAGATCATGACCTGAGCCGAAATCGGACACTAAACCAACTGAGCCACCCAGGTACCCCACCTGCTTCATTTTCTAACCTTTATTCTCTAATCGTCTTAGTTTGGGAGATACTTTACTATTCCTTCCCCACCTTCTAAGTTGTTTCTATCTGCTGGACTGGATGCTACTGGATTTGTGAATTGTTGAATACATCCAATAGGATGTTTAAAATTTACTCAGTTGAGTTTCAAATTTTTAACAGTTTAGGGGCAGCAGTGAGATCTAAAGAACACTTCTGGAGTGCCTGGGTGGCTCAGTCAGTTGAGCATCCAACTCTTGATTTCATCTCAGGTCATGATCCCAGGGTTGTGTGGTCAAGCCCCACATTGGGCTCTGTGCTGAGTGTGGATCCTGCTTGAGATTCTCTCCTTCCTCCTCTGCCCCTCCATTTCATGTGCACTCTCTAAAAAAAAACACTTCTGACAGCTTTGAGGGCAACAAGAAACAAAGACATTGGTACCTGTGAACTCTTTAAATTCTCTGTATTTCTTGTCATTTATGAAGACCATGGGTAATTCCCTCTTGGATTTGAGCTCCTGATCTAATTGGCTTCACAGTCCAGAGCTTAGCAGGTCAGACTGAGCTGGCAGACAGTTCCACTTGGAACCCAAGTCCCTAGTCCTTGGTTAATCTGCAGTCCGCATTTGTTGGGGTCTGCTAGATTAGTTCATAGTTCCACTTTGGGTGGATGCTGGTGGTATTCACCTAAAGCCTTCCTTTGGTCAGCCCATGGTACATTTCCTTGGTTACTGCTGGTGTCCATACTTTTGTACTTTGGTTACTGTTGGTTTCTATTAATGTGCACATGAGATAAGGAATTATATATATATATATATATATAATGATAATCTCAAATTCACAGCCACAAAATTGGTGGGCACAGGTTGAACACTTAAAAACTGTTAGAGCACTTTCCACCTAGCTTTAAGACTATTGTGTTGGAATAAGTTGGTTACAGAATGGGTTAGAGAACACTAGGTCACCCACCAACCTCAAGAAAATTTCTGTGCAAAGAAGTACACTTGTAAAACACACACATGGCATATCCCTCTCAGGCATTAATCTGTCTCGGAGAGAGCTAAGGCTTACCTAAAAAAAAATGGGATCCTTAAGTTCCAAAGTAACGTGGATATTTTGAAAATTTTCCAAATTCTTTGGAAATTTTGAGCATGCCACATATTCTGGTTCAACTCACTATTTTATATCTAAGAACCGTGGCCTTGAAACATCTACGAAGATGGCAGAATCTCACTAAGACAACCTAGAATTAGGACAGCCATTATAAGAATTGTTCCAAGTATATAAGACCACTCATTTAAGAAGTGTACTTGACGATGTCCCAATAGTTCATTTTTGCTTTTAATTCCCTTGCCTTTGGAGATGTGTCAAGTAGGAAATTGCTGCAGCTGAGGTCAAAGAGGTTTTCTTGCTTTTCTCCTCTATGGTCTTGATGGTTTCCTGGTCTCACATTCAGGTCCTTCATCCATTTTGAGTTTATTTATTTATTATTTATTGTGAATGGTGTAGAAAGTGGTCGAGTTTCATTCTTCTGCATGTTGCTGTCCAGTTCTCCCAGCACCATTTGTTAAAGAGACTGTCTTTTTTCCATTGAATATTCTTTCCTGCTTTGTCAGATTAGTTGGCCATATTTTGTGGGTCCCGTTCTGGAATCTGTATTCTATTACATTGGTCTCTGTGTCTGTTTTTATGCCAATATCATAGTGTCTTGATGATCACAGGTTTGTAATGGAGGCTAAAGTCTGGGATTGTGATGCTTCATGCTTTGGTCTTCTTCTTCAAAATTACTTTGGCTATTCAGGGTCTTTTGTGGGTCCATACAAATTTTAGGATTGCTTGTTCTAGCTTCGAGAAGAATGCTGGTGCAATTTGATTGGGATTGCATTGAATGTGTAGATGGCTTTGAATAGTATTGATATTTTACCATATTGTTTCTTCCAATCCATGAGCACGGAATGTTTTTCCATTTCTTTTATTTTTTCTTCAATATATGAAGTTTATTGTCAAATTGGTTTCCATATAACACCCAGTGCTATCCAAAAGGTGCCCTCCTCAATACCCATCACCCACCCTACCCTCCCTCCCACCACCAATCAACTCTCAGTTTGTTCTCAGTTTTTAAGAGTCTCTTATGCTTTGCCTCTCTCCCACTCTAACCTCTTTTTTTTTTCCTTCCCTCCCCCATGGATTTCTGTTAAGTTTCTCCAGGATCCACATAAGAGTGAAAACAATATGGTATCTGCCTTTCTCTGTATGGCTTATTTCACTTAGCATCACACTCTCCAGTTCCATCCACATTACTACAAAAGGCCATATTTCATTCTTTCTCATTGCCACGTAGTACTCCATTGTGTATATAAACCACAATTTCTTTATCCATTTATCAATTGATGGACATTTAGGCTCTTTCCATAATTTGGTTATTGTTGATAGTGCTGCTATAAACATTGGGGTACAAGTGCACCTATGCATCAGTACTCCTGTATCCCTTGGATAAATTCCTAGCAGTGCTATTGCTGGGTCATAGGGTAGGTCTATTTTTAATTTTTCTGAGGAACCTCCACACTGTTTTCCAGAGTGGCTGCACCAATTTGCATCCCACCAACAGTACAAGAGGGTTCCCGTTTCCCCACATCCTCTCCAGCATCTATAGTCTCCTGATTTGTTCATTTTGGCACTCTGACTGGGATGAGGTGGTATCTGAGTGTGGTTTTGATTTGTATTTCCCTGATGAAGAGTGACGTTGAGCATCTTTTCATGTGCCTGTTGGCCATCCGGATGTCTCTTTAGAGAAGTGTCTATTCATGTTTTCTGCCCATTTCTTCACTGGGTTCTTTGTTTTTCGGGGTGTGGAGTTTGGTGAGCTCTTTATAGATTTGGATACTAGCCCTTTGTCTGATATGTCATTTGCAAATATCTTTTCCCATTCTGCTGGTTGCCTTTTAGTTTTGTTGATTGTTTCCTTTGCTGTGCAGAAGCTTTTTATCTTCATAAGGTCACAGTAGTTCATTTTTGCTTTTAATTCCCTTGTCTTTTCCATTTCTTTGCATCTTCTTCAATTTCCTTCATAAGCTTTCTATAGTTTTCAGCATATAGATCTTTTACCTCTTTGGTTAGGTTTATTCCTAGGTATTTTACGCTTCTTGGTGCAATTGTGAGTGGGATAAGTTTCTTTTATTGGTCTTTTTGTTGCTTCACTATTAGTGTGTAAGAATGCAACTGATTTCTGTACATTGATTTTGTTATCCTGCGACTTTGTTGAATTTCATGTATCAGTTTCTAGCAGACTTTTGGTGGAGTCTGTCAGGTTTTCCATGTATAAAAATGAACTATTAGGACCTCATGAAGTTTAAAAAGCTTCTGCATTGCAAAGGAAACAATCAACAAAACCAAAAGGCAACCAGCAGAATGGGAAAAGATATTGCAAATGACATATCAGACAAAGGACTAGTATCAAAACCTATAAAGAGCTCACCAAACTCCACACCCAAACAACAAATAATTCAGTGAATAAATGGGCAGAAGACATGAATAGACACTTCTCTAAAGAAGACATCCGGATGGCCAACAGGCACATGAAAAGTTGCTCAACGTCACTCTTCATCAGGAAATACAAAGCAAAACCACACTCAGATACCATCTCACGCCAGTCGGAGTGTCTAAAATGAACAAATCAGGAGACTATAGATACTGGAGAGGATGTAGAGAAAGAGATACCCTCTTGCACTGTTGGTGGGAATGCAAACTAGTGCAACCACTCTGGAAACAGTGTGGAGGTTCCTCAAAAAATTAAAAATAGATCTACCCTATGACCAGCAACAGCACTGCTAGGAATTTATCCAAGGGATACAGGAGTGCTGATGCATTGGGGCACTTGTACCCCCAATGTTTACAGCAGAACTTTCAATAATAGCCAAATATGAAAAGACCCTAAATGTCCATCAACTGATGAATGGATAAAGGAATTGTGGTTTGTATACACAGCGGAATACTACTTGGCAATGAAAAAGAATGAAATATGGCCCTTTGTAGTAATGTGGATGGAACTGGAGAGTGTTATGCTAAGAAATAAGTCATACGGAGAAATACAGTACCATATGTTTTCACTCTTTTGTGGATCCTGAGAAAGTTAACTGAAGACCATGGGAGAGGGGAAGGGGGGAAAAGTTACAGAGAGGGATGGAGGCAAACCATCAGAAACTCTTAAAACTGAGAATAAACTGAGGGTTGATGGGGGTGGGAGGGAGGGGAGGGTGGGTGATGGGTATTGAGGAGGGCACCTGTTGGGATGAACACTGGGTGTTGTATGGAACCCAATTTGACAATAAATTTAATATTAAAAAAAAGAGTGTACTGAAAGCAAGAATTCCCAAATCAAACAGAATGGTATCTTAATTGTATGCCTAAGCATCCAAAAGCCCTTAGGGCTTCAAAGTTGCTTTATTAAAAAAAAATATGTTTTGCAAGAAGGTAATGAAAAATTAAATACTACAGGACCATAAGCAAAACCCCACCAAGTCAGTGGCATTACACATCTCTCCTTATATACCCTCAAAAGAGTGCCCCATGTGGGGTCCTTTAAAGTACTTCAGAACTTCAAGAGATTTTCTGTAAACTGCTACCAATTATTCTCTTAAATAGTCAAAGGGAAACTAATATTAAAATTAATGGAAAATTTTGCCAAATTCTAGATATTGGAGCTACACTCTTTAAACCTCACTGTGAATCCGCAAATGGGATCCGTAAAACTGGCAGATGCTGGTGGAGGTTGAGAATTCTTACTGGTGTCAGCTGTCTTGGATCTCTGTCTGAAGTACATATTTGACTGAAGAAGGTAAATTTCACACTATCCTTTCCTTTACAAATCCATACCCACTGTTTATTGTTCTTTTCTCTCCCAGCGACAGCTATTGCCTTCTCGTATGTCTCATTTTGTGTCCTGAGAGCTTGTCAGGTTAGGAGTCCCCCAAAATGTGGACAGGTAGAAAAGTGAGTTGTACCTCATTTGTAGCTGGGTCCCTCCCATTTCAGTTTTCAGGGGAATTGTCTAAGTCTTTCTTTGTATAAGTTTTCTTTGGGAGTTGCTCTGGATCTTGGGAGAGTAGCACCCTCTTTGGGAATGCCTTGAGTCTATGGGGGTGTTCAATACTATCAGGAATATTTACTGTTTGTCCTGGCTAAAACCTAACAAAATAAGATATTTAAAAGGATTTTTTAAAGTAGATTTATGGGCAGAAGTTGGCCAAATTAGAGGCTGATATTCAGAGCCTGGTAAGATTTTTGTTTTTTGGCCATCTTTCCCAAGCTAAAATAAAACTATATATTTTGAAGTTAAGAAAAACATTTCAATGGCAAAGCTCTAAATCTAGACCATAGGAATCTTTTGATTTCCATCTTAAGATCTTCTGATACGCAAATAAAGATAGTCTAGTTGGCTGGGTAGGCCAACCTTTTTGAAGTAATTTAGGTCACAACCCAGTTCTTTGAGGAATTCAAAACAAAGATCTGTATTTTACTAACTGAGCCTTACAAGAAAGAAATACAGCTCTGGAAGCAATCCAAAGCACTATTTTTCCCTTTTTTTAACCAATCCTTAAACTTCCCCTATTCATCTCAAAAGGCTTGTAGATATTGTACAAATTCTGGTTTCAGGAAACAAAGGTCCTTCTTTTAGGAACTTGCATTCATGTTCTGTGTCTTTGAAATGTGAGTGCCCTACATGGTCTCTATGAACCTGATAACTTAGAAGAAATAAGGCAGCGAGGGAAGGCAATTTGAAACTAGGACTACGAAAAAATGTAAAAGTCCTTCCCACAAATATTAGTAAAAGTTGAAGCCATTCGAGCAGGTTAAAGTAACATATTCCATATGCAAAAAATTTAGTTTAGATCCACCTGGGTTTTGTTTGTTTGTTTGTTCATTTATCAACTGGTGAGTTTTCCATTTTCATACCTGTCTCAAGTCTAAGATTTTAAAATAAGAGTATATCTGTTTGTGTCCTCTGTATGTTTTGTGTGTCTATATATGAATGTTGGAGATGTGTGATATCTTTCTACCTCCAGATGGTATGGCCAAAATTAACTTGTGAATGAACTCTATTTAATTGGCTTAAAAATAAGTGCTTATCAAATAAAGTATACCTAAAACTCTAAAAATATAGAAACTAACCCAAATGTTTTTCAAACTCAGTGATATGTAAGATAATCTTTGTTCATAAAACCTAGTTAATTCTTTTGTTTACTTAAACTAGGTTTGTCTTCAGAGTAATCAGCATTAAATACAGAACATACATCTTTGATTCTACCTGTGTTTACTAGTCAAATAAGTTCATGTTATCTCTGTTCAGATTTGTCAGCAATAAAATAACTTGATATGATGACTAATTTGGTTTACTGTTTTGTGAAATTTTCAGGAGTAATATAATGTGTTAAAAACAAATGGTATATATAGATATAAACAGAAAAAGAGTTTTTAGTAAACTTTTCAGCCACGATTATGTTTTATGGTATGTCTACTTAAATAGTTTCCTAAATCTTATTGGTAACTTGAGACTTTAGAGTTCTGCTAAGTTAAATGATGGATACTCATTGACTATCTAGATTATTTCCAAACCAGGTAAAATAATAAAACATTAATTATTGAACATAGGTTTACCTGTTTTCAGCTTTTTATAACTGAGGAACTAAATATATTTGGATTTTTAGTAAACATTCTGCCACATTGAAAAATTGTACTATTAGGCAGTGTATGTTTCCAAAATTCTAAAATATATTCATAAATTTGACAATGCTTATGTAATAGAAAGTTCATAATTGCATAATACTTACTTTTCACTAGAAATTGAGGCTTTTAAGAGGTAAGAATTTTGATTAATAAGTATATTTAAAACTGCTAAAAATAATAAGGGAAACACCTCTGCATACATGAAAATAGGAAGTATTTTTAGCTAAGGAAAGATATGAGATAGAGTGATGCATTTTTTAAGGGAAAATAAAGTACATTTGTCTTCAAATAAACTGGTTATGTCAGAATGGGAAAGAGATAAAGAACCAAATGGCACAGAAAGCTGGGAAGAGAGAGAAAATAAAACAGAAAGAATTTTACCTTGTATAATCAAGCTAGCTAAAATTGAACTATTATTATAAGGGTTTAAAAAATAAGTTTTGATTACAAATAGTGAACTTACATAAGACTTGAACTTAATTTTCATTCATTTAATCAAGGACAAAGTTTTTTGATTTGTTGTTAATAAGCTATGGTGAAGGTTTTCTTACCTTTTTAAGTAATCTGCTTAGAAAACAGATTTCTTATCACAATTTCATGTATTCATGTTTTTTTTTGGTCATGTGGTCTTTGGTACTTAAGTAATCTACTTTTCTTGTTTATTCAAAGATCTAAGTTTTTGTCACAACTATGTAAGTACTTTTCTATCTGTCTTTAACATTTTCTATTGTCACTCGGTTAATATATACTAATTAGTGCACAAAAATCTGTGATTCTTTTTTCTCAAGTATATTTTTTTAAAATTTTTATTTAAATTCAAGTTAGTTAACATTAATATTAGTAAAATTAGTTTCAGGTGTACAATTTAGTGATTCGTCACTTACAATGTCCCGTGCTCACCAACAAGTGCCCTCTTTAATCCCCCAGATCACCTACTTAATCCATCTACCCATCCCCCAACCACTTGCCCTCTGATAACCACTAGTTGCTCTCTGTAGCTAAGAGTTGCTTCTCAGTTTGCCTCTCTCCCTCTCCCCCCACTGCTCATTTGTTTTTGTTTCTTAAATTCCACATATGAGTGAAATCATATGTGTCCAAAACCTTTTGATATTTTTTTGACAAACTTCCCCAAATCAAATTCTTGATCTGCCCAAGAACGTTTCCTTCATTCTTCTTTCCCTCTTTTACCATCCTTCCTTAATTCTTAGTCCATAAAAGGTTTATGATTCTTTTGTTTACCTTTTTTTCTGATCTGGAAAGAAAATATCATTGTTCTCCTATCTCAGGTCATTGCAAAGAGGTGGGATAATCCAACTTCCAAATGACTGTTGAATTTGCCATGATGCTGATTGACCCTATAGCTCTGCCCATCACAAACTTCTCTCTGATTTCCAGTGTCTCAGTTTCTCAGCAAGAAACTCAGAGAATCCATTTTACTGTCTCTGGCTAAAAACCCCAAACCAGGGAATCCAGAGCATTCATGCTCTGTACAAGAAAGGAACATGAGGCACGTGTAATAAAACCATATCTTATAGTGGGGACACCCTGGGTGGTTTAGTAGGTTGAACGACTGACTTTGGCTCAGGTCATGATCTCAGGGTTCAAGAATTTGGGCCTCGCATTGGGGCTCTCTGCTGTCAGCATGGAGTCCTCTTCGGATCCTCTCTCTCCTCTCTCTCTCTCTCTGCCCCTCCTCTGCTTGCCACTCTCTCTCTCTCTCAAAAATAAATAAACATTAAAAAATTCTTGTTGTCTCTTCACCCTTAAATTTTACTGGTCTCCATGGTTGTCACCTTCTAGTCCTGAACCACAGACTCAAATGGAAAATACCAGAAGGAATTCATGATTAAAAATTTACTTCTTTTGGTAAATTACTGTTCCTCTGGCTAAGAATAAATAAAAATGAGACTATGATCAAGACCTCTCTTTAACTCACAAATATTGCCTAATCTGCTGCTAAAGCAATTGTTGTTCAACTGAAATCCCTGGACTTCTAAGCCAAAATTGTTCTCAATAATTGGATATCTCTTTGGGCACTTGGGTGGTTCAGTGGTTAAGTGTCCAGCTTTTTGTTTTCAGGTTCATCAGTTTGAGCCCTGCATCAGGCTCTGCACTGACAGTGTGGAGCTTGCTTGAAATTCTCTCTTTGTCTCCCTCTCTCTCTGCCCCTAAGCTGCTCACATGTTCACTCTCTTGATCTCTCTCTCAAAATTACAGATAAAACTTTAAAAACAAATCATAGGATGACTCTTCATTATATTTTAACAAAACAATAAGGTGTTTGCACTATATCCAACACCATTTACTGCACTTGGATTGATACTTCTGCTGAAGTTGAGACTCAGCTATATAAGATTTAAACCAGTTGTCTTAAGAATATACTTTTTCATTAGTTTTTTATTTATTTATTTATTTTTGAATTTCATTTTCATTGGTTGGTTCTTGGGGACCATGGCTACAAATTGCACTCCAGACGTTAGGAATTATCCTACTTATAATAATCATAGAAGTTTCCCTGTGTGCTATATTTTCTCAAAAGTTTAAATTCACATTCAGGGCTGCTAACCACCACCCAAATGATCTAAGGATAGAACATCAGAAAGGGAATAAAGAGAATGACCCCAAGTTAGAGAATATGAAACCAGTGTCATGACTTATCAAAACCAAAAAGTGCTTCAGAAATACACAAACAAAAGAAAAAAAAAACTTGTAAGAACTCCAGAAGAGGTGGCTAGGAAGTACCGCTAACGACTGAAATTTTGGTCACATTTCTCAGTGAGGCAGAGAGTCTGATCAAAGAGAGAAATTGTCTAAAACAAGACAACAGGCCCTAACGGAGTTGCTTTTGCTAAACCTTTTCTCATCAAACTGACCTAATTACATTTTCAATCCAAGTGCAGTAAATGGTGTTGGACATAGTGCAAACACCTTCTTGCTCTGTTAAAATATAATGAAGGGCCAACCTATTATTTCTTTTTAAAGTTTATTTCTTTATTTTGAGAGAGAGATCAAAAGATGTGAGCATGTGAGCAGCTTAGGGGCAGAGAATTATAGTTTCACCTCTTCCAGAAATGAAATGTAAAGCCAATCATGAATTGCCTAATCAGCACTAATTAGGTAATCTGCCCAATAGTCCCATCCATCCCCTAAAGGAAAGTGGCCTTGCCATAACGAATCTGCTTTTTTTTCTGTTTGTTTAATGCAACTTCTTTTTCCTGGCTCCCTTCTGTCTTTAAGTCTTTCATACCGCACAGCTCCTTGGGGTACTTTCTATCTCTGTATTGGGTGATGCCTGATTCACAGATTATTGAATAAGCCAGAAAGGTCCTTTAAATTTCATTCAGTTGAATTTTGTTTGTTTATATGTTTTTTAATTTTTTTACATTTATTTATTTTTGAGAGACAGAGAGACAGAGCACAAGTGAGGAGGGGCAGAGTGAGACAGAGACAGAATCCAAAGCAGGCTCCAGGCTCTGAGCTGTGAGCACAGAGCCCGACGCAGGGCTCAAACTCACAAACCGTAAGATCATGACCTGAGCCGAAGTCGGACGCTTAACAGACTGAGCTACCCAGGTGCCCCTGTTTATATATATATATATTTTTTTTTTTAATAAGAGGAAGTGAGAAAATTCAGAGAGAAAAAACTGCCTGGCCTCTGAGTACTTTCTGTTACAACCACATGAATAAGTAAGAAAGAATAAGGGCAATGCCCTCATGTGCTTCCTCTGAAACTGCCCTGGCTAGTAGAAGTAAGCATTATCCCAGAACTTGTCCCTGATTCTAACTGTCCAGTTATTATTGTTGCCTAACAAAGTGTTCCAAACTTTCCAATGTAAAATAACACCTATTTCCTTGCACTCATGGATTATGTCAGTAGAGTGGCTTCTTGTCTACTCCACAATGTCCACATCTTAGCTTGGAAGACTGGAAAGCTGGATACATCCTGACAGTTGGTGTCTGAAATCATCTGAAGTCTTCCTCACTCATATGCAATGATTGATGTTGGTTGTTGGCTAGGACCCCAGATGGGAATATTGGCCAATACATTTGTATGTGGCCTCTCCATGTGGCTTCTTGGGCTCCTTCACATCATGGTGTCTGGGTTCCAAGAGCAAACATTCCAAGGGAACCAGGATAAAGCTGTATCACTTTTATATGCTAGCCTTGGAAGTCAAATTGTGTCACTTTTACACCAAACCCAGTCATACTTGAGAGGAGGAAAAAAACACCATCATTCCATGGCTAGAGTGCCAACATCTACTTGTAAGGAGAGTATGTGATATGGGAGATGTTGTAGCAGACTTTGTTGCCACACTGACTCATCCTTGGGAAGTAACAATTATACATGTGTAGGGAGCAGGTTGGTGAGGGAGATGTTGGAGCAGGGTGGGAGGAAGGAAGAGAGAAGCAAGTCTGAGTTTCTCTAGGATATTAATTGATACTAGCACATGTGCAATAAAACCCACTGTTAGTTCCATCTCTGGAATAGAATATGTAGCCTCAAAGGCAGTAAGTTATTGAACTGTTATTTGCTATTGACATTTATTTTGGACTATTCACTCATATTGTCTATTTTTTATATTAAAAACAGATAGGACTGAGAATCAAAACTGAAATGTTGTTCTTTGGTGAAAGGCTTCAGGATACACTTATCTACATGTCCCTATAGGGCAAATGTTGAGGAGGTTGGAGATAAAAGCATGTGAACAAAGAATTTGAAGAAGAGGAAGAAGGATGACTCTAAAACTGCTTGCCTTAAGAGTTTAACCTTGGTCAATCCTTCTAAGAAGTAATAATCAGTTTGGGCAGAAGTTTTGAGCTTTATGTATAATAATTTAATCAAAATCCTGCCTCAGAGAGCTTCTTTATGCAAAGTCAAATCAAAATATAAGGCAGGAGTAGGTGACAGATATATTCTCAGGTCTTGAATTCCAGGTGGGACAGAAATGTGAGGAAAAGGTAGGTGGCTTTTATCACTGTATCACTTCAGAAAACAATACTAACATGTAGGTTGAGCATATTTTTGGAGAGTTATACATTTCATACAGAAAATATCAGTTATGGTTCTTTAGTTGTAGGTGACAGAAAGATAATTTGTCTGACAAACAAAAAATAATTTATTTGGAATAAGATGGCATATCTTGTAAAGTAAAGTTGAAAACAAGACTCATCAAGTGAAAGAACCATAGTGGCTCTGGAAAATTGAGTCTCAGGAACCAATAACAGCCTCACTGGTGTCACTGTAATCAGGATTAATAAACGCTAATCTTCTACAGTCTGTGGGTCACTGATCATATTCCATAAAAAGAATATCTGAATAATGAGCCAGCGTGGGTCAGACTGCTATAGCTTGCCTAGGATAGGGATTCTACTGATAGTTTCATAGATATTGATTAGGGGAGGACTTGAATGGTTCTATTAGGCAGCCAATGTTTACAAAAATCTAGAACGTTGAGGCTTGAATTGTGGTCCATTAACCAGCAACATCACCATTTCCTGGAGCTTGTTAGAAATGTAGAATCTTAGATTCTATGTTCAAAATACTGAATTGGAATCTGCACATTAACGTTTGAGAATGGTTATCAATCTAGGTGGCATTACAATCATTGTAGAGGTTTTCAATATGCAACTGCTCAAGCTTGCTCCAGACCTATGAAGCAGAGCTTCAGTGATAGGGCCAGGACCCTGGTGCCAACTCCATAGGTAATCATTGATGAACACATTGAGGCTCAAGGAGATGAACATTTTATTTCATCAAACAGACATACTTCTATTTGTTCTCCTGTTGTATATACTTGAGCTGCATCTCTCAGAGTCTCCTAAGCTTGAGGGAAGAGACCATAGAACAGGGTGATTTCCTGAAAGAACAATGGAAACTATAAAATTTGATCAGTCACATTGGTGAGTTCTGTGGTGGGCTGAATGCTCACAAGTTCTGCTTGTTGAGCTGAATTAATATATTTGTATATTTTGTGTTTTAATAGCTGTTTCTTTTTTACTTTGGAGGATGTAAAAGAATGGGGACTGGAGGTGAAAATATTCCATTTAGACCATTGATGCAGCCACGTTAGTCTCTGACAAGGATAACGAAAGGAAGGTTATAATTATAATCACATTATAGGATGTAAAACCTTGAATTTACACTGTAGGCTTTGGTTATAGAATTAGAAATCTTTCTCATTATTATATATAAAACTGTATGTGAAAATGGGATACTGTGTTGGGGGAACAGTTGAGATGGAGAGTTGCTAGCTAGTTTTGGACAAGTCCAAATGAATAATATTGGACTCTATAAAAGAAAAATACAGAGAGGGAGAGATAGGAGAGGAAGGAGGCATGGAGGCTGCCTGCCACTAGGAGTGTCCTGGCTAAATAGACAAGAGAGATTGTGTTTGTTTTTGGCTAATAACAGAATTGTGAGTGACCAAGCAGCAAAGGACTTGAAGATACAAATACCAAAGCTAACTCTATCCAGTTATCCAATAATGTATTATTCCCACTATGACTTAGAACCTAAATATAAAAGTATTTTTATAATTAAGAAGCAGAATTACTTAAATTTGCAATTATTAAGTCCGTGATTTTTATATAATGAATATAGATTATTCTGAGATACCAAGTTCATATGATCTGAAATAGAACACTGTATACAGACACAATTACATACCAACCTTTAAACTCTCCTAAAATGTGATTTAAAAAATAAAATGATGTTGCGGCCAGTTATGGGCCATAAGCTTTACACACAATTGGTTTTCTTACACAAACCTGCCACCCTATCTCCCACAATTCAGGTTGAAACAGGACAACCATTATTACCCACGTGAGCTCTGCAGAGTTGAAGTGGAAGGATGTTAAAACACCAGCTTCCCTAATGACATCTTGAGCCCTGCAAAACATTCCCAGGAGGGACAGTCAGGTAGCTACATCTCTCCCAACCCCTTAGGGCATCTAGACCATCCATGTGCCAACAACATGCAGATCCACACCTCCAGTCCAGATCTCTCCTTGGAGCAACAGATGGTTCACATGACAGCTTCACTGCAATGGCTCACTGGCATCCAAAAATGAATGTTTCAAATGCCATCATTCTCTCATCAACCTGTTCTTATGTAGTCTTTGTTATCTCAGTAAATGGCATCATTATCCAACCATCCAACCTTGAGCAAGAAATACAAAATTTATTGTTCACACTTCCTTCATCTTATCACTCACTCTAAATATGTCTCCAAGTGTTTTCCATTTTATTTATTTATTTTTTAATTTTTTTTCAACGTTTTTATTTATTTTTGGGACAGAGAGAGACAGAGCATGAACGGGGGAGGGGCAGAGAGAGAGGGAGACACAGAATCGGAAACAGGCTCCAGGCTCTGAGCCATCAGCCCAGAGCCCGACGCGGGGCTCGAACTCACGGACCGCGAGATCGTGACCTGGCTGAAGTCGGACGCTTAACCCGACTGCGCCACCCAGGCGCCCCTCCATTTTTATTTTCAAACTATATGGTTCTGGGAAAAGGGACAGATATTCTCAGAACAGTTTTGAATTCTACCTGATTCAACAAACAGAAATTAGAGCCTACACAATGTCATTTCAGTTCTATATAAAGAATGGAAGAGAAAAGACTATTTTGAGGGACAGCACTTTATTCTAAACTTCACAGACTGACTGGGAGTCACTGTATGACTTCTCTGTTTGATCTGGGTGAGGGACATGTAATGAAGTAAGCATGGCATTGACAATCTCTTTTTTCTTTTGGTTTTAAACCTCATGAAACAGAAATCTAGTTTTCTATGGTTACTAATCTTGACAAAGCAGAAAAGAATATCCAATGGAATACAGACAGTCTCTTCAGCAACTCGTGCTGGGAAACTGGACAGTAATATGCAGAAGAATTAACCTGGCCACTTTCTTACATCATACACAAAATAAACTCAAAATGGAATGAAAGACCTAAATGTAAGACAAAAAGCCATCAAAATCCTCGAGAAGAAAGTAGGCAAAAACCTCTTTGATCTTGGCCGCAACAACTTCTTACTCAACATGGTCTCTGGAAGCAAGGCAAACAAAAGCAAAAATGAACTACTGGAACCTCACCAAAATAAAAGGCTTCTGCACAGAGAAGGAAACAATCAGCAAAACTAAAAGGCAACCGACAGAAAGGGAGAAGATATTTGCAAAAGACAGATCAGATAAAGGGCTAGTATCCAAAGTCTATAAAGAACTTATCAAACTCAACACCAAAAATCCAGTGAAGAAATGGGCAAAAGACATGAATAGACACTTCTCCAAAGAAGACATCCAGATGGCCAACCGACACATGAAAAAATGCTCATCACTCATCACCAGGGAAATACAAATCAAAACCACAATGAAATACCACCTTACACTGTCAGAAAGGCTAACATTAACAACTCATGCAACAACAGACGTTGGCGAGGATGCAGAGAAAGAAGATATCTTTTGCATTGCTGGTGGGAATGCAAGCTGGTGCAGACACTCTGGAAATCAGTATGGAGGTTCTTCAAAAGGCTAAAAATAGAACTACCCTACGACCCAGCAATTGAACTACTAGGCATTTATCCACGGGATATAGGTGTGCTGTTTTGAAGGGACACATGCACCCCCATGTTTATAGCAGCACTATCAACAATAGCCAAAGTATGGGAAGAGCCCAAATGTCCATGGATAGATGAATGGATAAAGAAGATGCAGATATATATGTGTGTGTGTGTATACATACATATATATGTATATATATACACACACACACAATGGAGTATTACTCGGCAATCAAAAAGAATGAAATCTTGCCATTTGCAACTACGTGGAGGGAACTGCAGGGTATTACGCTAAGTGAAATCAGTCAGAGAAAGACAAAAATCATATGACTTCACTCATATAAGGACTTTAAGAGACAAAACAGTTGAATATAAGGGAAGGGAAACAACAATAATATAAAAACAGGGAGGAGAACAAATCAGAAGAGACTCATAAATATGGAGAATTAACTGAGGGTTACTGGAGGGGTTGTGGGAGGGGGGATGGGCTAAATGGGTAAGGGGCACTAAGAAATCTACTCCTGAAATCATTGTTGCACTATCTGCTAATTGGATATAAATTTAAAAAAAATAAAAAATTAAATTAAAAAAAAAGAACTCTAGTTTTCTACTTCACAAGTAAAAGTAGAAGATGTGGAGAGAGTGGGAGGAGCTGAGGAGGTAGCTGGACACCTCTTACAGCCCAGCTTACCATGAAAGGCATCTTCTGAAATCTGTGTTGGAAGTTGCTCCTAAGGGCTCTGCACACTAGGCTCTTATATCACTTCTCTCAGGGGCTCCGTATGTGCTCTCAGAAAGTATCCACCTAGAGGATAACATTGTAGGTGAAAGTGTACTTTATCCTACCATGCACACCAGACACTGGCTGGTTTTGGTTCAAGACTCTGAGAAATAAACTTACTGAACCAGGATATTGTACATCTTTTTTTTTTTAATTTATTTATTTATTTTGAAAGAAAGAGAGAGAAGAGGAAGGACAGGGAGGGAGAGAGAGATTCCCAATCATGCTCCACACTGGCAGCGCAGAGCCTGACATGGGGCTCGAACTCACGAATTGTGAGATGACCTGAGATGAAGTCAAGAGTTGGATGCTTAACCCACTGAGCCACTCAGGCACCCTGTATCTTTTTTTTTTTAATCTTAATCTAAGTCATATATCAGCTTCCTTATAATTGATAACCAGAGAATATTCTGCCATTTCAAATGATTGTGTTTATAGAAAAAGAGAGTAAATTTTGCTGATATTGTATGCTACTTACTCTGGAGCTCTATTTTCCAACTCAAAAGGAAGACTAGCAAACCTCTGTTGGCCTAGTTACAGAGCCTCATCTTATAGATCTGACACCTCTGAGAATATCCAAAGGCTTCTTTGCTCTGCTTCACCAAAAATGAGAAGTGGTAGCAAGTCTTATGTGTTTCCTGTGTTCCAGTGCACTGTGGAGGTCATGTTGTGTGCCTCCCACAGGGCATTTTCCATTTTGCAATTCCAGATCCTGCAGGACATTTCCCTGGGATTATGCCAGGGTAGGCTGGTATGGAGGGGGGTCGGGGGGGGTGGTGGGATTCAGGGACCAGCTGGTTCTGAAGAGAAGGCTTTAAGGCTTTAAATCATGAAGATCTGGACTGGGTCTATAGAAAGAAGAATGTCTGGGAGCAAAAGTCCTGATAACATCTCTCAGGTCTAGTTTCCAATTAAAGACAAGAAAAGCAACAGCCATGGGCAATCTCCCTTCTGCATACCTATGTCCCCCACCCAAGCCAGAAGGCAGAGTAAGCTCTACTTCTGGGAAGATGGGCACAGCGGGAGCCTTGTCAGGGGGCTAGTTCAGCGTCTGGGCAGGCATCCAGATATCCTGCAAGGAAGTGTGGAGGAGGAATAAGAACAAGTTGGTAGCTTGGGGCAGGAAGTGGTGTCAAGACCTCCTTTCAGATTGGGAAACAAAGATCCAGGGAGACTGGGTTTGCTCAGGTCACAGACAGTCCCTGGAGTCCAGACTGCTGATACTCCCCAAAACTCCATCCCCTGTGTGAGGGGCAGCTCATAGACCATGACCAGCCTCCCTCCAGGTCAACCACCTCACCCTTCCCATGCACACCCTTTCATCATATATTTCAAAATGTTTTCATCATATTTTAAGTGGGTAGGCAACTCCTACCTTCCTGCTCCTCCGTGACTCTTACATACTTCTAAAAAGTTGGGACAGAACTCAGAATGGCCATGACTATGAAAGACTGAGCTTTGGTATCCCTGAGTTGAATAGAGACTGGGTAACATCAGAACTGCTGAAAGCCTAGGTTTCTTTATTATTTAAATTGAATATAATCCTCCCTGGCTACCCTGGAGTTCTGAGATCAGATAAACGAAAAACAAAACAAAACAAAAAAGATGGTTCATATCTTTAAAAGAATTACTTGAATTTACATTTGCATCATTTCTTGTAGAGGAAGTGGTGATTGTAGCTGATGTGAGAGCTAAACTAGAGCTCAGAGATTCTGGATCTGAGACCAACTCTGCCACTTACCAGCTGATGTGGACTCTAGATTCCTTGTCTTTAAAGTGGGTAGGTCAAGATGGTCAACAGATGCATGAAAAAATTCTCAATATCACTCATCAGCAGACAAATACAAATCAAAACTGCAATGAAATAACACCTCACAACCTGTCAAAATGGCTAAAGTTAACAACACAATAAACAACAGGTGTTGGTGAGGATGTGGAGAAAGGGAACTTTTTTGCATTGTTGGTGGGAATGCAAACTGGTGCAGCCACTCTGAAGAACAATATGAACATTCCTCAAAAAGTCAAAAATAGAAATACCAGCAATTGCACTACTAGGTATCACCCAAAGGATACAAAAACACTAATTCAAAAGGATACATGTTCCCTGGTGTTTACAGCAGCATTATCAACAACAGTGAAATTATGGAAAGAGCCCAAGTGTCCATTGACTGATGAATGGATAAAGAAGATTATATATATATATATATAACACACACACTCACACACAAAAAAATGGAATATTACTCACATAAATAAAAAATAATTAATTCCTGTCATTTGCAATGACGTGAATGGAGCTAGAGAGTATTATGCTAAGCAAAATAAATCAATCAGAGAAAAAAATACCGTGTAATTTCATTCATATGTGAAATTTAAGAAACAAAACAAACAGGGAGAAAAAAAAGAGGCAAACAAAAACAGACTCTTAACTGTTAGAGTTAGAGAACAAACAGGGTTACCAGAGTGGAGGTGGTTGGGAGACTTGGTTAAATAGGTGTTGGGGGTTAAGGAGGGCATTTTTGATGAGTACTAGGTTTTATATGTAAGTGTTGAATCACTAAATTCTATACCTGAAACTAATATACTGTATGTTAACTAACTGGAATTCAAATAAAAGCTTTAAAAAATGGGTAGATCAAAAATAGCTCCTGCAATGCCCATTCAGGCTTTATTTCTCTCATTCATCAAGCATATGTTGAGCATTGATTCTGTATCAGGTACTGTTTTAGGCACTGAGACTCAGGATTAAGTTCTCAGTTAGAGCTCCTGACCCCATGTCATTTACATTTTAGTGGTGAATAGATAGACAGTAAATACATAAGTGTACTGGTCTCCTTAGGATGCCATAACAAAATACTACAGAGAGGGTGGCTTAAGCAGCAGACATTTACTTCCCACAGTTGTGCAGTTAAGAAGTCCAAGATCAAGGTTGTGGATAATTCAGTTCCTGGCAAGTGTCCTCTTCATGGCTTAATAGACAGCTACTTTCCCACTATGTCCTCACCAAGTCCTTTTCTTGGCGCACGAATGTATGAGGGGAAAGAGAGGGAGAGATCACTGTCTCTCTTACTCTTCTGATTAGTCCATTAATCCTATTAGGTTAGCATCCCACACTTATGATCTCATTTAAACTTAAATGCCAGCAAAAATCTTATTTCTAAATATAGAAGATACGAGCTTCAACATATGAATTTTGAAGGGACACAATTGAGTCTATAGCAATAAGCAAGTCAATGAATAAAATAATTTGAGATGACAAGTGTTATAAACATTGCCAAAAAATAAAAGTCAAGTGGGAGAATATGATGCACCTTCTAAGTGGCATTATTTAAAAGGGTATATCTCAGCCAAAGTACAAGTGATACGATAGTGATAGGATAGGTCAGCCTTGAAATAATGGGAGAGAGGACTCTAGGCAGAGGAACAACAAGTACAAGGTCCTGATATTGGGCACAATATGGTAAGTGCAAACACATCAAGAGAGCTAGAGTGACTACAATGGAATGAGGGAGTTAGGAGATGAGTCAAGAGCAAGTCAAAGAATTCCACACTGTATCCTAAGGGGAATGCCTTTGAAGTTTGTAAGCAGTGAAATGTCATGATATGACCTAAACTTTATAAAGATCATTCTACCATTGAGTGAATATGTTCATTTTATAGGTGGAGTGGAGGCAAGGGCAAAGTGCTGGAGCCACAGTCTCATCTAAGCCAGAGATAATGGTGGATTGGCTTGAACTGGTAGTAGTAAAGGTGGAGGGAAATGGGTGGATTCATGATGGATTTTAGAGACAGTGTGAAAAGAATGTGTAATGAACTAAATGTGGGATATGAAGGAAAATAAAGAATCAAGGCTGACTCTTAGAATTTTAATCTCAGTTACTTCAAATTCTTTTTTACTCATTTCTTTTAGAGAGATGAGGAAGAGCTGAGAAGGACAGATTTCATGGGGTCACCAACAGTTCTGTTTGGATATGTTCAGTTTTATATGTCTGATACACATCTGCATGGATATAAAGGGGAGGCAGATGCACAAAAGAATCTTGAGCTAATGGGGAAAAGTCAGGGCTGAGGACACAGATGTGGCAGTTATCCAAGGTATGGTCTTTAAACCATGGTACTCAATGTTCATACCCAAATAAACAGAGGGGAATGGGGAAGGGAGAGGAAGGAAAATAGACCCTGAGATTATCCAACACAAAAGTAAATGGAAGGGAATGGGAAGCCAATATAAAAGAGGAGTTGGCTATGAAGTAGAAGGTGTCAGGGAAGAAGGGCACATAATACTGACTGCTATTAGGATTCAATGAGGTAAAAAAAAATGGGAACTTTTTCCATAAAGTCTAAAGCATTACTCAACTGCTAAGTCGTTGTGGGCCCCTGGGCATGGGCCCCGAAAATGGGTGGCTACAACAATGAAGCAGAGGAGGCAAAAAAACTATCTGAGCCACCAGTTCAATTATTTGCTTCAGAAAGAAGCTCAGTGAGAATCTGAATAGGAAGAAAAGGGCAAGTGTCTCCCTTAGTGACCACTATAGTCCTATTTTCCTTACTTGCTGAGCACCTTCATCCTTCTATTCTGATGGCCCTCACCTCTGTGAGGTGTTTACTTACTTACTCACTCTTTCATCCTTGTGTCAAGATTCTGAGACGAGTACTAAGTATAGTGATAAAAGTAGAGTCAGATTCCATGATGTTGGTTGTTTACAACCTCTCCCAAACATGTCATGATATATGGCCATGAAACTCTTGAAGAGAAATCAAGCACCCTTCACAGTCACACATCAGTGGGTACACGTAGATACAAGCCTAAGTGGAGCCTTCAGAACTAAAAGAATGCCACACAAATACACCGTCAGAGAGAGTAAGTTCATCCATGGCTTATATTTATGTTATTTATGCCATTAGATATTTGCTTTGCTTGAGATTTCTCAAGTGGTGCTTTGTTTTGATGTGTTAAAAACATATCCAGGTCAATAAATATTTGTTCAACCAGTGATGTTTTTGAAGATAGGACAGTATTTTTTTTTTAATTTTTTTCAACGTTTATTTATTTTTGGGACAGAGAGAGACAGAGCATGAACGGGGGAGGGGCAGAGAGAGAGGGAGACACAGAATCGGAAACTGGCTCCAGGCTCCGAGCCATCAGCCCAGAGCCTGACGCGGGGCTCGAACTCCCAGACCGCGAGATCGTGACCTGGCTGAAGTCGGACGCTTAACCGACTGCGCCACCCAGGCGCCCCTAGGACAGTATTTTTTAATGTATTTTTACTGATTTTATCCCTTGGGGCCAGAAATGAGACATGAAACTGTGTGGAGGTTAGAAGTGGCAGGGCAAAAAGACATTTGAGGGGACTTGGGAAGGTTGTCTTGAGCCATTTCCTAAATGAGACAAAACACCTGACCATGCTTAGATAATTTACCAGAAGATGGCAGGGGCCCTACTCAAGAATGTAAGATGGCTTAACTCATAGTGGACTAGACTAAGATGCCCCCAGGTTCTCTGAAAGCCCAGTTCCTTCTTGCTCAGGATTATTTTCTTTATAAAGGGTCAGGAAAGGAAGACTCATCTGCCTGAGCTGTGAGTGAGAATTTTCAAACAAGTGTTTGCTGCTGGAATATGCATGGGACAATGCCAAGGAAAGCTCATCTTTCTCCTGTGGTTTGACTTCTTAGGCAGCTTCCCAACTTCTTAGGAAAAAAAAACAACAACAACGTCTGTCACTTCAATGGCAAAAGAAAGTGTGTCTTTCTATAGTGAGAGGGGGATTATCTTTCTTAAAGTAAGATGGAATTAGTTTGGGAAAACTCATGATCTTGCACTTTTTGAATGTCTCTGCTGAAAGAGGAGAACAGAATGCCAAGCTGTGAGTGAGTGGGAAATGCTTCCACATGTCAACTGTCTCCAGAACCTTAAGCTAAGTAAATGCATAATGGTGGCTATAGCCTTGTATACCACCCCCTGTTTGTTGCTAGTGGTGATATGTGTCCCTGATCCAAATGTCAGAGGAGTTGGAGACTGAGTGAGCCTCTCTTCCTCTCCAATACAACTGCAGGAAGGAGTCAAGATCCTTATATCCAAGGAGTCAAGATCACACCCCTACAGTTCAAAAGACCCAGAATGAATAACTCCATAATATCCTATTTATTTATTTATTTATACCAAAATCCAGGGAGAGGCCAAAGTTCCAAGGATAAAGCTGAGGGACAGGTAAAAACTAATTTCATTGAACACCTACTCTACAGCAGGCACTTGGAACTTCTTTAACCATCCAACAATTGCAGTACCCATTTTGCAGAAGAGAAAACTGAGATCAAGAGGAGCACTGTCCAATAAAACTTGCTGTGATGCTGGAAGATGGTGTTTATATGGTGAGGGTAGCACAGAGGAGGAGGTGGGAGATGGGGTTTCTCCTCTCCACCATCACCATCACACCAACACTGTCTGAACATTGATATTCTTCTCCACTCCACAATCTCTACATTATCAGTTCTGTCTCCTACTTCATTCCCATCCACCAACTCCTTCTCACCAAGCCCTTTCCCATTAGCCACCTCTACCAACATCATCATGCTATGACTCTACCTTTCCATGACCACCATCACAACCTAGAATTCCACCTTCTCTCCTCTACAAACCTCATCACATCAATACTGCCTCCCCCTTCCTCTCTACCACTGCTTTCATCAAATAATACACTTCTTACCACCTCCCCTTCATTAATTTCATAACCCCAAACATTACTCCTAACTCTACTACCTCCATCTTACCAATACTCGCTCCCACCTACACCCCTCTACCACTTCCAGCCATCCCATCTTGCCTTCCATGTCCTCCCCTCCAAACTGCCAACATTCTAAATCAGATTCCTAATCCCTTTCTTCCATACCCTTATCACACCAAAACTGAAGGCAACTGTCTCCCCTAAATGGCCTTTATTACACAAATCCCACATTCCACAGCTCATCATTCCACCAGTCTATCACATCAATTCTTACTCCTACCCCCTGCATTCCATGGCTTCCATCAAATCAGCAATCCTCCATCTCTTCCTGTGGTCTACCTCCATCATGCTCACTCTGATTCACACCTCCTATAATCCAGGTTTAGAGTGATAGTAATGGTGCAGTGGAGCAGACAGCTGATGTTTGTATTTAGGAGGGCAGAAAGAGAAGAAATGGGAAACAGTGTTCTTATAATGAATTGGTGGAGGACATAAGATAGAAGGTAGGTTGTTTGTGTATGTAGAAGAGATTAGATGTAAATCAGTGTTGGTGTGATGGGAGTGGTAGTAGGGAGAGGTGAGTATGATGAATGTGAAGCACCTGGCTGGCTCTGTTGGCAGAGAATGAAACTCTTGATCTCAGGGTCATGAGTTCAAGCCCCACATTGGGTGTAAAGCTTATTTTAAAATAAGTCTAGTGTAATGGATGTTGGAAGGAAGAAAAAGGCAAGTAGTTTGGTATGGTAGAGGATGTGGAAGTGAGATGATTGGAGATAGACTTGGTGTGACAGATGTGGAGGGTAAGAAATGAAAGCCTATTTTGATGTGATGGATATGGCAGAAGGTAGGAAATGGGATGCAAGATTGGTATGACGGTATCTTTAGAGGAGGAGGTTGGAGTCAGTGTTGGTGTGATAATGATGGTGGAAGAAAGGAGGTGAGAAGCTGGTTAGGCATGATGCAATAGTACAGGGGAGAAAGTAGAAAGCAGGCTGCTATGATGGAGTTTGTGAAGGGAGGGAGGTGAAAATCAGGTTTTGTGTGGTAGAAATAGTGGACAAGAGGCAGTAGAAGGTAGATTTGGAATATTGGAAGTGGAGAAGGGGAGGATGTGGAGATGGGGTGGTGTGGTGATGTTCAGATAGACTGGTCTGGTCTGAAAGAGGAAAGGATGTGAAATTGAGAGTTGAGGTTCTTCCAATAATGAAGGTATAGCAGTGAGAGGTGTATTAGTGTGATGGAAGTAGTGGAGGGGAGAAGGGGAGAGGAAGTATTAGCGGATGGTGCTACTCAAGGGGAGGAGATGGGAGTCTAAGTTGGTGTGATGATAATGCTAGGGATGAAGGTGGAAGCTATGGTGGTGTGATGAGGGGGAGACATGAATGCAGGGTTGTGATAGACATAGAAGGAGGTGAGGATGGACTGTTAAAGGTGGTGAAGTGGAAGAGGTGTGGGAGTAGTGGCATGATGGAAGTGATGCATGGAAAGAAGTGGGAGTCTTAGTAGATGGAGGTGTTTGAAGGGAGGCTGTGGGAAATGAGTTTGATGTAATGATTTGGTGGAACAGAGGAGATGATGGGCAGGTTTATGGTGATAGTGGTAGAGGGTAGTATGTGGGAGGTGGGGCTATGTTGATGGGGTTTTGGAAGTGAGGTGGTGTTTGTCAGTGTTGGGGTGATGGAGGTGGTTGAGGAGTGAAGATGGGAGTCCTTGTGGTGTTTTAGAGGTGGTGAAGAGAAGGGTGGGAGGCAGTGTTGGGATGATGGAGGAGATGCAGGAGGAATTTTAAGTCTTCAGGTGACAAATTTCATTCCCTACTTTTCTTAAAACTTCACTTTGATTTTACTGGATTGATTCTGAAACTACACATGTTGTTCTTTATAAGTGTATTCTCTCATAGATGATTTCATATTTTATATCTGCCTGCTGCAATCTTATCATCTAATTCATTTCTCCAGGAAAACCACATTACATCGGAAATTAATAAATGTAGGTCCTAGTGCTGACTTGATCACAGATACCAACTCAAATATAATGGAAAGAATTATATTTATTTCTTCCAACCACACTAAATATTATGTGATATCCTCAAAGTGATTTAGAATGAAATCATACTAATAATATCATGAACTGCCACACCCCACATTTAATATCACATCATAGTTTAAATATCATTTTCATATACAGTATCCTTATGGAATTAAACAACTGTCAGATTGTCATCTTGGAATTAGTTTCATGTCATCAAACCAAATTTCCATAAATTTTGTTCACAGGTTCGTAGATGTATCTGCAACATTTTATCCATGTTTAAAGAAGTAAGAAAAGCGGATGGGAACAAAAATATCAACTATTTTAGGAAGAAAAACAATCCTTCCCAGAATCCCATTTACATTTCACCACTGCATCATATGTTCACACTTGGGGCCAGAGAAGTAGAATTCTAGGAGATATAAGTAAATATTCAAGTTGGTAGTTTTATGTACATTTATGTACATATATATGTATATATATGTACATATATATGCTGTGATATATCTATCTATATATCTATCTATATATCTATCTATATATCTATATATATATATCAACCTGTGTCTCTTGCCTGACTTCCATATACACTATAGTTTTGTGTTGTCTTTGTTGTGTTGTCTTTGTTGTGTATAGTTGTATCATCTTTGTTACTTCTAGACACAGTTTCCGTGATTATAATTAGCTTCCTGCCCTCCCTGCACCTGACTCCCCAGGGTAGAGTGAATGGTGAGGAAGAGGTCTACTAGCAGTGGAGGGGGTAACACCCAAGTAAGACAAGAGACATGGCTGCCTCCTGGGAAGTGCTTAAATCTGAGTTCATGTCAGTGAACAGTTGTAATGACAGGGTGCTCATTAAGGGACTGCTTTCCTCACAGTGTAGAAGGAAAGCTCCACAACTGTAGCTGGGGCCCAGTAGACTCTGCTGAAATCAACAAGCCCAGCCTAAACTCACACAGCTGAATGAGGCTTGGAAAAGTGCTCAAAGCTTCTCAAGGAAAATTGTCTCTATTTTACTTGTGGAAGAAGATACCTCATCGAGGAGAGTGGACAGGCTCTAAATGATTCCTAGTTGATCTTCAGGCTAGGTAAATGGGGTGAGAATGTCAAGAAAAGGGAAGTACAAGTGAATCCCACACCTTGTTTCCTGCTGGTCTTGGTTGGATAACAGGTAGAGTTAGATGAGACTGGAGAAAGCTGTATGATGGGGTTCCACAATTACTGATGACAGTTCATTCTTTGAGGTGGGTGTCCAGGAACATCCCTCCACCTGATCACATTAAAGGAACACTTCAAGGCCCATAACCTTTCATAACTGCACCAGAGTACAGTCAGGCATTCATCCAGCCATCTGTGCAATGAACTCACCCCTTCCTTCTTTATGGGGAGGGGAGAAGTAGTAAAAGGAACTAGAGAAAAAGGGATAAAAAGTGATGATCTGAAGCCCTGTATAATGCATTGTGGCATGACACCTGGGAATGATTTAGTTGCTGGAAAGATGACCCCACTCTGGTTATAGCAGGCATGGTTTCAAGTTGACATCCTGTTTTCCTATATTCAATCTTCACTGCCATCCATCCATTCTAAACATGGCTCTGGAGCCTTCTCAGAAAGCCTTCTAACAGCCTGCTTAACGATTCCCCCACTCAGAGACAAGATTAGCTTATTCTGAGCTCCTGTAGAGACACAATCACTTTGCTAGGGACCCCAGGCTCTCAGTGGATAATTGAAGAGAGAATATTTCCAGGAATTTGGTTGGCTATTGATAGAAATTTAGGGAAGGTGAGTAAAGAAGACACTGAAATCATTTTACTCCTGTGCAGCTCTTTCCTGTCAGCTAGAAGATGAGGAATAAGTATAAAGCCTGAACCTTCTGCTCTCTGCCCACACAGGGGCTCTGGGCACCTTGATGCAGCCAGTATGCGAGGGTAAGTTGTGCAATGGCAGACTGATGATGCTACAGGTGAGACTGTGGTGATCATCCTCCATGGAAACTACCTTCCTTCAACTCTCCTTTTCACTCTTTTCTCATCTGGGGCCTTTGCCTCTTGTTCTCAGGTTTCTGGACATTCTTAGTCCATCTACCAAAATTCATATTCAGGTGGGTGTAATTAATATAGATGAATCTTGGGGTGCCTAGATGGTTCAGTTGGTTAAGCGTCTAACTTGAGCTCAGGTCATGATCTCACAGTTCATGGGTTTGAGCCCCGTGTTGGGTTCTGTGCTGACAGCTCAGAGCCTGGAGCCTGCTTCATATTCCGTGTCTCCCTCTCTCCCTCCCCTCCCCCTCTCATGCTCAGTTTCTCTCTCTCTCTCTCTCTCTCCCTCCCTCTCTCTCTGTCAAAAATAAACATTAAAAAAAATTAAGATTAAATGAATCTTAGCCTGACCAGGTTTTCTCATGGTCTCTTAGAAAACCCAACAAAAGGATAAAGGTTCAGAATATAAACTGAGTCACAATGGGGTGATACAGATCTACACATCTTCCAGGCACTTGTGGTTGTGAGAGAGACAAGTACCTATAGGTCTGTGAGAGATTACATGACATTAAGTATTCTGATATACTCAGTCTCAAAATAATGTAAACATCTTTTGTAAATCCCAGTTTTTGAATCATTTTTATGAAGTTAACTTGGACATAAAGGATGAGACTACCTTTTCTTATAAAACTTGAAATAAATACCAAGGAATGGAAGCTTCCTTGGTGTAGGATGGTGTTCTTTTGTGAAAAGTAATGTTTCTGTCCCAGGGACTCTGAGTAACACAGTGAATGTACCTCTTTGTTCCTATGTGTCCCTTAAGTGGGCCATGTACCACTGGAACTTGACTATATGGATGTAAAATATGGTCTAGAGTGAACTGAGTGTAAGAGAAATGAATGCTGAATTCTCTGGTTGTGACATTGGGGTCTTGAAATTGCAGTGAGCAGGGGACTGATGAGGCTGATGAGGATGCTATGGAGTTGGAAGGTCCAATAAACAAACTGGTTTAAACATATATTACTAAAATTAAACATAAATTACTAAATCCAAGAATTACAACTTTACATACCGTAGTATCTCCATCACAAAACTCCAAGTTCTAAGCCAAAGAAGAGAAAACAAGTAAGCAAACACACAAAGAACTCACCAAGTTTCTCCCACAGATATCATGGAAGAGGATTCTTTTTATATTTAGAGAAATCAGTGCCATTATGATACCCTGTTTAAATTTTCTTTCATACAGGTGAGGAAGTAGGTCTGAGAGAGGTACAGTAGTTGGCTCAAGGTCACATAGTGAATAAGGCCTGTGATAGGATTAGAAACCAAATCTCCCATATGTGGGCCCTTGTCCCCTCTGCTACACTATATAGGTAGGTTTCTGTATAATTGAGATGATATTTATTCCTTCATCAACAACTCTTCACTGGGTACCTTTTGTATACCCACTATTTTGGGTATTATAGTGATGACTAAACTGGCCCTTTCCCTCATGGAAGGCAAAGTTTAGTGGAAGATCCAAAGTGTAAGTGAATGGACAGATAACTAATTGTGAATAGTGGGAGGTACTGTGGAGAACAGTGATAGTGGGACATCTCACTATATCAGATGGTCTGTAGTAAGAGACAGGTGATAACTGGAATGGAGAGCATTTCTGACCAAAAGAAAGGCATGTGTGAGAACCACAAGTGAAGATGGAGACATGAGGTATTCAAGCAACTGAAAGAGGGTTTGTGGCTAGACTGGGCAGTGGAGAGAGTGGTGTGAGAAAAGGCTGGAAAGATAACAGGGGCCACGGCACTTGGGTACTTCTAAAATAGGACACAAAGTTTGGATTAAAGATAAATGATACAGTATATTTAATACTCTCTAGCTCCATCAGAGAGCAAATGGCAATATTTCATTCTTTTCATGACTGAGTAATATCCCATTACACACACACACACACACACACACATCTTTATCCAATCATCAGTTAATGGACGTACACCTGGGCTGTTTCCATAATTTGGCTATTGTCAATAATGCTGCTACAAACATAGGGGTGCATGAATCCCTTTGAATGAGTATGTTTGTATTCTTTGCATAAATACCTAGTGCGGCAATTGCTGGAACATAAGGTAGTTGTATTTTTCTGTTTTTGAGAAGCCTCCATACTGTTCTCCACAGTGGCTGCACCAGTTTGTACTCCCACCGACAGTGTAAGAGGAGTGTTCTCCTCAATACCTGTTATTTCTTGTGTTATTAATTTTAGCCATTCTGACATGTGAGAAGTGATATCTCATTGTAGTTTTGATTTGTATTTCCCTGATTATCAGTGATGAGCATTTTTCCATGTGTCTGTTGGAAAATGACTATTCATGTCTCCTGCCCATTTTCTAATTGGAGTATTTGTTTTGGGGTGTTGAGTTTTATAAGTTTTTTTAATATATTTTGGATACTAACCCTTTATTAGATATGTCCTTTTCAAATATCTTTTCCCAATTCTTAGGTTGATTTCTGTTTTGTTGATTGTTTCCTTTGCTGAGCAGAAGCTTTTGTTTTGTTTTGTTTTTTGGTGAAGTCCCAATAGTTTATTTTTGCTTTTGTTTCCCTTCTTTCAGGAGACAAATCTAAAAAGAAATTGCTAAGGCCAATGTCAAAGAGGTCACTGCCTGCATTCTTCTCCAGAATTTTGATGGTTTCAGGCCTCACATTTAGGTCTTTAATCTGTTTTGAATTTATTTTTGTGTATGTTATAAAAAAGTTTTCATTTTGTTCTATGTTGCTGTCCAGTTTTCCCAACACCATTTGTTGGAGAGACTGCCTTTTTCCCATTGGATATTCTTTTCTGCTTTGCTGAATATTAATTGACCATATAGTTGTGGGTTCATTTCTGAGTTTTTTTTTTTTTTGTTCTACTGGCATATGTGTCTATTTTTGTGCCAGTACCGTACTGTTTTGATCACTGCAGCTTTGTAGTATAACTTGAATTCCAGAAATGTGGTGCCTCCAACTTTGTGTTTTGTTTTGTTTTGTTTTGTTTACAAGATTGCTTTTACTATTTGCGGGTCTTTTGTGGTTCCATACAAAGTAAACTTAAATAATCCTAAAGGATTATTTGTTCTAGCTATGTGAAAAATGCTGGTTTTATGTGCCGAAAAACTAGACAAACTAGAAGAAATGGATAAATTCCTAGAAACATATAGCTTACAAAAGCTGAAACAGTAAGAAATAGAAAAATGAACATACCGAATGCAACAATGAAATTGAATCAGTAGGTTAAAGACTAGTAACAAACAAAAGTCCAGGGCCTGATGGCTTCACAGTTGAATTCTATCAAACATTAAAAAAAAATTTTTTTTAATGTTTATTTATATTTTGAGAGAGAGAGTGCACTTTGGGGGATGGCAGAGAGAGAGAGGGAGACACAAAATCCAAAGCAGGCTCCAGGCTCTGAGCTGTCAGCACAGAGCCTGACCCAGGGCTCAAACTTATGAGCCATGAGATCATGACCTGAGCTGAAGTCAGATGCTCAACTGACTGAGCCACCCAGGCACCCCTATCAAACATTTAAAGAAGAGTTAATATCTATTATTCTCAAACAATTCAAAAAAAATTAAAAAGGAAAAAAATCTTCCTAATTTATTCTTTGAACCCAGCATTATCCTGATACCAAAGTTAGATAAAGACATTCCAAAAATAAATAAATAAATCCACAAAAAAACCTACAGGCAATATCTCAGATGAACATAGATCCAAAAATCCTCAACAAAGTACTAGCAAGCCAAACCCAGCAATACATTTAAAAAATTCATTCACCATAATCATGTGGGACTTATCACTGAGATGCAAGAGTGGTTCAATATTCACAAGTCATTCAATGTGATAGTTCACATCAATAAAAGAAGGGATAAAATTTGTATGATCATTTCAATAGATGTATAAAAACGATTTGACAAAGTGCAACATTAATTCAGGATAAAAACCTTCAACAAAGTAGGATTAGAGGGAACATACCTCAATATAATAAAGGCCATCTGTGAAAAACCTGCAGTTAACACCATACTCAATGGTAAAAAGCTGAGAGAATTTCCTCTAAGGTTGAGAATAAGACAGGGATGTCCACTCTCACCACTATTATTTAACATAGTACTGGAATTCCCAGCCACAGAAATCAGACAAGAAGAAGGAATAAAATGCATCCACATTGGTAAAGGAGAAGTCATACTTTCACTATTTGCAGATGACATGATACTATGTAGAACAATTCTAAAGACTTCACTGAAAAACTATTAGAACTGATAAATGAATACAGTAAGGGTGCAGAATACAAAATCTATGTACATAAATCTATGGCATTTTTTTTATCTATGGCATTTTTATACACTAATAATAAAGCAACATAAATAGAAATTAAGAAATAAATCCTATTTATAATTGTGCCAAAGACATTAAGATAGCTAGGGATAAACTTAACCAAAGATATGAAAGACTGGTACTCTGAAAACTATAAAATATTGAGGAAAGACACTGAAGAGGACACAAATAAATGGAAAGGCATTTCATGCTAATGGATTGGAAAAACAAATATTGTTCAAATGTCCATAATACCCCAAACAATCTACACATTTAATGTAATCTCTCTCAAAATACCAGCAGTTTTTCAGAGAACTAGAACAAATAATCTCAAAATTTATGTGAAACCACAAGAGATTCTGAATAGCCAAAATAATGTTGTGAAAGAAAAACAAAGCTGGAGGTATCACACTCAATTTCACATTACACTACAACAATGTAATCATCAAAACAGTATGATACTAGCACAGAAATAGGCACATAGATCGATGGAACAGAATGGAAAGCCCAGCAACAAATCCACATTTATATGGTCAATTCATTTTTGAGAAAGAAGTAAAGATTATGTGTTGGAAAAAAGACAGCCTATTCAACAAATGGTGTTTAGAGAACTGGATGGTTACATGCAAAAAATGGGGGTGCCTGGGTAGCTCAATTATTAAGTTTCCAACATTCAATTTTGGCTCAGGTCATGATCTCACAATCTGAGGGATCAAGCCCAAAATCAGACTCTGCACTGACAGCACAGAGACTTCTTGGGACTCTCACTCTCCCTCTCTCTCTGTCCCTCCCCAGCTTGTGTGTGTGTGCTTTCTCTCTCTCAAAATATATAAATAAGCATTAAAACAATGAAACTGAGGTGCCTGGGTGACTCAGTCAGTTAAGGGTCTGACTTTCACTCATGTCATGAAGTCATGGTTCATGAGTTCAAGCCCTGCATCAGGCTCTGTACTGACAGTTCAGAGCCTGGAGCCTGCCTCAGATCCTGTGTCTCCCTCCTTCTGCCGCTTCCCTGATTGCACTCTGTCTCTTTCAAAAATAAATGAAAACATTATTTTTTAAAAGAAACTGGGCCACTGGCTTCCACAATACACAAAGATAAATTCAAAATAAATTGAGGACCTAAATTTGAGACCTGAAACTATATAAATCCTAGAAGAGAGCACAGGCACTTTTTTTTCTTCAACATCAGACATAGCAACTTTTTTTCTATCTATGTCCCCTGAGGCAAGGAAAGTGAAAGCAAAAATAAACTATTATGACTACATCAAAACAAAAAGCTTCTGCACAGTGAAAGGAACAATCAATGAAACTAAAAGACAATCTACAGAATGGGAGAAGATATTTGTAAATGACATAGTCAATGGGGGTTAGTATCCAAAATATATAAAGGACTTATACAACTCAACACCCAAAAAACAAATAAAAAATAAAAATAAAAAATAAAAATACAAATAAAAAATTGACAAAAGACATGAACAGATGTTTCTCCAATGAAGACATCCAGAAGGCCAAGAGACATATGAGAAGATGCTGAGCATCACTCCTCATCAGCGAAATGCAAATCAAAAACACAATGAGATCTCATCTCAGACCTGTCAGATAAGCTAAAATAAAAACCACAAGAAACATCAAATGTAGAGGAAGTGGAGAAATAGGAACCCTAGTGCACTGTTGATGGGAATACAAATTGGTGCAGAAACTGTGGAAAAAGCATGGAGTTTCCTTAAAAATTTTAAAAAGGAGGATGAGGAGGGGAAGATGGTGGCGTAGGAGGACGCTGGGCTCACCGCACGTCCTGCTGATCACTTAGATTCCACCTACACCTGCCTGAATAACCCAGAAAACCGCCAGAGGATTAGCAGAACGGAGTCACCGGACCCAAGTGCAGACGAGAGGCCCATGGAAGAGGGTAGGAAGGGCGGCGAGGCGGTGCGCGCTCCACGGACTGGCGGGAGGGAGCCGGGGTGGAGGGGTGGCTCGCCAGCCAAGCAGAGCCCCCGAGTCCGGCTTGCAAAAGCGGAGGGGCCTGACGGACTGTGTTCCGACAGCAAGCGCGACTTAGCGTCTGGGAGGTCATAAGTTAACAGCTCTGCTCAGAAAGCGGGAAGGCTGGAGGACAAAGGGAGGGTGAGCTGCAGAGCCCCCAGACGACAGAGCTCAGTTTGGTGGGGAACAAAAGCGCTCGCCAGCGCCATCTCCCCCGCCCATCCCCCAGCCAAAATCCCAAAGGGAACGGGTTCCTGCCAGGGAAATTGCTCGCTCCGCGCAAACACCCAACTCTGTGCTTCTGCGGAGCCAAACTTCCGGCAGCGGATCTGACTCCCTCTGGCTGCTACAGGGCCCCTCCTGAAGTGGATCACCTAAGGAGAAGCGAGCTAAGCCTGCCCCCCCTGCCGCCGTGCACCTTGCCTTCCCACCCCAGCTAATACGCCAGATCCCCAGCATCACAAGCCTGGCAGTGTGCAAGTAGCCCAGCCGGGCCATGCCACCCGACAGTGAATCCCGCCCCTAGGAGAGGGGAAGAGAAGGCACACACCAGTCTGACTGTGGCCCCAGCGGTGGGCTGGGGGCAGACATCAGGACTGACTGCGGCCCCGCCCACCAACTCCAGTTATACACCACAGCACAGGGGAAGTGCCCTGCAGGTCCTCACCACACCAGGGACTATCCAAAATGACCAAGCGGAAGAATTCCCCTCAGAAGAATCTCCAGGAAATAACAACAGCTAATGAGCTGATCAAAAAAAATTTAAATAATATAACAGAAAGCGAATTTAGAATAATAGTCATAAAATTAATCGCTGGGCTGGAAAACAGTATACAGGACAGCAGAGAATCTCTTGCTACAGAGATCAAGGGACTAAGGAACAGTCACGAGGAGCTGAAAAACGCTTTAAAGGAAAGGCAAAACAAAATGCAAACCACCACGGCTCGGATGGAAGAGGCAGAGGAGAGAATAGGTGAACTAGAAGATAAAGTTATGGAAAAAGAGGAAGCTGAGAAAAAGAGAGATAAAAAAATCCAGGAGTATGAGGGGAAAATTAGAGAACTAAGTGATACACTAAAAAGAAATAATATACGCATAATTGGTATCCCAGAGGAGGAAGAGGGAGGGAAAGGTGCTGAAGGGGTACTTGAAGAAATAATAGCTGAGAACTTCCCTGAACTGGGCAAGGAAAAAGGCATTGAAATCCAAGAGGCACAGAGAACTCCCTTCAGACGTAACTTGAATCGATCTTCTGCACGACATATCATAGTGAAACTGGCAAAATACAAGGATAAAGAGAAAATTCTGAAAGCAGCAAGGGGTAAACGTGCCCTCACATATAAAGGGAGACCTATAAGACTCGTGACTGATCTCTCTTTTGAAACTTGGCAGGCCAGAAAGAATTGGCACGAGATTTTCAGTGTGCTAGACAGAAAAAATATGCAGCCGAGAATCCTTTATCCAGCAAGTCTGTCATTTAGAATAGAAGGAGAGATAAAAGTCTTCCCAAACAAACAAAAACTGAAGGAATTTGTCACCACTAAACCAGCCCTACAAGAGATCCTAAGGGGGACCCTGTGAGACAAAGTACCAGAGACATCACTACAAGCATAAAACATACAGACATCACAATGACTCTAAACCCGTATCTTTCTATAACACTGAATGTAAATGGATTAAATGCGCCCACCAAAAGACATAGGGTATCAGAATGGATAAAAAAACAAGACCCATCTATTTGCTGTCTACAAGAGACTCATTTTAGACCTGAGGACACCTTTAGATTCAGGGTGAGGGGATGGAGAACTATTTATCATGCTACTGGAAGCCAAAAGAAAGCTGGAGTAGCCATACTTATATCAGACAAACTAGACTTTAAATCAAAGGCTGTAACAAGAGATGAAGAAGGACATTATGTAATAGTTACAGGGTCTATCCATCAGGAAGAGCTAACAATTATAAATGTCTATGCGCCGAATACCGGAGCCCCTGAATATATAAAACAATTACTCATAAACATAAGCAACCTTATTGATAAGAATGTGGTAATTGCTGGGGACTTTAACACCCCACTTACAGAAATGGATAGATCATCTAGACACACGGTCAATAAAGAAACAAGGGCCCTGAATGAGACATTGGATCAGATGGACTTGACAGATCTATTTAGAACTCTGCATCCCAAAGCAACAGAATATACTTTCTTCTCGAGTGCACATGGAACATTCTCCAAGATAGATCATATACTGGGTCACAAAACAGCCCTTCATAAGTTTACAAGAATTGAAATTATACCATGCATACTTTCAGACCACAATGCTATGAAGCTTGAAATCAACCACAGGAAAAAGTCTGGAAAACCTCCAAAAGCATGGAGATTAAAGAACACCCTACTAACGAATGAGTGGGTCAACCAGGCAATTAGAGAAGAAATCAAAAAATATATGGAAACAAACGAAAATGAAAATACAACAATCCAAACGCTTTGGGACGCAGCGAAGGCAGTCCTGAGAGGAAAATACATTGCAATCCAGGCCTATCTCAAGAAACAAGAAAAATCCCAAATACAAAATCTAACAGCACACCTAAAGGAACTAGAAGCAGAACAGCAAAGGCAGCCTAAACCCAGCAGAAGAAGAGAAATAATAAAGATCAGAGCAGAAATAAACAATATAGAATCTAAAAAACTGTAGAGCAGATCAACGAAACCAAGAGTTGGTTTTTTGAAAAAATAAACAAAATTGACAAACCTCTAGCCAGGCTTCTCAAAAAGAAAAGGGAGATGACCCAAATAGATAAAATCATGAATGAAAATGGAATTATTACAACCAATCCCTCAGAGATACAAAAATTTTAAAAAGGAACAGCCAGGGGCGCCTAGGTGGCGCAGTCGGTTGGGCGTCCAACTTCAGCCAGGTCACGATCTGGCGGTCCGTGAGTTCGAGCCCCGCGTCAGGCTCTGGGCTGATGGCTCAGAGCCTGGAGCCTGTTTCCGATTCTATGTCTCCCTCTCTCTCTGCCCCTCCCCCGTTCATGCTCTGTCTCTCTGTGTCCCCAAAAAATAAACGATGAAAAAAAAATTTTAAAAAGGAACAGCCATATGATCCAGTAATTTACATAAAAAATATTTACATAAAAATTACATTTACATAAAAAATACAAAAACACTAATTCTAAGGGATATATTCACTCCTATGTTTACTCTATCATCATTTACAATAACCAAATTATGGAAGCAGCCCAAGTATCCATTAATAGATGAATAGACAAAGAAGAAGCAGTATATATATTCAATGGAATACTATTTACCCATAAAAATGAATAAAATCTTGCCATTTGCAATAACATAGATGGAGCTAGAAAGCATAATACTAATCAAATTAAGTCAGTCAGAGAAACACAAATATCATATAATTTCACTCATATGTGGAATTTAGAAAAAAACAAAACACAGAACAAAGAGGGAAAAAAGGAGAGAATATCAAACCAAAAACCAGAAGCTTAATCATAGAGAACAAACTGGTGGTTACCAGAGGGGAAGCCGTGGAGGGATGGGTTAAATAAGTGATGGGGATTAAGGAGTGCACTCGGCAAAATGAGCACTGAGTGACGTATAGAATTGTTAAATCTCTATATTGTATATCTGAAACTAAGATTACACTGTATGTTAACTATACTGGAGTTAAACTCTAAAATTAATTTTAAAAATATGAAAATGGTAGCTGGCAGGGCAGAATGAGACGGCATGCACACATATGCACACACCCTTGGAAGAACAAGATATAAATGTTCCCTGAACTAGGAGTTGCACTTATCCTCATCATTGTCATGGAAGAGCCCCTGTGGAACACACCCAGTTGTCCACAGCCTGCAGGGTCATGCACACCATGAAAGAAGGTATCTCAGTGTGACACCATTTTAGGTTGCTGGCTGTAATTTTGTTTTTACCTCAGGATCACTCTTCTTCAAGGGCTGTGGAAAATCTGTGGGCAGATGGCCTCTTCTACTAGCTGCCACCCAGTGCTTTCCCTGCTACAGGTTAACTTAATTATGGGAGAAAAACAAAACAAAACAAAATACCAGAGAGTGACCTAACTTGAAAGCTTTTCAAACTGGGATGGCTATTTCATAACAGAAGTTCACTGCATTGAGGACCAGAGTCCTCCTACTTGGCTGGGATGGGCCACCCAGCTCTGAGGGGCAGCATTCAATCACCTGGCACTTGAAGAGAGGCTGTTTACTCCTCTCAATCCTCAAATTCCAAACAAAAACAGGGACTGATGATAGGGGTCTGTGTAGAGAATTAACCTTACCCAAAGAGAAGAAGTATGGCCTTTGTTCTCAGCTACTAGGAGGTGACCTCAGGCCCCTGGATTATCCTGCTTGATAGGACATTGTGTTTACCTGAGGGCTTTGTCCATTAACATTCTAACAATTCGATTTGTGATGGGACTGTTCACACAGCATGACTATGATTTAGAACATGGTATGGGTGCCACCCCTCCAGAGGAACTAGAAAACTAATGTCAGCCTGACCTCTGAGAGAGCAAGAGACTAAAGATCAGCCACACAGGCAGCATGTAACTTAGCCCTAACAAAACTCTGAACACAAAGACTCTGGTGAGTTTCCCTGGTCAGCATCATACTGTGTACATTATCATGTACATATCATGCTGGTGGTTGACAATGCCAGCCCAGAGTCCACAGGGAGAGGAAGACTGGAACTGCTCCTGAACAATGTCCTATATGGCTCTTTGCTGCTTTTAATTCATGTCCTAACCCTGAGATAAACGATCTTTATAACTACAGCAATTTTCACTGAGTTCCTTTTAGCAAAATATCTAAAATGAGGGTGGTTTGGGGAACCTCTCAAACTTGTAATTCATGCCAGAAGTAGATATAGTTCTGGTCAGGACTGTCCCCTCAGAACCTGAAGCTTGGATAACCTTGGGTAGTGTCCATATGCAAGAGAATAAGAACTGGATAGGATGCAAGGGCATCTGCCCTGGAGAATGGTGAGAATGTGCACTTAAGTCCAGTGGTCTCATGGTGTCATTTCAGGGATGGGGACTGGGATGGAAAGAGGGTGGAGCAGCTCAAATCACAGGGACATTTAAAGAGGTATAAATAAATAATAATAAATGAATTAATTAATTAATCTAGAAGAAGTAGTGCACACACATTCACATATACATACACTCACAGGCACACATTCACACATGCGTATACATGTGCATGGAGCAGCTTACCTGTGTATACATACAAATATGCACACACCCATACTGGACCCTTGAAGAACTGGAGAAAGTGAGTTACACACTTACTCCTATTCTGTGCATACAAAATTGTGTTTTTAGGTTCCTCATAGTTGTATGGCAACTCCTCAGAGGATAGATATAGTGATTCAGTTGGGGCAGGAAAGTAGAGGACATTAGGAGGGCAGAGGTTACACAGGGCAACACAGGCCTGGAAGGGAGGATCAGTGGGCCATGTTTAGCTTTTGTCACAGCACCAGGAACAGGAGTCCCTATCTACTGCAGACCCAGCCAGTTGCATTGGAAATCCAGTCAAGGAGGCTTCTCAGCAGCCAGTGAGGAGGGGAGCATTCTGTCCAGATGGAGTCACTTCTATGATCAGGGATCCAGGAGAACCTTAAAATATAGCAATAACTGAGAACTGCAGCCAAAATGGAGTTAATTACTCCCCAAAGATGCCAAAAGGACAAAGATGTTTGCTTTGCTAATCTTGAGTTTTGCTCAGAAGTATTTAATAAAAAGTGAGGGAAATCATGATAGTAATGTATTTTTATTTTTAAAGCCTTCCTCTAGGGGGATTGGGTCAGTATAAGTCCAGGACCCCTGAGAGACCAGGCCTATCTGATGAGGGGAGCCTGGGAAGTATGAGAGGAGTGTGTGCACTGACGGCAAGATGATGATGTCTGACAAAGACGATGCCTAGGCTGCACACTGCACTGGGTTTCTACTGCCCAAAGACTAGTTCTTGCCTGAAGTCCCCAGCATGGCTTGCAGCTAGATCCTCTGGAAACCAAAAGCTAACTTTCTGCCTTCAGCACCTACCACTGCTCCCAGACATCTTTGGTTGCAACAGCACTGGCTCCTCCTGGTGTGATCATGTTATTTTTATGTCCCCTTTCCCAATGTTGAGGCCTCAGAGTCCATGCCAGCCCTCCCTGACACAGCATTCAGATGGTCCAGCCCCACACAATGACAGATCCTCCCACTGCCTTCTCTGATTGATCTCTGCTTACTCCTGGCAGGCTATTCAATACTTCAGGTTGCATCTTCATCCAGAGTCCTTGAAAAACAGTGCTAAAGGAGAATCTTATATGCTACCAATGTATTAATGAATGCACCTTAAGAGAAGTAGGAATAATGAACAAAAGTGAAGTGAGACAGGAAAGCAGGGTGAGCAGATGCAGTATTTAGTGAGCTACTGCTTGGTAGCAGTTTTCATTAATGTGGATTTCTGCATGTCAGGACAGTAGAGTGGGAAAGGAGAAGAACCTAAATGCTGACCTCTTTATATCTGCCCCTCACTAGTTAACACTCACCTCAGGGAGCATTAGCTGCCCACACCTATGTAGTGCATGCTTTCCAGCCCACACAGGACAAAACCAACCCCCCACCCACCCAGAGCCAGTTGTACTGGGTGTGGGCCCTTGTCTGTGGGATCAGAAGCTTCCTGGCTACAAGATCACAGGAGAGCACAGACCATTGCTAGGAGAGCTCTGTTAAGAATGCCATGGAGAGCTTGGACCTGGAGGGTGGGCACAAAACTGAGTAGGCTACTAGTTGACACCTGTTTCTTCTATACCTTGTTTGCAACTAGACTAGAGATAAACAACTAGAACTGCAGAACCTTAATTCAGACTTATTTTGTGTTCATATCAAGTTCCTCCAACTCTCAAGCACAAAGAAAGAAAGAAAGGGAAAAAGAAAAGAAAAGAGAAAAGAAAAATACAGAAAATTAGGTCCAAGGGGCTCTATACACACTATTTAATGTATGCACACTATTTAATGTTAACCTTATAACAACCCTATGAAGGGGGTATTACTCTTTCAATATTTCAATTGTATGAATGAACTACTTGCCCAAGGTCATCCCACTTTGACTTTTATTACCCAAGGATAGAATCTCTCTTTCTCAGTCTTTATCTCTTGTTCCCCCTCACCTCTCTCTCTCTCTCTCTCTCTCACACACACACACACACACGTTTGCAACTGCCTGAAATTCTTTTGAACTAAAATATTAACCTTTGCTAAATCACTGAAAATTTTAAGAACCCGCCTTTTGCTTTAACAGGCTCCTTAATTTACTGAATGCTTGTGCCAGGGAATGTCCTGGACTGTCTGGAAAGGGTGAGTAATTAACAAGTAAAAGGATATCTGATTAACATGGCTGCTTATACTGGAATTAGGGAATTAAGGTCCTAGGATGAATTCCAAAGAGGAAGAAATGTCCTGGAGGGGTTGTGATGGGGGATGGAGTGGGATGTCAGCTTACAGCCCTGAGAAGTGGGCAATCACTTAGGGAAAAGGAACTGTAACAGTCAGAAAGGAACTTGGAGTTTGAGAGGAGACAGATCAGGGCCAATCCATTCATATGAAAAATTAAGTTTCAGAGTAACCCTGTGTAAATTATAAATCCATTTCAGTTTTTATTTCCTGCCATTTGCACTTGATATAGCCACAAAGCCATAAACCCTCAGTTGGTAACTCACCTTCTCTCTCAGTTCACCTCCTCTGATTCTCTCTCGTTACTGATCTCTCCACACAGTGGTCCTTAATAAATGCTGGCACCCATCTCCTCTTCCCTTGCTCCCCCACAAGCCTACCCCTCACCCCCACTGTCTCTCTTAGCACTACCCCTCCCCCCCGCCCCCCCCCCCGTCTTTGCCTTGGGACTTGGGAGATGAGCCCAACAATTGAGAATGAATCTCTCAAGGAAACAGACCTCAGGGAGGATTCCCAGTTTTAGGAGCTGCCTCTTTCCTACCCCTTGTTTCCTGCAGCCCCAGCTTCCCACCTGGGCCAGCATCTTGGGAAACTGTTGCAGGTCCTTGGGTCTTCTCTGGCCGACTGAGTCAGCAACAGTGGGACAGTCAGCTGCCAGTGCTCCTTCTCTATAAGCAGTGGTGAATCAGCATGGCCCCAGGCAGGAGAGAACAGGGGCTGGACTTTTGCGCATGATGCCTCGGTCAGTTGTCCTAGTGGGCTACAGTGTTCCTGCAAGAACAGCTTTGATCCCACTTACAAACCCACTCCTCCCAGATATATCTTGTAACATCTGGGGGGATTACTTACCCAGCAAAGTTAGGATCATTACACTTAGCAGGACTGAAATTTCCATTTTATACATAAGGCACACTTGTTTAGCTGCAGGCATGACCTTTAATTAGAATAAATAGTCTCAGCCACACAAAAAACACAATTTCTGATTCACTAACAAATAATAGCTTCCAAGGAACAACAGATGTACTCAAAATGATATACTTTGCTTTTTTCTCCAAAAGCACTTGTGACTGATTGAATAATACATTATAATGATTAAGTTACTACTTCCCAAAATTTTCTTAAGAGTTTATGTAGCAATCTTTCTCTGAGCTGCCCAGGAAGGATCTGAAAAGGCAGTGAAGTTGAGGAAAGTGGGCAGAGTCTTGTAGCCCAAGGGCTTCTGGTGGCTTAAAGAGTGAGAGCCTGGGAGTTTCCAAGACTGGAGAGCAGGTTCTATAGTGAAGCTGGGCTGGGGTCCCAGGGTAGGCCTTGAACTAAACACTCATCAAAGCAGTAACCAGTGAGGGGAGTTTGCTGCTCTCTAACACACTAAGCCAGAACCAGAGGCCACTGGCCTTGGCTGCAGCTGTGGGGACCTGGAGTAGACCTCAAGGAGGACTCCCAACTTCATCCCAGGCCTAGAATGGGGCTTGTGGTCCTGAGAAGCTGAGGCCAGCAATGATCAAATGATCAAGGCCTGGACTTTGTCAGTGAGGTCTGTCTTGAAGAAAATATGCACTAGATGATCCCGGAGTCCCTACAAGATCAAAGAAGTGTGTGTGGTGAAGGGAAAAAGGAGTAGGTGGATGATAGGTGGGGTGGGAGGAATATGGGACAGAAGGGCTCCCTTGAAGGCATTTAGTTAAATTAATGCTTCTATTCCTTCTCTCATCCCAAACACAAATTATTTTGAGCCCAGGTCTTCTCTGATGATGTGATTTCATTCCTGTAAGAAAGCTGAGGATTTGGAGAGAGGGCAGGATGGACAATGTGGAATCAGGAATTCTGTGGGTCAGCCAGCTGCACTCTTCATGTCCTGCAATTTATTTTATCTTCAACACCCCAAAAGCTCTGAGGCCCTTCCCATAGCCTCCTCCAACTTTACCTTCCTTTCTGTGTGATCTAGAAGGGGTAGCTCAACTTCCCATTAATGGAGCCAAAGTTGAGTCTTCTTAAAACAGAGTAGAGTATCCAAATCCTAGTGGGTTTCCATGTGAGAGAAATAGTGGGCCAGAGTGGGAATGGTGGGGAAGATGATTACTAGATGCAAGGAACAGGAATGCATATTTTACATGCAGTATCTTCTAAATACAAGGAGATCAGGAACCTGGTTCTATTTCTAGAATTGTTACTGTCTGGTGTGTAATCTTGGGCAAGTCATGTTTCTTCTATGGACCTGTTTGACTCATTGAAAACTGGAACACCTCCAAGAATCAACACCTCCATTGCTAAAAGTTAATACTGAGTTGCTTTTTTGGGTGATGCTCACTCAGAAAAGCACCACCACCCCCCCGGCCATCACTGAAGACAATTGAATGTCAGGTTATTAGAGGAAAACTAGGGTCTCCTAGGCAGTGCTTCCCAAATTTAACCTTACAGAAAATTTCCAGGAATGCTGATGTAAATACAGATTCTTGGGCCAGTGTAGCTCTACTAAATCCTCATATTCTGGAGTAGGGTGGGCAAGTCTGTATTTGCCAATAACCCTCCAGGTGATTCTGATACCATCAGCTCAGCACCAGTACATATACCCATATTTGGGAACCACTGATTCGGCCCAGGTTCCTTATGTTAGAGAAAGCTGGGACCCCCAAGGACATCACCTCACAACCCTCAGTCCAAGTCAGCCCTGCTGCCTCCCAAGAAACTGCACTATCAATTATACCCATTAGAGGGCTCCCTCCTCAGCAGAGTGTACCAGTCTTTGCTGGTCTCAGTTGTCTTCACAAATTTCCACAGGTAATGTCCTAGTTCCTCCCTTCCATTAACTTCCTTATCCTAGACAAAGGGATATTTTTTAAAAGATAAATTTTATCATGTCAGCCTTTTGCTCAGAATACTTTTATGGCAATTTACCCTTTTTTCTTGATTAACAACAACAACAACAACCTAGCGGACATATCCTCGAATGTTTTGTTCCCCTTTACCTATGAGGAAAGTCATTCTTTCATACAGTGCCTTTTTACTTGATGTTCACTCTGCCTAAAAATCTGCTTCCCTGGATCTTCATCTGGCTGGCTCCTTTTCCTCATTCATTTCTGTGCTCCATGTCACCTCCTCAGAGGTTTCTCCTTGATTATAGCCCCAGTCACTAATTCACTAGTGTCTTAGTTTATTCATTACATTTAACACTACTTGAAGTTCTCACTCTCTCTGTCACACATACACACACACATACACACAGTCACACACATTGTTTTAGTTGTGTTGTTATCCACCCCCTGTTGGAGAATTCCATGAGGACAGGAACTTTGCTGTCATAGTCAAGCCTGTGTCCCCAGAACCCAGAACCCAGAACCCAATACATAGCAAGTCTCGATAAAGAACAATAAGAAAAAAAAAAAAACATGGGTGTAGTGTAGGCCATGAGCACAAAGATGAATTCAACCTGTCACTGAGGCTTTCAAAATCTAGTGGGGAAGATAGTCCCATAAACAGTCGATTGTCCAGCCTTGAAATAAGTGATTGAAAAGAGAGAGGAAAGCTACTCTAAGGGAACATAGGTGGGACATCTACCTGGATATTAGGGAAGACTTCATGCAGGAGGAATAGCTAAGCTCATCTTCAAGGGTGAGTGGGAATTCACTAGGTGGATGATGAAGGCAGTCATTTCAACAGTCACTTCTGAAGAAAAAGTCAGAAGTGACTTTGATTTGAAGGTAAATGATTAAAGTGTAAGTGTAAAATAAGGAATAGACTGATAAAGCTGAAAAAAAGTAATGTTGGATGGAAAACCTAGGGACAAAAGAACAGAAATGGCCTGTATTTTGAAAGCTCTGCATTTCCCTAGGATTTTCAAAGTGATTCTGAAAGCACTGGGAAGCCAACACAAAGCTTGATATACAGACTAAATTGCTTTTGTAATTTGTTTTGTTGTTTTGTTTTCTTTAAACAGAGGAGTGATTTTATTTTATAAAGAGTATAATTGTAGCTATGTAAAGGATGGATGAGGGAGGTGAGACCAAAGTCAGAAGGCATCTAAGAGGGTGTTGCAATAGTCCAGGTAAGAAATGATGAATGGTTCAAACTCACAAAGATTATGTTGAATGAAGTGAATTGGACAAAGTTAATAATTTATCAGTAAAATTTGACAGAATATGGTGTATTAGTCAGGGCTCACCAGGGAAAAAGAAATGATAGATAGATGATAGGTAGGTAGATAGATACATAAGATAGATGGTAGATAGATAATTAGGTAGATAAGTAGAGATAGGTAGATATAGGGACTTATTGTAAGCAACTGGCTCATGCAGTTGTGGAGGCTGAGAAGTCTTACCATCTGCCATTTGTAATCTGGAGACCCAGGGTTGCTGGTGATGTGATTCCAGTGTGAATCCTAAGGTCTGAGGACCAGAAGGGTCAATGGTATAAGTTCCTGTCTGAGAGAATGAGAAGACTGTTCTCCCAGCTCAAGCAATTTAATTAGGCAGAGAGTGAATTCTCTCTTCCTCCATCTTTTGTTTCATTCAGGCCCTCAATGGATTAGATGATACTCACCCACATTGTGGAAGGAAATCTGCCTCATTCAGTATACTGATTCTAATGCTAATCTCACTAGGAAACACCTTCACAGATACTTGTAGAAATAATGTTTAACCAAATATCCGGGAACCCTGTGACCCAGTCAAATTGATACATAAAATTAACCATAGTTGGTTGTGGGGAATAAGCTTAGGAATCCCCTGAGGTTGTACCCATGGGTTAATAAGGCCTAAAGAATTACAAAGCCATAGGATGTAAGCACCCAAGTTTGCGTAAACAAGATTAGGTAAATAAAATTAGATAAGGTGGGGCAAAGACCCCAGTATAGGACAAAGGTATATGAATAGGGAATCTCAGGATGAAAACATCCAAGATGACATAAATAAGATTAGGTATTCAGGGAGGAGACATCCCCCCAACTTAGTGCAATAGCAGAAAGCTGCTTTCACAAGAAGGAAGGACCATATTAGGTAAACAGGAAATCAAATCAGGCAATAGACTATTGCAGGGTGAAGTTGCCATGAACAGAGCTAATTAGAAAAAGAGAGGTGACTTGTTGACCCTGAGGTAGCATGCTCTGTCTTTCTTGTCCCCTAAACCAGTTTAGGTAAACAGAGGTAGTGCTTCACTTCTGCTATAAACAACCTTCCACTGGTGCCAGGATTTTGTTTTGTATTAACCCAAACCCCTAACACTGCATATCTTCAAAACCCTCTTTTCCTCATGCCCATGAGTTAATGTTCACGATTTCATTGTCTTTTTGTGCAGGCCAACACCACATTTGGAAGCCTCCTGATCCTAACAGAAATGGAGCAAGGACTCTTACTTGGGGCTCTTGTCTTCTCCCAAACATTAGCTTCTCTCACATTTTTAGTACTGCATCCCACTTTCTTGATGGACAAGAAAGAACTCTAGACTCTGAGTCTATGACAGTTGGTGACCTGTTTCATCTATTTGTTAATTCTGAAATCTAAACTTAATCTCCACCAAACTCCTAAATTCCACACTTGTGGTTGAAGTTAGATCTACCACAGGTCAACTGCTTGTCCTTGGTTCATTTCTCTCTGGAGCTGGACATACCTGGTAAACAAACAACAAACAAAAAAATCTCTTGACATTAAAATTTGCATACACTTAAGGAAGATATTCTTAAATTAGCTCAGAATTCTTATTTCTAAACCAAGGTTTAAAAATTTCAAAGCCAAGAACTTTTGAGAACTTGTGAAAATTCTTCTTAACAGCAAAAGGTATGTTTTTAATATCCTGAAGTGCAGGAAGAAGGAAGTGACTGAATTCAGAGACAGTCTCTGTGGTTGTGATGAAGGACCATAAGGCGAGCTGAGGGCCAAGCACAAGGTAGCACAACCACCACCCCCTACTCCACACTACAGGTGGGATATGTATAATATTCCTCAGGCACTTCTGGCTGCCGAAGAACAAAGGAAATGACATAAAACAAAGGTTAAACTGATAAAGTCTCCATCAGTTTACAAATATCTTATCAATAGCCTAATATCCAGAAGTTCCATACTATCTTAATGATAATGCTTGGCCAGAGGGAAAAACAACCTTAGTTTGACAATAGCTAGGCTTCCAGTAATCTGTAAATACTCTTTAGCATATGGAAGTCCTTTTAAGAAACTTTCTCTTGACTTAATTTCCCCCAACTACACAGTATATAAGCAGTTACTCTGCACAATCTCAGTGAAGTTCTTCCTGCCCATGAGTCCTGTCCCCATGCTTTAATAAAGTCACCTTTTTGCACCAAAGAGGTCTTCAGGAATTCTTTCTTGGCAGTCAGCTCCGAAACCCCACCAACACCTTAAAACTGTATCAGCTTTAATACCAAAAATGACAACCTCTGATTCATCCATATTTTTTGCACTCTGTTTATAGAATCACAAAGTGCTTTGGCTTCCTTATCTTCTAGTACTGTCTATTTTATATGAATAAGGGCATGTTGAAAGAAATGGAGGAGAAAAGGCATTATAATATTTACTGATGTATGTATTTACTCAGTATGGGCAAAACCCAACCTTACAAGTTTAATGTTAACATCATTCAGATTGTTGGGATGAGGAAACTGAGCTTCAGAGCAATGATGTCACTTGCACAGCTAGTACATGGGGCACGCACACAAGTTAGGCTGGATGTGGAGAATTGTATAGGCCGAGTTCAGAATTTAAAAGAAATGTTTATGGAATGAGTATATTTTTACTTTGAAATAATTTCAAATTTACTGAAAATTTTAAAGAATTATAAAAGGCAATTTGTGCCTTTAACAAGATTCCCCAATGTTAGCATCTAATTACATTTCCCTTTTTTTATCTCTCTTGACAGTTATGCATATTTTTAATTAACTACATTTTATTGTAATAACTCATTCTTGTGGAAAAAGCAGAAAAACGGAAAATGAAAAAAATAGACAAACTACTACCACTACCCTTTTTTCATATGCCTTTTCGGTCTCTATATACAAATTTAGGCCGCTGTTTACTAATAAAAATATATTATAGACATTTCTTTGTACCTTTCTTTTTATACTTAGAAAAACAGCTTAGGGAGAATTCCCAATTTGAATACATAATTCTTTATTTATTTAATTAATTTATTTTTTATATATATATGAAATTTATTGACAAATTGGTTTCCATACAACACCCAGTGCTCATCCCAAAAGGTGCCCTCCTCAACACCCATCACCCACACTCCCCTCCCTCCCACCCCCCATCAACCCTCAGTTTGTTCTCAGTTTTTAACAGTCTCTTATGCTTTGGCTCTCTCCCACTCTAACCTCTTTTTTTTTTTTTTCCCTTCCCCTCCCCCATGGGTTCCTGTTAAGTTTCTCAGGATCCACATAAGAGTGAAACCATATGGTATCTATCTTTCTCTGTATGGCTTATTTCACTTAGCATCACACTCTCCAGTTCCATCCACGTTGCTACAAAAGGCCATATTTCATTTTTTCTCATTGCCACATAGTATTCCATTGTGTATATATACCACAATTTCTTTATCCATTCATCAGTTGATGGACATTTAGGCTCTTTCCATAATTTGGCTATTGTTGAGAGTGCTGCTATGAACATTGGGGTACAAGTGCCCCTATGCATCAGTAATCCTGTATCCCTTGGGTACATTCCTAGCAGTGCTATTGCTGGGTCATAGGGTAGGTCTATTTTTAATTTTCTGAGGAACCTCCACACTGCTTTCCAGAGTGGCTGCACCAATTTGCATTCCCACCAACAGTGCAAGAGGGTTCCCGTTTCTCCACATCCTCTCCAGCATCTATAGTCTCCTGATTTGTTCATTTTGGCCACTCTGACTGGCGTGAGGTGATACCTGAGTGTGGTTTTGATTTGTATTTCCCTGATAAGGAGCGACGCTGAACATCTTTCCATGTGCCTGTTGGCCATCTGGATGTCTTCTTTAGAGAAGTGTCTATTCATGTTTTCTGCCCATTTCTTCACTGGGTTATTTGTTTTTCGGGTGTGGAGTTTGGTGAGCTCTTTATAGATTTTAGATACTAGCCCTTTGTCCGATATGTCATTTGCAAATATCTTTTCCCATTCCGTTGGTTGCCTTTTAGTTTTGTTGGTTGTTTCCTTGGCTGTGCAGAAGCTTTTTATCTTCATAAGGTCCCAGTAATTCACTTTTGCTTTTAATTCCCTTGCCTTTGGGGATGTGTCGAGTAAGAGATTGCTACGGCTGAGGTCAGAGAGGTCTTTTCCTGCTTTCTCCTCTAAGGTTCTGATGGTTTCCTGTCTCACGTTTAGGTCCTTTATCCATTTTGAGTTTATTTTTGTAAATGGTGTGAGAAAGTGGTCTAGTTTCAACCTTCTGCATGTTGCTGTCCAGTTCTCCCAGCACCATTTGTTAAAGAGGCTGTCTTTTTTCCATTGGATGTTCTTTCCTGCTTTGTCAAAGATGAGTTGGCCATACGTTTGTGGGTCTAGTTCTGGGGTTTCTATTCTATTCCATTGGTCTGTGTGTCTGTTTTTGTGCCAATACCATGCTGTCTTGATGATGACAGCTTTGTAGTAGAGGCTAAAGTCTGGGATTGTGATGCCTCCTGCTTTGGTCTTCTTCTTCAAAATTCCTTTGGCTATTCGGGGCCTTTTGTGGTTCCATATGAATTTTAGGATTGCTTGTTCTAGTTCCGAGAAGAATGCTGGTGCAATTTTGATTGGGATTGCATTGAATGTGTAGATAGCTTTGGGTAGTATTGACATTTTGACAATATTTATTTTTCCAATCCATGAGCAGGGAATGTCTTTCCATTTCTTTAAATCTTCTTCAATTACCTTCATAAGCTTTCTATAGTTTTCAGCATACAGATCCTTTACATCTTTGGTTAGATTTATTCCTAGGTATTTTATGCTTCTTGGTGCAATTGTGAATGGGATCAGTTTCTTTATTTGTCTTTCTGTTGCTTCATTGTTAGTGTATAAGAATGCAACTGATTTCTGGACATTGATTTTGTATCCTGCAACTTTGCTGAATTCATGTATCAGTTCTAGCAGACTTTTGGTGGAGTCTATCGGATTTTCCATGTTTAATATCATGTCATCTGCAAAAAGCGAAAACTTGACTTCATCTTTGCCAATTTTGATGCCTTTGATTTCCTTTTGTTGTCTCATTGCTGATGCTAGAACTTCCAGCACTATGTTAAACAACAGCGGTGAGAGTGGGCATCCCTGTCGTGTTCCTGATCTCAGGGAAAAAGCTCTCAGTTTTTCCCCGTTGAGGATGATGTTAGCTGTGGGCTTTTCATAAATGGCTTTTATGATCTTTAAGTATGTTCCTTCTATCCCGACTTTCTCAAGGGTTTTTATTAAGAAAGGGTGCTGGATTTTGTCAAAGGCCTTTTCTGCATCAATTGTCAGGATCATATGGTTCTATTTTCTTTTGTTAATGTGATGGATCACGTTGATTGATTTGTGAATGTTGAACCAGCCCTGCATCCCAGGAATGAATCCCACTTGATCATGGTGAATAATTCTTTTTATATGCTGTTGAATTCGATTTGCTAGTATCTTATTGAGAATTTTTGCATCCATATTCATCAGGGATATTGGCCTGTAGTTCTCTTTTTTTACTGGGTCTCTGTCTGGTTTAGGAATCAAAGTAATACTGGCTTCATAGAACGAGTCTGGAAGTTTTCCTTCCCTTTCTATTTCTTGGAATAGCTTGAGAAGGATAGGTATTATCTCTGCTTTAAAAGTCTGGTAGAACTCCCCTGGGAAGCCATCTGGTCCTGGACTCTTATTTGTTGGGAGATTTTTGATAACCGATTCAATTTCTTCTCTGGTTATGGGTCTGTTCAAGCTTTCTATTTCCTCCTGATTGAGTTTTGGAAGAGTATGGGTGTTCAGGAATGTGTCCATTTCTTCCAGGTTGTCCAATTTGTTGGCATATAATTTTTCATAGTATTCCCTGATAATTGTTTGTATCTCTGAGGGATTGGTTGTAATAATTCCATTTTCACTCATGATTTTGTATATTTGGGTCATCTCCCTTTTCTTTTTGAGAAGCCTGGCTAGCGGTTTGTCAATTTTATTTTTTCAAAAAACCAACTCTTGGTTTCGTTGATCTGCTCTACAGTTTTTTTAGATTCTATATTGTTTATTTCTGCTCTGATCTTTATTATTTCTCTTCTTCTGCTGGGTTTAGGCTGCCTTTGCTGTTCTGCTTCTTTTTCCTTTAGGTGTGCTGTTAGATTTTGTATTTGGGATTTTTCTTGTTTCTTGAGATAGGCCTGGATTGCAATGTATTTTCCTCTCAGGACTGCCTTCGCTGCGTCCCAAAGCGTTTGGATTGTTGTATTTTCATTTTCATTTGTTTCCATATATTTTTTGATTTCTTCTCTAATTGCCTGGTTGACCCACTCATTCGTTAGTAGGGTGTTCTTTAACCTCCATGCTTTTGGAGGCTTTCCAGACTTTTTCCTGTGGTTGATTTCAAGCTTCATAGCATTGTGGTCTGAAAGTATGCATGGTATAATTTCAATTCTTGTAAACTTATGAAGGGCTGTTTTGTGACCCAGTATATGATCTATCTTGGAGAATGTTCCATGTGCACTCGAGAAGAAAGTATATTCTGTTGCTTTGGGATGCAGAGTTCTAAATATATCTGTCAAGTCCATCTGATCCAATGTCTCATTCAGGGTCCTTGTTTCTTTATTGACCGTGTGTCTAGATGATCTATCCATTTCTGTAAGTGGGGTGTTAAAGTCCCCAGCAATTACCACATTCTTATCAATAAGGTTGCTTATGTTTATGAGTAATTGTTTTATATATTTGAGGGCTCCGGTATTCGGCGCATAGACATTTATAATTGTTAGCTCTTCCTGATGGATAGACCCTGTAACTATTACATAATGTCCTTCTTCATCTCTTGTTACAGCCTTTAATTGAAAGTCTAGTTTGTCTGATATAAGTATGGCTACTCCAGCTTTCTTTTGGCTTCCAGTAGCATGATAAATAGTTCTCCATCCCCTCACTCTGAATCTAAAGGTGTCCTCAGGTCTAAAATGAGTCTCTTGTAGACAGCAAATAGATGGGTCTTGTTTTTTTATCCATTCTGATACCGTATGTCTTTTGGTTGGCGCATTTAATCCATTTACATTCAGTGTTATTATAGAAAGATACGGGTTTAGAGTCATTGTGATGTCTGTATGTTTTATGCTTGTAGTGATGTCTCTGGTACTTTGTCTCACAGGGTCCCCCTTAGGATCTCTTGTAGGGCTGGTTTAGTGGTGACAAATTCCTTCAGTTTTTGTTTGTTTGGGAAGACCTTTATCTCTCCTTCTATTCTAAATGACAGACTTGCTGGATAAAGGATTCTCGGCTGCATATTTTTTCTGTCTAGCACACTGAAAATCTCGTGCCAATTCTTTCTGGCCTGCCAAGTTTCAAAAGAGAGATCAGTCACGAGTCTTATAGGTCTCCCTTTATATGTGAGGGCACGTTTACCCCTTGCTGCTTTCAGAATTTTCTCTTTATCCTTGTATTTTGCCAGTTTCACTATGATATGTCGTGCAGAAGATCGATTCAAGTTACGTCTGAAGGGAGTTCTCTGTGCCTCTTGGATTTCAATGCCTTTTTCCTTGCCCAGTTCAGGGAACTTCTCAGGTATTATTTCTTCAAGTACCCCTTCAGCACCTTTCCCTCTCTCTTCCTCCTCTGGGATACCAATTATGCGTATATTATTTGTTTTTAGTGTATCACTTAGTTCTCTAATTTTCCCCTCGTACTCCTGGATTTTTTTATCTCTCTTTTTCTCAGCTTCCTCTTTTTCCATAACTTTATCTTCTAGTTCACCTATTCTCTCCTCTGCCTCTTCCATCCGAGCCGTGGTGGTTTGCATTTTGTTTTGCATTTCCTTTAAAGCGTTTTTCAGCTCCTCGTGACTGTTCCTTAGTCCCTTGATCTCTGTAGCAAGAGATTCTCTGCTGTCCTGTATACTGTTTTCCAGCCCAGCGATTAATTTTATGACTATTACTCTAAATTCACTTTCTGTTATATTATTTAAATCCTTTTTGATCAGCTCATTAGCTGTTGTTATTTCCTGGAGATTCTTCTGAGGGGAATTCTTCCGCTTGGTCATTTTGGATAGTCCCTGGTGTGGTGAGGACCTTCAGGGCACTTCCCCTGTGCTGTGGTGTATAACTGGCGTTGGTGGGCGGGGCCGCAGTCAGTCCTGATGTCTGCCCCCAGCCCACCGCTGTGGCCACAGTCAGACTGGTGTGTGCCTTCTCTTCCCCACTTCTAGGGGCGGGATTCCCTGTGGGGTGGTGTGGCCCGTCTGGGCTACTTGCACACTGCCAGGCTTGTGGTGCTGGGGATCTGGCGTATTAGCTGGGGTGGGTAGGCAAGGTGCACGGCGGCAGGGGGGGCAGGCTTAGCTCGCTTCTCCTTAGGTGATCCACTTCAGGAGGGGCCCTGTGGCAGCCGGAGGGAGTCAGATCCGCTGCCGGAGGTTTGGCTCCGCAGAAGCACAGAGTTGGGTGTTTGCGCGGAGCGAATAATTTCCCTGGCTGGAACCGGTTCCCTTTGGGATTTTGGCTGGGGGATGGGCGGGGGAGATGGCGCTGGTGAGCGCCTTTGTTCCCCGCCAAACTGAGCTCTGTCGTCCGGGGGCTCCGCAGCTCACCCTCCCTTTTCCTCCAGCCTTCCCGCTTTCCGAGCAGAGCTGTTAACTTATGACCTCCCAGACGCTAAGTCGCGCTTGCTGTCGGAACACAGTCCGTCAGGCCCCTCCGCTTTTGCAAGCCGGACTCGGGGGCTCTGCTTGGCCGGCGAGCCGCCCCTCCGCCCCGGCTCCCTCCCGCCAGTCCGTGGAGCGCGCACCGCCTCGCCGCCCTTCCTACCCTCTTCCGTGGGCCTCTCGTCTGCACTTGGGTCCGGTGACTCCCTTCTGCTAATCCTCTGGCGGTTTTCTGGGTTATTTAGGCAGGTGTAGGTGGAATCTAAGTGATCAGCAGGACGCGCAGTGAGCCCAGCGTCCTCCTACGCCGCCATCTTCCTGTCTCAACTGTAACAACTTCTTACTAAACATGTCTCCTGAGGCAAGGGAAACAAAAGCAAAAGTAACCTATTGAGACTTCATCAAAATACAAAACTTTTGCACAGCAAAAGATACAATCAACAAAACTAAAAGGCAATCTATGGAATTGGAGAATATATTTACAAATGACATTTCTGATTAAAGGTTGGTATCCAAAATATATAAAGATCTTATAAAACTAAACACCAAAAAATAAAATAATCTCATTAAAAATGGGCAGAAGACATGAACAGACATTTCTCTAAAGAGGAAGATGGCCAACAGATACATGAAAAATTGCTCATCATCACTTACCTTCAGGGAAATGCAAACCAAACTACAATGAGATTATCACCTCACACTTATCAGAATATAAAATAGAATAAAAAATGGAAGAAACAGCAGGTGTTGGCAAAGTTGTTCAGAAAAAGGAACACTCATGGACTATTGGTATGAATGCAACCTGGTGCAGCCACTGTGGAAATCTTTATTTTGTCTCCAGAAAGTTAAAAATAGAACTACCCAATAATTCCACATTCACACTACTGGGTATTTACCCAAAGAATACATGAACACATTAAAAGGACACATGCATCCTTATGTTTATAGCAGTATTATTTACAATAACCAGTCTATGGAAAGAGCATAAGTGTCCCTCAATAGATGAATGGATAAAGAAGAAATTATATATATATACACATATATATGTATATATGTATATATATACACATATATATTATATATATACATATATATACATATGTATATATACACATATATATAATATTATTCAGCCATAAAAAAGAATGAAATCTTGCCATTTGTAGTGCCATGTATGGAGCTAAGTGTATAATGATAAGCAAAGCAAAATAAGTCAGAGAAAGACAAATACCATATAATTTCACTCATGTGGAATTTAAGAGGCAATAAAAGAAGCAAAGGGTAAAAAAGAGACATGATCAAGAAACAGTCTCTTAGTTAAAGAGCCCAAACTGATGGTTAGCAGAGGACAAGTGGGTGCAGGAATAGCTCAAATAGGTGATGGGGATTAATGAGTACATTTGTGATGAGCACTTGGTGAAGTATGGAATTGTAGAATCACTATATTATACATGTGAAACTATTTTGTTTCTCCTGCTAATCTGTCAATTTAATTATTAGGCCATCCAAAGAGCCTAGAAGAAAAGAAGAAAATAAGTTTTCCACTCCTACACTGAATATCAGTAAACCCTTCTGTGAAGGGGGATCTAGCAGCACACTTCTATTTTTGTCACACTTGCAAATAATCCTTTTTCCTCAAGATCAGGGTCAACTGCTTTTGCCAAAATGGTGACTTTTCCTAATGCCTGCTGGTCCCTGGATGCAAAGTACCCAAACTCCCCAGCCAGAAGCCACCATAATTTATAATCTAATGGAATTCTTCCTGTGTCACCTGGAAAAACTGAATCTTTGAGGAAAAGAACTTCTAACTATACAAGGACCAGAGTTGCATGAAAGGAATATACAAAGTCCTGTAGTGGGCATTAGGGGTACTCCTGGTTTAATCCTCTGATTTTTGGATTGGGATCATAATGTTACATAAAGGTCTTTGATTCAATGTGTATGGTACATCTTGGAGGATGGTGCCAAATCTTGGTAGGATATTACTTTTGAGATGTGCAATAGCAATGCTTTCAGCAGGCTCTTATAGTGTTCTATCAGACTGGCAGCTTTTGAGTGGCTCTGAATGTGACATCACCAGTGGATCCCATGGTCACTGGCCTAATTTTACACTTTCCTTTGTTATATTATTTCCTTTGTTATGTTTTTATGTGGGGATCCTATGTTGGCTTGTTAAAGGTTCTGTAAAGTCCCCAAATATTAATATTGGAATAGGACTTCAGGGCAGAAAAAGTGAATTCACTCTCAGAATCCTAGACTATTTTTATGAAAACAAATGGTTGTTTCTTCCACGATGAAATGCACTTCAATGTAGTCAACAAATGACTTATCAAGTTCTTTGAAATGATGTCATTTTATGATCTCAGTGTTTGTCTTTGTTGCCAGCAACTTGGACATTTAGCAACAGTAGTAGCAGATCACTACTGGTCCATGATGATCAGAATAGTCTGGTGGCCCATGAATAGTCTACATCTGTGATACTATGGCCACTCCATTCCTGTGCTTATTTGCCAGCAATAGAGTAGCCAGAGACAGACTAGCTAATGTCAACTGACTAGTGACTTTTTTCTACTTTTAGTCAAGTGATTTTTCCATTGTATATACTCTCTTATAGGCATTAATATATCATAAACAGATCTTCACACTTCATGTTCACTGCTATACACTGATTAGCATGGCTCTACCCCAGACATCTCAATCTATAATCTTTTAATATTTGTTTTTTGTTTGTTTGTTTCAGGTTTCTGACTGGCTGGTCTGATCATTTGTTGCAGCCTAAATTCATATGTATTTTGACTTCAGTCTATTCTTTTTTTATACAAGATAGAAAAGCATGTTCATAAGCAGAAGCTCTACCTTTGGGAGAATTTTCCCTCACCTCTCTGTTTCAAGACTGCCTCTGAATGAAGCTGCAGTGTAGATGCTGTTTTTATCTTGTTCCCACATACTATGGTGATCCTTCTCAACGTTTATTTGTTTTTGGGACAGAGAGAGACAGAGCATGAACGGGCGAGGGGCAGAGAGGGAGACACAGAATCGGAAACAGGCTCCAGGCTCTGAGCCATCAGCCCAGAGCCTGACGCGGGGCTCGAACTCCCGGACCGCGAGATCGTGACCTGGCTGAAGTCGGACGCTTAACCGACTGCACCACCCAGGCGCCCCTATGGTGATCCTTCTATAGGCCCAGGTTGAGATTCTTTCTCCTCCTCCAGCTGGTTGTATGATATCTCTACACAGACACAGGTATAAGCTGATGGAGGCAGGTTAGCTCTGATCATGCTCAGTCTCAGATACATCACTTTCATCTTATGATGAACTTTTGCTGGGCCCTCCTGATGCCGTTATTGGATGGTTCTGACAACACTGCCTATGATAGTCAGTTCCAGACACATATTCACTTTGTGTTCAATGTTAGGAGTCCCATATATCAGTATCTAGTAGCATACAAGTTGTTTTCCAAAAGCATTGAAATTCTCTACTACAGATGGCATGGCCTTGCTACAGAGTCCCAACATCTTTATTGTGATATTCTCACTGGGGATTACCATATACTCCATGAAGCATATTTTTTCAGCAGTGATATCTCCAATACCATAGAGTCTGACAGGTTATATGTACCCAAACGGCTTAGACAGTTTTCACTAAAACATGAACTGGGAACAAAACCTATTTCTGCCCTTGGCTGCATTGAAGCTGTCAGCTTTTTATGCCATCTGTATATAGGCTAGATAAGTATAGTTAGGTGCAGAGTATGCTGCTTTCAGAAGACACACACATGCCTCCATGATTCTTGGTAGAGTGTGTACAATGTAATAAATTGCCTTTTATTTTAGAGAGAATATTCCAGAATGATTGAGATGTCTTGATGCCTATAGGTATAGCAGAAGTTCCTGAAATTTTGTAGGGCTTATCCTCCACCTTATGAAGTACATGCCTTCAGAATACTTAATCAGCATTATGTCATTTGCGTAATAAATCAATATGATATTCTACAGAATGTCTAGACGGTCCAGATTTTTTTACAAAAGAGGCAGGAGTGTCCTGACACAAAATTATAAATGCATATTTTTGTCTCTGTCGTGTGAATACAAAGTGGATTTAATTGGGTTGGATTTCTGAATCGATTAGAAAAATATTTTTCTAATTAGATTAGATTAGGAAATGAAACATTAATCAAATGTGCCTGAAATTGTATTCTGCGCTATGGGGTCTTTATTGCTAATAAGGTAATGAGTGATCCAGATCTAACAAGAGATTTATTCTGTAGAAATAGATTCTCAGGTGTATTTTGGGATACAACATAATCATGAGAAATCAGTTTCAGTGAAGGAAAGGGACATGAAGCAAGAAAAGAAAAAAAAGGAAGAAGTTAAACTACAATAAATGTACAACAAAGGCCTAACAAACGTGAGATTTCTGGAGTAGGTATTGTTCATCACAGATTCCATTATTAACCTAAAATGACCAAACTTTTACACCCTCCCCTCAATCATGAGCCACAAAATGCCTGGGAAGGTCCTGCCATCAGATAAGCTATCTATCTGAAAATGAAGGAGACACCGAAGGAGCTGACCACAAGCAACCCTCTATGTCAACAATTAGCTGCTGAAGAAACTTAAAAGTACTCTGAATTCAAAATTCTGATTAATTTGCACAGGTGCCCTTGTTTTTTAAGTCACAAGTAGCTGGGTTTGTTGTTGCTTGCAGCTGAAAGTACTCACTGCAGTTAAAGGAGAACAGAATATGCCATCCCAAATATGCCACTTTGGTATGTTGATCATTTTGAATTAAAGTTGTTTAAGAAATAGTTCAAGAAGAGTATTTGGACCATCTTTGTCCCTCTGAAAGCAGAAAATATATTTCTAATCTGAAAGATACCCTTCCTATACCAGAATGGCAGAAAACATCTTTATCACTGTTATGCCCAGAATTCGTGATCCCCAAATACCGCTAGGGAGCTGAGTCCGATGCAAAAGCAAAAGAGCCTTTATTCGAGCTAGCTCGAGCTCAGTCCCTTACGTGCACCGATGCAGCGGTGAGATACTGGGGAGAGAGAGCGAGTTTCAAAAGCACAAAGGTTTTATAGGGGTCTAGGGGCAGTTGGTGAGGTAATGGCTGTGGCCTCAGCTGATTGGCTGGGGAAGGGTCGGAGTCCTGTTAGGCAGGTCGCTGGGCATGTTTTGATCAGGAAGTTTGAATGGGTGAGTGGGAGGTTACTCAAGGGGAGGAGGCGTGGTCTAGGTGAAGGACACAGAAGAAGATGGAGTTGCCGGCATAGGCCCGCCCTTTCAATCACCAAATATATGGATTTTAGAGCCAAGAAGCCTATCTAAATAAATCTTGTTATTTCTTCACCAATTCAAGCCCATGCCTTTTTGGCTTGTCAGTTCTTCAAAAATTTATTTCTTGTCTAAGAGATATAAAAGCTATCTGCTTTAATCACTTTGTGAGTTTCATATTTTTATGGGGCTCTCATATGTATGAAATTAAATTTTGTTTCTCCTGTTACTCTGTCGATTTAATTATTAGGCCATTCAAGGAACTTAGAAGGAAAGAAGAAAATAAGTTTTCCACTCCTACACACATAGCAGTAAATCCTTCTGTGAAGGGGGATCTAGCAGCACACTTCTATTTTTGCCATACACCCAAATAACCCTTATCTCCCAACCAAATTGGCCTTCACCATCCTCAAGGCAAACCTTGAAGGATAATGGTTCAATTTGTGAGAAAGATCATAAACATAGAAAGCAGACAAAGCATATGTCTTAAGATTTTGTCTTTTCATCTCTATACTTATTTCTCTGCCTAGAAGAGAAATCACCCATACTGATATGGGGGTGTGGAAAGCCAAGAATCTGGAGAGCAGGTGGGGGTCAGATTGCAAAGATCATGAGCTACCATGTCATAGGTGACTTTTCCTGTCACCAGTGAGGAATGATACATTTGTGTGTATGGGTATAATCAGGAACTGAGGCTTCAGCTCCTCTGGGACACCTCAAATCTCGTTGAAATGCTCATTTCTGAAGTTAAATTTCATTTGCATTCTTGGTGCTGCATGGCTTGTTATATGTCACCTTCACACAGATGAGGAATTGAATGATTTTGAAACATTGGGTTCAAATAAGCTTCTGAGTTTTCTGTTTCATTTTTTTTAACTAGCTATTGGTTAACAACAGTATTGAATTGATTTTTCTCCAATTTTTCCTTTCTGTTCAGCTAATCTGTGATCTTTCTGGTAGCAGAAATAGGTTTTTAATGGAGTCTGGAAGGAGCCTTGCATCTTCCAAGTACCACTCACTACTTCCTCCCCACTAAAGTTCTAGAACTTAAAATCACTATGTCTAAATTAGTAATTAAGTGGGTTTAACAGCAAACTTGACAAACAAAAGAAAGGATTAGTATGCTTAAACCATGCCAATAGTATAAGTTGATACACTTGGAGGGGAAAAATGATAATTATTACAGAATAAGGCCTCAAGGGAAAACATCAGATGGTCCAATTATATGTAATTAGAGTCTCAGAAGGAGTGGAGAGGCAGAATAAAGGAATATTTAAAGAGATACAATAAACTCAACCAATTTCAAACAAAGTCACATGTAGACTCAACATAGCCAATATGCTGAAAACAATATTAGCGATAGCTAGGAAAAAGACATTCTGTTTAGAAAAACAATAATGATGGTTGACTTCAAATTAGAAATATTAGATGCCAAATGACAATAAAATATCTTCAAAATACTGAAAGAAAATGTATCTGTTAGCCTAGAATTCCATACTCAAAAAGATTCTTTACAAATAGAGGCAAAATAAAAATATTTTCATATAACAAAAATGGAAAGAATTTATCAGTAATAGACCATCACTAAAAGAAATAATGAAGTAATTTCCTTCTGGCTTAAGTGAAATTATCTCAAATGAAGCCCCAAATTTTAGAGAGAATTAATGAGCATAAGAAAGAGTAAATATGTAAATAAATGTAAATTCAGTTTTATAAATTAATTAAAATATAATATTCAAAGAAATTATAATAACATTGTGGAATTTTTAGTAACGAGGAAATAAAATATATCACAATAATAGAATCAAACACAGCAGGGAGTAAATGAAATTATGTTACTGAAATATGATTATGATATGTGTAAACTGTTGTAACGTTGAGTGGAGTGTAACTAGTTAATGATGTATATTGAAATACCTATAGCTGCTGAAAGAGCCAAGGGTTAAAGTTAAAATGTAAATAGAGGGAATAAAAATAATTGGTGAATCCAAAAGCTAGAGATGATGAAAAAGAGAATAAGAAACAATTCAAATATAAAACAAATAGTGAGGCATTATGGAGGGCTAAGCTCAACATTTTCTGTGATCATATGAAGGGTCAATGGGCTTAACCACTTTATTATTTTTTTATTTATTTAAAAAAATTTTATTTAGTGTTTATTTTTTGAGGGAGAAAAAGAGAGACAAAAGATGAGCAGTTGAAGGGCAGAGAGAGAGGGAGACACAGAATATGAAGCGGGCTACAGGCTCTGAGCTGTCAGCACAGAGCCTGACCTGGGGCTTAAACTCACAAACTGCAAGAGCATGACTTGAGCTGAAGTTGGATGCTTAACCTACTGAGTCACCCATGCGCCCCTTAACCACTCTATTTAAAAGACAGAGATTGTCTTCTTTAGAGAAGTGTCTATTCACGTTTTCTGCCCGTTTCTTCACTGGATTATTTGTTTCCCGGGTGTGGAGTTTGGTGAGTTCTTTATAGATTTTGGATATTAGCCCTTTGTCCAATATGTCATTTGCAAATATCTTTTCCCATTCCATTGGTTGCCTTTCAGTTTTGTTGATTGTTTCCTTTGCAGTGCAGAAGCTTTTTATCTTCATGAGGTCCCAATAGTACATTTTTGCTTTGCCAACAGGCACATGAAAAGATGCTCAATGTCGCTCCTCATCAGGGAAATACAAATTAAAAAAAAAAAACACACACTCAGATACCACCTCATGCCAGTCAGAGTGGCTAAAATGAACAAATCAGGAGACTATAGATGCTGGAGAGGATGTGGAGAAACGGGAACCCTCTTGCACTGTTGGTGGGAATGCAAACTGGTGCAGCCACTCTGTAAAACAGTGTGGAAGTTCCTCAAAAAATTAAAAATAGATCTACCCTATGAACCAGCAATAGCACTGCTAGGAATTTTCTCAAGGGATACAGGAGTTCTGATGCATAGGGGCACTTGTACCCCAATGTTTATAGCAGCATTCTCAAAAATAGCCAAATTATGGAAACAGCCTGAATGTCCATCAACTGATGAATGGATAAAGAAATTGTGGCTTATATACACAATGGAATACTATGTGGCAATGACAAAGAATGAAATATGGCCTTTTATAGCAACGTGGGTGGAACTGGAGCATGTTATGCTAAGTGAAATAAGTCATACAGAGAAAGACAGATACCATATGTTTTCACTCTTATGTGGATCCTGAGAGACTTAACAGAAGACCATAGCGAAGGGGAAAGGAAAAAAAAAAAGTTAGAGAGGGAGGGAGCCAAACCATAAGAGACTCTTAAAAACTGAGAAAAATCTGAGGGTTGAAGGGGTTGGAGGGAGGGGAGGGTGGGTGATGGGCATTGAGGAGGCCACCTGTTGGTTGACCACTGGGTGTTGTAAGGAAACCAATTTGACAATAAATTCATATTAAAAATAAATAAATAAATAGCCTAAATTAATTAACTAATTACTAAAAGACAGAGATTGTTAGAGTGGGCTAACAACAGCAACAATGACAACATATTAATTATTCTTTATAAGCACATATATCAAATATCAACTATAAGGACATATATCAACTGACATAAAAAAAAATGTAAAAGCAGGGGCGCCTTGGTGGCTCAGTCCATCCAGCTTCTAACTTTGGCTCAGTCATGATCTCGAAGATTGTGAGTTTGAACCTCCTATCTGGCTCTGTGCTGACAGCTCAGAGCCTGGAGCCTGCTTTGGATTCTGTGTCTCTCTCTTGCTCTGCCCCTCCCCCACTCATGCTCTGTCTCTGTCTCTGTCTCTGTCTCTCAAGAATAAATAAAACATTATTTTTTTAAATGTAAAAGCATACAATAAGATACCAGTCATAATTAAATAAGTAAATTATTGTGATTCTATTGATTGCAAAATATATTTCAAGATAAAGAGTTTCACCAGAGATGGAGAAGGATATTTCAGAATGATAAAAGTATTAATTTATCAAGAATAACAATCAAATTATGTAGAAACCAATAACATAACATAGAAACATAGTTTCAAGCTACTTGAATCAAAAACTGAGTAAATTAAACGTAGAAACTGTCAAATCCATACTTGAGTTGATAATTAGAACACTCCTTTCAAGAATTGATAGAACATTCTGATAATAAGTCAATAGATGGCCAACCTTAATTGGCATGCTTCTAAAATCAGGGATGGAAAAGCTTGTTTGTCATAAATTGTAATTACAGAAAAAAAAAAATTCCCAGGTTGACCCAGGGAGTGACTTCTACAACCATGATGGCCACTCTTGGCCGACAGAACCACAACTAGTCCTCTTAGCTTCACAAGATAGCTACTGCAAAGTCCTAAAGGCTGCCCTTTTCCCACCATCTCATTATCTAGAGTTTTCTTGTCATCTCATCCTCATCATGCCTGAATATTAGTCAAGGATAAAACTTCTGGTATTTGTCCCTTTTAGTACAAGCTGAAACAATGTTTGTAAAGGTTTGTGAATTCCTAAGTATCAAGTATATTACACACCAATAAACAAAATCCACACTCAATTATATTTGATATCAACCTTTACCTACTTTGGGTTCCTTGAGAGACCACTGTGAAACCGTAAGATTCTTAACTCTTTCATCTGAAAGGGTTTATAAAGCCTCACCTTAAAATAAGTCAAGTCTTAAAGCGTTTTACAGTCACATACGTATTAGGCAGGAAGCTTGGAATGAGCAATAGGAGGATGGACCTTAGATGTCCTGACTGAGTGCCCCAAACAAGGACTGCCCAGGGACCACTTCATTCCATCCATCCAGCTGTTGGTCTGTGATTACAATATCTCCACAAAAGGAAGAGTTAAGTTTGTTGTGCCTGTTGCACTTGTGCAGAAAGCTAATGCCTGCCTTTATTTGACCTATGTCTCTGGAATAGAAATAATGTTGCAGCTTCCCACCCAGTGCAGGTATTTTTAATGCATCTTTTCTTTTAATTTATTTATTTAAATTCAAGTTAGTTACAGTGTAGTACAGTGTAGTAATGGTTTTGGGAGTATAGTCCAGTGATTCATCACTTACATGTAACACCTAGTGCTCATCCCAAAAAGTGTCCTATTTAATGCCCATCACCCATTTAGCCCATACCCCCACCCACCTTCCCTCCAGCAACCCTCAGTTTTTTATCTGTACACAAGAGTCTCTTATGGTTTGCCTCCCTCCCTGTTTGTAAATTATTTTTCCTTCCCATCCCCTATACTCATTTGCTGTGTTTCTTAAATTCCACATGAGTTAAATCATATGATATTTGTCTTTATCTGAATGACTTATTTCATTTAGCATAATACACCCTAGTTCCATCTACATTCTTACAAATGGCAAAATTTCATTCATTTTCATCGCTAATATTCCATTATATATATATATGCATGCCACTCTTCTTTCTCCATTCAATGGACATTTGGGCTCTGTCCATAATTTGGCTATTATTGATAGCACTGCTATAAACATTAGGGTGCATTTGGCCCTTCAAATCAGAATTTTTGTAGACTTTGAATAAATTCCTAGCAGTACAATTTCTGGGTCATAGGGTAGTTCTATTTTTAATTTTTGGAGGAACCTCCATACTGTTTTCCAGAGTGGCTGCACACTGCAGTCACCACCAGCAGTAGAAAAGTGTTCCCCTTTCTCTGCATCCTTGCTAACATCTGTTGTTGCCTGAGTTAATCTTAGCCATTCTGACAAGTGTGAGGCAGTACCTCATTGTGGCTTTGATTTGTATTTCTTTGATGACGAGTGATGTTGAGCATCTTTTCATGTGTCTGGAAGTACCTGGATGTCTTCCTTGGAAAAGAAATGTCTATTCACGTCTTCTACCCATTTATTCACTGGACTATTTGATTTTTTGGATTTTGAGTTTGATAAGTTCTTTAGAGATTTTGGAAACTAACTCTTTATTTGAGATGTCATTTACAAATATCTTTTCCAATTCCATCAGTTGCCTTTTTAGATTTGTTGATTATTTTCTTCACTGTGAAGATTTTTATCTTGATTAGGTTCCAAAAGTTCATTTTTGGTTTTATTTCCCTTGCTTCTGGATACATGTGTAGTAAGAAGTTGCTGCAGCTGAGGTCAAAGATATTGCTGCCTGTGTACTCCTCTAGGATTGTCATGGTTTCATGTCTCACATTTAGATCTTTAATCCATTTTGAATTTATTTTTGTTCACAGTGTGAGAAAGTGGTCCTGTTTTATTCTTTTGCACGTCACTCTTCAGTTGGCCCAGCACCATTTGCTGGACAGACTGTCTTTTTTCCATTGGGTACGCTTTCCTGCTTTGTCAAAGATTAATTGGCCATACATTTGTGGTCCATTTCTGGGTTCTTTATTATGTTCCATTGATCATAGGGTCTGTTTTTGTGCCAGTACCACACTGTCTTAATTATTACAGCTTTGTAATACAGCTTAGTCCAGAATTGTGATGCCTCCAGTTTTGGTTTCCTTTTTCAACATCACTTTGGCTATTCAGAGTCTTTTGTGGTTCCATACAAATTTAGGATTGTTTTCTAGCTCTGTGAAGAATACCATTGTTACTTTGATAGGGAATGCATTGAATGTGTAGATTGATTTATGTAGTATTGACATTTTAACAATATTTGTTCTTCCAATCCAGGAACATGAAATATTTTTTCCATTTTTTTGTGTGTGTGTCTTCTTCAATTTCTTTCATAAGTTTTCTGTAGTTTTCAGCATACAGATTTTTTACCTCTTTGTTAGGTTTATTCCTAGGTATCTTGTGGTGTGTGATGCAATTGTAAATGGGATTAATTCCCTGATTTCTTTTTTGTGCTGCTTAATTATTGGTGTATAGAAATGCAACCTATTTCTGTATACTTTTTTATGTCCTAGTCCACTTTTTAAAATTTTTTAAATGTGAAATTTGTTGTCAAATTGGTTTCCATACAACATCCAGTGCTCATTCCAACAGGTGCCCTCCTCAGTGCCCATCACCCACTTTCCCCTCCCTCTCACCTCCCATCAACCCTCAGTTTGTTCTCAGTTTTTAAGAGTCTTTTATGGTTTGGATCCTTCCCTCTCTTTTTTTTTCCTTCCCCTCCCCCATGGCCTTCTGTTAAGTTTCTCAGGATCCACATAAGAGTGAAAACATATGGTATCTGTCTTTCTCTGTATGACTTATTTCACTTGACATTACACTCTCCAGTTCCATCCACGTTGCTACAAAAGGACATATTTCATTCTTTATAGGAGTGCTGATGAATAGGGGCACTTGTACCCCAAAGTTTATAGCATCACTTTCAACAATAGCCAAATTATGGAAAGAGCCTAAATGTCCATCAACTGATGAATGGATAAAGAAATTGTGGTTTATATATACACAATAGAATACTACTTGTCAATGAGAAAGAATGAAATATGACCGATTTATGTGCATTGATTTTATATCCTGCGACTTTGCTGAATTTACATATCAGCTCTAGCAGGTTTTTTTTTTGGTGCAGGCTTTCAGGTTTTCCACCTGACATGATGCATCATGTCATCTACAAAGAGTGAAAATTTGACTTCTTTGCCAATTTGGATGTCTTTTATTTCTTTTTGTCTGAATGCTAAGGCTAGGACTTCCAGTACTATGTTTAACAACATTGGTGAGAGTGGTCATCCCTGTTGTGTTCCTGACCTTAGAGGGAAATTTCAGATTTTCCCCATTGAGGATGATATTAGCTGTGGGATTTTCAAATATGGATTTTATGATGTTGAGGTATGTTCCTTCTATCCCTACTTGAGGGTTTTTATCAAGACAGAATGCTGTATTTTGTTAAATGTTTTTTTCTGCATCTATTAAAAGGATAATAGGGTGATTATTCTTTATTTTATTAATGTGGTATATCACATTGATTGATTTGTAAATATTGAACCAGTCCTGAAACCCAGGAATATATCCCACTTGACCATAGTGAATAATTCTTTTAATGTCTTTGATTTGCTACAATATTGTAAAATTTTGTATCCAGTTTCATCAAGGACATTGGTTTGTAATTCTCCTTTTAAGTGGGATATTTGTCTGGTTTTGGAATCAAAGTGATGATGGCTTCATAAAATGAGTTTGGAAGTTTTCCTTCCATTTCTATTTTTTGGAACAACTTCAAAAAAAAAGGAGGTAACTGAGTGCATAGGGTGGTGTAGTGATCTCCAGTGTGCACTGGGAAATAGTCCCCTTCCTGGAGTGTTTTTGGAAGAGGGTTTATTGCCTCCCCAAAGACAAAAATCCTGCAGGGTTCAGCCAAAGACCTTTCATCAGCAGGGTGGAGAGGTTCCACTCCTGAGTAGGGGAGTGAATCCACACCTTGACGGGTCCTTTAAGACTTTGGGTTTTGAATTTCAGCCATTCATCAAAGAAAAAAAACTCGAGAGAGTTTTGGTGCAGGGTGAGATGACATCCCTTGTATTCTGTCAGGGCTTCCTGAATAGCGGGAGTTGAGATCCCTGGTCTGGGGATTAGAGATTGGGGTGGTACCATTTTTCCTCCCAACATCAACATGGTAGGACCTCAGAGAGCAACATAGCAGCCCCCAGTGGAGATAGGACCACTTACACCAAATCCTGCCTCTCTATACCTGGCAACTGCTTATTTACTGTGGCAAGACTGTAAGTCCACACCTCTGTCCTCACCTCTAGACCAGCACATGAAACAACCCTGAGACACCAAAAGACAACCATTTTTTTCCCTTTTTTTTTCCTCCTTTTTGTTCTTGTGGAATGGGCTCTGATTTCATATGAAGAACACTCTCTGACAAATAAGTTTTTTTCTGAGCTGCCTCCCAATCATAATTATTGCAGTGTAGCTATGACTTACTTGTCAATATAGGCAATTTTTCCTGGTCCTTGAGTAAATACACACATACTTTCTCACCTGAAGGGTATAAGAGCTTTTAAGATAACAAGTGGTCAGAAATCCAAACAAAGGAATTTTAATATTTTTCAGAAAAGAAAACAGATTAAATAAAATAAAATCTTGGAATGCTTTGTGATCTATGCTATTTCTACTCACCTTAATAGGCTTGATGTGTCAACACAATTCCTAGAAAAACGGAAATGGACTGAAGTTGAGCCTACAACAAGCTTCACTACAATCAATCCACTGGCAAATCAAATTGAACAGCCAATCATTTTTTCTCATGATATTTATTGTTTTTGCACTTATAAGATACTTCCCTTAAATATTGCTAATATCTTTAGAAGAGTGAATGTTCAGTGCTATAAACTTCTTCCCTATGAGAAAAATGTTGGATGGTTAACCTGAGGATTCTATCCCATAGAACTTAAGCATCTCTGTTGGATTTTCCTGATTTGTATTAATCTGAATTTTCAACATTTCTTACAGTCATTATTTTTCCTTTATTATTATCAAATTGCAATTATTTTAAAAACTAGTAATAACAGATATATGATAGTCAAGATCTTTCCAATGATGGATACCCTAGATTCAGCCAAAAACAAAAATCCATAGATATTAAGTAACACAAAGATGATGTAACCCAGGGCATAGATTGGCAAATGCAAACACTCAAAGCTTCCAGAAAATGTGTAGAAGGGACTACAATGACATTGCCATCAACTTTTTGAATTTCCAAGAGCTGAGTGCTCTGCAGTAAACGGTATAGCCCTTCAGAGCTGCAAGATCATATGATCAATCATTTCATTTGCATGTGGGAAAACTGCAGACCAAAAGGATCAGTTGCTAGTATCACTCAATAAGGTCTTTGTGGTAAAGTTGACTTGTGTGTTTTCATTCCTGGTACTTCAGGTGTCCCGATGTTCAGCTCATGTCTAGCACTCCTTACCATATAACCTTTACAGATTAAAACTTTTTGAGCACAATGGCAACCAGCTGAGGCCTTTGGGGCTGAAGATCCAGTGAAGGGTTGACTTGGATTTATCTTAAATCTAACTAGGAATACCTTAGGTGGTTGCCATGAGAGGTTCTGTGTTTTGATAAGAATATTATAAGGCTTTCGAGAGAAGATTTGGTTCAATTCCCAAATCTTCTTCTTAAAATAAGTGTGATTTGGGTACAAATTATTAGTGTCTTACCTTTTGGTGTGAATCCAAATCCTTTGATGTAATTTATTAAAAATCCAAAGACCTTACCCTGTAAATATTTTATATATTTATTCTCAAAGGAAAAGAACCATGCGAGGTACAAGGGAGACATTGGTAAAGCAGCCAGTGGTCTCTGCCTCTTGGGGGAGAAGACAATAAAATATTTACATTATATGCTCATGTGCTATACTAGTGGAAATAATAGGCGCTATGGAATTAAATATGTAAAATATAAAGCAACTGAAAATTTCAAACTACTCTATCTTGGGAAATGTAAATGAATAACTATTGTATGTTTGGGAGACTGTGGAAAGTAACATTTAGAAAGTAACATCTCCTTGGTGTGTTTCTCTGCTGTACAGACTAGAAAAAGTGATTTTATTTTTCTATGATTCAGTTTGTTCGTCTGTAAAATAAGGATAATAAGAGAAACCTAAGATTTTTATGATTATATAATAAGTTGATTTTTTAAGGCACTTCAATAGTACCTGGCAGATGATAAGCATTCAGCAAATGCTAGATATTATACTTATTTTAAATTGTGTTGGTTTTGTCACCTGAAGAACAGTAACAAGGATGCTTTAGGGCCTAGGCATGGATGTAAGAAAACAGAGTGTTCAGGGAATGGAGAGTAGGCTAGTAAGAATCATAGCCAATATTTATTCGGTGTTTACAATGTGTCAAGTACAATGCTAAAAACTATACTGTATTAACTCATTTAACATTATTTTATGATGAAAAAATGAAGGCCCATAGTATAGTGCCTATAGAAAAGTCAGTCATTTTTATGCTTCTTATAGTTTATGGAAAATCTATCTGTGTATAGGGATTACAATGTTTTATCTTCCTGCCAAGGCAAATAACCTTCTGGCATGCCAATTTCATTTATGCCATGGTAAATGTGATTTCTGGTTTCTCAGAAATCCCTTTGTAGGGCTTAGATGAACAGTGAACATACAGCCAGGTGCCCCTTATGTGTCAGTCACATAGTCACATCCTGAAAGGTCTACAACCCATATATTACTGCTAGCTCACACTGCCCCTCTGATCCAGACATATCTCCTTCCTCACTAGAAAAACAGAGAATGGTGTCCCCATCATATATCCAGAATTCTGTGCAAAGCATCAGGTGTGGAAAAAGAAGAGCAGAGCCGTAAATTAGGTAAACCCCTTCATCTTTGAGGACTAATAAAGGAGATCAACTAGAGTAATGTCAAAGTGCTTTGTGAAAAATACAACATGATGGTAGGATAGCACAAAGTGCTGTTGTCAAAGTTAATATGTTAGTGACAAACTACACTTTCAGCTGGGCAAGAGCTTCTTTATTGCATTGTTTCCACCAAGCACCCTAATTTTCTCTATGAGCTCCCTCACACTAGGCTTATGGAAATTCAGTATCTCATTTGCCAGTCATCAGCTTTCACAGGTCTCTGCAGAGATATCAGATGCCTCAGACCACGTGGCCTCCTTAGGTCTGGAATCAATGTGCCTAGTTAGGGTCGGGCTCTTTGTCAGATTGGGTAGGAGTCCTGATGCTGAAAGTTATGCCTTTGCTTTATTTTTCTTACACATCTTGTGAACTGCTGGGTACTGCCAGAAACTCAGACTGAGGCCATCACTGCTTAATATCTCTCTTTCCAGCCTCAGTCCTGGCACATCTCTCCCCTTCTCTCTTTACTCTTCAACTCCTCCCCCCATTTCCTCTCCTTAATAATATCCTCTATGTGATGGACATGGGTTTTTACAATTGATAGAAATGATTCCTAACCTTAGGCTGTTTTTGATTTTTGCCTTGAGACAAATCCCTAGATATTGGATCATAAATATGAAGGGGACTCACTGTGTTTGGAGTGGAAAAGAAGGAAACATATGAAGATAACAATACAAAATTAATATATCATCCTGTCACATATATAAGTAATCATATAAGCCAGAATATTGAAAGAAAAATACTTGTTGGTGTTAGAAATATCTGAGATCAAATCTTAGCAGTGTTTTACCACTTGCTGTGTGGCTTCAGAAAATTACTTAACCTCTCTGAATGTTTCTTCAGAACTCCATTTCAGCATGTGAAGTAAGGATTTATGGTGTATATGCCATAGAAATATTGTGATGATTAAATGAGATAACATGCAGAGTTCTAGGATATTTATTAGTTGCTTCATTTGAGTGTGTTCTCAATGAATTCATTGTATTGGTAAAAGTTATTCATAGGTCAAAAAACCCTTCCTGTGTATTTTCAAGATTGAATTACTGACAGGCCTAAAGTAGATCTTAGCAGTTACAGGAAGAAAAAAAAAGGATTTCCTAATGCAGGAGGAGCACTGCTGGAGTCCCCCCATGTAAGTAAACAGAAACCTCTTCTTGATTCTGGAGTTATCATACTGTGTCCATGAGTTGTGGCAGAGAATAAAATATGCTAAAACATTTTGCTAAGAAGCCTCGGAAGCATTTGTTGAAGCAATTATGTAATTTAATTCCTTAAAATTAATGAGAATTGCATTTTGGCAGTGCTGCTTTATACTGTCTTTATACTCTCTAATGGGATCCTTCAGATGCTCATCATCCCTGCCACTTGGGGAGATACCAGACTCACACTAGACATTGATAGGGGAACTTTTCCAGGTCAGGCTTCCAAAGGCCAGAGACACCTGAACAGATTGGAAAACCAACCACCATCTTCTCAAGCTTCCTTTGTAATCTTTGAAGCCTAATAAGATAGAGAGGGAATTAATAAATGTGCTTACTTCAGTGATAAAAAGTAAATAAATGCATATGTAATCAAGGATGTTGACCTCATGTAACAGCATTTGTTTCTATGGCAAAATGAATGGATTTATTAACTGGGTGACTCCTGGAATTAAACCCAGGAAAATTGAGAGTTTAGAAAAGCAGTTTTTTGTCTGCTGCTTGTCACTTTTTTCAGATTTTGGGAAGGCTGAGAGAGAGGCTATAATAGAGAAAGATCTGTATCAATGAACATGACTTGAGAGGCTCAGCACATTTCTTCCCAATTGTCTTTGATGTGTCCTTTCTCCTCCACTTCTGACCCACCCATTCTTCTGTACCATATGATAAAGATACCCCTGGATTAGTACTGCTAATGCCAAGAAAGACTAATGCTGGCACCTGATACTGCTGCAGGTTTAGAGTTCCCAAAATAGAGCCACTAGCTAGAGTAGGCTGGCATCACTGTGAGATGGTAACACAACAGAAGCAAAACAGGTGTGTGTAGACTGGAGAATTTGAGGAGATAAAGATCAGGAGGGTCCTAAAGAAAGACATCATGGTCAGGCCCACAAGCCACCTAGGCAAAGAACATTTAATGGGCACTACTTAGTCTTGCACTACACTAGTTGCAACCCAGAGTATAGGATGGGATAAAAAAAAAAAGTGAGAGAAAAATCTCTGCACCTGGGCAGAGTAATAGCTGTTTTAGGAGAATGGACCTGAACCCTTAATCAACAAAATATAAAAAATGTGTGTTTGGCCTCCTTGGATTTGGGTAGCTTGACTGTGACCTCCTAGACCACTCAGTGTGAGATAACTCAAGGGGGATTTGTTAAAAGCTGCCCTTAGATAAGATAGAAATTAGAGCATATCAAATCTGAGTGCTCTAAGTGACTAATCTAGTGACCATGGATAAATTCCCTTTCTGTTATTTCTCAGATACAATCAGAGGAGATGAGTTTTATTTCATCCCCCAGAAAAGTGAACATTTGTGTCTGAGAAGAGGTACATGAAGGCAGCATATCCATGTGTGAGTCCAGTGTGAGGTCTACTCTGTTCTCTCCTTTAAGCAAGTTGGTCAAGGGAAGACCTGTTCTTCTCTATCTTAGACTCCTTGTCAACCATTACCCTAGACAAATATATAATGTGGTCCTCCTGTTCTCCCCTTGGATTCTGTCACCTGAAGACACCTGAAAAGTAGTTCTTCTGAAGGGGGATGTGGTGGAGAAAGACCCCAGGAGACCTGGTTCTAGCAGTGGCTCAACCCCACTATGTTGTCTTTTTACTGACACCACCTCTGACACAAAATGTATAATTTTTGTATGCTGGGTGTCCCAGAGTTTAAACTTCTTCTGACACAAACTACCCAGAGTTAGCACTGCATTTATAGGTTGAAGGGCAAAGTCCCACAAGACTGCCCTCGCTTCAGATGCCAACCACAAATGGAGTGCCCCGGCCACCCACACTTCTGTATCACTTGGCTGGAATTAGGAGTTCTTACAACTCCCTTCAGGTTTGGGCATTTATAACAATTTGGAGAACTCAGAGAAAAATTTTACTTACATTTCCCAGTATTATAAAGGATACAACTCAGGAACAGCCATATGGAAGAAATAAATAAGGGAAGTTATGGGTGGGGAAATGGGCCATGAACATTCCACACCCCATCCAGGCACTCCAACCTCTTACCAACCCAGGGATCTCCAAACCTTGATACTTGGGAGTTTTAATGGATGCTTCATTACATAGGTATGATTAATTAGATCATTTGCCTTTTCATGATTGGCTCATTCTCCAGCCCCTCTCCCCTCCTGGCAACAAGCCCCCAGCCAAAAGCTATCTGTTCCTTACTCTAACCCTTCACCACACACACAAACTCCACTGTGGCAAAGAGTCATCTTGGTGGCATACAAAATTCATTATCATTTGGGAAATTCCAAGTGTTTTAGGAAGTCAGTGACAGGAACTGGGGACTATATTTATCTTTATCTTTATCCTTATCTTTATGTTTGTTTATGTTTATAATTTACTAATTATTCCACACCTACTGAGGTGTGAAATCTTGGGCAAGACAATTAAGACTTCAGGCTTTAGTTTATTTTGACAAAGAGGCCTGTGGCTTGATGTGAACCATTCTGAGTTATCTTCTAATTCTTCCTTCCAGTTCTGACATTATTTAGATTTATCATGCCAGTTTTACACTGAGGTGTTGTGCTGTGCCTAGGACCTCAAGGATGAAAGGGCAAAAATGGGGAGAATAAAATGTAAATGTATGTTGGATACAGACAGCAAATGGATAAGATAGGTAACTTGTGGAGAGGTAAAGAGAAAAATTTAAGCTTTAGAATCTCAGTCCCAATGGAAAAATGTTAAAATACACTAAAAAGCTGACAGGAAAAAACTTACAGGAAGACAATAAAAAACCAAAAAAGAAGCAGGAAATGGAAGGAGCAGATCTGTTGACTGAACCCTAGAGCCTGGTCTTCACTGGCACCACAAGGCTTTGGAGAAAATTGAACAATTTTCCATCTCTGGCTTAAAATAAAAGGACAAAAGTGCCATATTCTCTCTCTCTCTCTCTCTTACACACACACACACACGCACCAGGATTACAGCATGCAGTCTAATATAGCTAATATCAGTCACAAGCCTTGGTGCAGGCAGATCAAGGGCATATTGTTGTCTACATGAAGACTTCCCTCACCCACCTTCCCTGAGAGTCTGCAGGACACTGAGGGCTGAAGGAAGCTGTGTTTTAACTTAGCTAAATAATAGGAGGCACCAGAGGAGCTGATAATGAGTTGTTTGGATGAAGAATTAGAACTAATTTGTTTAGAAAAGGATGAATGTTGGACACAGCACCCCACAAATTTCCTACAGCTATGTTCCTTGGTAATGATGTGTTTATCCTGGGCTACAACCCATAGTGAAATTTTATATAAAATTTAAGATATAAAGCAAACACAGCTTCTATGACTGGTTAGACATTATATGAAAATAAGGAAATATCTTAAATATCTTTTCTCAAATGCAAGCTTTCTTCACTCCTGCTTCAAATGCGCAGTAATTTTTTTATTCAAAAGTCAAATCTACCTGGCTTCGCAATTGCCTCTTGACTCAAATATATACCACAACCTCTGTCTCTACCTACTTGCCATATAATCAAATTAGAACAGAGGCTTGTAAGCGTTGAGGGTTTATGGTGAGCCCAGTGAATCCCGGAATAGATGTCCAAATATCTTTCACTTGATGCACTCTAAGCTGGAAAGGCTATCTCTCCAGGCACATATTGCCAGTTTCCCTTCTCTCACTATAAAAGCTAATACCTTTCTGGGTCTGGTGGAAGGAGAGATTGGATCTCTCAGCTTACATTCTAAATCTTCAAAAACAGATGAAAAACAGGTACAATCTAAATCTGGCTCTCGAAGGGTGTCAGCCACCATTTATTTATAGATAATTATCTATGGATTTCCACTCTTCTGGGGAATTTCTTTTCAAGTTTTTGTTTTGGGGAAAATTTTAAATGCTCTAAGCATGGCCCATTTCTAACTATGTCCATAAGGTTGGTGTGAAATTAGTAAAGCACTTCAGGAAAGCAAATCTGTTAGGAAGAAGTTGTGTTGTTCCTTCCAAAACCAAATAGAAGTGGTTGGACTCTTTGTCCTCATTAAGCTCTTGGCTCTGATTTCTTTCCTCTCCACTGTACACTGAGGGACAGCTGGATATGTGAAATAGATGCATATATACTTCCAAGAGTGACTAACAGAAGGAAACCTCTATTCTATTAAACAGTTGCAAAATAGCTATTGAAATCTTGTTCTCTTGATTTGCAAAGTACAACACTGTTCTCCAACATAATGGAGAGGTAACGAAAGTATATGAAAGAGCAACAATTGCAAATTAGTACATTCCAAATCTATTGTTTTGGGATTTAAAATTGCTTACATAAGGCTGAGGTGGAAATGGCATAGTTGCCTGATGAAATCTGGTGGGATGCTCAGAGAAGTTTCCAAACTTTTGGAAGAGCCCAGCCCACTTTTCCTCTTTGACAAAATTTCACTTTGATAGCCCCTTGTTGGTCCAGTCCAGCTCATGGTGTAAGGAAATGTTTATCCTTTCAGGTCTTCAAATGGGGCTGTGAGGCTGGTGTTTTCAGCTTGTCTCTCCACGTCCCTTTCCAAGACTCAACAGCAACAGTCTCCTTCCTCCAAAAACTCTTCAGAGAGGATCCTTTCCAAAACATTTTCCCACCTAGAGTCTGGAAAAAGTAAATGGACAAACATAACTATTTACTTTGTGATGCAAGAGGCTTTACACATTTTGTTATTAATAAAATAGATCTGCTTGCTTCTGTAAGATCCTCCCTAAATAAGAGGATCCTTTTGGTTCTGGTTAGAAACCACTTCCCTACTTGTAAAGTGACACTTGAAGCCTTTCAGAGAAGAATATAGTGGTTTATACACTAAACCAAGGCAGGGATACCCTTGGCTAGACTTTGTCTCAGGCAGTCAATGAGACTCTGAGGATCCCACCAAGTTCTTCTGGGGACACAAAATAAAGACAACTAAGGATTTGGTCATACAAGTTCCAAAGTTTATTCTGACACAAGTGCCTTATGACACCAGACAAATCTCTGGCAGTTTAAAGCTTCATATTCCTCAGTACAAAACATTTATCTTACAGTGTATCTGTGAGGTCTAAATGCATATAATAGTGACAACACATGCAAGGAACAAACAACATCTACTTTACCCAAATACCTTAAAAACATAGACAAAGTAGAAAACTATTAAACTTATTTTATGGGGTTATCATAAAGATAATAATAAAACCTGGCAACAATAAGAAGAAAAGAAGAGGAAGAAGAAGAAGGAGAAGGATGAGAAGAAGGAGAGGAAAGGAGAAAAAAGGAGAAGGAGGAGGAGGGAATAAAGAAATACTATAAATGTAAAAGTATATATATTTTTAAATTTTTATGTTAAAAATTTATAATATTTATAAAATCCTATAAAATTATAAAAGATTAATTAATTAGGCATAACATTTGAATAGATATTTCACCAAAGAAGATGTATAAATGGCCTACAAGCTTATTAAAAAGTGCTTGTCATTAGTCATCAGAGAAGCACAAATTGAAATGATTATAAAAAATGTGCTGTATTTCATTATGGAAATTTACTTATTCATAAGAATAAAAATGCATACTGATTACTATGACTATTTTTTTTAAGTTTTGCCAAATATTGGCAACAATGAGAATCAATTTTTACACACTTTTGATGGAAATGTAAACTGGTACAAAATTTCACCCATTTGATGGCTCAGCAATCCTATTCTCAGGTTTTTCTCTTTTATTCAAGAGAAATGAAAACCTGTCTACAAAGGGACTTGTACAAAGTTCATAGCAGCTTTATTCATAAGAACCCCAAAGTTGAAATCTATGTATCCATCAAAGAGTAATGAATAAACTCATTGTGATATGAATATATGATATATGATTATGAATACTATTTAGCACTAAAAATAGAATAAACTAGTGATATACACAGCAATGCGAATGAGGTTCAAAAACCATATCTGAGGGAAAAAAATCTTTATACACATAATGTATCGTTTTATTCCACATTGAAATAGGGGGCCCCTAAATCCAATGCATGGTGTCTGATGTCCTTATAAGGAATAAGAAATTTGGAGACACACACACACACACAGAAGAAAGCCATGTAAAGATGGAGACTCCACACCTACAAATAATCCAGTGAAGAAATGGGCAGAAGACATGAATAGACACTTTTCTAAAAAAGACATCCAAATGGCCAGCAGGCACTTGATGCTCAATGTCACTCCTCATCAGGGAAACACAAATCAAAACCACACTGAGATACCACTTCACACCAGTCATAGTGGCTAAAATGAACAAGTCAGGAGACTACAGATGCTGGAGAGGATGTGGAGGACCATAACCCTCTTGTACTGTTGGTGGGAATGAAAACTGGTGAAGCTGCTCTGGAAAACAGTGTGGAGGTTTCTCAAAAAATTAAAAATAGATCTACCTTATGACCCAGCAATAGCACTGCTTGGAATTTACCCAAGGGATACAAGAGTGCTGATGCATAGGGGCACTTGTACCCCTATGTTTATAGCAGCACTTTCAACAATAGCCAAATTATAGAAAGTGCCTAAATGTCCATCAACTGATGAATGGATAAAGAAGATGTGGTTTATATATACAATGGAATACTACTTGGCAATGAGAAAGAATGAAATCTGGCCTTTTGTAGCCATGTAGATGGAACTGGAGAGTATTTTGCTAAGTGAAATAAGTCAAGAAGAGAAAGACAGATACCATGTTTTCACTCATATGTGGATGTTGAGAAACCTAACAGAAGACCATGGGGGAGGGGAGGGGGGAAAGTTACAGAGAGGGAGGGAGGAAAACCATAAGAGACTCTAAAATACTGAGAACAAACTAAGGGTTGATGGGGGTGGGGGAGTGGGGAATGTGGGTGATGGGCAATAAAGAGGGCACCTTTTGGAATGAGCCCTGGGTGTTGTATGGAAACCAATTTGACAATAAATTATATAAAAAATAAAAATATATAAAATATAAAATGATATATCTTTTGCAATTTTTAGTGTTTCTAACAAAGTATTCCATTTTATTTTTGTGAAAACCACTTTAAGTTTCCATTATTATTCACGTTTTATAGCCCAGAAACAGACTCGAAGAGGCTGAATGACTAAAGAATCACACAGTTGAGAAATTTAAATGTACAGTCAGACTGGAAAAAGGTAAAAAACTTAGAATGGTTTTCTTTTTTACACCAAAGAATGGAGGCTCATTCTGTTGAAATAAGCTGGCAGCAAGGTGTGTCCAGAAAGTCAGCATCAATGACTGCGGTTAAGATTCTCACCCTCTTGAAATTCTGAGTAATGTTTGAACAAAGAGCTCATCTTTTCATTTTGCATGTGTCCTACACATTATGTAGCAGACCCTGCTCATGGCTACTTGAAGGAAGTGAGAGAAGAAAGAACAAGAAGACTGAAAATGCTACAAACAGGCAAGTGATGTCAACATTTCATAGTCAACTTTGTGGCAAATAATACATACTCCAAAAACATCACTCTCCTTAAGATAGAATTATTGGAAGACAGGATTTTTCTCCATGTACATTTCCTGGAAAGCATTATTTAAAAAAAAAAAAGCCCAAAATGTATTTACTTGTGCTAAGCTTCACATGAGCAAACTAAGGCTTAATATCTAACCTAATTACAAGTGCAGGCTCTTCCAGGATATGACCTTTAACCAATCTGCAATTACCTGATCAACACTAGTGACTTAATCTGCCTACAGACTCCCCTCTTCCCCCGAGAAAGATTATATTGCCTGAAACAATCCATTCTGTGCTAGAGACTTCCTTCTCCTGCTCCACCTTTTGTCTATAAAAGCGTTCCATCTTGTACAGCTACTCAAAACTCTTTTCTTTCTGCTAAAATGGAATGCTGCCTGATTCATAAATCATTAAAGCCAATCATATCCTTAAATTTACTTATTTGAATTTTTTAACAGCATGATGGCAAACTTTCTGATGTGCCACAAGATCAAGAAAGTCTAGAAATGAGGAAAGGGTAAGGAAGACAAACACTTCAAAGACCCAGGGAAGGAAAGGCCAGAAGAGAGAATTAAACTGAGAATAAATAAGAGGCAACAGATCCTCTGCCCCTAGTTTGTCCTTAAAAAAGGCATGAATTCCTAGCCATGGCCTATAAAAGTAGTTGAAATTTTATGTTTTTGCTTCATGAATACTGTTAAAAGTTTGAAGAAACATGATTTAGTTTAGTATGTGAGAAAATATTTTCAAGTTACATAACTTAGAAAAACTCAGCATTTACAATATGCAAATATCTCTCAATATTTGATAGTAACAACAAAACAAAAACAGAACTAAAATAAAGGAATTCAATCAGACAAGGAGGGAATTTTTGAAGATGTTTCATGAAAGAGAATGCACAGATGGAAAATAAGCAAATAAAAAATGCTCAAGATGATTACTCTTGGAGAAATACAAATTAAAATCACAATGAGATATATATATGTAATATATATCATATATATCTATCATATCTACATATATCTACATATATCTCATATCTATATCTATCTATCTAGATATGTAGTAACAACACTGACAAGAATGTGGAGATACTGGATCACTAATACATTGTTTTTGGGAATAAAAAATGGTACAGCCCCTCTGAAAATCAGTTAGAGTTACTTTCAAAACTAAACATGTAACTGCCCTATGACCCAGAAATTGTATTCTTGGGGATTTATCACAGAGGGTATAAGACATATTTATATCGAACAAGAAGTCAGTGAAAATGGTGGAGTAGGAAGCTTCAGTCACCTGTCTTTCCATAGAAACAAAAAAAAAATCAAAAAACTATCAAATAACTTTCAGAACTCTGGAAAACAGTAAACAGTTATAGCAAATAAGTGAACACAGAATTAATAAAAAAAAGCAACACTAAATGGTATAGAAGATTTATGACATTTCAACCTGCTTATGGCCCACCACTTCCTCAGTTCAACATCAGTTTGGAAGATAGCAGCTGCATTTCAAATGTTGGGCCCTGGTTCCTGTTACTGAAAGAATCAGAGTAGATCTTGTTGAAAGGGGTTTTCTGTTTTAACTTGTCTCAGGGCTACTTGAAATAATTACACCAGGTTCTTATCTTTCTTTTGCCTAAATCAGAGCTAACTCAAGATGAAAAAGAAAAAGCAAATTTTCGAAAACACTGTAAGATAAATAAACCATCTACAGTCACTGGGAAAAACTGTTATGATTGAGGCATACAATAGACCACAAAAACACAGCAGGAAGAGTTAGGGTGAAAGTTTCCCTGGGAAATTAAGGTATTCAAAAAGTTTCATGTTAGAAAGCCAGATGTATGGCGAGGATAGGATGAGAGATCAGAAAATACTTGAGGGGCGCCAGAATGGCATGGTCAGTTAAGCGTACTCTTGATCTCAGCTCAGATTTTGATCTCAGGGTCATGAGTTCAAGCCCCACATTGGGCTCAGCTCTGGACATGAAGCTACTTAAAAAAAAAAAAAGCATAAGTTTTTAACCACAGTTTCTAGGGTCAATGTAAGCAGAAAGTTAAGGCTAAGTCAGAGTTTTAAATGGTCAAGTGTTGAAAGAGAGCTCTAGTACAAAACCAATCTGCAGGGGTACCTGGCCAGCTCAGTTGGAAGAGCGTGCAACTCTTGATCTCTGGGTAGTGAGTTTGAACCCCACGTTGGGTGTAGAGATTACTAAAACAACTAAATAGACTTTTAAAAAATGCAAAGACTCAAAACGGTGTTTCTCTGTCTCTTTCTCTCTCTCGTTTTTGACTTTTAAGAATATCTCTGTCCAAGCAATATCTGAACACAAATTAAGGAATAGAGACTTTGCATGACAAAGAACACAAGTTTTACAAATAAATTTATAAAAGTCACTAAGCAAAAAGCTAGAGCAGGAAAACAAGATGAAAACTTTCAGAGGAAAGACTGATTTACTGTTATTACATAAAAATATTCAAAACTCGCTTTAAAGAAAAAATTGTGAAGTGTGCAAAGAAACAAGAAATGGTCTTCTTGTTAGGAAAGTAAAATTTTTCTCTACCCTTCTAAATTCTTCTACCTGGGCTAGGAAGTAAATTGACATGAGACAGAGTAAGAGAAGAAAAAACAATCTTTTAATTACATGTTCACAGAAGCCCAGTAATAAAATTGAGACCTAAAGAAATGACCAAAGCAGTCAGCTTTTGTAATTTTTAGACAAATTTTGTAATTGTTAGACAAAGAAACACTAAATCCGTGAGGAATTGGCAGGAAAAGAAAAGTTATGTTTGGGAACTTCAATTAGTAAGGAATTCTAAACAGATTTTCGTGGAGTAGTAAATTAGTAAAAGTACAAGGTTTGTTCATATAGTCTTCTAGACTGAATTTCCTATCTTTGGTAGTAAGGATATCTCTTTATCTCCTGGTACAGGAAGGTTGCCTTTCACATGGAAGACTTATTTCCTGTTTTCTGGAGATAAGGGAGGGGGGGTTGGAGGATCAGAGTGTATATTTTTATTGTTTCTTAAGTAACATTTAGTCAGAATATTCTAAGTGTCACAATTTGGACAACGTGCCCTTGGCCTCTACAGTCCCTTTATAGAAAAAATTAACAGTAACTATTACTGAGGAAGCATACACATTGACTTGTTCAACAAAGACTTTAAATCAACTATCTTAAATGTACTCAATGAGTTAGGGGGAAATCGAGGACAAAAGAGAAAGAAAGAAAGAAAGAAAGCTAGGAAAATGATCTAGAAACTAATAGAGAATATCAATGAAGAGATAGAGATAATTAAAAATAGCCAAATTTTGAAACAGAAATGTGTGGAATGAAAAACACACTAGAAAGTTTAAATAGAAGATTTGATCAACCAGGAGAGAAAAAGTTTGAGAAGCTAAAGAGGAGTCAATTGAAGTTATCCAGTCTGAGTAGAAAGAAAAGAGAATAAAGAAAAAGAAAAAAAATCTGTCTACAAGATCTGTGGGAAACCATAAAGTGTACCAAAATGTCCATAATCATTGTACTAGAAGAAGAAGAGAGAGAAAGGAGCAGAAACAATATTTAAAGAAATAATAGTTTATTGAAAATCTCTCAAATTTGATAAAATATGTAAACCTACATTCAGGAAGCTCAATGAAACAAAAGAAATATAAACACAAAGATATCTACAATGAGACATTTTATAATTAAATTGTTGAAAGCCAAGGAGAAAGAATCTTAAGGGCAATAAGAGAAAAGGAGCTTATCATGTACACAGGTTCTTCAATAAGATTAACAACTGATTACTCATCTGAAACCAAACAGATCAGAAAGAATGTGATAAGATTTTGAAAGGGCCACAAAGAAAAGCTAACCTATAGTCTATGTTTTACTAAATTATACTTCAAAGCTGATAGGGAAATTAAGACATTCTCAGGGAAAAAAAACTCAGAGAATTTGTCTTTAGACCTGAATGACAAGAATGAAAGAGAAAGGAATATTATCTAACTCATTCCATAATACTAGTTTACCCTGACACCAATGCCACACAAAGATATAAGAAAATGAAACTACAAAATAATATTCTTCATTAATATAGATGCAAATGTAGTTAACAATAGAGAAGCAAACCAAAACCAACAACATCTTAAAAAGTTTATGCACAATGACCAAGTGGGATTTTTCCCAGGGATGTAATAGTAGTTCAACAAAATAAATTAATCAGTGTTAGACATCGTATTAATAGAATAAGGGATAAAAATACATGATCTTCTCAATCGACAGAGAAAAAGCATTTGAAACCATCAAACACTGGTTTATGATAAAAATACTCTGAAAACTAGGAATAGAAGGACTTCCGCTGTATGAAAAGGCCATAATGCAAAAATCACAACTAAGATCACATTTAATATTGAAAGACTAAACCTTTCTTCTTAAGATCAAAACAAGGCAAGGTCACTTGTTTTCACCATTATTACTCAACATTTTACTAGAAATATTGACCACAGAAATTAGGCAAAAGAAATAAAAGGCACCCCGCCACACACATAAAAGAACAGAAAAATAAAGAAGTAACACTATCCATATTTGCAGACTGTAAATGAAGTTAGCAAAGTTTGATATCACAAGATCACACACATGTCTCTTGTGTTTTAATACATCAGCAATGGAAAATCCAAAAATTAAAACGAGTGTTTTTAAAATGGCATCCAAAATACTATACATAGGAATAAATTTAACCAAGGAAATAAAACACTGAAAACTAGAAAATGTTGTCTGAAGAAATTAAAGAAAAAAATAAATGCAAATGTATCCTTTGTTTATGGATGGAAAAACGTACTATTATGAAAATGGTATACTATCCAAATTAGTTCAGAAACTCAATAAACACTATCAACATTTCAATAGCCTTGTTTTTTGGAAATGAAAATCCTCAAATTCATATGTAATTGTAATGGGTTTCAAACAGCTAAAGTAATATTGAAAAAGGAAAGGAACACTGTTATAGTCCATAATACTCAGAAGAAAAAACACCCCAGGAACAAATCTTTATGACTTTGGGTTTCACAATGGATTCTTTGGTATTCTTTGACAAAAGCATGAACAACCACAAAACATAAAATAAATAGATAAATAAATAAATATGGCGCCATAAAAATTTAAAGCTTTTGTTCATGAGAGAACTTTTAAAAAGTAAAAAGATAACCTATGGAATAAGATAAAGTATTTACAAATCATATATTTGATGAGGAAACAAAGGACTTATATCAAGTACATATAGAGGACTCCTACATTTCAGCAACAAAAAGACAAACACCCACTTTAAAAAATGGCATGAAAATATTTTAATAATAACAAAAAGGTATACAAATGTCCAAAAACCACAGGAATAAAGGTCACTATTATTAGTTGTTAGGGAGATGCAAATTAAAACCACATTGAGGCCTCACCTGACACCTATTAGGATGTCTATAATAAAATTAAAACAAGTTGTTTAATGTGTGAAGAAATTGTAGGAATTTAAATTGGTTCAGATGTTACTCAAAATATAATTTGATGGCTTCTCAAAAAATTATACATACAATTACTACATAATCCAGAAATTTGACTCGTAGCCATAAACTCTACATAGTTGATAAGAGATATCCAAACAAATTTATGTTTATGCATGTTTTCCCCGGCACTATCCACTACATCTAAAAGGTAAAAACTGCCTAAATGCTTATCAATGGACAGATGGATCAAAAATCTTGTCATATACATGTACAGTGTAATATTATTCAGCCACAAAAAGGAATAAATTGTTAATACATGCTGTGGCATGGATTAATCTTGAAAATGTTATGTTAATTGAAAAAAGTAAAAAAAAAATGAAAAAAGTCAGCCAACAAAAAACACATATTGCTTTCCATTTATAAGGAATATCCAGAATAGGTAAATCTGTAGAGACAATGTAAATTGATTGTCATTAGGGACTGTAGGAATGGGGAAATGGGAAATAATTGTTTGGTATATTAGGTTTCCTTTCAGGGTGATACAAATATTTTGGAACTTGATAGAAGTGGTGGTTGCACAACATTTTGCATGTACTAAATGCTACTAAATCATTTACTTTGAAATGGGATGCCTGGGTGGCTCAGTTGGTTAAACATCCTACTTTGGCTCAGGTCATGATCTTGCAGTTTGTGAGTTCAAGCCCCACATTGGGCTTGGTGTTGACAGCTCAGAGCCTGGAGCCTGCTTCAGATCCTGTGACTGCCTCTCTCTCTGCCCCTCCCCTGCTCACGCTGTTTCTCTCTCAAAAATAAATAAACCTTAAAAAAATGGTTGATTTTGTATTATGTGAATTTCACTTCAATTTTTAAAAAGTAAAAGAATAGTAAAAATAAAATAGTAAAATAGTAAAAGAATAGTAAAAATAAAATAGTAAAAAGAAAAAAAAATCCTGTGCATATTCTGTATTTGTAATAGACAAAATACCAGGTGAAAAAAAATCTTCTAAAACTGAATTTTTAAAGGGGAGCCTGAGTCACTCAGTCAGTTAAGCATCCTACTTTGGCTCAGGTCATGATCTTGCAGTTCTTGAGTTCAAGCCCCATATCGGGCTCTGTGCTGACAGCTAAGAGCCTGGAGCCTGCTCTAAATTCTGAATCTCTCTGTCTCTCTTTCCCTCCCTTTCTTGCTCTCTGTCTCTCTCTCAAAAGTAAATAAACATGAAAAAAAATTGAAATGAATGGATAAAGACTATTGTGCATTCATTCTATGCCATACTGGTCAGTAATAAAAATGATTAAACTATTGATATACATACAACAACCCAGACCAATCTTCAGAAAATTATGCTAAGTGAAAAAGCACAAAGTACATACTGCATAGTGCCACTCACTTCTTGAACTGTCAAAATTATAGAAATGGCAAACATATAAGTGGTAGTCAGTTGCTAAAGAGAGCTGGGTTGAGAAGGAAATATGTGTAGCTATAAAAAGAATTTTTATGGTGATAAAATGTGGTATATTCTACTCTATCAATATAAACATCCTACAAGTCTGCAAGATGTTACCATTGGGTGATACTGGGTAAACAGCACAAATGATCTCTCTGTACTGTTTCTTGAAAATGCATATAAATCTACATTTGTCTCAAAATACAAAGTGTAACTAAAACAAATAAACAAATATGTTATTTGCTTCCAGTTTTTTAAATACGTCTCTTACTTACAAGACTATAAAATTCATGAAAGAAGTTATGGCTGTGTCTTACAGTGTTACGGAACCAGGCTGGAACTCTGACAGAAAAACCAAGTGGCACTAGGAGATCTTGGTGGAGCGGAGATTTATTTAGCACCAGTGGGCTCAGAGGAGGCCATTTCTCCAAAGATCTGAGCCCCAAATGAAGGGGGGAAGGGTAATTTATAGTTGTCAGCTTCCATATCTGTGGTGGGTTTTCACACGCATGGCAAACAGGGCAAGAAGAATCCAGAAGAGGGGTCTCTAAGCTAGAGACCAGAGCTCGTTTTAGTCCCGTCAGCCATCTTATGGTGTAAAACTTTATACATTTTCCCAACATCCCCCCCTTTTCATGTCTTTTAAAAATTCTTTTATTAGGCATCACTTTTCAGCTCTAGGGGTTGGTACCCTTGGAGGGCTAAGATTCGTGCTGCAGTTCAAAGAGCAACAGTGTTTTCAGTAAAACGTACGAAGGTATTTAGTATACAGGGGTTGATGGTCACAAGTAAAATAATGGAAAGGAATGGCCCAGCCACAGCAGGGATCCAGGATGCCCAGTCTGTGAGATCCCATCCTCTCCATTGACTGATATTTTTCTGTTGTCTACGTTGAATTCTTTCCTTGAGTCCCTTAAACTTAGTCCTATTCCTGATTGGTTTACAAAATAGCAACATTCCTCCCACAGAAAGATACAATTCTCCCTTTTTTCTGAAGTGAAGAGGTCGAGGTCTCACCTATTTTGGAGGGACACTGCTGCCAGGGAGTTAATTTGGCTTTGTAAGTTTACCAGGGTGTCTGCCATCTGTTCCATGTCCAATCTTTTGGTCTATTAGCCCAACAGCAAGAAGTAAGATCAGGGCTATGACACCAGCAAGAGGCAAGGGCTGGCAGAGTTGCATCCGAACCCCGAGGCTTGATCCACACGTTAAATCCTCAAGCTTCTGCCATGCACAGGCCAGCCAACTTCTGGGGTGTGGCTGGAGCAGGGCTGGAGATCTCAGGGGCCAGTGTCTTTTTGAGGGTCAGTTTAAGTGGGCTGACTGGATCTGGATCACTTCACCAGGCTGAGGGTTACTCTGAGTTGGCCTTCTTAACTCTGGAGTGATGGACCCATGGGGTGATACCTGAAACTGAATTGTCTATTTGGTTGTATATCTGTAAAGTCCACCTCCAAGTCTTTGAAAGGGGCGGGTTTCTGGTAACTGTCAGATAAGGTTTAGGGAAGATATGGTTTGCATATTTAGAAATCCATCCTGTTTTCCAGTTGTTTAAATAATCATATGCCCATGGGGTCTTATTATTATCCCCACATAATAACAAGCACAGAAGATTGTCTATACATGAAATATTGTGACAGTTTTTCTGAAACTGATGAAAGAAATTGAAGACAACACAAACAATTGGAAAAACATTTCATGCTCATACATTGGAAAAACAACTATTGTTAAAATTTTCATACTACCAAAAGCAATCTACACATTTAGTGCAATCCCTATCAAAATACTATTTTTTTTTACAATCCTAAAATGTATGTCGAACTGCAAAAGACCCTGAATGAAAACGCTAAAAACCTTGTATAGCCAAAGCAATCTTGAAAAACAAAACAAAACAAAACTGGAGGTGTCACAATCATAGATTTGAAGATTTACTATAAAGTACAGAATACTATAAAGTATTCTTTAACAGAGGAGGCTAGAATATGTACTGAGAAAAAAGACTGTCTCTTCAGCAAATGGTGTTGGGAAAACTGGACAGCTACATGCAAAAGAATAAAACTGCAACATTTTTTTTAAAACATACCCCAAAATGAACTCAAAATAGATTAAGGACCTAAATGTGAGAACTAAATACTTGCAAATCCTACAATAGAGAACCGGCAGTAATTCCTCTTCCTTCAGCCATAGCAACAGTTTTCTGTTTTTCTACACCAAAATAAAAAGCCCTGCACAGCAATGGAAACAATCAACAAAACTAAAAGATAACTTACTGAATAAGAGGAGATATTTGTAAGTGACATATTCGATAAAGGGTTAGTTCCCAAAATATATTAAGAACTTATTCAAGGGAACACCAAAGAAGCAAAATAATCCAATTAAAAAAAAATGGTAGAATACATGAGCAGCCATTTATCCAAAAAGGACATACCAAAAGATGGCCAAAAGACACATCACAGGTTGCTCAACATCACTTATCATCAGGGAAATGCATATCAAAACCACATTGAGATATTCTCTCACACGTGTCAAAATGGTTAAATTAAAAAACACAAGAAACAACAAGTGTTGGTGAGGATATGGAGAAAAAGGAACCCTCCTGGACTGTTAATGGGAGTACAAAGTGGTGCAGTGACTATGGAAAACAGAATGGAGTTTCCTCAAAAAATTAAAAATAGAAATACACTATGATCCAGTAATTCAGCTACTGAGTATTTACCTGAAGAATATGAAAACACTAATTTGAAAAGATATATGCACCCTTATGTCCATTGCAGCATTGTTTACAATAGCCAAATTATGGAAGCAGCCCATAATTGATAGATGAATAGATAAAGAAGATGTGCAATGTGTATACAATGGACTATTACTCAGCCAAAAAAAGGAATGAAATATTGCCATTTGTAACAACATGGATAGAGATAGTATAGTGTAAATGAAATTGATTTCACTTGTATGTGGATTTTAGGAAACAAAACAAAGGGGAAAAAAGAAATAAACCAAAAAGTGACTCTTAACTACAGAAAAAAAAAACAGAGTTACTAGAAGGGAAGTAGTTTAGGGGTTGGTAAAATAGGTGATGGGGATTAAGAGTACACTTATCTTGATGAGCATTGAGTAATATATAGTATTGTTGATTAATGATATTGTACAACTGAAACGAATATAACACTGTATACTAACTATACTGGAATTAAAATTAAAAATTAAAAATAAATAAACATTTTAAGAAGGCACATTAACAGGAGAAAAACAAATTTAATATAATTTAATATCATTTTTATACATGGGAGATACCCAGGAAAACTGAGTAACTCCTCCAAATGGCCCAAGTTATCCCCTTAAATAACATTTCTAGCTAAAGACAAAATAAGATTTTGGATGGGAGGGGAGGCTAGTCATGAAAGTCTATGAGGAAAACCCAGTAAACAAGAATCAGTTTGTCATTCAGATTTTCATTATTGTCTTCTCTATTGATAAGAATTTCTAGGGTTTTTGTCACCCTTTTCTTTCTGGCACACAGAGACACCCTTATAAATGGATAGTTACCTTATAAATGTAAATGGACCGCACAAAGGGTAAGTTCTACTCAGTTTTCAGAGCTTTTCTTATGTTTGAAGTTTCTTAAAAATATTTGGCCTAAAGTAATCCTTATGCCAAAGAGGCATATTTTGGAGTGGCAAATTCTGCTACCTTCGATTCCAATTCAGTTATTCTCTTCCTTTATCTTTAGCCAAATGTTATGCAGTATCTTCCACTTCCTACTCATAAATATATAAATGCATACAACTGCCCATCCCAGTGACAGATTTTTATTTATTATCAAGTTGATTCTGCAATAAATTTTAATTATCATTAGTAACTGTCCTTTGGGGCAAATCTCTATGTCCCACTTATAGAAAAGAAGAGTTCTAACCCATATTTCTTTTTTTTTTCTGTCCCATATTTCATAGCTACCTAATATACATGTAGTGAGCTCTCACTTTGTGGCTTGGAACTCTGAGGAGAGAAGCTGGTCAACTACAGGTCTTGCCCATGAAGAGCCTGTAGCCCAGTTGGTATATGGGACCAGTACAGAAATGGCATCTTGCTTATGTTAGAAGTATTGTTTACATCTTAGAGATGAGAAGGAACATGGACTCCTGTCTATAAGCCAGATGGCCAAGTCAGCCATGTCAACACCTACTGTGAAAATGAGTAAAGAAAATCTCATTTAGAATGGAGTAAAAAAAAAAACTGAAGAATGAGCTCTCTCATTCATGTACCACTTGTTGCAGTTGCGTAAGCAATAGAAATAAGGAAGATAAGAATTATCTTAAAAGGAAAGGTATTTTTCCCATAAGAATTTCTATCTCCTGCTTTAAGAAAAAGAAGGGAGATGTCTCCCTGCCCCAGCAAGAACACACTAACCACCACTTAAAGCCAATGAGAAAAATAACACCTCAAACTCTTGTTCTCAAATGAACTTTTGTTCAAAACAACCCTCCCAACTTCCTACTAAAACCTCATAAAAGCTGCACTTCCCTTTGTCTATTCAGACTTGCCTGTGGTATGCCACAGTTCACTTGTCTCAAATTGCAATTCCCCTGCTGTTCTAGAATAACCTCTTTTGCTTATCAATAACTGGCTATTTCATTTTTAAGGTTGACACCACTAAATACAACATGACAGAACTGTAGTTCACTCATACACCTCAAGTAACTGCCACACAAGGCAGAGTAAGCTAAACTTAGTACGGTAAGAAATCTACATAAAGTCAAGGTTTCAGATAAAGGATTTTGGAATGATTCTAAGGGTTAGCCACATGATGGGCGTCTTGAAGGATGACTACAGAAAAGCTCAGGGGTATGTTGAGAACATTCTTGGGTGTGTCACTGGGAAAACATGGTTTTCATTTCCACTAAGCATACATTTGGGAGTGGAGTTGCTGGTTTACACAGTCTGCATGAGTTCAGCTTTAGTAACTATGCAAGCAGCTTTAAAAAAAAATATTGTTTCAGTTTACACCCCTACACAAGTGCATTTCCTTCCATTTGTATGTCCATATAGCCAGGGGTCACTTATTCAAAAGGACATTCATCACAGGATGTGGCACTGCAGTGTCACCTTTTGTTGCATATTCAGAAACCCTATATGCCTGAATCTGTTCCTGGACTTTTTCTTTTTGGCCAGTTCATCTATTTTTGCATGAGTACAACACTATCTTAATTAGTCAGCTTTGTAATAGGCCTTGATATTTGGTTGTATTAGCCTTTCACCTATGTTTTTTTTTTGAGAAATTTGTTCTTGTCCTTCTGCATTTTCATAAGAATTTTTGAATCAGCTTTTAAACTTGTACATACACCTACGACATAAAACCTGAAAGGATTTGGATTGAGATGTTGTTTAATATAAAGATTTTTTTTAATATATATATGAAATTTATTGACAAATTGGTTTCCATACAACACCCAGTGCTCATCCCAAAAGGTGCCCTCCTCAATACCCATCACCCACCCTCCCCTCCCTCCCACCCCCCATCAACCCTCAGTTTGTTCTCAGTTTTTAAGAGTCTCATGGTTTGGCTCTCTCCCACTCTAACCTCTTTTTTTTTCCTTCCCCTCCCCCATGGGTTCCTGTTTAGTTTCTCAGGATCCACATAAGAGTGAAACCATAAGGTATCTGTCTTTCTCTGTATGCCTTATTTCACTTAGCATCACACTCTCCAGTTCCATCCACGTTGCTACAAAAGGCCCTATTTCATTTTTTCTCATTGCCACGTAGTATTCCATTGTGTATATATACCACAATTTCTTTATCCATTCATCAGTTGATGGACATTTAGGCTCTTTCCATAATTTGGCTATTGAGAGTGCTGCTATGAACATTGGGGTACAAGTGCCCCTATGCATCAGTACTCCTGTATCCCTTGGGTAAATTCCTAGCAGTGCTATTGCTGGGTCATAGGGTACGTCTATTTTTAATTTTCTGAGGAACCTCCACACTGCTTTCCAGAGTGGCTGCACCAATTTGCATTCCCACCAACAGTGCAAGAGGGTTCCCGTTTCTCCACATCCTGTCCAGCGTCTATAGTCTCCTGATTTGTTCATTTTGGCCACTCTGACTGGCGTGAGGTGATATCTGAGTGTGGTTTTGATTTGTATTTCCCTGATAAGGAGCGACGCTGAACATCTTTCCATGTGCCTGTTGGCCATCTGGATGTCTTCTTTAGAGAAGTGTCTATTCATGTTTTCTGCCCATTTCTTCACTGGGTTCTTTGTTTTTCGGGTATGAAGTTTGGTGAGCTCTTTATAGATTTTGGATACTAGCCCTTTGTCCGATATGTCATTTGCGAATATCTTTTCCCATTCCGTTGGTTGCCTTTTAGTTTTGTTGGTTGTTTCCTTGGCTGTGCAGAAGCTTTTTATCTCCATAAGGTCCCAGTAATTCACTTTTGCTTTTAATTCCCTTGCCTTTGGGGATGTGTCGAGTAAGAGATTGCTACGGCTGAGGTCAGAGAGGTCTTTTCCTGCTTTCTCCTCTAAGGTTTTGATGGTTTCCTGTCTCACATTCAGGTCTTTCTCCATTTTGAGTTTATTTTTGTGAATGGTGTGAGAAAGTGGTCTAGTTTCAACCTTCTGCATGTTGCTGTCCAGTTCTCCCAGCACCATTTGTTAAAGAGACTGTCTTTTTTCCATTGGATGTTCTTTCCTGCTTTGTCTAAGATGAGTTGGCCATACGTTTGTGGGTCTAGTTCTGGGGTTTCTATTCTATTCCATTGGTCTGTGTGTCTGTTTTTGTGCCAATACCATGCTGTCTTGATGATGACAGCTTTGTAGTAGAGGCTAAAGTCTGGGATTGTGATGCCTCCTGCTTTGGTCTTCTTCTTCAAAATTCCTTTGGCTATTTGGGGCCTTTTGTGGTTCCATATGAATTTTAGGATTGCTTGTTCTAGTTTCGAGAAGAATGCTGGTGGAATTTTGATTGGGATTGCATTGAATGTGTAGATAGTTTTGGGTAGTATTGACATTTTGACAATATTTATTCTTCCAATCCATGAGCAGGGAATGTCTTTCCATTTCTTTAAATCTTCTTCAATTACCTTCATAAGTTTTCTATAGCTTTTTAAATGTATTCCAGGGGAACCAGAGAGCACCTTTCTGGTTATCATATTTTATTCTCCCTACTCATAAGCACATACAATTGAGTGACCATGACTACTCTGAACACTTAATTCATATACAGATACACTTGATCCAGTAACATTTCTGGATTCCAAAACTCTGGAATTCAGCAACTCTAATAGCAAACTCTCCCCCTCTGAAGCCTCCTTTATGTTGGAAAAGGATCTGATAGGTCTCACTGTGAAATGTCACTTCTCCCTTGGAAGTCATTTGTGTTTTCCAGGTACTCACTACCAGTTATGATTGATTTAACTCAACTTTTTCTGTTTTTATCTTGCCCTGGCCAACATGTGACTGTGGTCATTTGTCTGCCTCCTCTCTGAGACCAGGAATTCTGGAAAGCTGAGATCTACCCTGCCTGAGGGTAGAAAATGGTTCCCTGGAATCAATGAGACTACGGAGGTGGGCAAAACCCATGGGAGGCCTTTTATTATTGTAACTAAACAAGGTGAATGCAGTCCTTGGTACCTTACAAATAAAGATTGTACCAGGGGGAGTTTTCACACAAAAGAAACTTTATTTGCAACAAATCAGAAGAGACCACTGGGAATAACTTCCAAAGCCATGATTCCCTGAGCAGGGTTTAGTGAGTTCATTTTATTTAGAGTCAGGATGAATATTCAGAAAGAGTAGATTTGTCATCACCTGTAAAGACAAGCATAAAATTGAACAGTCATATTTGGAAAATATGCCAATACATGTACTCTATGTTATGTTAATGAAGCATGTGCTTCTTCCAAGGCAGAGACTATAACATTATAAAGGAGAAGAGGTAACTGTTGAACACGAAAGGGGCTATGGGCATGTTCTGCAAGCGGGTATCAACTGAATATGATCTTGCACTCATTATCTTGAGTAAGGAATGCAGAGCCGTGTTTCCTTTTGAAATAGCACAGGAAGTTTTTAACCACTGATTTATTGTCTCTGATACGGTTAGGCTAGAGATTGTTAGTTTTTGCATTTCCCCTTTTCCTTAAATTCTTTACCTACTGAGGCTTTTGCATTTGTTTGTAATACTGACACTTCTTAGGAAGTTCTGCAAGAAGTATGCTTGGAAAAGTAGGGAATAGATCACAGAAAAAACCTGGGGGCTTAAAATGACTTATTTTTTTTAAGATTAAAAAATCTTTATTTATTTTTGGGAGAGACAGAGACAGAGCAAGAGAGGGGGAGGGGCAGTGAGAGAGGGAGACACAGAATCTGAAGCAGGCTCCAGGCTCTGAGCTGTCAGCACAGAGCCTGATGCGGGGCTCGAACTCACGGACCGTGAGATCATGACCTGAGAAAAAGTCGGACGCTTAACCGACAGAGCCACCCAGGCACCCCAAAAATGACTTATTTTGTGTCACAAAAGCTATGTCTCTTCTTTCTTTTTCTGGGGACCCATAACTCTTTCTGCTTACACTTTCAGGAAAGCACATGTGCTACATAATCAATGAATGGTGGGATAGCTGTAATCAATGTTACTTGTGGTGTTAGAGTATCAGTCAGGCACTGTCCCAGGCAATACAGAGTTTGGAATTAGGTAGCCTACATTTTTACACTAACTGCTTTTCTGACCATCAGTCTCTTGATTGAAAACTTGGTTCAGAAATGTTATGAGACAATGGGCTACTTATGGTTCCCAACACATTGCTTTCACTAAATGTTAGTTCCCCTTTCTTTCATCCTGCCTTTCCAAATTCTCCTTCATGATGCATCTGAGTATTCTCAGGCAGGATTTTTGTCAGTCAGTATTAGAGGAAGTCAGCACTGGCTTCAAGTCTCTGTTAGCTACTGAACTATTATTTTGATGTTACCAATATACAAAAAGTCATCTAATTCTGTTACAAATTGTGGGGGCAGGAATGAAATTGCATCTCCCAGAAGCAGGGTCTGGGCCTTTCATGGCACTGTATTCATTTATTATAGTAACATAGATCTTATTGTCTGTATGAACAAGGTACACTGCAGGCAGCCATGTGTATGTGGGATTTCAAAATATCCAAGTGCTTTGCCTCAAGTAGTCAGGATATCTGGGTTTGTGACTTCCTCAGCTTTGTTTCCATACAGCTTCACAGAATCTGTCTTCTGTGAACCACAGGAACCAAGCCAGAGAGCAGCAGACTCTGTCCATTAAGTAACTGAGGAAGATCAGAATATGCCACCCAAAATATATCACTTTTGCAAATTAATTATTTTAAATTAAAGTTACTTAAGGGGCACCTGATTGGTTCAGGCAACTGACTCTTGATTTTGGCTCAGGTCATGATCACGGTTTGTGGGATCGAGCTCTAGTTGGGTCCTTGGGCTCTCCAAGCAATATAAATTTACTAGTGGTCAAACTGTGTTCTAGGCAAGGCTTATGTTTCAGCACAAGGGAGACAGCACAAAAGAAAAGGTTCTTTGGGTTGGCTCCCTGAACAAATGCAGGGAATTCTTTCTTTCTTTCTTTCTCTTTCTTTTTAGTCCAGGGAAAGTTTTTAAAGAGGCTGAGGAGTGACATCTAAGCATGTAAGGACAGACAGATACAGAAACTTAAGCATTAAGGCATAAGTAGACAGAACATGGTTTATCATGAATCACATGTCTCATTAGCATGTTAAATCCCTCCATGTGATATTTAGTATTATAGTGAGGGAAAAAGTCAGTCAAATGTCAACACTCGTGTCCACCTTGGCACAGACAGGTTTGGTTTGGTCCTCACCAGTCTCCATAGTTGAGTACATCCTTTAGGTAAGCATCCTGCTTCCACATTCCTGTAAGATATGCTTCTCCAGAGGCAGAGCTTTAGCTGCCAAGGAACACTTGGATTTGGCAGTTATGGCTGAAAGGACCCAAGTCCAGTCTTTACTCTGTCTCATACTAGGAAGGTAAAAGTCATCATAATTAGAAATAAGGCATTTAGAGCTCAGGAGACTGTGTAAACAAAACTTGTTACTTCCTCACTAATTTACTACACTAAGCCCAAGCTTTTTTGTCTTGTCATTTCTTCACAAATTTATTATTTTCTTGTCTAAAAGTTATTAAACCTGTTTGCTTTGGCTACTGCTTTGAATCTCTCTCTCTCTCTCTCTCTCTCTCTCTTTTAATAGGACTCCTGTCCATATGGAATTAAATTAAATTTTTCTTTGTTACTATGTCATGTAAATTTAATATTAGACTAGCCACAAAACCTAGAAAGGAAAAAAAAAAAAAAACTTCTGCCCCTAAACTTTTGGTGCTCAAAGTGAGGCTCTCCACTGGATAAATATTGCTTATTCCTGGGACCTCTGACAGAAACTGACAAAAGATAAAATTTTTTACTATGTCAATTTCCTGGATCTCTGTCTAAAGAGTCTGGTGGAAGCAAGAGTGGTGAAAATCATTTTCTTTTTCTAAATTTAGATAAGAAGAAGAAAATATTTGTGTGAACCAGTTCCTTATATACAGCAACTCTGGTAAAGGTTTGCTCTAAATACCCTTGATTTCTATTGATTCTCTTCCTCTCAAAGGTAGTCATTGTTTCCTTTTATCTCTGTCTTTTGTGTCATTTTGTCATAAGAATGCAATCCATAGGGCAAGAGGCATAGCTTCTATAATAAGCTTATTTTTTGAGCTGGCCACACACTGGTGAGTTCAGGCTTCTCAGCAGACCAGTGTCCATTTAAACTAACTTTGATATAAGTCTGCTATGTAAAAATCAGATGAGGTTTCCTTTTATCTTGTTCTATGTCCTGACAGTTTATCTTTGTAACCAGTGAGAATATTTTCTCTGACCTTCACCATCCAGAAGGTGCATGCAAAATAAATTGGAATTTTGAGACATGGTGTCACAATCACCATTCTTTTTGTCTAACTGTGCCAGCTCACAAAGGAATTTGTCACAAAGGGTCTTCACCATCTCAACCTTCATAAGTCTTGCCAGTGCTGAAAGAGTTCCATTCTAGTAGTACCTGCCTGACATCACAGATTAGTGGGTCTGTGACTGCAAGTGCCTCATTATCTCTTGGGAAACAGGAGACACTATTTTTATGACACCCTTCTTATAACTTGTGTGTGACAAAAAGGTCTTTGCTTTCTTAGGCTAACTTTGAGAGTGAACTTTCTGGATCTTATAAGGACTACATCTTTTGTACCCTCTTGGGATGCTTCTTGTGTTCACGGTTACTCTATAAAAAAAAAAGGTTTATTGGTTTGAGTCCCTATTAAGATTAATATAAGATACTATTTGTCAATGACTAAACTGTAGACCCTTTGAACTGGAAAAGCTTCTATGTTTGCAAACAAACAAAAAAAACACTTGAAGAGTTCTCATCCTAAACAATTGTTTTATTGATACCTATGGAAAGACCAAATTTAAAACTGTATACAAAGGATTGTGACCACTAGCCTTAGGGACTCTCTTAACATGAAAGAATGGAAATTAGTCATATCAACTATTGAAGTCCACATCCAATGCAAATTTCAAATCTGGCCCCAAATCTTCAGCAACTTTCCTTAGTTTCCCCAAATTCCTTTACCTTCTCCCCACAACATCTCCTAGACACCTTTTTGACTTCTCTTTCCATATAAGATTTACAGAGAGCACTCTAGCCTGATACTTAAAGCCAGAATATACAGATGATATATAAATGGCCAAAGTCAAGAAGTGCATTTAGCAGAATCACCTGGGATGGACAGTAAGCCTCACTTTGTTGTCTCTTACAATTTATCTTACTTTCCAAGGCTCTATAATAAGTCTGCATAAGCTTTAAGTCTTCTTATGCAATGTTCTCATGGATATATCCTGGACCCACCACCACAAGTAATTTATTTGTCTCCTGGAAAGCAATAGATCTTTAAAATTGTAATAACCTTTTATTTCCACTTTCCAAAGATCCTACCAAATTTAGGGATAAATTAGAAATACTAGAAAAAATTTACAACCCCGTTCATAAAGACCTTGTTTCACTGTGTTAAAATATAAACTCTGGCATATTAAACAATGTAAGAGTTTATTTGAACAAAAATCAATTTCAACTGAGCAGCAACCAATCAAGTAGATAGAAAAGAGCATCAAGAAGCTGTACAAAATGAAAGACGTTATAGGCAGAAGAGAACAGGAAGAAAGAAGTTATGCTGGCCAAAAATGGATTGGTTATGGCAAAGTTACTTTCATTCTGGGGATGATAAGGATGCTGTCAGGCAGATTACTTACGTAATGTTGGCCAGGTGATTCCTGATTGACTAGTTTATGATGTTGTTTCTGAGAGAGCCAAAACTGTAAATAAGTCGGTTTGATTTTGTGGGTCTTAGCATAAAAGATTCCATTTAGGACCTGTCTTCATTTTTCTTAAATGCTGATGCCCAGGTCCCACACAACAGATTCAGACTTAATTGGTGAGGCCTAAGCTTCAGTTTATTGTTTCCTCTTCTTTTTTTTTAAGTTTATTTAATTTGAAAGAGAGAGAGAGAGCATGAACAGGGAAGGGGCAGAGAGGGAGGGAGAGAGAGAATCCCACGTAGGCTCCAAACTGACAGTGAGATGCAGGGCTGGTACCCACAAACTCTAAAGTCATGACCTGAGCTGAAATCAAGAGTTGGGCGCTTAACCAACTGAGTCACCCAAGCACCCTAGTTGTGATTTTTAACAGCTACTAAGTGGTATTAATTCCTCCCATGACTATAATACAGTTATGAGACAAGCCAGGTGTTCCCCCCACCCCCAGGGGACAGGGAAAAAAAAACTTACAGAAGGAAAAAAAGACCATAATTTCTTCTAGGCTTTCTTATAAATGGGTCAGCTGGAGGTCAATGTTTTATGGGCTAATAGAAGCAATAATAGACGTTTTCTCACTGACAAAAATTGGTCCAGGATTGGATCATACACTCAGAAAAGATTGTATTCAAAGGCCTTTGTTAAACGCTTGATACAGACTTTACAAAGGCATTCTACATTAAACTCTAGAATATAGAAATCTTTTGATTTTATTTTCATTGCTAATATTCTCCCTGGTATAAAGAAACAAATTAAGGAAAATAGTTGAATGGTGGATAAGTCTTTCGGCTTTGAAAAATTAGAACCAGCTGGGGTTGTTTAAAATATCATGTTATAATAGGACAGAGGTATAGCTCCAGAAATATTTCATAGTCCATCTATTTATTTATTTATTTATTTATTCAATATATGAAGTTTATTGTCAAATTGGTTTCCATACAACACCCAGTGCTCATCCCAAAAGGTGCCGTCCTCAATACCCATCACCCACCCTCCCCTCCCTCCCACCCCCCATCAACCCTCAGTTTGTTCTCAGTTTTTAAGAGTCTTATGCTTTGGCTCTCTCCCACTCTAACCTCTTTTTTTTTTTTTCCTTCCCCTCTCCCATGGGTACCTGTTGAGTTTCTCAGGATCCACATAAGAGTGAAACCGTATGGTATCTGTCTTTGTATGGTTTATTTCACTTAGCATCACACGCTCCAGTTCCATCCACGTTGCTACAAAGGGCCATATTTCATTCTTTCTCATTGCCACGTAGTACTCCATTGGGTATATAAACCACAATTTCTTTATCCATTCATCAGTTGATGGACATTTGGGCTCTTTCCATAATTTGGCTATTGTTGAGAGTGCTGCTATAAACATTGGGGTACAAGTGCACCTATGCATCAGTACTCCTGTATCCCTTGGGTAAATTCCTAGCAGTGCTATTGCTGGGTCATAGGGTAGGTCTATCTTTAATTTTCTGAGGAACCTCCACACTGTTTTCCAGAGTGGCTGCACCAATTTGCATCCCACCAACAGTACAAGAGGGTTCCCGTTTCCCCACATCCTCTCCAGCATCTATAGTCTCCTGATTTGTTCATTTTGGCCACTCTGACTGGGATGAGGTGGTATCTGAGTGTGGTTTTGATTTGTATTTCCCTGATGTGGAGCGACGTTGAGCATCTTATCATGTGCCTGTTGGCCATCCATATGTCTTTTTTAGAGAAGTGTCTATTCATGTTTTCTGCTCATTTCTTCACAGGGTTCTTTGTTTTTCGGGTGTGGACTTTGGTGAGCTCTTTATAGATTTTGGATACTAGCCCTTTGTCCGATATGTCATTTGCAAATATCTTTTCCCATTCCGTTGGTTGCCTTTTAGTTTTGTCGGTTGTTTCCTTTGCTGTGCAGAAGCTTTTTATCTTCATAAGGTCCCAGTAGTTCATTTTTGCTTTTAATTCCCTTGCCTTTGGGGATGTGCCAAGTAAGAAAGTGCTACGATTGAGGTCAGAAAAGTCTTTTCCTGCTTTCTCTTCTAGGGTTTTGATGGTTTCCTGTCTCACATTCATGTCCTTTATCCGTTTTGAGTTTATTTTTGTGAATGGTGTGAGAAAGTGGTCTAGTTTCAACCTTCTGCATGTTGCTGTCCAGTTCTCCCACCACCATTTGTTAAAGAGACTGTCTTTTTTCCATTGGGTGTTCTTTCCTGCTTTATTGAAGATTAGTTAGCCATACTTTTGTGGGTGTACTACTGGTGTTTCCATTCTATTCCATTGGTCTCTGTGTCTGTTTTGTGCAAATACCATACTCTCTTCATGATCACAGCTTTGTAATGGAGGCTAAAGTCTGGGATTGTGATGTTTCTTGCTTTGGTCTTCTTCTTCAAAATTACTTTGGCTATTTGGGGTCTTTTGTGGTTCTAAATGAATTTTAGGATTGCTTATACTAGCTTCAAGAAAAATGCTGGTTCAATTTTCATTGGGATTGCATTGAATGTGTAGATAGCTTTGGGTAGTATTGACCTTTTGACAATATTTGTTCTTCCAATCCATGAGCATGGAATGTTTTTACATTTCTTTATACATTCTTCAATTTCCTTCATAAGCTTTCTATAGTTTTCAGCATACAGATCTTTTACATCTTTGGTTAGATTTATCCCTAGGTATTTTATGCTTCTTGGTGCAATTGTGAATGGGATCAGTTTCTTTATTTGTCTTTCTGTTGCTTCATTGTTAGTGTATAAGAATGCAACTGATTTCTCTATATTGATTTTGTATCCTGCAACTTTGCTGAATTCATGTATCATATGAATGATTTGATTTATCATACGACTGGAAGTACTAACCACAGCAATTATAAAACAAAAAGAAATAAAGAGAATCAAAATTGGTAAGGAATAAGTAAAACTGTCGCTACTTGCAGGTGACATGGTACTATCTATCTATATAATATATATATTATATATATTCTTTATATATTATATATAATGATATATTATATAGTATTATATATTAATTATATTAATTAATATATATTATATATTAATTAATATAATAATTTTATAATTATAATTATAATATATTATATAGATAATATAATATATAATATATAATATAAATATATAATTATAATTATAATAATATATTATAATTAATAGATAATAATATATAATATATGATTATATATATTATATACATATATTAACATACCTATATTAATATATATTATATATTATAATATATAATATATATAATATATATTATTTATATATATATAATGAATTCAAGAATGTCATAGGATACAAAATTCATACAATACACAGAAATTCATTGCATTTCTATGGACTAATAATAAAGTGGCAGAAAAAGTAATTAACAATCCCATTTACAGTTACACAAAAAATAATAAAATAACCTAGGAAAATCAACTGCTAAAACAATGAAATCATGCTAAGTGAAATAAGACAGAGAAAGACAAATACCATTTGATTTCAGTCACGTGTGGAATTTAAGAAATGAATCAGATGAACATATGGGGGGAGGAAAATAAAAAGAGACAGAGAGAGAGAGAGGGTAACATAATACAAGACACTCTTAAAGATAGAGAACAATCTGAGGGTAGATGGAGGGAGGCTGGTGGGGTAGGGATAGGTGGGTGATGGGTACTAAGGAGGGCACTTGTTGCCCTGAGCACTGGCTATTGTATATAAGTGATGAATCACTGAATTTTACTCCTGAAACCAATATTGCACTCCATGTCAACTAACTAGAATTTAAATAACAGTTTGAAAATGGAAAACTAAGCAAACCTTAGCAATAAACTATCCAAAGAAGTGAAAGAAAACCTGTACTCTGAGCACTAAAACAGCAATGAATGAAACTGGAGATAACACAAAGAAATGGAAAGACATCCCATGCTCATGGATTAAAAGAACAAATATTGTTAAAATTTCCATACTACCCAAAACAATCTACAGATTTAATGCAATCTCTCAAAATACAAACATCATTTTTCACTGAAATAGAAGCAATTCTACCCTTTGTATGAAAATACAAAAGACCCTAAATAGCCAAAGCAATCTTGAAAATAAAAAAAAAAAATGGAACTATCAAAATTGCAGGCTGAAAGTTATATTGCAAAGTTGTAGTAATCAAAACAGTATAGTATTGACACAAAAATAGACACATAGTCTAATGGGAAAGAATAGAAAGGCAAGAAATAAGCCCACAATTATATATCTATTAATCTTTAACAAAGAAGGCAAAAATATGAGCTCGGAAAAAGTACCTTCAGCAAATGTATTGATAACTGGACAGCAACATGCAAAAGAATGAAACTGGATAGCTTTCTTATGCCATACAGAAAAATGAACCCCAATGTATTCAGGACCTAAATGTGAAACATGAAGCCATAAAACTCTGAGAAGAGAGCACAGGCAGTAGTCTCTGACATTAGTCATAGAAACAACCTTTTAGATATGTCTCTTGAGGCAAAGGAATTAAAAGTGAAAATAAATAGTGGGACTACATAAAAAAAACTATGGTGTGTCTGGGTGGCTCAGTTGGTTAAGCGTTCGACTTCTGCTCAGGTCATGATCTCACAGTTAGTTGGTACGAGCCCCACATCAGGCTCTGTGCTGACAGTTCAGAGCCTGAAGCCTGCTTCAGATTTTGTGTCTCCCCTTCTCTCGGCCCCTTCTTGTTCGTGCTCTATCTCTCTCGCAAAAATAAATAAACATTAAAAAAATCAATTTGTTAAAAAAACACAACTTCTATAAAATGAAGGAAATAACCAAGAAAACTAAAAGATAACCTACTGAATGAGAGAAGATATTTGCAAATGACTTTTCCAATAAAGGGTTAGTATCCAAAATATATAAAGTACACAACACCGAAAGAAAGAAAGAAAGAAAGAAATGGGCAGAAGACATAAACAGACATTTCTACAAAGAAGCCATATAGATAGTCAACAGACATATGAAAAGATGCTCAACATCACTCATCATCAAGGAACTGTAAATCAAAACTATAGTGAGTTGTTACACCTGTCAAGATAACTAAAATCAGATGCTCAAGAAATAACTAGTGTTGGTGAAGACGAGGAGAAAAAAAGAACACTCTTGAGCTGTTGGTGGGAATGCAAGCTGGTACAGTCACTTGGAAAAACAGTATGGAGATTTCTCAAAAAGTTAAAAATAGAAGTATTCTATGATCCAGTCATTGTACTACCTGACATTTATCCAAAGAATAAAAAATACTCATTTGGAGGGAAACATGTATCCCTATGTTCACTGCAGCATAATTTACAATATTCAAATTATGGAAGCAGCCTAAGTGTCCACTGATAGATTAATGGATAAAGAATATGTGGTATAAACACACAATGTAATATTATTCAGTCTTAGAAAGGGTGAAATCTTGCTGTTTGCAACAGCATAGATGGACCTTGAGAATATAATTCTAAGTGAAATAAGCCAGTCAGAGAAAGATAAATGCTATACGATTTCCCTCATATATGGAATTTAAGAAACAAAATAAATGACCAAAGGGGGGGAAAAGAGAGAGATACAAACTGAGATAGAGTGTCAACTATAGAGAACAGAGGGTTATGGGGGGGGTTATTTGGGGGGATGTGTGAACTAGGTGAATGGGATTAAAAGTACATTTATCTTGATGAGCACTGAGTACTAAATAGAACTGTTGAATGGCTGTATTTTATACATGAAACTAATACAACAATGAATGTTAACTACAATGTAATTAAAGAATGGTCCCCCTTGTCAAGATAATTCTTTTTTCTTCTAATTATGTAAGCTGCAACAGTGGTACATATACCAGAGCTCCCCTTCAGGGCTTCTTGATTCCATTTTAAGTGGGTTTTTCTTTAACTCATTTTTACAAAAGTCACTTATTAAATAATGCAACCCCACACAACTGAAATATCTGTTAGAACACATAGGGTATTCAGAGAATGCCTAAGAGGAACTTTAACATTATGATGCCCCAGGAGCCTCCTGCCTCCCATCCTGCCCCATAACCTTCACATTTGACTTCAAAACTGTCTGAAACAAATGTTTTCTCCAGCAGAGAAGTGGAGCCATGGCAGGATGTTTGCATTGTACAGCACTGGGATAGCTTCCTGGAATCATTACACATAGAAACTGCTCCTAGGGATCCAAGACCAGACAACAGTAAGAGAACCATCAATGACAATGAAATGAACCATGTGCCTAAGGGCCAGGGTAGTGGGGTCTTTCCCTCCCTGGAAGGGTGAAACAGTCAATTGTTGGGGCTTAGGACAATAAATACACATAAACCAGTTCAAACTCTGGGATTGGCACCACAGTAAAGAGAGTAGAAAAAAGTTCCTTTTTCTTATGATTCAATGCTTGTGGGCCAGAAAGAGGTATGTGTTACACGCTTTAGTAGGCTGAATAAAGAGATCAGGTCATATCCATACAATCTGTAAATGTTACCTTATGGAGAAAAAGGTTCTTTGCTGATGTGATTAAAGTAAGGATTCTGAGATTGAGGGGTTATTTTGGATTATCTGGGTGATCCCTAAATGTAATCACAAACATACTTATAACAGAAGAGGGGCGCCTGGGTGGCTCGGTTGAGCGTCCAACTACGGCTCAGGTCATGATCTCCCGGCCTGTGAGTTCGAGCCCTGTGTCGGGCTCTGTGCTGACAGCTCAGAGCTTGGAGCCTGCTTTGGATTCTGTGTCTCCCTTTCCATCTGCCCCTAACCCACTCACATCTGTCTCTGTCCCTCTCAAAAATAAATAAACATTAAAAAAGAAAGAAACAAACAAAAAAGACGACATACACGGAGAGGAGAAGGCAATATGACCACTGAAGCAGAAATTAAAGTGATGCAGCCAAAAGAAAGAAATGTTGGCAATAACCAGAAGCCTTAAAAGTGTAGGTATGGATTCTTAGAGTCTCTGGGAGTAGTGCACCACTTCAACACCTTGATTTAGCCCAGTGAAAATGATTTGGCACTCCAGCCTCCAGACTGGCCAGAATGTGAGATAATATACTTAGAGTGTTTTAATCCACCAAGTTGGTGGTGGTTTGTTATAGAAGCCATAGGAAATAAATACAGATGCCTACAATGTATGAAAACCTGTAACAAATTCTTTGCATAAGTTAATAAATTGTTGGCACAACTGAGATTCTCGGTTCTAAGGTCTCCATGATTAGGTACCCAAACTTCTTGGCAAGTGGCCTAGACTGGAACAAGTATACAAATAAATAGAATATAAGGTCTTCTCTTTCCATATTGTCTTTGTGTTCCAATGCCAAGGCCATAAGAAGAGATGCTTAATAATATGTGTTCATTAAATTAATAAAATTATGTAAAGGGAATAATATTTTCTAAATAATGTCTCAGGACTTTTAAGATAAAAAGGAAATTAGATAAAGCTTGGAAAAACAGGAGATGTCATAGAAGAGGTGGAGAACATGTAGAAGGTGGTACTGTGAAGGGAGAGATGGGATGGGGGACAGGAGACAGGAGATTCCAAAAGAGCACCTCCACTGTGTACTGATAATTCTTGTTTGGCCAAGCCAAAGTCTGCCTTGTTTGTCTTCCCAAGTCATCCCTGCTTCCCTTCTTGGGCTTACCTGAAGCTGCTCTCTTTCTTGGGGAGCCCTTATTTTTTTGGGTTATCTATGCAAACTCTAGTCTTCCCTCAACCTCAATCTAAGGCTAAGAAGCCTCCTCATAGACTTTCATTTCCCCAGTTCTCCCTTTCAGAAGTGCCCCATATGAGTCAGTCTAGGATTCCTTAGCTTAACTCAGCTGAATCAGATTCACACTAATCAAAATTAATCTGTGCATTCCTTAAGGTCATGTTATTATGGGTCACTCAAGTATCAGGATTCAAAATAAGGATTCAGAAATGATTCAGAATTGATGGGCTAAAGCCAGGCATTATAAAGTTACACATTAATTCATTTGACTAATTTATTCCAGGACTAATGACAGTTTCTAGTGGAACAAATATAAATAAGACACATGGTTTACCAGGATGGGGTCCCCCTTAAGGAAAGAGCTTGCATTCTTCTATTCAGCCCTGCCAGCAGAGGTATAACTTTATTTACAAAACAGGTAACTGACCAATGAGCTAGAGTTTGCTGATCCCTGTTCTAGTTTATAAGTCATTGAAAATTGGAACATATGGGAATAATGTGATGAAAGGATGGACATAGCTATGCAAAGAAAGAAAGTTTAAGTTTCCAAAGATAATCAACAGTTCTTATTAAGTGCTCAAAATGAAGTAAATGCTCAGCAGCATTTTCACCCTTGAACCCTGTCAGTTTCCCCATTATTTATAGAATAAAGACCAAAAATATCAGCCTGGCACTGAAAGCCAGCACTTTGATTGGAAGTGGCAATGTGAGCTAGAATTATGACTAGCCAAGCTCTGTCTTCTGCATTTGTGATGAAATATTGAATAAGGTTATAAATTTATAAGGACACCTAATATAAAATGAGTAAGAAGAAAGATAAGAGCAATAAATGGATTGGATGAGAGTATGTGATAGTATGGTTGCAGAGAGTTTTGCTTTTTAGGTATGGAATGGGGTTGATAGGGACCAGTCTTAATGTCTGAGGCTTCCTAGGGGCATAGCTGAAAAATAGCAAGAAAACAAAGCTGAATCTAATTACAATATTTTGTTTCCCCAATAAAATATGGCTATATCATCAATTTTCCATTATTTTTCATATTATTTCTTAAAAAAATTTTGGTACAAAATATAATAAAATAAAATATCTAGTAGCATGGGTTAAAAATCAGACTTCTTGGTATCAAATCTTGGCTATTTCACTATAAATGGTTCCTAAGCAATCTGCTTAACTTATCCAACCTAAGTTTTTTCCCCCTATTATAAATGTTTCTTTCCATTTCTGTGAGGATTATTTGAGGTAATGCATATAAAGAACTAGAACAATGGCAGGCTCCCATTACTCAATTCATAGATGTTAGAATTATAATTATGATTAATCGCCGGGTCCTCTATGAGATTCTCTGGAGGTTTTCCAATGAATAAGAAGCTATGAAGGTTGCTGAGGGCTTACCTCAAGACAGCAGGTCCCATACAGTTTTGGAGAATGCTGGTGAGTTATTTATGTTGCTTATTCTAATTATGGTATTTCTTTACACTGTGTTAACCCTGTAGGAGCACAACAAGACAAATATGAGAATAGCAAAGCTAAAAATATACTGCGAATCAAGATGTCTTTCTAAATATTTCTTGAGCACAGAATAAAGGTCTTAGGGAATTTTTAAAAATTCATTCTCATGTATTATTTCACTAATAAGCTTATAGATCAGGTAGAACAAATTACTCCCATTTCTTGTGAGGAAACCAAGGCTCATGGGGTCTAGACAATTTGCAAGATTTAATCTTATCCATTTCTTGTAAGGATAAAACCACCCAGACATGAAGTCTATTTCTTCCTTCTCTGAAAATCCAAGGTCTTAGGGCAGGGAGGTTTTTCTTCTGGACCGAGTGAAGTTATCTTGAAAGTATCATGTATTCTACAGAATGAAAAAGGTGGGCAGGAATTCTATACACAGAAATCTCAGATTGTAACTGAAGATTTTCCCGTTAACTTTTAGTCCACGGCTGGGGGCACATTCTTGACAGCTGGTTTTACCTTAAAGCTGAGTCCTGGAAGTGGAGGGTCCAGGACAACTGCTGGGGCACATACAGTCTCCTCTTAGCCCTCTCTCCTGCTTTACTTTTTTTCTGCATCTTTCAGAATGAACTGCTCCTAATATGATGAATAAGTAGTCTCAGAACAGAGGCTCCACTACCATATCAGTCACCTCTCCAGTGAAAACAGTAGTGAAGCTTAACTGGCAATGAATCCTCCTAACAAGATGCTCCTCGACATGTATACACTTTAATGAGCCTGCCGAGATCTGTGCCCTGACCTCAGAGCAGAGGAAGAGAGAGAATAATTAGATCCTTCTGTCACAGGACAGGGAGAAATAATGCACATGGTCAGAGGAGCAGTTAATTCAACTAAAATATAAACATCTCATCGGGAATCAATTACTCCTTGATGATGGCAAGTTGATTGGCAGGGGCTGGAGGTGGAGGAGAGCAGAGGGAAAGGAGAGAGAGGTTGTGTGGAACTGCTGAGAGGGACAACCACATACTACTGCATTCAATAGCCAGCCCAACTGTGCTCACAGCACCCCCTTCAGGAAAGCGTAGCTGACCAACTCTGACAAGAGAGTAACTTCAGCCTTTTGGGATTGTAGGCAGAGGAAATCCTCCACAATTTTTGGAATTTATTATTCTGCCTCCAACACTTGACCTTGCCTAGTAGGAGTGGATGATAGATTCTCAGTCTCAATAGTGATTTTCAAGGAGGCACTTCTTCCCTAGAGAATCTACTCTAGTGAGAAGATATATTCAAGAAAGACTATATTCAAACAAGCGGAGGATTATTTTCCTGGTCCTGAGCATTTGAATTCTGGGAGGCCAGTTGAGAAAGATTATGAAAAGATAGGAAACTTGGAGATTGCTAAGAAAAGAAACTGAAAACATGAGGATCATGGCATGTGGGGAGAACACAGCGGTTCAGAGTTTGGACTTTAGGGTAGATTTCTGGCTCCCAGTCTCAAATCCGTTACTGTGTAAACTTGGACAAAGTACTTAATCCTATGTGCCTTGGTTTCTTCATTTTAAAACATGTAAATAATATACTTCAGGTTGAGGATGTAATGGCATGTGTCAAATGCTGACTCCACAACCAATGATTTTGACTTAATAGTTTCTCTATATTTTGGGGAGAAAAAATAATTTTACAAAATCATGAAAGTTACCTCAAACTGTCTCTTAGTTTATTTGGGCTGCTATAGTAAAATATGTGATAAACTTGGTGGCTCAAACAAGAAACATTTATATCTCACAGTTCTGAAATCTGGGGAGTCCAAGATCAAAGTATCAGCAGATTTGACGTCTGAGGGCCTGTTTCCTATTGATAGATGGCTGTCTTCTAATTGTGTCCTCATATGGCAGAAAGGACAAGAGATCTTTTCTATAAGGAAACTAATCCTACTTGGAAGAGTTCTATCTTCAGACTCTAATGAAGGCCCTACATCCTAATATCATCACATTAAGGATTAGGTTTCAACATATAAATTTTGGAAAGACATAAACATTTCATCTATAGCAAGCTATCACCTCTCACTTGGGATGTTGAAATAGTGTCTTTCTGAAGACTTATTTTCTAATGAGAGGTGAACTCTGCTAACACTGAAGATGGGATGAGGATACAAAGGGGTTAACAAGGAGAAGTATATGTAAAACAGACATTTAGGGAAGTTGTAGAGTGAACTTGTCTGAGAAACATGGCAATATAGTAAGCTCTGTTGGGGTAATAATCATAAATATATAGTGATACTGAAAGTATAAAAAGACAAAAAGACATATTTGGTATCTTTTAAGGTTGATGTTGAGCAAAATAAGTACAACGGAGTGAGGATGGGACAAGAACATTGTATTTTCCTGTAAAGAACACAGATTTAGGCATTTAATGAATAAAATAAATTTTAGAAGAACAGGATAAATGGATGGATGAATAGATAGATGGACAGACAGATGTATAGACAGTCATAACCAATGAGAGTAAATAATCATTGCAGGTAGGTTGAGCTTGTGGGGTAGAAGTAAAGGATATGGTCAAAGTGGGCTACTTGAATTCATGTTGAAGATTTAACAGAGTTTGATGATAACAGAGTGTAGGGCATGACCATGAGTATGCCATTGGAATTGAAAAAAGATCCCTAGAGACAAAAGTTAAGGTTGAGAGGCCAGGTGTTCATTTATCACATAGACAGTGAAGGCCTCAAGATGACAGAAATAGAGAGAGGGACTGTGAATAGTTACTGAGGACTTCAATAAGGATAAGGATAAAGGAACAGGACGCCAGTGGGTGACTGTACCTTGCAGGGAAGGCATTGGGTCCCTATGGAATCTGATGGCAGCAGCCTCAAAGAGTGGTGCACATATCCCACGAACAGCAGCAAAACTGTCCTTTGTCCTCCTACACCTTGCCCCAACTACTGCTTTCCTCTTATAGATGCTGGTTTTGATTCCTTTCTTATTGTGTTTTATTTTCTAGTGTTTTGTAGTCTCAGGAATGCTTTCTTTTACAAAATGCAAATGCGTTCCATTTGATACCTTATTTACAATTATAATTGTCCCATTAAAATAAGATTTGTTTCAGTATTCTTATAAGATGAAAAAATGAGCGATTTTTAAGCATTATTTTTTTCTATATATTTCCTATTAGATTTTACCATGATTTAGGCTTTATACTTTTTAAACAGTTGATAGTCTGGAATCAAACTTCTAATTACCAGTGGATTAGAATCTTCCCAGATCAAATTCCTCTCAAAGTAGCAGGTTAGTGTGCTATCTTAAAGATCTTAGATTTCTTGTAACTAAAACATTACTTGAACTCCAATGTGAAACTTATACAATGACTGAAGGAAAGATTTCCCTTCAAGAAAGATGTGTAGTAGCCTGTAATCTAATTTTCATGGCCACCATGGTAGGAACAGTATCTCCCTGGATGGCCAGAACCCCAGTAACAATCTAATAACTTTTGGCAGAGGCCCTGGCCTAGGTGACATGCTTTGCCTTTTACAAAGTTCTGGGCTGAAGAATCCCAGAGCAAAAAAGAAAGTTGCTTCTTAAATTTTTTTTCAACATTTATTTATTTTTGGGACAGAGAGACAGAGCATGAACGGGGGAGGGGCAGAGAGAGAGGGAGACACAGAATCGGAAACAGGCTCCAGGCTCTGAGCCATCAGCCCAGAGCCTGACGCGGGGCTCGAACTCACGGACCGCGAGATCGTGACCTGGCTGAAGTCGGACGCTTAACCGACTGGGCCACCCAGGCGCCCCGAAAGTTGCTTCTTTAATCTTTGTATCTTCAGTCGTTTAGACACAGTAATAACAATAATAGCTACAATGTATTGAATATTTATCTTCAGAGTAGTAAAGAGGCACTTAACATGAATTTTTCCTCTTCTCCTCATTTTTCTTTTCCCCTCCTCCTCCACTTCCTTCTCTTTCTTCATTATTATTGTTATTGTGATTAGTGAGAACACATAAGATCTATTTCTTTAGCAAATTTCAAGTATACAATACAATATATTAATATAATCACCATACCATACATTAGATCCCCAGAACTTATTTGTCCTGCAGAGTTACAATTCTGTACCTTTGATCAACATCCCCCTATTTCTCCTACTCTCCCGACTACCATCTACTTCTGTGGGTTTGTCTGTTTTAGATTCCAAATATAAATGAGATCATGAAGTATTTGTATTTTTTTATCTGGCTTATTTTACCTTTCATAATGTCCTCCAGAGTCATACATGTTCCAAATGGCAGAATTTCCTTCTCTTTTTTAGGCTGAATAATATTCCATTGTTTGTGTATACTACACGTTATTTATCCATTCATCTGGCAATGGACAGACATCCGGATTGTTTCCACATCTTGGATATTGTGAACAATTACATGTACGCACATTTAGTTCTCACCTCATCCCTTCAGGTAGATGGAGATAAGAAAACTGAGGCACTGAACTCTTTAATCAGGTTCTCAGACCCCACAGTTAGTACAGTGAAGAACCCCAGAGATTTCTATCAGAAATAGAAACATGTGGGTGTTTTTCCTGGCTTCTGGCTCCAATCCCAGTTTTCCCCCTACATTCTACTTGTGAAGGTGATCACATACTGAGAGGCTAAATAAGATTTTAAGTAAGAGGGGGATGGAAGCCCCATTCCCCCCTTTCCTTGGTTGAATGTATGGGAAACACTTACTTATGGGGGGGGAACTGTGTAGAATTGGAAATATAGTTTTCTCATTCTAGAAGATCAGAATATGTGTCTCTCTGTGTCCACAGCCACCCAAAGGCAAATAGGTTGCACTTAGGGTGATCCCTACAGGTCCTAGAGTCCTGGATGCGATAAATATTTCCACTCTTGTCTTCTTTTGGGCAAATAATGAGGGCTGTACTTTTCAAAGACACCAGTGAAAAACCTCACCTTAGATTTAATACTAAAGAAAAAGTAAATGTTCCTTCCTAAGCCTGAATGAATCCACATTGCTTAGGATCCTAGCTAGGAATGACTTTTTTCTTCCTTATTTCTTGTCTTGACACCCCCAAATACCTGCAGGTATTCATGGAAGCTTACCCAGCCCTCATTCTTCCTGTCAACTTGTGGAAAAAAATCAAGTAAACTTTTACTACCAAGTTTTATGTCTCTAGAGGCAAGGAGGATGTCCGCCTATCTCCTTTCCTCAACTCCACCTGGTCAGAAATGAAACATACACATTCGTTACCTCCCCTGCTTCTTACCTATTTCATCATCCACTGTAGGGAAGTCTCCGAGGAACATCTGCATGAATGTCCTTCCCCCAGTTTTGCAGACAGGCCTGCTATCCTCACAGCCTTTCCCTAGACCCACTGGCCTCTGGATTTCCAGATCTCAAGTATTCATAGGACAGATTCCTCACTGAGACATGACACAGACTGTGAACAGAGAAGTTGAAATGCAAGCTTCCAGCTTAGTCAGTATAACTACCTTGTCCAGTGATAGATGTAAATCTGGTTCCCATCCACAAGGAAGAGGAATGACCTCCATTTTTTGTGACTCACATTCCAGTGGCACAATTTTGCCAAAAAGATTTTTTCTAATTTTTCAGGATTTTTTTTCAATATATGAAATTTATTATCAAATTGGTTTCCATACACCCAGTGCTCATCCCAAAAGTTGCCCTCCTCAAAACCCATCACCCACCCTCCCCTCCCTCCACCTCCCAATAAACCCTCAGTTTATTCTCAGTTTTTCAGAGTCTCTTATGCTTTGGGTCTCTCCCACTCTAACCTCTTTTTTTTTCATTCCCCTCCCCCATTGGTTTCTGTTAAGTTTCTCAGGATTCACATAAGAGTGAAAACATATGGTATCTGTCTTTCTCTGTATGGCTTATTTCACTTAGCATTACACTCTCCTGTTCCATCCACGTTGCTACAAAGGGCCATATTTCATTCTTTCTCATTGCCACGTAGTACTCCATTGTGTATATAAACCACAATTTCTTTATCCATTCATCAGTTGATGGACATTTGGGCTCTTTCCATAATTTGGCTATTGTTGAGAGTGCTGCTATAAACATTGGGGTAAAAGTGCCCTTATGCATCAGCACTCCTGTATCCCTTGGGTAAATTCCTAGAGTGCTACTGCTGGCTCATAGGGCAGGTCTATTTTTAATTTTTTGAGGACATTTTTAATTTTTTGAGGACTGTTGTCCAGAGTGGCTGCACCAGTTTTCATTCCCACCAACAGTGCAAGAGGGTTCCCCTTTCTCCACATCCTCTCCAGCATCTATAGTCTCCTGATTTCTTCATTCTGGCCACTATGACTGGTGTGAGGTGATATCTGAGTGTGGTTTTGATTTGTATTTCCCTGCTAAGAGCGACGAGCATATTTTCATGTGTCTGTTGGCAATCCGGATGTCTTCTTTAGAGAAGTGTCTATTCATGTTTTCTGCCCAATTCTTCACTGGGTTCTTTGTTTTTTGGGTGGGGAGTGTGGTGAGCTCCTTATAGATTTTGGATACTGGCCCTTTGTCCGATATGTCATTTGCAAATATCTTTTCCCATTCCGTTGGTTTCCTTTTAGTTTTGTTGATTGTTTGCTGTGCAGCTTTTTATCTTAATAAGGTCCCAGTAGTTCATATTTGCTTTTAATTCCATTGCCTTTGGGGATGTGTCAAGTAAGAAACTGCTACGGCTGAGATCAGAGAGATCTTTTCCTGCTTTCTCCTCTAGGGTTTTGATGGTTTCCTGTCTCACATTCAGGTCCTTTATCCGTTTTGAGTTTATTTTTGTGAATGGTGTGAGAAAGTGTTCTAGTTTCATTCTTCTGCATGTTGCTGTCCAGTTCTCCCAGCACCATTTGTTAAAGAGACTGTTTTTTTTTCCATTGGATGTTCTTTCTTGCTTTGTCAAAGATGAGTTGGCCATACTTTTGTGGGTCTAGTTCTGGGGTTTCTATTCTATTCCATTGGGCTATGTGTCTTTTTTTTTTTGCCAATACCATACTGTCTTGATGATTACAGGTTTGTAGTAGAGGCTAAAGTCTGGGATTGTGTTGCCTCCTGCTTTGGTCTTCTTCAAAATTACTTTGGTTATTCGGTGACTTTGTGATTCCATATGAATTTTAGGATTGCTTGTTCTAGTTTCAAGAAGAATGCTGGTGCAATTTTGATTGGGATTGCATTGAACGTAGATAGCTTTCAGTAGTATTGACATTTTGACAATATTTATTCTTCCAATCCATGAGCATGGAATGTTTTTCCATTTCTTTATATCTTCTTCAATTTCCTTCATAAGCTTTCTATAGTTTTCAGCATACAAATCTTTTACATCTTTGTTAAATTTATTCCTAGGTATTTTATGCTTCTTGGTGCAATTGTGAATGGGATCAGTTTCTTTATTTGTCTTTCTGTTGCTTCATTATTAGTGTATAAGAATGCAACTGATTTCTGTACATTGATTTTGTATCCTGCAACATTGCTTAATTCATGTATCAGTTCTACCAGACTTTTGGTGGAGTCTATCGGATTTTTGGTGTATAATATCATGTCATCTGAAAAAAGTGAAAACTTAACTTCATCTTTGCCAATTCTGATGACTTTGATTTCCTTTTGTTTGATTGCAGATGCTAGCACTTCCAACACTATGTTAAACAACAACGGTGAGAGTGGACATCCCTGTCGTGTTCCTGATCTCAGAGTGAAAGCTCTCAGTTTTTCCCCATTGAGGACGATATTAGCTGTGGGCTTTTCATAAATGGCTTTTATGATCTTTAAGTATGTTCCTTCTATCCTGACTTTCTCGAGGGTTTTTATTAAAAAACATTGCTGAATTTTGTCAAATGCTTTTTCTTCATCAATTGACAGGATCATTTGGTTATCTTTTCTTTTATTAATGTGATGATTCATGTTGATTGTTTTGCGAATGTTGAACCAGTCCTGCATCCCAGGAATGAATCGCACTTGATCATGGTGAACAATTCTTTTTATATGCTGTTGAATTCAATTTGCTAGTATCTTGAGAAATTTTGCATCCATATTCCTCAGGGATATTGGCCTGTAGTTCTCTTTTGTTACAGGGTCTCTGTCTGGTTTAGGAACCAAAGTAATGCTGGCCTCATAGAATGAGTCTGGAAGTTTTCCTTCCCTTTCTATTTTTTTGGAATAGCTTGAGAAGGATAGGTATTATCTCTGTTTTAAACGTCTGGTAGGAAGCCATCTGGTCCTGGACTCTTATTTGTTGGGAGATTTTTGATAACTCATTCAATTTCTTCGCTGGTTATGGGTCTATTCAAGCTTACTATTTCCTCCTGATTGAGTTTTGGAAGTCTGTGGGTGTTTAGGAATTTGTCTCTTTCTTCCAGGTTGTCCAGTTTGTTGGCATATAATTTTTCATAGTATTCCCTGATAATTGCTTGTATCTCTGAGGGATTGGTTGTAATAATTCCATTTTCATTCATGATTTTATCTATTTGGCTCATCTCCCTTTTCTTTTTGAGAAGCCTGGCTAGAAGTTTATCAATTTTGTTTATTTTTTCAAAAAACCAACTCTTGGCTTCATTGATCTGCTCTACAGTTTTTTTTAGATTATTGTTTATTTCTGCTCTGATCTTTATTATTTCTCTTCTTCTGCTGGGTTTAGGCTGTCTGCTGTTCTGCTTCTATTTCCTTTAGGTGTGCTGTTAGATTTTGTATTTGGGATTTTTCTTGTTTCTGGAGATAGGCCTGGATTGCAATATATTTTCCTCTCAGGACTGCCTTTGCTGCATCCCAAAGCATTTGGATTGTTGTATTTTCATTTTCATTTGTTTCCTTATATTTTTTAATTTCTTCTCTAATTGCCTGGTTGACCCACTCATTTTTTAGTAGGGTGTTTTTTAACCTCCATGCTTTTGGAGGTTTTCCAGACTTTTTCTTGTGGTTGATTTCAAGCTTCATAGCATTGTGGTCTGAAATTATGCATGCTATGTTCTCAATTCTTGTATACTTATGATGGGCTGTTTTGTGACCCAGTATGTGATCTATCTTGGAGAATGTTCCATGTGCACTCAAGAAGAAAGTATATTCTGTTGCTTTGGGATGCTGAGTTCTAAATTTCTCTGTCAAGTCCATCTGATCCAATGTATCATTCAGGGACCTAGTTTCTTTTGTGGCCATGTGTCTAGATGATCTATCCATTGTTGTAAGTGGGGTGTTAAATTCCTCTCCTATCCCCACATTCTTTTTTTTTTTTTAATTTTTTTTTCAACGTTTATTTATTTTTGGGACAGAGAGAGACAGAGCATGAACGGGGGAGGGGCAGAGAGAGAGGGAGACACAGCATCGGAAACAGGCTCCAGGCTCCGAGCCATCAGCCCATAGCCTGACGCGGGGCTCGAACTCCCGGACCGCGAGATCGTGACCTGGCTGAAGTCGGACGCTTAACCGACTGCGCCACCCAGGCGCCCCTATCCCCACATTCTTATCAGTAAGGTTGCTTATGTTTGTAATTGTTTTATATATTTGGGAGCTCCTGTATTCAGCGCATAGACATTAATACTTGTTAGCTCTTCCTGATGGATTGACCCTGTAATTATTATATAATGCCCTTCTTCATCTTTTGTTACAGCCTTTAATTTAAAGTCTAGTTTGTCTGATATAAGTATGGCTACTCCAGCTTTCTTTTGACTTCCAGTCGCATGATAAATAGTTCTCCATCCCCTCCCTCACTTTCCGTTTGAAGGTGTCCTCAGGTCTAAAATGAGTCTCTTGTAGACAGCAAATAGATGGGTCTTGTTTTTTTATCCATTCTGATACCCTATGTCTTTTGGTTGGCACATTTAGTCCATTTACATTCAGTGTTTTTATAGAAAAATAAGAGTTTAGAGTCATTATGATGTCTGTAGGTTTCATGCTTTTAACGATGTCTCTGGTACTTGGTCTCACAGGATCCCCCTAAGGATCTCTTGTAGGGCTGGTTTAGTGGTGACGAATTCCTTCAGTTTTTGTTTGGGAAGACCTTTATCTCTCTTTCTATTTTAAAAGACAGACTTCCTGGATAAAGGATTCTCAGCTGCATATTTTTTCTCTTCATTACATTGAAGATCTCCTGACATTCCTTTCTGGCCTGCCAAGTTTCAAAAGAGAGATCAGTCACGAGTCTTATAGGTCTCCCTTTATATGTGAGGGCACGTTTACCCCTTGCTGCTTTCAGAATTTTCTCTTTATCCTTGTATTTTGCCAGTTTCACTATGAAATGTCATGCAGAAGATCGATTCAAGTTAGTCTGAAGGGTGTTCTCTGTGTCTCTTGGATTTCAATGCCTTTTTCCTTCCCCAGATCAGGGAAGTTCTCAGCTATTATTGCTTCAAGTACCCCTTCAGCACCTTTCCCTCTCTCTTCCTCCTCCTGAATACCAATTTGCGTAGATTATTTCTCTTTAGTGCATCACTTAATTCTCTAATTTTCCCCTCATACTCCTGGATTTTTTATCTCTCTTTTTCTCAGATTCCTCTTTTTCCATCATTTTACCTTCTAGTTCACCTATTCTCTCCTCCTTTTCAATCCGAGCCATGGTCATTTCCATTTTATTTTGCAGCTCGTTTATAGCATTCTTAGCTCCTGACTGTTCTTTAGTCCCTTGATCTCTGTAGCAATAGATTCTCTGCTGTCCTCTATACTGTTTTCAAGCCCAGCGATTTATTTTATGACTATTTTTCTAAATTCACTTTCTGTTATATTGTTTAAATCTTTTTTGATCAGTTCTTTAGCTGTTGTTATTTCCTGGAGATTCTTTTAAGGGGAACTCTTCCATTTAGTCATTTTGGAAAGAACTGCAGGGCACTTCCCCTGTGCTGTCTTGAATAACTTGTGTTGGTGGGTGGGGCCACAGTCAAACCTGATGTCTGCCCCCAGCCCACTGCTGGGGCCACAGTCAGAGTGGTGTGTACCTTCTCTTCCCCTCTTCTAGCGGCCGGATAACTGTGGGGTGGGGTGGCCTCTCTGGGATACTTGCTCATTGCCAGGCTTGTGGTGCTGGGATCTGGTATATTAGCTGGGGTGGATAGGCAATGTGCACAGGGGCGGGAGGGGCAGGCTCAGCTCGCTTATCATCCAGTGATTGGCTTCGGGAGGCGCCTTGCAGCACTGGGAGGGCAGACCCATCTCTGGAGGAATGGACCCGCAGAAGCATAGTGTTGGGTGTTTGCGCAGTGCAAGTAAGTTCCCTGGCAGGAACTGGTTCCCTTTGGGATTTTGGCTGGGGAATTGACAAGGGAGATGGCGCTCGAGTTCGCCTTTGCTCCCAGCCATGCTGAGCTCTGTTGTCCGGGACTCAGCACCTCTCCCTCCCGTTGTCCTCCAGCCCTACCACTCTCTGAGCAGAGCTGTTAACCTATAATCTTCCAGATGTTAAGTCCGGCTTGCTGTCAGAACACATTCCCTCTGGCCCCTCCGCTTTTGTAGCCAGACTCGGGGTCTCTGCTTGGCTGGGGGGCTGCCCCTCCAGCCCGGCTCCCTCCCACCAGTCCGAGTAGTGCGCACCGCCTCTCCGCCCTTCCTACCCTCTTCCATGGGCCTCTCATCTGTGCTTGGCTCCAGAGAATCCGTTTTGCTAGTCTTCTGGTGGTTTTCTGGGTTATTTAAGCAGGTGTAGGTGGAATCTAAGTGATCACCAGGATGCGGTGAGCCCAGCATCTTCATATGCTGCCATCTTCCCCTCCCTCAGGATTTTTTTAAAATTTAAATTCAAGTTAGTTATACAATATTGTCATGGCTTCAGGAGTGGAACCCAGTGAATATCTCTTACATATGACACCCAGTGCTCATTCCAAAAAATTGCCCTCCTTAATGTCCATGACCCATTTTACCCATCATCCCACCACCTTCCATCCAGAAACCTTCAGTTTGTTCTCTTTATTTAAGAATCTCTTATGGTTTTCTTCCTTCTGTGTTTTTATCTCATTTTTCCTTCCCTTCCTCAAGTTCCATCTGTTGTGTTTCTCATATTCCACATATGAATGAAATTATATATCTTTCTCTGACTCATTTAGCATAATACACTCTAGTTCCATCTATGTTGTTGTAAATGGCAAGATTTCACTCATTTTCATCACAGAGTAGTATTCCATTTCATTTATATACCACATCTTCATTATCCATCCATCAGCTGATGGACATTTGGGCTCTTTCCATAATTTGACTATTGTTGATAGCACTGCTATAAACATTGTGATGCATGTGCCCCTTGGAATTAGCTTTTTTGTGTCCTTTGGAAAAATACCTAGTAAAGCAATTGCTGGATCATAGGGTAGTTCTATTTTCAATTTTTTTGAGGAACCTCCATACTGTTTTCCACGGTGGCTGCACCAGTTTGCATTCCGACAAATAATACAAAAGGATTCCCCTTTCTCCACAATATCTATTGTTTCCAGAGGTGTTAATTTTAGCCATTCTGACAGCTGTGAGGTGGTAGCTCGTTTTGGTATTGATTTGGATTTGCCTGGTGATGAGTGCTGTTGAGTATCTTTTCATGTGTCTCTTAGTCATCTGATGTCTTCTTTGGAAAACTATTTGTGTCTGTTGCCTATTTATTCACTGGATTATTTGTTGTTTTGGGTGTTGAGTTTGGTAAGTTCTTTATATCTTTAGATAGTAACCCTTTATCCAATATGCCTCTTGAAAATACCTTTTGAATAAAAATCTTCAATAAGAATAAAAAATATATGGAATGCTTGTCATGGGCTAAATATTTTTTTCTGGTACCATCTCCATTAATGTTCAATATTTGCACAAAATCACAGACCTATAAGTGGTAACTTAGGAATCCAGTGTCTGCATTCTTATCCCAAATTTACAGGATTTTTAATGCATGATCTGGATATACTTATAAGGAGAGGAAACAATGACACAATATTGTTAACAAGTACTAGGAAAATAAAATGTAGTATAATGTATAATTAAATTTTTAATCCAAAATAATTCATACAACTCAATAGAAAAAATGCTTTTAATTTAAAAAAGGGCAGAGGAACTAAATGGACGTTTTTACAAAGAAAAAATACAAATGAGAAACAGATACATATAAATGTACTCAGCGTCACTAATCAATGGGGAAGTGCAAATATCACAATAAAATATCACCTCATCTGTTAATGGCCATTATCAAAAGAGCAAGAGACAAGTGTCAATGAGGATGTGGAGGAGAGGGAACTTTGTACACTGTTGGTATGGAGGCTAATTGGTACAGTCTATGGAAACGCTATAGAGGCTCATCAAATTTTTTTAAATAACAAAAAAATAAAAATAGAACTATCATTTAAACCATCAATTTCACTATTGAGTATAGGAATAAAATTACTATCTTGAAGAGATATTGACATCTCCTTGTTCATTGCAACATTATTTAAATCTAGACAAGAAAACTATTTAAGTGCTTATTGAGGGATAAATGATTGAAAAAAAAGAATTAATGGTTGAAAAGATGAATGGTTGAAAAAAAAGAGATTGGTGATTGCCAGAGGTAGGGGGCAGTTGTGGGCAAATGGGTAAAGCTAATAAAAGGTACAAACTTCTAAGGAGTTGAGATGGCAGAGTAGTATGGTGATGCTGAGTTTGTCTTGTCCTGAAAACCAGATAGATCAGCAACAAATCTCTTTGAACACCTAAGAAATTGATCTGAGGATTAATGCAACAATCTGCATAATTTGAACCAGGGAATGTGGCAGGTACAGGTGTAGAGAAGTGAACTGGGGGAGAGAAAACCTGTGGAACCCCAGAGGGTAGGGAGCCATTTTCATGGAGAGGACAGAGACAGATAGAGAAAGGGGGAAAGTGCAGCACAGCAAGGTAGTGCAAGAAAAGCACTCCCCCTGAAAGTAGCTGGAGAGAAAGACAAAGAGTGAAAATACTCTCAGGGGACAGGACAAAAAAATCTGTTCCCCCAAAACATTGATGGGGAAAAGGAAAAGGTATTCAATACTGCCAGGATTGAGTCTAAAGGTTCAGAGCTCAGTGCCTGGTGGTGCTCTGGTGAGGAGATAGGGTGAATCTTCAGGAGAAGGCAGCATGGTCTGGGGGTTTGTGTGTCACCTGGGGAGAAGTGGATCTCCTGATTGGAGTGCATTTGGTAGAGACCAGATGGCCTTCCAACAGGGAAAGATCCCAGCAGATCCAGGAAAGCAGTCATGTTTCCTGATATTGGAACAAAGACACCAGAGGGAGCAAAACCTCGCTCACGCTCTGTGGTGCAATTTGCCATGAACTCTGGGCCTCTGCTCTTTAGTGATTGCACAAAAGTTTTCTGGGACCTGCCATTGCTCTGTGAGTCACTGCCCCAGACAGTCGGTACAGGCCCAAGCTGCAGGGTCTCTGAAGTATGAGGTTTTGAGATAAAACTTTGAGATAAAACTTTGGAGGGAGGTGCCACATGGCAGGTAGATAGCTTAGACACAGAGTAGAAAATAGGAGCAGATCAAGGCCTGAAATAAAGGAGGGGTGCCTGATCACAGGTGATTGAGGGCATGGGACTCCTACACCAAAGACTAGGGAGATGGGTGAATCCATTTTTCACTTCTATCTTGTGCACATTCACACACACACACGGATCAACCCCAGTAAGCTAAGCAGCACCACCAAGTGGAGAATGGAGCTGTTACACCAAGTCCTGCCCACCTGTGCCCCCCAGGCACATCCCTCAGAAGCCAGAACAAATCCCTTCCACCTGCTTAGTCTATGGACTCTAGTGTGCTGCATACTTTCAGTTCTAGGAGAAACCAGTTGTAATTTCATTTGTGTTTCATTCTGTTTGCTGGTTAGTTTTTTTGTTCATTTTCTTTGCTCCTGTTTTTGCTGACATCATTTTCTTTTTTTCTTTCTTCCTTTCTCTTTCTTAGACACAAAAAGAAATTTCTTTTATACTTTTTAAAAATTTTTTATCTGATTTATTTTATTTAATTATATTTCATTATTTAATTATTTTATTTTATTTTTTTTAACGTTTATTTATTTTTGAGACACAGACAGAGCATGAACGGGGGAGGGTCAGAGAGAAGGAGACACAGAATCTGAAACAGGCTCCAGGCTCTGAGCTGTTAGCACAGAGCCCGACGCGGGGCTTGAACTCACGGACCGTGAGATCATGACCTGAGCCGAAGTCGGCCACTTAACCGACTGAGCCACCCAGGCACCCCTTAATTTTTTTTATTTTAAAGAATTTTTTTAACTTTTTTTTTGTATTTGTCTTTTTTCTCAATTCTGACAAGCTTCTCTCCACAAGCACACTGACACACACCTAGGAGCTACCTTTTTTATTTGATTTATTTTGCTTCTTTTTTTTTTTTTTTAATTTTCATTTTTTCAATTTTTTTTCTTCCTCCAAAATGAAAAGATGGAAGAACTGGCCCCCCCAAAAAAACAGGAAGAAATTATAGCCAGGGATTTAATCAACACAGATATAAGTAAGATATCTTAAAATTGAAAAAGTATAAAGACAATCCCTCTCTGAGAAAATCCCTCTCTGTGAAGATAAAAGAATGAATATTTAGTCAGGCTGAAATTAAAAACCCTATTACTGAGATGCAATCTCAAAAAGATGCTGTGATGATAAGGATGGATGAAACAGAGCAGCAAATCAGTGAGATAGAAGATAAAATTATGGAAAACAATGAAGTAGAAAAAGAGAGGGAAACAAAGACAAAAGATCATGACACAAGACTTAGAGAACTCATTGACTTATTAAAAAAGAATAACAATTAAATTATAGAAATCCCAGAACATGAAGAGAGATAAAAAGGGGCAGGTTTATGTGAACAAATTATAACTGAAATTTTTCCTAATCTGGGGAAGAACACAGACATTAAATTCTAAGAAGCACAGAGAACTCCCATTAGATTCAACAAAAACTGACATCACAAAGGCATAGAATAATTCACAAAATACACAGTTAAAGAAAGAATTATGAAGGCAATAATGGAAAAAAGCTGTTTACTCACGAGGGAAGACAGGTCAGGTTTGCAGCAGATATGTCCACAGAAACTTATCAGGCCAGAAAGAAGTGGCAGGATATATTCAAAGTGTGGAAATGTAAAGATATGCAGCCAAGAATTCTTTACCCAGAAAGGCTGGATTTAAAATAGAAGGAGCGATAAAGAGTTTTCCAAACAAAAACTAAAGGAGTTTGTGATTATGACACCAGACCTGCAAGAAATGTTGAATGATGAAGGAGCCTGGGGCAGGCTGAGGGCAAAATATAAGCTAGCACACCCCTCCCCCCAGGTGGGATATGTGTCATAATCTGCAGGCACTTTGGCTGCCCAAGGATAAAGCAAAGGAAGGAAACAGATGGCTAACTGATAGGGATTATAGTAATACAGGACATGAGTCTCCATCAGTTTATAAATATCTTAGTAAATTACAAGAAAAAGGAAGTCTTATCAATAGCCTAATATCCGGAAACCTATAGATTCAGTTCTCTAGAAGCCCAACATCACCCTTCCATAGTGATATGGGGAACAAAGGCAAAAAAAAAAATGACGGGTAAAATTATATTTCCTTATAACCTGCAGCCCATTAACAGATACTTGAGGTAGGCAGAGTAAAAAATTTCTGCAGGAACTCCATACTTTCTTAATGTTAATGCTTTGCTAGAGGAAAAACCAACATTAGCATGACAATAACAAGGCCTCAAGTATCTGAGGAGCCATCTTTAGCCTATCAAAGTCCCTCTGGAGGCCTCCTATTTGACTTTACTTCCCCAACTTCATTTTATATAAGGAGCCACTTTTCACAATCCCAGTGCAGCTCTTTTGCCCATGTGTCCTGTCCCTGTACTTTAATAAGATCACCTTTTTCACCAAGGCTGTCTTTCTTGGCTGTTGGCTCCACACCCCATGAACACCCCTAAAACCTCATCATTGATGGTGCTTTGAGTGGTGAAAAAGCAAAACAAAACAAAAAAGACCAAAAGCAAAAAAGACTAGAAGGGACCAGATAACATCACCAGAGACATCAACTCTACAGGCTACACAATGGCACTAATAATCACTCTAAATGTAAATGGACTAAATGCTCCAACAAAATGACAGAGGGTATCAGAATGTATTTAAAAAAAGATTCATCTATATCTTGCCTACAAGAGACTCATTTTAGACCTAAAGAAACATGCAGATTGAAAGTAAGGGGATAGAGAACTATGTGTCATGCTAATGGATGTCAAAAATAATTGCCAAAGTAACCATACTTACATCACACAAACTAGATTTAAAAGAAAATAATGTAACAAGAGATGAAGAAGGACATTATATCATAATTAAATGATCTATCTACCAAGAATATCTAACACATAAATATTTATAACCCCAACTTGGAAGAATCCAAATATATAAAACAATTAGTTACAAACATAAAGAAACTCATTGATAATACCATAATAGTAGGGAATTTTAATACTCCACTTATAGCAATGGACAGATTATCTAAGCAGAAAATCAACAAGGAAACAATGGCTTTGAATGACACACTAGATCAGAACAGATATATTCAGAACACTTCATCCTAAAGCAGTGGAATCACATTCTTCTAAAATGCACATGGAACACTATCCAGAATAGATAAGATACTGGGTCACAAATCAGCCTTCAATAAGTGGGAAAATATTGAGATCATACCATGCATATTTTAGACTACAGTGCTATGAAACTTTAAAAACAACCACAAGAAAAAATTTGAAAAGACCATGAATATATGGAAACTAAAGAACATCCTACTAAGAATGAAGGAGTCATTAATGAAGAAATTAAGAAATTAAAAAGTAGCTAACAAAAAGGAAAACATGACAGTCCAAATCCTCTGGGATGCAGTAAAGGCAGGAATAAGAAGGAAATATACAGCAACCCAGGCCTTCCTAAAACAGGAAGAAATATATCAAATACACAACCTAACCTCACACCTTAAGGAACTGGAAAAAGAATAGCAAATAAAGCCCAAAATAGCAGAAAAATGGAAATAATAAAGATTAGAGCAGAAATTAATGATATCAAAGGAAAAAAACAAAACAAAACAAAACGGTAGAACAAATCAATGAAACCGGGAGCTGGTTCTTTGAAAGAATTAACAAAATTTATAAACCCTTAGCCAGTTTTATCAGAAAGAAAAGGGAAAGGACCCAAATACATAAAATCAATAATGAAAGAGGAGAGATCATAGCCAGCACTGCAGAAATGCAAACAATAAGAGAATATTCAGTAATTATATGCCAACAAATTGGATAATCTGAAAGAAATGGACAAAATCCAAGAAACATATAAACTATCAAAACTGAAACAGGAAGAAGTAGAAAATTTGAACAGACCCATAACCAGTAAATAAATTGAATTAATAATCAAAACTCTCCAGGGGTGCCTGGGTGGCTCAGTCAGTTAAGCGTCTGACTGGTTCAGGTCGTGGTCTCATGGTTCGTGAGTTCGAGCCCCACATCGGGCTCTGTGCTGACAGCTCGGAGCCTGGCGCCTGCTTCGGAGTCTATGTCTCCCTCTCTCTGACCCTGCCCTGCTCTCTCGCTCTCTCTCTCTCAAAAATAAACATTAAAAAAATTAATAATCAAAACTCTCCCAATAACCAAGAGTCCAAGGTTGGATGGATTCCCAGGGGAATTTTACTAAACATCCAAAGAAGAGTTAATACCTATTTTTTCAAGTTGTTCAAAAAAATAGAAATGGAAGGAAAACTTACAAAGTCATTCCATGAGGTCGACTTTACCTTGATCCCAACACAAAAGATCCCACTAAAAAGTAGAATACAGACCAATCTCCCTGATGAACATGGATGCAAAAATTCTCAAGATACTAACAAACAGATTCTAACAATACATTAAAAGAATTTATCACCATGATCAAGTGGAATTTATTTCCTAACTTCAGGGGTTGTTCAATATCACAAATCATTCAATGTGATACATCATATCAATAAAAGAAAGGAAAAGAACCACATTATCCTCACAATAGATGCAGAGAACGCATTTGATAAAATACAGCATCCTTTATTGATAAAAACCCTGAAGAAAGTGGGAATAGAAAGAACATACCTCAAGATCATAAAGGTCATATAAAAAAGAACCATGGGTAATATCCTCAATAAATTTTAAGAAGGTACAGGACATAAAATCAGTGTACGGAAATCTGTTGTATTTCTATGCACCAATAACGAAGGAGCAGAAAAACAAATCAAGGAATTGATCCCATTTGTATTGCACCAAAAAAAAAGATACCTAGGAATAAACGTAACCAAAGATTTAAAAAATCTGTACTCTGAAAATTATAGAACATTAAAGTATTTGAAATGGAAAAGTATTTCATGCTCATATATTGGAAGATCAAATGTCATTAAAGTCTCGATAGTACCCCAAGCAATTTACACATTTAATGCAATCCCCATAAAAATACCACCAGCATTTTTCACAGAGCTAGAGCAATCTTAAAATTTGTATGAAACCACAAAATACCCTGAAGAGCCAAAGTAATACTTATTAAAAAAGAAAAACTGGAAGTATCATGATTATGTATGTCAAGCTATATTATAAAGCTGTAGTCATCAAGACAGTATTGTACTGATACAAAAACAGACACACAGATCAGTAAAACAGAATAGAAAACCCAGAAATTGACCCAAAACTATATGGTTAACTAATCTTTGACAAATCAGGAAAGAATATTCAGTGAAAAAAACTTTCTCTTCAACAAATAAAATTGGGAAAACTGGGCAGCAACATGCAGAGGATTGAGCCTGGACTACTTTCTTACACCATACACAAAAATAAATTCAAAATGTTTGAAACACCTAAATGTAATATAGGAAAGCATCAAAATCCTAGAAGAGAACACAGGCAGCAACTTCTTTGACCTTGGCTGGAAAAACTTCTTGCTAGACTCATTGCCCGAGGCAAGGGAAACAAAAGCAAAAATGAAGTATTGGGATTTCATCAAGATAAAAACTCCTACATAGCGAAGGAAACACTCAACCAAACTAAAAGACAACCCACAGAACTGGAGAATATACTTGCAAATGACATATCTGATATAGGGTTAGTATTCAAAATCTATAAGGAACTTATCAAACTCAACCCCCCCCCAAAACAAAACAAAACAAAACAAACAAGCTAAGAAGTGGTCAGAAGACATGAATATACATTTTTCCAAAGGAGACATCCAGATTGCTAACAGTCATATGAAAAGATGTTCAACATCACTAATCATCAGGGAAATAGAAAGCAAAACCACCTCACACCTGTCAGATGGCTAAAATTAAAACACAAGAAACAGCAGGTGTTGGCATGGATGTAAAGAAATGAGAACCCTCTTGCACTGTTGTGGGAATACATACTGGTGCAGCCACTCTGGAGAACAGTATAAACATTTCTCAAAAAGTCAAAAATAGAACTATCCTAAGACCCAGCAATTGCACTACTAGGTATTTACCAACAGGATACAAATATACAGATTTGAATGGGTACATGCACCCTGATGTTCATAAAATCAACAAAAGCCAAGCTCTGGAGAAAGCCCAAATGTCCACAACTAATGAATAGATAAGGAAGATTTGGTATATGTATGGTATATCTATATGAAGCTAGAGTGTATTATGCTAAGTGAAATAAATTTGTCAGAGAAAGACAAATACCATATGACTTCACTCATATGTAGAATTTAAGAAATAAAATAAATGAACATACGGGAATGGGGGGAAAGAAGAGAGAGGGAAACAAACCATAAGAGACTATTAACTATAGAGAACAAAATGAGGGTGGGTGGGGGATGGACTAGATGGTGATGGGTGTTAAAGGAGGCACTTATTATAATGAGCACCAGGTGTTGTATGTAAGTGATGAATCACTGTATTCTACTCCTGAAACAAAATTTTGAAAAAATAAAGATTGACGCTGGATTAATTTGCATTGAGAAAAGTGTTGGAGAAGGACTCTAATGTACTTAAGAATAAAAGCTTTAGAGTTAGACCTGATTTTGCATCTCAGCTCAGACACAAGCCTACTTTGTGATTTGGGACAAGCTGACCCAACACATCAAAGTCTCAGGATTCTTATCTGCAAATTCAGATTTGACCTATCCTGCAAAATTGTTGCAGAATTAAAACTGTTATCAGTCAGGAGTCTTAGCTGTAGTACAGGAAATTAACCTAATTGACTTTAGAACAAGTAAATTCACTAAATATGCAAGCTGGAATTGTATGCTAAGGGTTTTATACATTCAATTAAGCTGTCAAAAACAGTTGGGAGAATCAAATACTCCAGCTTACTCTGCATCTCCAACCTCAGAGGTGCTGGAATTCTGTCACCTGCACTGTTTCCCTCACTTCCCCCAGGAACTTGACTTCCTGGTAGCTGTCCCTCAGGGGGAGCACCTGTAGTTCCTAGAAGTCAAGAATGGTCATGAAAACTGATAGAGCTGAAAATAAGTCTATTCTATCTCCAAAATAGTCTAGGAAAGGCCTGACGTTTTCATCTCAGTACTAGAGGTTCACTGTGCTTATAACATTGGTAGTCTGAAAACACAGGAGGGTTTCAGCCAAAGAGGATAAAAATGTTCCCTTTTAAAAAAAGCATATATTGGAGTACCGGGAGGCTCAGTTGGTTAAGCATTCATCTTCAGCTCAGGTCATGATTTCATGGTAAGTAGGTTCGAGACCTACATCGGGCTCTGTGCTGACAGCTTCGAGCCTGGAGCCTGCTTCAGATTCTGTGTCTTCCTCTCTCTCTCTGACGCTCCCCCACTCACACTCTGCCTCTCTCTTAAAAGTAAATAAACGTTAAAAAATTTTATAATAGCACATGTAATGCTCCTGATACGAATCTGGAACTTGAGACATTTGATTAATGCTGACCATTAATATTTTAAATATATTGTAAAAAAAAGGAAAGAACATAGATATTTGGAGTTAGTAGCACTGGAGGATAGCACTAACTATCCTAGGAAGCTTCTAGCAGGTGCACTGGTTCAGGCAGTAGAAAACTCTCAAGACTTTCCAAACAGAGTGGAATAAAATTCAAGAAATTAGATATATAGGTGTTAGAAGACAGATGGAATAAAAAGTAGATACTAAGGTAACCTAGATATTCAGAAATTAAAAAGAATTGTTATTCCTAGTCTTTGGGGAACAAAATAGAAGTGACATTACAGAATTCCAGTAGTCAGAAAGAGGTACCATCTGTCAAGTGTTGAAAACTTTGTGGGTTTGCCAAGTATCTGATTCTCAGAACTGTGGAGGTCTAACTTGTATTCGAGTTAAAACTTCTAAGAAAAACTTATGTCTTGGATCCAAAGATGTCACATGTAGCTAATGCTCTGATTTGTGAGAATATTAAGGAGGCTAAAGGTAAGGAGCTGCAGTTCCAGACTGTTGCTGCAACATGACAGTAGGAATCAGAATAGAGAGACTCTTCCCAACCTGCAGTCTTCAGTCACATTCCAGTGCCTCTTATTGTCAGGAACTGACTGAAAGTTGACAAGGTGTCTATAAACATGTAGTTTGAAAACTTTCAGCCCCAGCATAAGAGAGCACACTGGGCAAGGGTGATTTGGATTGAGATTATGTAGTCAATGCAAGTATTTTGTTTTTTTCTTCATATCATGGGGATAATTTCTCAGATGCAAACATTAGACGTTGTTAAAAAGGAAACCATATGCCCAAGATGTAGCCACTTTTATTAGGCCACATCACCAAACCAGGGCATAATACCTAACCTAATTATAGTTTCAACCTCCCCCAGAAATTATAGTTTTCACTGGTCAGTTAGAAATTTTCTGATCAGCACCAATAAGGTAATCTGTCACATGGGCCCTACCCATCACTCAAAAGAATATGAGGCAATTCACCTAATAAGACAATTTTGTTCCCAAAAGGTGGCTTCATCTGAAATAATCCTTTTTTTTCACTTTTTATGATTTTCTTATCTTTTAATAACATTTTCCTTTATATGGCCCTTTGGAGCTTCCCTCTGCTTGCTAGGTGAGATGCTGCAAATTCTTTAATTGATTAACAAAGTCAATTAAATATTTAAAATTTACCAGGTTGAATTTTTTTATTACTTAACAAGATAAAGCACATATAGATTCTAAAACGATGCCTAGCCTATGGTATAATCAATGATAGCTAGTATTATTATTGTGTGATTATCAATGCTTACATTTGAATAGATATTTAGAATATTAAAATATGCTCACATTTATTTTCACATTTAATACTAAGAATCCTCGTGGGAAAAGAAATACATTTGGGCACTAATGCCCATTTTACTCAATGATCTATCATAGTCACCAACTCAGGAAATAAATGGGTAAGCCCTGGTACACTGCCATAATCAAGTGCCCTGACCCATAGCATCTCAAAAGGGCTGGAGAAATCAAAGGCACAGCTCCTAGCTAGGTTTTCCAACACTGTTGTGGAACAACTCAAGAGATAAAGGTTTGGAAAAAAGAAGTGGAGAAATTGATTTTGGGTGCCCACTGCTAGGAGGAGGTGGCAGTCTAAAGCCTTAACAATCCATCTCTCCACCTACATGATGGATACTTAGATTTTTATAAGGATATGTTCAATGGTGGTATGTGCAAGGGAGTAGGCAGAGAGCTTGTGATCATGGGCGGGGTTGGTATGTACTCAGCCAATGATCATGTACAGGGAAAGAGTTGTGTGGGGTGTGGTCTTCTAAGAATTCTGTTGCTATCAGGGCTTTTCTGGTCTGGTGGTAGAGATGTTTCAGTCATAGCCAAACACCTTCACCAGTGCATCAAGAAAGTGCAATAAGAAGTAAATGCAATTGGAAGATGGCAGAACATCATGGAAACTTTTTGAATCCTATTCCCTGAAATGCAGCTAGATCAACACTAAACAATCTTGAACACCTATAAAATTGATCTGAGGATTAACACAATAGTATGCATAACTTGAACCACAGAACTCAGAAGGTACACAGTGCAGAGAGGTGAATTGGGGGGAAGAGAAACCCTGGTGGGTAGGGAGCTGTTTTTGCTTGAGGAGAGGGAGATTGGGGAGAATACAGGAAAGGCACTCCCCCAAATAGCAGATGGAGAGAAAGAGAAAGAGTGGAAACACCCATAAGGAACTTAAGAAGAAAGGGAGAAATGATAAAAGACAAAGGATAAAGGTGAGGGTTTGGATACCCTTAAAACTCTATGAACAGGGGAGTGCAGAGTCTGAAAATCCACAGCTCAATACCTGGTGGAGCTCTGGTAGGAAGGGCAAATCACCAGGAGCAGACAGAAAGGTCTGAGGGGTCCTCAGGTCACACATGGAGAGGCAGTTCCCCTGCTGAGGGAACATTTGGTAGAGGCTGTGCAGCTTCCCCACAGGCAAAGGTCCTAGCGGGTCTTGGAGAATAGCCACATTTGCTGGTGTTGGAATAAGGACATTAAGGCGTGTTGAAGCTTGGCACCAGATGTGTGTTGAGATTAACCATAATCCTGAAATGCTCCTACATAATCACGTGAACTTTTTCTGGGGTCGTCTGGCACCCTGCTGCAGTATCTGGGCATCTGCTGCAGTCTCTGGGCATCTGCAGCAGCACAGTCATGTGAACGTTTCTGAGGGCAGGCTGGCACCTGGTCATTGCACAGTGAGACCTTCCCTCAGAGGGTCTGAGAGGATCAAAGCTGCTGGGACCTCAGGAGTGAGGGGTTTGGAAACACAGCCCCAACTGAGATAAAACTCAGGAGGGAGGTGCCACTTAGCAGGCTGATGTCTTGGTCATGGATTGTGTAGGAGCTGGGAGTGGATGGAAGCTTGACAAGGGAGGGGTGCTTGATTGCCGGTTGGTGAGAGCACAGAGTTCTGATACCAGAGACTAAGTAGCTGGGTGATGCCATTTTAACCTCTCCGGTGCATGCACATACAAGCATACACACACCACAAGGATCCACCCCAGTAAGTTAAGCAGCACCATCTAGTGGAAAATGGAGCAGTTACACCAAGCCGTGTCTAACTTTGCCAACTGCGCTCTGGAGGAAAACCGCAAGCCACTCCAACTGCTTACGTTACAGACTACAAAGTGCTTCATAGTTTGACTTCTAAGGAAAACTGGAGGCAATTTCAATCATATTCCATTTGTTCACTAGTCCATCTGTTACTTTTTATTACTTCTCTTTTGTTTTCTTATTCATGAATACAGAAAGAGAAAAAAATTGTTTTTATTTTCCATTTTTATAGAAAAGATTTTTCTTTATTTTTTTTTGTTTTTTTACTTTTTTGTAAATTTTTAAAATTATGTTTTACTTTCATCATTTCATTTTATGCTATTTAATTGTATTATTTTTTTAATTTTCAAACGTTTTCCTTATTTTCCTCTCTTTTCTTTTCTTTCCTTTTCTTTTCCTTTCTTCTTTTCTTTTCTGTCTTTTCTTTCCCTTTCTTCTCAATTCTATCAAGCTTTTTCAACAACCAGACTGAACACATCTAGGACCTAGAATCCTTTCTTTGATTTTTTTGGTCTTGCTTTTAATGTTTTAACTTTAATTTTTTTATTAACTTTTTCTTCCTCCAAAATATAACAAAGTAATTCACTCCAAAGGAAAGAAGAAAAAGAAATGGCAGCTAGGATTTAATCAATAGAGATCCAAGCAAGATTTCTGAACCAGAATTTAGAATCATGATAATAAGAATACTCGCTAGGGTTGATAAAACCATAGAATCCATTTCTGCACAGATGAAAGAAGTAAAATCTAGTAGGGATGAAATTAAAAATGCTGTAACTGAGATATAATCTCAAATGGATGCCACGGTGGCAGGGATGGATGAAGGAGAGCAGTGAATCAGCTATGTAGAAGACAAACTTATGGATAATAATGAGGCAGAAAAAGAGGGAAACTAAGACAAAAAAAACATGATATAAGAATTAGAGAATTCAGTGGCTCGTTAAAAAAAAAATATCTGAATCATAGGGATCCCAGAAAATGAAGAGAGGGAAAAAGGGGTAGAAGGTTTATATGAACAAATCATAGCAGAAAACTGTCCTAATCTGGGGAAAGGCACAGCCATCAAATTCCAAGAACTCCCACTTGATCTAACAAAATCGAACCATCAACAAGGTATACCATAGTCAAATTCACAAAATACACAGATAAGGAAAGAATCATGAAAGCCACAAAGGAATAAAAAGTAAGCCTTAACTTACAAGGGAAGACAGATCAGGTTCAAAGCAGACCTATCCACAGAAACTTGGCAGGCCAGAAAGGAGTGGCAGGATATATTCAATGTGCTGAATCAGAAAAATACACAGCCAAGAATTCTTTATCCAGTAAGGCTGTCATTCAATATAGAAGGAGAGTTAAAACGTTTCCACACAAACAAAAACTAAAGGAGTTTGTGACCACTAAACCACCCCTGCAAGATATTTTAAAGGGGACTCTCTGAAGGGAGAAAAGACAAAAAAAGTCAAAAGCAACAAAGACTGAAAAGAACCAGAGAACACCACCAGAAACTCCATCTCTACTGGTGACACAATGGCAAAAAATTCATATCTTTCAATACTCACTCTAAATGTCAATGGACTAAATGCTCCAATCAAAAGACATAGGGAGACAGGATGGGTCAGGAAACAAGATCCATTTATATGATTCTTACAAGAGACCCATTTTAGACCTAAAGTCACCTTTAGATTGAAAGCAAGGAGATGGAGAACCATCTCTCATGCTAATGGTCACCAAAAGAAAGCCAGAGAAGCCATACTTACATCAGACAATCTAGATTTTATTTTATTTTATTATTTTTTAAATTTTTAATGTTTTTTTTTTGAGAGAAAGAAGAAAAGAGAGAGACAAAGCTTGAGTAGGGAAGGGGCAGAGAAAGGAGACATAGAATCCAAAACAGGCTCTAGGCTCTGAGTTGTCAACACAGACCCTGACATGGGGCTCGAACTTGTGAACCACGAGACCATGACCTGGGCTGAGGTCGGACGCTCAACAAATTGAGCCACCCAAATGCCCCTCAGAAAAATCTAGATTTTAAAAGAAAGACTGATTTAAAAGAAAGAGATGAAGAAAGGCATTATATCATAAATAAGGGGTCCATCCACCAAGAAGACCTAACAATTATAAACATTTATGCCCCCAATATGTAAACACCTAAATATATAAATCAATTAATCACAAACATAAAGAAACTCATTGATAATAAGACCATAATAGTAGGGCACTTCAACACCCCACTTGTGGCAATGGACAGATCATCTAAACAGAAATAAATAAGGAAGCAATAGCTTTGAATGACACACTGGACTAGATGGACTTAATATAAACATATAAATGCAGAATATTTCATACTAAAGCAACAAATGCACATTATTCTCAAATGCACATGAAACATTCTCCAGAATAGATCATACATTGAGACACAAATTAGCCCTAAACAAGTACAAAAAGTTCAAGATCATACAAGGCATTTTTTCAACCCACAACACTATGAACTTGAAATCAACCACAAGAAAAAAAATGGAAAGAAAACAAATACTTGAAGACTAAAGAACATTCTACTAAAGAATTGATGGGTTTACCAAAAAGTTAAAGAGGAAATTAAAAAGTACCTGGAAGCCAATTAAAATAATAACACCACAGCCAAAACCTCTGGGACACAGCAAAGGCAGTGATAAAAGGGAAGCATATAGCAATCCAGGCCTTCTGAAAGAAGGAAGAAAGGTCTCAGATACACATCCTGACCTTATATCTTAAAGATTAGGAAAAAGAACAGGAAATGAAATCCAAAACTAGCAGAAAACAAGGAACAACAAAGAGTAGAGCAGAAATCAATGCTATCAAAATAACAAAAACAGAAATAGTAGAAGAGATCAATGAAACCAGGAGCTGGTTCTTTGAAAGAATTAACAAAATTGACAAAACTGTCTGTGCTTACAGCTCAAATCCTAGCTAGTTTGATCAAGAAGGAAGAGAAAAGGACCCAAATAAATAAAATCAAGAAATAATGAAAGAGGAAAGATCACAACCAGCACTGCAGATATATAAACAATAATAAGAGAATATAAAGAGCAATTATATGCCAACAAATTGGGCAATCTAGAAGAAGTGGCAAATTCTTAGAAACATACAAACTACCAGAACTGAAACAGTAAGAAATAGAAAATTTGAACAGACCCATCACCAGTAATCAAATTAGAAATCACAAATCTCCCAAAAAACAAGAGTCTAAGGCCAGATGTCTTTCCAGGGGAGTTCTACCAAACATTTAAAGAAGAGTTAATATCTATTCTTTTGAAGCTACTCCAAGAAATAGAAATGGAAGGAAAACTTCCAAATTCATTCTATGAAGCCAGCATTACCACAACCAAAGACCCCTCTAAAAGGAAAACTACAGACCAATTTCCCTGATGAACATGGATGTAAAAATCCTCATCAAGATACTAGTCAATGGATCCAACAATACATTAAAAGAATTATTCACCACGACCAAGTGGGATTTACACATGGGAGGCAGGGCTGGTTCAATATCCACAAAATAATCAATGTGATACATCACATCAATGAAAGAATGGACAAGCACCACATGATCCTCTTACTAGATGCAGAGAAAGCATTTTACATAATGCAGCATCCTTTCTTTATAAAAACCTTCACGAAAGTAGGGATAGAAGGATCATACCTCAAGATCATAAAAGCCATATATGAAAGTACCACCTCTAATATTTATCCTCAATGGGGAAAAACTAAGAGCTTCCCCCCGCTAAGTTCAGGAACATAATGGGATGTCTACTCTTGCCACTGTTATTCAACATAGTTTTGGAAGTCCTAGACACAGAAAACAGACAAAAAAAGTAATAAAGTTATCCAAATTGGCAAGGAGGAAGTCAAGCTTCCATTCTTCACAGATGACATAATACTCAATGTTGAAAACCCAAAAGATTCCATCAAAATAGTGCTAGAACTGATCCACAAATTCAGCAAAGTTTCAGAATATAAAATCATTGCACAGAAATCACTTTTCTACACTCCAATAATGAAACAACAGAAAGAGAGGTCAAGGATTTGATACCATTAAAAATTGCATCCAAAACCATAAGATACCTAGGAATAAACCCAACCTAGGAGGTGAAAAACGTATACACTGAAAACTATAGACACTTATGAAAGAAATCAAAGAAGACACAAAAGAGTGGGAATATACTCAATGCTCATGGATTTAAAGGAAAATATTGTTAAAATGTCGATACTACCCAAAGCAATCTAGATATTCAATGCAAACCCCATCAAAATAACAGCAGCATTATTCACAAGAGCTAGAAAGAAAAAAATCCCAAAATTTATATGGTACCAGAAAAGACCCCAAATAGCCAAAGAAATCCTGAAAAAGAAAACCAAAGCTGGAGGCATAAAAATCCTGGACTTCAACATGTACTACAAAGCTGTAATCATCGGTACAGTATGGTAGTGCACAAAAACAGATGCTTAGACCAACTGAACAGAAAACAGAACCCAGAAATCGACCCACAAATGTATAGCCAACTAATCTTTAACAAAGCAGGAAAGAGTATCCAGTGGAATAAAGACCGTCTCTTCAGCAAGTGGTGCTGGGAAAACTGGACACTAACATGCAGAAGATTGGACCTGGACCATTTTTTTAACACCATACACGAAAATAAACTCAAAATAGATGAAAGACCTAAGCGTAAGACAGGAAGCCGTCAAAATCATAGAGGAGAAAGCAGGCAAAAACCTCTTTGATCTTGCCTACAGCAACTTCTTACTCAACACGTCTCCAGAGGCAAGGGAAACAAAAGCAAAAATGAACTACTGGGACCTCATCAAAATAAAAAGCTTCTGCACAGTGAAGGAAACAAACAATCATCAAACTAAAAGCAACCAATGGAATGGGAGAAGATATTTCCTTTTTTTTCAATATATGAAGTTTGTTGTCAAATTGGTTTCCATACAACACCCAGTGCTCATCCCAAAAGATGCCCTCCTCAATACCCATCACCCACCCTCCCCTCCCTCTTACCCCCAATTAACCCTCAGTTTGTTCTCAGTTTTTAAGAGTCTCATGCTTTGGCTCTCTTCCACTCTAACCTCTTTTTTTGGGGGGAGAAGGTATTTCCAAATGACATATCATATAAAGGGTTAGAACCTAAATTCTATAAAGAACTTATCAAACTCATCAACCAAAAAACAAATCATACAGTGAAGAAATGGAGAAAAGACATAACACTTTTCCAAAGAAGATATCCAGGTGGCTCACAGAAACATGAAAAAAATGCTCAATATCACTCATCATCAGGGAAATACAAATTAAAACCACCTCACACCAGTCAGAATGACTAAAATTAACAACCCAGGCAACAACAGATGTTGGCAAGGATGTGGAGAAAGAGGATCTCTTTTGCACTACTTTAGTGAATGCAAACTGGTGCAGCCACTCTGGAAAACACTAGGGAGTTTCCTCAAAAAGTTAAAAATAGAACTACCCTTTGACCTAGCAATTGCCCTACTAGGTATGTATCCAAGAGATACAAGTATGCTGCTTCAAAGGGGTGCCCGCAATGTTTATACCAGCACTATCAGCAATAGCCAAAGTATGGAAAGAGCCTAAATGTGTATCTACAAATGAATAGATAAAGAAGGCATTATATATATATATACATATATATATTCAATGGAGTATTGCTTGACAATCAAAAAGAATGAAATCTTGCCATTTGCAATAACATATATGGAACTAAGGGGTATTATGCTAAGCAAAATTAGTCAGAGAAAGACAAATATCATGTGATTTTACTCATATGTGGAATTTAATATTTAAAACAGATGAACATAAAAGAGAAGCAAAAATAATATAAAAACAGAGAGGAGGACAAAACATAAGAGACTCTTGAATACAGAGAACAAACTGAGGGTTGATGGAGGGGTTGTGGGTAAGGGGATGGGCTAAGTGAAAAAGGGGTATTAAGGAAGACACTTATAGGGATAGCACTGAATATTATACATAGGGGATAAGTCACTGGAATCTACTCCTGAAATCATTATTGCACTACATGCTAGCTAACTTGGACACAAATTAAAAAATAAAAATTAAAAAAAATACAAAAAAACAACAAAGAAATAAGTACAGTTAGTTTTAGTTAGAACATAACTTAAGCAGTATTGTCTGTTTCTGGTTTTAATTGTTGGCGCCTGTAGTTAAATAAGAGATCTCATACTCAGGTTTTATTTGCTTTGTTTTTTTGTTTGTTGTTAGAACAACTTAGCAAAACAAAATTCCAGCTTCTTGTTGGACAAAATTGTCTCACACATACGTCAAACAGACCAAAACAAACAAATAAACAAACAAAAAACCATCAACCTCATAAATAAAAAAGGAAAAACAAAGAAACCTTTTAACTTTGGCCTTTTTAACAATCTCATAAAAACTATTTATAGTGCAGCTAAGTACATGCAAAAAAGGTTACTAGAATGCTTGGAATAAGATTTTTTGTTGCTGTTGGTTGTGCTTTTTTTTACAAGTTTTTTTTTTCTCTTTTGAGATTATAATGAACATGGTCACACCACAGGTAAAGTCAGAAGTAGGAAAGAGAATGCTTTGAGGACTAATTTGGTCATCCGATATCATTAAAAATAGCTGACCCCTAAAATTATGTACAAAAATATAAAATGTAAATAAAAAATACAAAATTTCCTTTTTAAAGTACTTTTAAGAAAAATAACAGCGCCTTGGAAATTTTGGTTCTTTTTCTTCTCCCGTTGCAGATTCCCATTGTGGCTTTGGGTGGCAGGGCATGAGTAGTACCTGCCACAGCGCTGCCCGTGTGGGACTACTGGGCAGGATGGCCCACTCAAAGGTGACTTTGTTTAGAGTCTGAGATGGTAAGCAGAGGCTGTGCATGTTATGGGGTTGGGTGGGGGCTTTGTTTTTGCTAAGTTTAGTTTTTCTCTTTTTGCTATGCAGTCATCCTCCTCAATCTTCTGCTTCAGGGTGTCCACATCTTCATCCTCATCATCTTCAGCTGCCATGTGCCCATGGTTGCCTCCGTCTCCTCACCTTCCTCTCCATCTTGTTCCTCACTGTCTCCTTCCTCCTCCTCTTCCTCCCCACTGTTTCTCTTTTTCATCTACGTAGGTTTTGGCCCCCATTTCCACATTTTCCTCTTGAGAGCTCCCATCAGCAGGCACATCTCTTCCATTCTCAACTCCTCCACAACTTCCTTCTTCTCTGGTAAGTCCTGGCTGGTGATATCAAAGCTGATGTCCACAACTACTTGTGACAAGGTGGGGCACTTCTGTGACCTGATGCAGCAGATTAAAAGGAAAACAAGAGTTTGAGGATTCTGGCAATAAATTGTCCAGAGTTTGAGATGGAGGTGGTTGCAGCCAGCAGGAGACCCATCCCTTTGGACAATGTAAAGATGGCTTTTCAGAGCAGCCAGTGGGGTAACATAGGTTTTAAATGATGATGTCCTCACTGTGGTTCTGGACTTAGACCCTGGGTAAGAGGATCACTTCATGTAGGTAACCGATGTCACTAGGGAACAGGGCTGTTCCTCTCCAGAGTGAAGAGTACATCTGCTTTTATCTGCATATTCTGCTTTCACTAAGGACCTCTTCATATCCCCCCAAATGCGGACATCATCATGTGATTAAATCAGTTGCAAATATGTTGGAATCAGTTCCAAACAGTTGGAAAAGTAAGATCCTGAAATACAATTGCCTTCTAAAAAATTCTGCAAATTTAAATATTTTGTAAGACACCTTGTCATAATTCTACATGAAATATAGATCAGGTAAGTTTTGCTATAGAAGTGGAGACTAGGTCTGGAGCTTGAGGCATTGTGTGAGGAGTTAAACCTGAGAGTTATGATACAGATGAGGGAATGTGGGACAAGCTGAGGGCAAAATACAGGCTAACAGCACTACCTGCCCCAGGTGGAATATGTGTGATATTTCTTGGACACTTCTGGCTACCCAAGAACAAAGGAAAGGTATTTAGGTACTTGCTGTGATAATGTAGGAAAACAAAATAAATGAAAATTAAATTCTCTTTGTGCCTGCAGCCCACTGACAAATCCTTGAAATCGGCAGAGGCTTCGATGACACTTTCCTAGGGGCAAAAGAGAATTTTAACTTAACATTATCCCATCCTCAAGGATCCTGTAAGGCTAATTTAACATATAAAAATTCCTGGAGGAGGGGAAGATGGCGGCGTAGGAGGACGCTGGGCTCACCACGCGTCCTGCTGATCACTTAGATTCCACATACACGTGCCTAAATAACCCAGAAAACCGCCAGAGGATTAGCAGAACGGAGTCGCCAGACCCAAGCGCAGACGAGAGGCCCACGGAAGAGGGTAGGAAGGGCGGCGAGGCAGTGCACGCTCCATGGACTGGAGGGAGGGAGCTGGGGCGGAGGGGCGGCTCGCCGGCCAGGCAGAGTCCCCGAGTCTGGCTTGCAAAAGCGGAGGGGCCTGACGGACTGTGTTCCGACAGCAAGCGCGACGTAGCGTCTGGGAGGTCATAAGTTAACAGCTCTGCTCGGAAAGTGGGAAGGCTGGAGGACAAAGGGAGGGAGAGCTGCTGAGCCCCCAGACGACAGAGCTCAGTTTGGTGGGGAACAAAAGCGCTCGCCAGCGCCATCTCCCCCACCCATCCCCCAGCCAAAATCCCAAAGGGAACCGGTTCCTGCCAGGGAAATTGCTCGCTCCTCGCAAACACCCAACTCTGTGCTTCTGCGGAGCCAAACCTCTGGCAGCGGATCTGCCTCCGGCTGCCACAGGGCCCCTCCTGAAGTGGATCACCTAAGGAGAAGCAAGCTAAGCCTGACCCCCTGCCCCCATGCACCTTGCCTACCCACCCCAGCTAATACGCCAGATCCCCAGCATCACAAGCCTGGCAGTGTGCAAGTAGCCCAGACGGGCCACACCACCCCACAGTGAATCCCGCCCCTAGAAGAGGGGAAGAGAAGGCACACACCAGTCTGACTGTGGCCCCAGCGGTGGGCTGGGGGCAGACATCAGGACGGACTGCGGCTCCGCCCACCAACTCCAGTTATACACCACAGCACAGGGGAAGTGCCCTGCAGGTCCTCACCACACCAGGGACTATCCAAAATGACCAAGCGGAAGAATTCCCCTCAGAAGAATCTCCAGGAAATAACAACAGCTAATGAGCTGATCAAAAAGGATTTAAATAATATAACAGAAAGTGAATTTAGAATAATAGTCATAAAATTAATCGCTGGGCTGGAAAACAGTATACAGGACAGCAGAGAATCTCTTGCTACAGAGATCAAGGGACTAAGGAACAGTCACGAGGAGCTGAAAAATGCTTTAAAGGAAAGGCAAAACAAAATGCAAACCACCACGGCTCGGATGGAAGAGGCAGAGGAGAGAATAGGTGAACTAGAAGATAAAGTTATGGAAAAAGAGGAAGCTGAGAAAAAGAGAGATAAAAAAATCCAGGAGTATGAGGGGAAAATTAGAGAACTAAGTGATACACTAAAAAGAAATAATATACGCATAATTCGTATCCCAGAGGAGGAAGAGAGAGGGAAAGGTGCTGAAGGGGTACTTGAAGAAATAATAGCTGAGAACTTCCCTGAACTGGGCAAGGAAAAAGGCATTGAAATCCAAGAGGCACAGAGAACTCCCTTCAGACGTAACTTGAATCGATCTGCACGACATATCATAGTGAAACTGGCAAAATACAAGGATAAAGAGAAAATTCTGAAAGCAGCAAGGGGTAAACGTGCCCTCACATATAAAGGGAGACCTATAAGACTCGTGACTGATCTCTCTTTTGAAACTTGGCAGGCCAGAAAGAAATGGCACGAGATTTTCAGTGTGCTAGACAGAAAAAATATGCAGCCGAGAATCCTTTATCCAGCAAGTCTGTCATTTAGAATAGGAGAGATAAAGGGCTTCCCAAACAAACAAAAACTGAAGGAATTTGTCAGCATTAAACCAGCCCTACAAGAGATCCTAAGGGGGACCCTGTGAGACAAAGTACCAGAGACATCACTACAAGCATAAAACATACAGACATCACAATGACTCTAAACCCGTATCTTTCTATAACACTGAATGTAAATGGATTAAATGCGCCAACCAAAAGACATAGGGTATCAGAATGGATAAAAAAACAAGACGCATCTATTTGCTGTCTACAAGAGGCTCATTTTAGAACTGAGCACACCTTTAGATTCAGAGTGAGGGGATGGAGAACTATTTATCATGCTACTGGAAGCCAAAAGAAAGCTGGAGTAGCCATACTTATATCAGACAAACTAGACTTTAAATTAAAGGCTGTAACAAGAGATGAAGAAGGACATTATATAATAGTTACAGGGTCTATCCATCAGGAAGAGCTAACAATTATAAATGTCTATGCGCCGAATACTGGAGCCCCCAAATATATATAAACAATTACTCATAAACAGAAGCAACCTTATTGATAAGAATGTGGTAATTGCTGGGGACTTTAACACCCCACTTACAGAAATGGATAGATCATCTAGACACACGGTCAATAAAGAAACAAGGGCCCTGAATGAGACATTGGATCAGATGGACTTGACAGATATATTTAGAACTCTGCATCCCAAAGCAACAGAATATACTTTCTTCTCGAGTGCACATGGAACATTCTCCAAGATAGATCATATACTGGGTCACAAAACAGCCCTTCATAAGTTTACAAGAATTGAAATTATACCATGCATAATTTCAGACCACAATGCTATGAAGCTTGAAATCAACCACAGGAAAAAGTCTGGAAAACCTCCAAAAGCATGGAGATTAAAGAACACCCTACTAACGAATGAGGGGTCAACCAGGCAATTAGAGAAGAATTCAAAAAATATATGGAAACAAACGAAAATGAAAATACAACAATCCAAACGCTTTGGGACGCAGCGAAGGCAGTCCTGAGAGGAAAATACATTGCAATCCAGGCCTATCTCAAGAAACAAGAAAAATCCCAAATACAAAATCTAACAGCACACCTAAAGGAAATAGAAGCAGAACAGCAAAGGCAGCCTAAACCCAGCAGAAGAAGAGAAATAATAAAGATCAGAGCAGAAATAAACAATATAGAATCTAAAAAAACTGTAGAGCAGATCAACGAAACCAAGAGATGGTTTTTTGAAAAAATAAACAAAATTGACAAACCTCTAGCCAGGCTTCTCAAAAAGAAAAGGGAGATGACCCAAATAGATAAAATCATGAATGAAAATGGAATTATTACAACCAATCCCTCAGAGATACAAACAATTATCAGGGAATACTATGAAAAATTATATGCCAACAAATTGGACAACCTGGAAGAAATGGACACATTCCTAAACACCCACACTCTTCCAAAACTCAATCAGGAGGAAACAGAAAGCTTGAATAGACCCATAACCAGCAAAGAAATTGAATCGGTTATCAAAAATCTCCCAACAAATAAGAGTCCAGGACCAGATGGCTTCCCAGGGGAGTTCTACCAGACGTTTCAAGCAGAGATAATACCTATCCTTCTCAAGCTATTCCAAGAAATAGAAAGGGAAGGAAAACTTCCAGACTCGTTCTATGAAGCCAGTATTACTTTGATTCCTAAACCAGACAGAGACCCAGTAAGAAAACAGAACTACAGGCCAATATCCCTGATGAATATGGATGCAAAAATTGTCAATAAGATACTAGCAGATCGAATTCAACAGCATATAAAAAGAGTTATTCACCATGATCAAGTGGGATTCATTCCTGGGATGCAGGGCTGGTTCAACATTCGCAAATCAATCAACGTGATACATCACATTAACAAAAAAAAAAGAAGAACCATATGATCCTGTCAATCGATGCAGAAAAGGCCTTTGACAAAATCCAGCACCCTTTCTTAATAAAAACCCTTGAGAAAGTCGGGATAGAAGGAACATACTTAAAGATCATAAAAGCCATTTATGAAAAGCCCACAGCTAACATCATCCTCAACGGGGAAAAACTGAGAGCTTTCTCCCAGAGATCAGGAACACGACAGGGATGCCCACTCTCACCGCTGTTGTTTAACATAGTGCTGGAAGTTCTAGCATCAGCAATCAGACAACAAAAGGAAATCAAAGGCATCAAAATTGGCAAAGAAGAAGTCAAGCTTTCACTTTTTGCAGATGACATATTATACATGGAAAATCCGATAGACTCCACCAAAAGCCTGCTAGAACTGATACATGAATTCAGCAAAGTTGCAGGATACAAAATCAATGTACAGAAATCAGTTGCATTCTTATACACTAAAAATGAAGCAACTGAAAGACAAATAAAGAAACTGATCCCATTCACAATTGCACCAAGAAGCATAAAATACCTAGGAATAAATCTAACCAAAGATGTAAAAGATCTGTATGCTGAAAACTACAGAAAGCTTATGAAGGTAATTGAAGAAGATTTAAAGAAATGGAAAGACATTCCCTGCTCATGGATTGGAAAAATAAATATTGTCAAAATGTCAATACTACCCAAAGCTATCTACACATTCAATGCAATCCCAATCAAAATTGCACCAGCATTCTTCTCGACACTAGAACAAGCAATCCTAAAATTCATATGGAACCACAAAAGGCCCCGAATAGCCAAAGGAATTTTGAAGAAGAAGACCAAAGCAGGAGGCATCACAATCCCAGACTTTAGCCTCTACTACAAAGCTGTCATCATCAAGACAGCATGGTATTGGCACAAAAACAGACACACAGACCAATGGAATAGAATAGAAACCCCAGAACTAGACCCACAAACGTATGGCCAACTCATCTTTGACAAAGCAGGAAAGAACATCCAATGGAAAAAAGACAGCCTCTTTAACAAATGGTGCTGGGAGAACTGGACAGCAACATGCAGAAGGTTGAAACTAGACCACTTTCTCACACCATTCACAAAAATAAACTCAAAATGGATAAAGGACCTAAATGTGAGACAGGAAACCATCAAAACCTTAGAGGAGAAAGCAGGAAAAGACCTCTCTGACCTCAGCCGTAGCAATCTCTTACTCGACACATCCCCAAGGGCAATGGAATTAAAAGCAAAAGTGAATTACTGGGACCTTATGAAGATAAAAAGCTTCTGCACAGCAAAGGAAACAACCAACAAAACGAAAAGGCAACCAACGGAATGGGAAAAGATATTTGCAAATGACATATCGGACAAAGGGCTAGTATCTAAAATCTATAAAGAGCTCACCAAACTCCACACCTGAAAAACAAATAACCCAGTGAAGAAATGGGCAGAAAACATGAATAGACACTTCTCTAAAGAAGACATCCAGATGGCCAACAGGCACATGAAAAGATGTTCAGCGTCGCTCCTTATCAGGGAAATACAAATCAAAACCACACTCAGGTATCACCTCACGCCAGTCAGAGTGGCCAAAATGAACAAATCAGGAGACTATAGATGCTGGAGAGGATGTGGAGAAACGGGAACCCTCTTGCACTGTTGGTGGGAATGCAAATTGGTGCAGCCGCTCTGGAAAGCAGTGTGGAGGTTCCTCAGAAAATTAAAAATAGACCTACCCTATGACCCAGCAATAGCACTGCTAGGAATTTATCCAAGGGATACAGGAGTACTGATGCATAGGGGCACTTGTACCCCAATGTTCATAGCAGGACTCTCAACAATAGCCAAATTATGGAAAGAGCCTAAATGTCCATCAACTGATGAATGGATAAAGAAATTGTGGTATATATACACAATGGAATACTACGTGGCAATGAGAAAAAATGAAATAGGGCCTTTTGTAGCAACGTGGATGGAACTGGAGAGTGTGATGCTAAGTGAAATAAGCCATACAGAGAAAGATAGATACCTTATGGTTTCACTCTTGTGTAGATCCTGAGAAACTTAACAGGAACCCATGGGGGAGGGGAAGGAACAACAAAAAAAAAGAGTTTAGAGTGGGAGAGAGCAAAAGCATAAGAGACTGTTAAAAACTGAGAACAAACTGAGGGTTGATGGGGGGTGGGAGGGAGGGGAGGGTAGGTGATGGGTATTGAGGAGGGCACCTTTTGGGATGAGCACTGGGTGTTGTATGGAAACCAATTTGTCAATAAATTTCATATATATATAAAAAAATAAAAACATATAAAAATTCCTTTGGAAACTTCCTTTATCTCAGCTCCCCCGAAATATATGCTGGAAATCGTACTCTAAGCTTAATGGTCAACTATACTCAAACTTATGATATACATCTGAAGGGTCTCATGACTGAAGTTTTACTAAACAGTAAAAAGAGGTATTTCCTTAGCAACAGCTAGCCCGTCAAGGTCCTGGAAACCTTGCTTCCAAAATGCCTTAGACACTTGCTCTATCCCTAACCCCCTCCCAACCTGAGTGTATATGAGTTACCTGCCACGATCCTAGTAGAGCTCTTCCTGCCCACAGGCCCTTTCCCCATGTTTAAATAAAATCATCTTTTTGCACCAAAGATGTATTCAAGAATTCATTATTGGCTGTTGGCTCCAGACCCCCCCCCATCATCCCAAAACCTCATCATTTAGCACCCAATGTGTGGGGCTATGAGTCTTTTAATCTGAACTCTGAGCCTCGGTGCAAATTTGCTGAATACTTGTTCTTGTCTTCCTTTACTTTCACTTCATGGGATTTTCAAGAAGTATGGTCTTACTGGAACACTTTTATGTCAATTGCTCAGGATGGAATCCTCTATCCTATGGCTACTGTATGGGGAGGAGAAACCCTTCTTTTTTGCTGAAAGTTGGTACCCTGGCCAGAATGGTATAAGACCCAGAAACTTGTCCTCTCTTTATTCCTGTCCTTATACAAAATTGTCTGGTTTGGGTATGGGATGGCTAAGTGACTAGCATGGCTGCCAATCTTAAGACTCCCATATGAGATTTCCTCCTCATTGGTCTAATGTGATCCCCTCCACATCTCTGATCTATCTGCTCAGGCCTCAAGACCTCCATCGGGAGCTAGCCAAAACCAGGACCCAATTGAATTAAAACCCAACTCGGGACTGTTTCCTAAGGAAGTTGGCTATAAAGAATATATGTGTTGAAATGCATTTAGATCATGATGGAGTTTTTCCTTTACTGTTTTCAGTTAATGTCCTCTACTACCACTTAAATTACAAACTTAGTTAATTTCCTCTTGTTAAACATTTCTAGAGTTTTTCATGGCTTAAAAATGGTGGTTTCTTCTGTGCTTTCTCAGTAAGGCAAACTCAGGTCCATGTGCTGGTACCTATATTTAGTCTAGAATGCAATGGGGAAGTGGGAGGGATGGGGAGAATGCTGGCATCCCTCCTTCAGGGGCCCTTAGTTGGCTGGTCAGTGATCATAGCAACTTCGTTTGAGGAATGCCTCAGGTTGCTTTGATTCCAGGAACCTCTGATATATCCTGCATGTGGGACACCAACTGGGAGTCAGGGGGGATTCATCTGGCAATGGACCTTCTCTCTACATTTGTCTACTTTTCTCTCTAGGAGGAACATGGGAGCTTCTTCTGTCCCCAAGGATTCTCCCTTGAGATGCCTTTTTAAACCACTGGAAACATTTTGGATTGCAAAATTTAAGAAAGGACTGATCTCCTGTAACACTCTCTGGCCTTAGTAAACAGGGCAAATGGGCCTTTTTATTTGGTATGCTAAGTTACTTGGAAAAGCACTGTCATATAATGGTAAACCTTAAGCTGTATTGTTTGGGTAAATGCTATGACTGCTCAAACTGCAATTCCTATAGTTTTAATATTTTGGTATTAAGTTCATCAACTGATATTTATGATTAGAAGTGTTATGTGTCCTAGAAATAACCAAATTTCCTTATCAATTGCATCATAATGAACTTTCATCAGATCTTCAAAATAAAGGACTTTTAGGACACCTACAGGTATTTGACATCTTTAAAATTCTAAAACTAAAATGGGTAAGACTTCAAAACTAAAAAGGCTGCATTCAAACTGAATAAGAATTAGGAACATGGGACTAAATGAACTGAGAAAGATTGCAGTTTTTCTCTTGTTTTATAGTATTGCTGGTTCTCTAATGTTTGCTCTTTCAGATTAAGAAAACTTCCTCTTAAGATATCTATGATATTCAGAAATGTCATAAAGTGTTTTTAAACTGGAGCATTTTTTCCCCTCTACCTAAAACCTCTAAAATTCAAAAACTCTTAGTAAGTATTCTTTCTTTCATGGAAATTACAATTATTTGCATAAATTCAATAAGAATCTGTTCATCTTTTAACAGGACACCATTGGAATTACTGGTTATTTTACCAAGGTTTTGACTGAAATGTCATATTTGAGAGACATGCATAGACTCAGATAGGATCCTACAGCTTTACAGAACTAAGGTTGACTTTATGAAACATGGACCCATAAACCCTCTTTGAAATGTTGCTTACAGAGTTCCCAGAAGCCTTACCAGGTGAGTAAAGAATGTCACCTCCTGGCAGGTGAAGGCACCTCAGGATATCTTGGGAGACCTCATGAAGAGGAATTCACCCAGTTCTAGACATATTGTAGACATGTCTAATGGCAACTACTTGGCTTGGCTTCTGGCCTGGAGAGGCTACTAAAAATTCTATCTGGAGATTCCTTATAAAATATTCCAGCAAAGCAAACTTTAAAAGATCCTTATGATCAATCGCTATTCTTGCTGAGCTTATATAAATAATTAGGCCAAGTTTTTTAAAACTGGACTTATTTTACAAATTAATTAGTCTTGATTTGGTTATCTCTAGAAATGAAGGTTTTTAGAGAGAAAAACTATGTTTTAATTATACACCCTTATGGATGTTAAATTCTAGTTCTGATATCTTTAAATGTTTGTTGTTTGCCTAAACTAGACAACTTGTGGTAAACTTTAGAAAAATTGTCACAATAACACAAGTATAGACAATCTTCTTGCTTGTTATTCTGTGGGAATAATAACCCCATAGACATATTTAAATAACTGGAATATGGGATGGATTCCCCCAATGATTGTATATAAAAATATTTTCTTGTAAACCTATCAATAGAGACTATAATGATTTATTAAATTATGCACTTGAGGCCGAGTTAACTCATAAATCTCTAAATTTGCAAATCATATGCTTTCTAAACCTAATCTGACATTACTAGAAACCCACCCCATGTAAACCCCAAAGACTTGGTTTATCTGAAGATGTAAAGTCTATACAACAGGGGATTTAACTTCAAAATAAAAGGGTCATTACTTGGTCATTTTATGTACTCCAACTGCGGTAAAGTTTGAGGGGCATACTTCATGGGCTCCTTCCTGTATCTAAGTAAAACCTATACCCCTTTACAGGAAATCAATGAGCAAACTAATGTGCCTTATTATTCCTGTAAACATGTGAAAGACTTCAAACTTCTCTTATGATAGTGGTACCTTTCTTTTTCACCCCCCTTTCCCCAATTTCTGCTAACAATTCCTTCTTACAATAGGTCTTTCAGAGGATCACCACAGACATTTGAGTTACAAACTGGAAAGACCAATCTGATTCCTGCTGCCTGTTCTCACTCCCATCTGAGGAGGCTTCAAGGCTGACATCTAAATATCTTACTGACAGCACTGTTGGACACCCGGTTTGTAATATGCTCTAACAATTAACATATTTTTTCTTGTTTCTGTACAAGTACCTCTTATTAATACTTGAATGCTTAATAAACAAAACAGAGTCTATATGATGGCTAAACACCACCTATTACCCACTTAAGACCTTAAATGACTCTCAAAATAACATATTATTAAATACTAAAATAATTCAAATGCATAAAACAGTGCTACAAAATAGAATGGAAATAAATGTTTTAACTGCTGCATAAGGTGGAATTTGTGCTCTCATAAAAACAAAATGCTATGTATACATTCCAGATTACCACAGAAATATTTCTGGATTTCTAACTGACATGAATACTTAAATTGGCACTTTAAACAATCCCTTTCTTTCCTTTAATGATTGGTTAAACATCTAGACTGGAGGATTTTTGTCAGCTACCAAAGGACTTTCATTTAGGCTAATCTTTCTAGTTATTCTAATTATGTTTTGTTGTTTTCTCCCATGTCTCTCTGCATGGTGCCAAGACTCCATTACTTCAATAAGTTCAAGCCAACAGATGATCCTTTCTACTCGAGGAGATTCATACATGTTGCCCACATTGGATTCAGCTGCCTCTATGTTTTTGTAACTTCCCTACATTTTCCCCAACTGATCAATATTGACCCATATAGGTAGGTACAACTCTATGCCCCTACTCAGCAGGAAGAAGCTACAGAAGATGAGACCTTCAGCAACCTTAGAATTTAAGGGTTGAATTTGTTCAGGGAGATATGATGAGAGAGTGTGGGGCAAGCTGAGAGCAAAATACAGGCTAACAGCACTCCCTCCGCCCCGGTAGAATATGTGTTATATTCCTTGGACACTCCTGGCTACCCAGAAACAAAGAAAAGGATTCCATGGTGATGTGGGAAACCAAGGCAAATGAAAAATTAAATTCCCTTAGTGTCTGCAGCCCACTGACACGTCCTTGAATCTGGCAGAGTGACCTCCCTGTAGGAGTTCAGCTGCCTCACTTTCCTAGGGGCAAAAGAGAATTTTAGATTAACATTATCCCAAACTTGAGGATCCTGTAAGTCTACTTCCTTTATCTCAACTGTCCAAAGATATATGCTGGCAATCCTACTCCAAGCTTATGGCCCCATGATATACATGTGAAGGGTTTCATGACTGAAGTTTTAGTTAATGGTAATAAATGGTATTTTCCTATTTCCCTAACAGCTAGCCCCTTAAGGTCCTGGAAACCTTGCTTCCAAAATACCTTAGAGACTTATTCTATCCCTGACCCCTTCCCAACCTGAGGGTATATAAGTTACCCGTCACGCCCCCAGTACAGCTCTTCCTGTCCACGGGTCCTGTCCCCATGTTTTAATAAAATCATCTTTTTTGCACCAAAGACGTCTTCAAGAATTCTTTCTTGGCCATCAGCTGTGGACCACCCACCATTATCCCAAAACTTCACTGTGGTATTTTTCTGTTTTGTTTGTTTTATTTTTAATTAAGAAAAAAATATTGAGTAATTATCAAGAACAAAGTAGTTGCAGAAGACAGGCTAAAAGTTAGAAGTTTGAGGAAAATTTAATAAAAAGCAAACTGGGATTATCAAGCATTTAATAAGGAGGAAAGGATTAAGCTAACAAATAAGAACCTTGGAGATGATGTGAACATAAATATTGCCATTGGGACTCAAGGAAACTTACTAGTAAGGCTTGGCTGTTTGTTTTAATTGTGAAAGGGTTTCAACTTTACAGAAAAATAGAGAATAGTATAGCAAACACATTTTTACAAGTTAAATTTAATAGTAGTTAATATTTTATTGTATTTTCTTTCTCTGTTTCTCTTTGCAAATATATGTTAAAATAAAGATATCATTACATTTTATTCTGAAATAAGGTAGAATAAATCTGTAAACAAATCAAGACTTACAAATACAAATTTTAACGTTGAAATCTGAGAACCCCCAGAAGACATGTGAGGGCGTTAGCTTTGCAGACTACGGTGTGGAAGCTATGAATTCTAACAAAATTGTTTGGGATAATGGAGGGGTATTTTAAAAGTTGTTTAAAAGACTTAAAGGTAGAAAAATATGGAGCTGAGTGCAAGGACCTGAAAAGGAGACAGATATTTAAGGCAGGTTTGATTAAATTCTGCTATTTGGCATATGATTTAACCATTTTTTCTATCTCCTCATAATGTCTTAATTTAAAGTTACATTTTAAAATTGAGTCATAATTGGCATATGGCACTATATTAGTGTCAAGTATAAACCATAATGATTCAATTTGTGTGTGTTGCAGAATTATCACCGCAAAAAATTTACTTATTAATCGCCATACATAGTTACATTTTTTCCTTGTGATGAGAACTTTTAAAATATACCCTTAGCAACTTTAACATATACAATATATTATTGTTAACTATAATTACCATGCCATATGTTGTATCCTCATGACTTATTTATTTTATAACTGGACGTTTATAACTTTTGACATCCACCCATTTTGTCCACCCTCATCTTCTGTCTCTGGCAACTACCAGTCTGTTCTCTTGTATCTATGAGTGTTTTTATTTTATTTTTAGATTCCACATATAAGTGAAATCGTGATATTTATCTTTTTCTATCTGACTTATTTCATTTAGCACAATGTCTTCATCCATATTGTCACAAATGGCAAGTGTTCATCCTTTCTTTATGACTTCCATGTGATATTTATACATATATATACATATATCAAACAATTGTGATATTATATATATATACACATACATATATGTGTATACACATACACTTGTATACACATATATGTATGTATATATATAATCACAATTTCTTTATCTGTTCATTTGTCAGTGGACACTTAGGTTGCCTCCATGTCTTGCCTATGGTAATTACTGCTGCAATAAACATGGGGGTACACATATCTTTTGAGTTAGTGTTTTTATTTCCCTCAGATAGTGGAATTGGTGGATCAAATGGTAGTTCTATTTTTTTTATATTTTGAGGAAACGTCACACTGTTTTCCATAGTGGCTACACCACTTTATATTCTCACCAATAGTGCATGAGGATTCCCTTTTCTCCACATCCTTGGGGACACTTATTTCTTGTCTTTTTGATGTTAATCATTCTAACTGGTGTGAGATGCTATCTCACTGTGGTTTTGATTTGCATTTCCCTGATGATCAGTGATATTGAGGTATAGGGAAACTATACCTGTTGGCCAACTGTATGTCTTCTTTGGAAAAAAAAGTCTACTCAGTTCCTCTGCCCACCTTGTAATCAGGTTTGGGGTCTTTTGTTGTTTTGTTTTTGTTTTTGTTTTTTTTGCTATTGAGTTTTTTGAGTTCCTTATATGTGTTGGATATGACTCTCATTCATTATACGATGGACAAATATTTCCTTCCATTCTTTAGTTTACCTTTTTATTTTGTTGACATAGTAATTGTATTCTTTTTTGTTTTGTTTGGTTTTGTTTCATGGTTGTTTTCATTATTTTTTTCAATTTTTTATTTAAATTGTAGTTAGTTAACATATAGTGTAATATTGGTTTCAGGAGAATTCACTGATTCATCATTTACCTATTATGCCCAGTGCTCATCATAACAAGTGTCCTCCTCAATACCCATCACCTATTTAGCCCATCCCCTGCCCACTTCCATTAATGCTCAGTTTTTTTCTCTATAGCTAAGAGTATATTACAGTTTGCTTCCCTCTCTCTTTTTTTCTCCTTCCCCTATGTTTGTCTATATGTTTCTTAAATTTCACATGAGTAAAATCCTATGGTATTTGTTTTTATCTGACTGACTTATTTTGCTTACCATAATATACTCTAGCTCCATCTACATTGTTGTAAATGGGAAGATTTCATTCTTTTTGACGGCTAATATTCCACTGTTGTATATGTGTGTGTGTGTATATATGAGTATTTTTTATTTTATTATAATGGAATGAATATATATATCTCACATCTTATTTTGCCATACAGTAGTGATGGTATTCTTATTTTGAGATGGTTGTGTTTGTATTTAAAGGGAAAATTAATAATCTGATGCCACTGAAAACCATAAATTTCAGTGAAGGAGACATTTAAAGATATAAGATTGGTAAGGTAAATAAAAATCTTGTAGTCATAAATTGAATTGGCATTACCAACATGAATTTATGATTTATTTCATCTTTAAATCAATATATATTATCTACAAATACTTAGGCAAAATATCCACTTTAGTGGCAGTGGACACATAACAGTTCCAAGAAAAGTAATCAGGTTGATTAAAGACTTAACTGGAAATGTACCAAATGAACCTAGGACATCTTACCATACTAGAAAGCAATGTATTTGTTAATGTGACTACAATAATGTTAACAGACTCAGAATCAACTAAATGGGGCTCCCACTGGCCAAAGAAGAGATCACTTGAGAACCAGTAAACATTAACTGAAATGGATAGAAACAAATTGTGTTTATGAGTCCATAATGTTTTTAAAACAAAAATAGTGGTGTGGTTATTAATGTTATTAAAGTAGCATCATTGTCAAAAATTGTAAATAAATTCATATTAAAAACTATAAATACAGAGAAATATGTAAACACTTAAGTTTTCTTTCCTATACAAACTGTAACTAAAGATAATCTAATAGTTTATGAAGGTAAATTTATCTTCATAGAGCTATCCCAGCTAGTAAATAAAGGTGGAATGACAGAAAGTGTATCACATTTTGTCAACTTCCTATCAAATGACTCAAAAGTACAATCACTAATGACTGCTAACATTTTTAAAAGATATTATATATTTTCTAGACAGGTACACAATATAACCTAGAAAATATTTTTGCCCAAAATTTAAACCTGAATTTAGTTAAACATTTAGATATTATTGATAAGGGGCACCTGGGTGGCTCATCAGCATGGAGCCTGCTTGGGATTCTTTTACTCCCTTTCTCTCTACCCCTCCCCTCACTTGCACTCTCCCTTAATGTAAATAAATAAACTTTCAAAAAAGAGATAGTACATCCTAAAAAAAGATATTGTTGACAGGATATACAGGAGTCAGAAGAAACTATATATTATCAATAACACAGGAATGAAATAAGTAAAAGCTATAGTATGGGAAACTTCACATTGAAAAACAATTCCTTTCTTATTTAACAACAAAAAAACTAAAACAAAAAATATGAAGAGAAATGTATAGAGGAATCAATCTATCCTTTAAAATAACTTTTAAAAATAAATTAATGAAATTTCAATATATGAATCTTTCTTGGATCCTTTTAAAGCTTTTTATTTTAATTCCAGTTAGTTAACATACAGGGTTATATTAGTTTCAGGTGTCCAATATAGTGATTCAACATTTCCATACATCACCCTGTGCTCATCACAAGTACACTCCTTAATCCTTATCACCTATTTAACTCTTCCCCCAATAACTTGACTCTCCTAACCATCAGCTTGCTCTCTATAGTTGAGTCTGTTTTTTAGTTTCTCTCTTTTTTCCTTTGCTCATTCGATTTTTTTCTTAATTGTCGCATATGAGTGAAATCATATGGTATTTGTCTTCTTTCACTGACTTATTTCACTTATTAAGCTCTCTGGCTCCATCCATGTTGTTGCAAATGGCAAGATTCCATTCTTTTTTATGGCTAAACACACACACACGTGTATATATATACACACACAGACACATATATATACATATATATGTATATATATCACATCTTCTTTATCCATTTACCTATTGATGGACATGTAGGCTGCTTCCATAATTTGGCTATTGTAAATAATGCAATAAACATAGGGGTGCTTGTACATTTTTGTATTTTGGGGGCAAATACCCAGTAGTACAATAACTGGATTGTAGGTTAGTTCTATTTTGAATTCCTTAAGGAACATACATACTGTTTTCCACGGTAGATGTACCAGTTTGAATTCCCACCAACAGCGCACAAGTGTTCTTTTTCCTCCATGTCCTCACAAACACTAGCTATTTCTGATGTTTTTTATTTTAGTCATTCTTACAGGTGTGAAATACCTTGTTTTGAAGAAATAAGCATGTAAAATTGATTTTATTAAAAAATAATTATTTTAATATATCATTGAGTTTGGCTTTTTTAAAGTATGGTAATAATATAATGGGTATATTTTTTAAAAGTGTGTGAAATTTGAATATAAATTATGTATTAGATAATTTCAAAATTAAATTGTTGAGTGGGATCATTGTATTTTAGTAAGAATTTTCCTATTTTTAGGAGATAGTTGCTAAAATATTTATGGTGAAATATCAAGATATATAAAAACTACTTTCAATGATTTATTAAATCAAAAAAAGAAAAATATGACTATTAATATACCACACTGGTAAAATTTTGAGTGTGCATCAAAGACTTCGTCTCTAAGTAGTCCTTTCAGTAGAAAAGACAGATTCCAGTTATGAAAGGTGTGGTATGATCACTTCACTCTGCCTCTCCCAATTAGTGCAGTTATAAAAACCTGGAACGAATGCATGGAGCTACTTTGAGAAGTAAATACTGGGGCACCTGGGTGGCTCAGTTGATTGAGTGTCTGACTTTGGCTCAGGTCAATTCTCATGGCTTATAAGTTTGAGCTCCTCATGGGACTCTGTGCTGACAGCTCAGAGTCTGGAGCCTGCTTCTGATTCTGTCTCCTCTTTCTCTGTTCCTTCCCCATTTTGCTCACCCTCTCTATCAAAAATAAACTTTAAAATTTTTACATTAAAAAATAAGTAAATAAGGTGATTGGAGGAAAAGATCAAAATTTACACTAACATCAAAACTATGGTGGGTTTCACCCATTACTTTCCTCCAACATCCCCCAGTCAGGTTTCAAGGCAGCTTTAAAGGCAGAAGTGGACCCTGGACACAGGAACAAAGATAGCTCCAGGAGCAGCCTTCCGAATTCTGGCTGAAGGAACAGGAAAAGGGTCTCCTGGCAGCCAGGATCACAGGGGCCTTAACTCTTAAGGAAAGGAAGTTTCCTCCTCTTTATAAGAAAAGCTGTGATCTTGAACATGTGGAACAAATCCCCATTTGTTTCTCTCTCTTCCTCCCTTCCTGTCTTTCAATCATTTGTACCCAAACATAGGTGAAGTCATGGAAAGTGATTGGCAAAGTGGAGGTGAATAAAGCTCTAGTCTTTTGGCCAGAAGGCCACAAAGGAAAGTCCTGGAAAACTGGAAAGTATTGTGAGGCTGAAGGGAGGGCATAAAGTCGTTTATGAACTCTAGGCTCGGCCCTGAGCTGTGTATGCATAGATATGACTCTAAACAGCATGCCAAGAGAATGTAACTAAAAGATGGGCCATTATCCAGGTCTCACACTACCTGCTGGGTGACTGACATTAGGACAGATCAGAATAGCACTTCAAAAAATTTGAAATTGGAATTGAGGTTGAAACCACAACCCACAGAAGTCCATCAGAATGTGTGGTCTGTACCCAATCTCCTTGATTGCCTTCAAAAATAAAGTTGCCAAGATTCTCAAGATTTAAACAAGAATGAGTATCATAAAAAATATTCAAAATGTCCAGGATACAATCCAATTACTTGGCCTAGGGAAAACCAGGAAAAACACCAACTTATATGTGAAAAGCCAACATGCCAACACTTGACCCAGAGAGTAGAATTATCTGATAAAGGCTTTAAAACAGTTATTATAAAAAATATTCCAGCTAGAAACTGTGAATGTTCTTGAAATTAATGGAAAATAGAAAGTCATTGTGACATTATAACTTGATGTCATAATAATATCTAAGAAATTTACATCTAATAGAAAATAACATTTAAAAAACTATGCCATTATAACATCTAACAAGTTTATTAATTTTTAAAATCATCTCATACCCAAAAATATCTTCTTGGTGGCACAAAAACAGACACACAGACCAATGGAATAGAATAGAAACCCCAGAACTAGACCCACAAACATATGGCCAATTCATCTTTGACAAAGCAGGAAAGAACATCCAATGGAAAAAAGACAGCCTCTTTAACAAATGGTGCTGGGAGAACTGGACAGCAACATGCAGAAGGTTGAAACTAGACCACTTTCTCACACCATTCACAAAAATAAACTCAAAATGGATAAAGGACCTAAATGTGAGACAGGAAACCATCAAAACCTTAGAGGAGAAAGCAGGAAAAGACCTCTCTGACCTCAGCCGTAGCAATCTCTTACTCGACACATCCCCAAGGGCAATGGAATTAAAAGCAAAAGTGAATTACTGGGACCTTATGAAGATAAAAAGCTTCTGCACAGCAAAGGAAACAACCAACAAAACTAAAAGGCAACCAACGGAATGGGAAAAGATATTTGCAAATGACATATCGGACAAAGGGCTAGTATCTAAAATCTATAAAGAGCTCACCAAACTCCACACCCGAAAAACAAATAACCCAGTGAAGAAATGGGCAGAAAACATGAATAGACACTTCTCTAAAGAAGACATCCAGATGGCCAACAGCTTAATGTCAGGCACTATTACAAATTTATACATTGAAGTGTACACTTAAAAATGGTTAAGATGGTAAATTTTATATTATGTATTTTTATAATAAATCACGTAATTCCTTCAACTTTATTTTTCTTTTTTTTAAAAAAAATATCTTCTTGGGGCACCGGGGTGGATCAGTCCATTAAATCTCTTACTTCTGGTTTTGGCTTACGTCATGATCGCATGGTTCATGGGTTTGGGCCCCATGTCAGGCTCCATGCACTGGTGGGGCAGAGCCTGCTTAGGATTTTCTTTCTCTCCTTTTCTGCTTGCTCTCTCTCTCTCTCAAAATAAATAAACTTAAAAAAATCTTATAGGGGTTGGTTTGAATAGGGATCCTGTCCACACATAGCATTTTATTATGTTACTTATCTTTGATTTCGTAACATCACACTCTTAATTTTTGAAGCTGTTGATTTTATTATAGACTAGGACATTTGCCCTATAAATGGTCCCACGTTATGAATTTGGGCAATTGTTTCATTGTGATTTTGTTTAATTGTTATACTAGCCTTATTAACTGGTAATCAGTTCTAGAGCCTTGGTTAGATTTAGGTTTTATTTCAAAGACAAAAATATTTTATATTTGGCACAGAATATCTCCTATTGAATTTCATCGTGAGTCTTGTACAATCTAGCTATCACACATTTAATAATTCGAGATTGATGAGTGGCTCAAATGGTGTCAGTTTAATCTCTGTCATAGGCATTCTATTCTATAGGGCATTTCTATTATCAATTGCTCAATTGATTTTCTGTCTAATGATTTTAGCACCTACTAATGATCATTGTCTATATCCATTAGTTAATAGTTGAGAAAATGTTGATTTTGAAAAATTTACTCATTTCTTCTGTTATTAGCCAGAATTAAAAAAAAGTATTTTACTCATAAAGCATTTGCTTATGCTACATTACAGTTTATTCAAAAAAGACGAAAAGTAAAAACACACAGTTATTCACATTATTCAGAGTAATAGTGCACTAGTTACCTTCAGCACTAAACAAAATTTTCAAAAAGTATTTTATAAACTCATGAATTCGTATATATTTTGTTGTTTCAATCTGTATCAGTTAGTTTTCTTTTTTATGTTCAGATTGTCACTTTTTGGGACAATAAGAGCCCTGTTAATAGTAGACTGCTGTGTCTTTCTCATATGACATCTTCTTATTTTATAGTACAAAAAATATATCCTAGGATTATTTTGTACATTTTCTCACCTGAAATTGGTAACTTCTCCAAAGAACCATGCCTCTTTTAGTGGGAAATAGCACTTAGAGGCTAGAATCTAGGTATTAGGAGTATGCTATGTTATTCAACCTTCATAATGATTCTGAAATATATTATAGTACACATTTTTTTAGCAAAGATTTTAAGGTTCAAAGAAGTTGATAAACATACTCAAGGTCATAAAGTTATTCAGTGATAGAACTCAAAACTTTTATATGTGCTATAGCAGAATACACAAAACAGAGATGTGACATTTGTGATTTGTAATCTAGTTAATCAAAAACGAAATGGTTCAAGTGTATTATGAGATGGCCAAGAATAATGGTGAATTTCGTAGCAATGGAAACATGGTTATTGACATAAACTATAAAGGTAGAGATGATGTTTGAAGAGTTGGGCTTATGCCTTATTGGTAGAATAAGTTGTACCAGTAAGAGGAAGAAAATAATAGCCCTGGTATTTTAGTTTGAGTGATTCTCAAATACAGCACCTGAGATAAAAACCTGAATGGTAATGGTTTATTTTGGGATTCTAGGATGTCGAAGTGAGGAAGCAGAGAGAATGAGGTAGAAGAGAGTAAAGGCCAATCAAGGGTGCATTATCAAAGTTGCTGCTAACGGTTCAAGGGCTCAATTCTGCCTCCGAGAAGTGTACCGAATACCACCCAAATTGTTTATCTTGATACTTGTCCATGGGCTTTCCTACACGTTTTCCATAATACCCTTTGCACTTCTGCACTGTATCTGTTTGTAGGTAGGTCGGGCCTAGAGAGGGTTTTAGAGAAGACCCTCAAGCAGATAAATAAAGAGGAGAGGTCTGAACTTAGGTAGGACTCTGTCATTGTACAGGGAACTATTTGTCACAACTGTGTCTTAAATGACTTAAATATGGGGAAGTCGGTTGTCTTTGAACCCAGTTCTATGGCCTTCTTCCATTCTGCTTTCTCTAGGATGTCCTCCCCTATTCTTACTACTGCTGAGGGTTTTTCTTGGACAGAGAAGCTTCAGAAGGGATAACAGTGAAAGGACTGATTGGAGGTGTCACACATGTTTTCTGAATCCTGCCCATGAGCCTCCTTTGATCCCCAATGGGAAATGTAGTCCACAGAACAGTCTCATTATTATCTCTAATTGGAGATGAGGAGAAGAATAGAAGAGCCCCTTTTTTATAAGGTCAGGTCTCTGGGTCTTCTAAAGATTTTGTTCCTGTATTTTTAGTTTTAGAGAACTCCACATAAAGTAATGAAACAAGTAGCATTCTTGGGGGACAGAAAATAAACACTAAGATTTTCTATACTAATCACATTCTCACAGAAGAAAGAAGGGAAAACACAAAGGGAAAGGCCTGGTGAGGAAGAAGAATAGTAAGGCAGGTGAGAAAATGCCAGCAGGATATCTGAAAAAGATATCTCCCTTGCCTTTCCTAGAAAAGTCCCCACCAGCTGAGTGCCATGCTCCACCTGCCCAGCATCCCCTAGCATTATTCTTCTTCCTTCTTTTCTCCATACCATCTAATCCTAATGTCTTAACAACACTGCCAACACCTCTTCACATACAAATTTTAAAAAAAGCAAAAAACAAACAAAAATACAAAGAAAATAATAAAGTCCAGAGAACATTGAGAATGCTTTATTACTGGCAGCAAATCACTATGTGTATTCAGGAGTATGATGCTGTGTGTCTATGTGTAGGTGCACAACCTCAAGAGTCCTTGCTGTATCTTTTTGTTTCTTAACAGTTATAAAATTTATGTGGTCTGTTACCAGACCTTTCATACACCCAAGACAGTATATAGTAGCTATGTAATGGCAAACATTAATAATAATGACAATTATAATGATTATGAAAGTGGCTAATACAGATATTTACAAGGAAAGGACAGCTCCTTTTATGAGAGTGAACAGAGCTGAGGAACTTCCAGAAGAGTTTTCATTTTCTAACCAATTTATCAAGTTTCCATATATGACTTTTCTTCAAGCCTGCACAAATGAATTTCTTTACTTCCTGAAAGAAATCTAACAAATGAAAAAGTTCATTTATACATTTTTAAAATTTTTATTTATTTGTTGATTGATCGATTGATTTACAACCAAGTTAGTTAGAAAATAGTGTGATAATGATGTCAGGAGATTCCAGTGATTCATCCCCTATGCATAACACCCAGTGCTCATCCCAACAAGTGTCTTCCTTAATGCCCCTTATCATTTAGCCCATCCTCCCATCCACAACCCCTCCAGCAACGCTCAGTTTGTTCTTTGTATTTAAGAGTCTGTTATGTTAGGATCCTCTCCTTGTTTTTATATTATTTCTGCTTCTCTTCCCTTATGTTTATCTGTTTCCTATCTTAAATTTCACATATGAGTGAAGTCATATGATATTTGTCTTTCTCTGACTAATTTCTTAGCATAATACCCTCTACTTCCAGCCACATAGCTGCAAATGGCAAGATTTCATTCTTTTTGATTGCTGAGTAATACACCATTGTATTTACTCCATTATGTATACTCCATATATATATACCGCATCTTCTTTATTCATCTGTTGATGGACATTTGGACTCTTTCCATATTTTGGCTATTGTCAATAACACTGCTATAAACATTGGGGTATATGTTCCCCTTTGAAACAGCACTCCTGTATCCCTTGGATAAGTACCTAGTAGTGCAATTGCTACAGCACTCAATGAAAATCACTCTTGTGTTTCAATGTAAATTAATCACACTATAAGTGTTTGAAAATATTTTTCCATGGATAAATAAAGATTTGAGGTGAATTTATATTTTTAATATCACTCAAGGAAAAATTCATAAATATCTTTGATCTATTATCTGGCACTCATTGTCCAGGATCCACAGGGGCTTCAACTTTATATGATATCATTGCTTTACATTACTCTGGAAGATTTTATAATCACAATTACTACTGAACTCAAATTGTTTCAGTATTCCAGATAAAACTATTATTACTAATAAATACTATTTCTTTGAGAAAGCAGCTCCCAGTTGTTCTTTTCAGCTAGGTTTTATAAATTATTGTGAAACAGGCTGTTCTTGTCCTCACTTCTGTGAGACTGGCAAACATCTGGGTACCTTTTCCATTCTGAGAGCTTCATTTCCTAAGACATGGCAGCTCAGGCAGCTCCTATTATGATATTTGTTCTCCATTAAGATAAGCTTCATTCAGCATAAAAGAGTAAAGAGCTGCATTTCTGATGGGGGAGAGGTCCGTGGGGAGTGGGAATGGCAGACTGATTTCTGCCAAGAAAGTTTTTCCTTTGTCTGAAAATTTCTCACTACAAAGGTTATTCTTTTTTTTTATCTTGTGTATTCATCCAATGTATAAATAATTATTTGCTAGGCATTACTCTTGGCGCTTAAGTAATAATACATGAGATGATAAAGACAGGAATAAAGTGACTTTCTTTAAATACAAATGGAAGGATACCAAAAGCATTGCCCATAAAAGAAATTAGCTAAAAATTAGATTTTATTAAAATTGAAAATTATTTGTGAAAGATACTATTAAAAGACTGCAAAGTCACCCACTGTATGGAGAGGGGAAGTTGGTTTGCAAAGCATATATCTGACTAAAGACTCTTATTTAGAATATATAAATAGCACCTAAATTCAACAATTAAAAAAAAACAATCTTAAACAAAATAACTGAATGGATAATTCACCAAAGACGATATGTATATAGAAAATAAACATAAGAGAATATGTTCCACATAATTTGTTACAAAAGAAATGAGATACTACAACATACCTATTAGAATTATTTTAGGGAAAAAAAACATGACAATACCTCATTTGTTACTGGTGTGAGTTTAAAATAGCACAGTAACTTTGAAGGACAGTTTGGGAATTTCTTTTAATATTAAATGTAAACACCAGCATACCAGCAATCTCACTACTGGCTATATATACAAGTGCACTGAAAAAAAAAATACATTCATGGGGCACCTGTGTGGCTCAGTCTGTTGAGGGTCGACTTTGACCCAAGTCATGATCTTGCATTCATAGGTTTGAGCCCTGCATCAGGCTCTGAGTTGATAGCTCAGAGCCTGGAGCCCGCTTTCAGTTCTGTGTTTCCCTCTCTCTCTGCCCCTCCCCTGCTCACACTCTCAATAGAATAAAATAAAATGTAAAAAAAAAAGAAAAGAAAAAAATACATTCACACAAAAACCCACATGTGAATGTCTATAGCAACTTTACTCATAAATGCTAAAAACAGAAAATAACCATGATATCCTTCAAAACATAAGGGGATAAACTAGTTCTAGTCCATCCATCACATATAATATTAGCAATAAAAAGAAAGGAATAGTTTATGAAACAACACAGAGGAAGCTTAGCTGCAGTTTGCTTAGTGAAATAAGCCAAACCACAGACTATTTTATGTATGATTTAATTGTATTGTATGATTTAATTTGTATGACATTCTGGAGACAGTGGAACGATAAAAATTAAAAAAAAAAACAGATTAATGTTTGCCAGGGATTGAGGAAACAGTGATTCACTGCAGTGGGTCACATAGGGGATTTTTAGGTTATAGAATTATTTTAGCATGACTTGATATGTGTGCGTACATGGGTTAGGATGCATACACATATTTTGTATCTCTGTCCACTGAGATCTAAGAGCAGTAATACCCCAGTTATAATGAGTATTCCCACCATCCAGATCTCTGTTTCTAAATATCATTTTACAATTAAACAGAAAATAATTATTGGAGAAATGGCTAAATCTATGGAAGGGACATGCAAAATGCAAGATGATCCTTAAGCATCTTGTAATGTCAAAGTAAGGAAATATTAAAAACAACAATACTACTGGAAACATGAGCAAAATCTGAATGAAGTTAATATTTATTAATCACAGTTTTTTAGTTTTGGCAATTATAACACAGTAATGAAAGATGTCAACACTGAGGAATTTCAGTAAAGTGTATACACATTCTCTCTGTACTATCTTTGCAACTTTTCTTTAATTGCATTAGTCCTGGCAATCACCTGGCAGTTGTCTGGCCAATCATCTGTCTTTCTGCTTCAACATGGAGAAGTTCCTGAGAATCTTACACATGTATGTGTGTGTATGTGTGTGTGTGTGTGTGTCTTCATGCTTTTGTGGTACAATCAAGGCCAGATGGGGGGCACCACTGAGGGAAAGCTAGAGCTGGACAGAAATGTCTCCTAAGCCTTCATTCACATTACTGCATTTCACAGTGTGAATGAGCCAGACAGAGGATAGGACACTACATCAGGAAGCTGGTCATCCCCTGCAGGCTGATGTGGCTGTTAATTTGCACCCTTCAGTCAACAAAAGAGCCACTTCCTGTAAGATCATTCCCATTTGACTTTATCCATCCTATCAGTGCCCCATGAAAATAATTATTTAAAAGCCTAATGAAATATGGATCTATTGTCTAAACAGATCTTTAACACTTCAAAAAATCATGGGAGTACATATAAGCTCCCTGGAACAATGAAGCAGAATAATAACCTATTTTAATAACCAATCTCTGAGAAAAACATCACTTCCTTTCCTCTTATTATTTCATTTTCCTCCCCTTTCCCACCTTTACCTTTTCTAACATCAACAGTAAAGCCTGTTGGAACCATTCTTAGATCAGCCAGGGAAGCTGCAGAGGGCTAAATAGTTTCATAAATAAACTCTGTTGATTCCTCCTTTCATCCTCTCTCCTTCTCTCCTGTGGCCCTGTGTCAGGACCTGTTTGACACCTTAATATCTCCTAATCAGGGAAGACACTTTTACTGACATGATGCAAGGGATAGAAGTGCAGATGAGGAGATGCCTCCAGCTTGGGAGAGGAGTTGGACCCAGGGAACTCAGCTGATATGTGGTCATCATGGGGAGAAATGGTGGCAGAACCAGCATGTACCAGGAGCAGCAGAGGGGGAGGTGCAATTGGGAGAGAGAATCTCAGTCAATAAAACAGTCTTTCACTTAGAGAACAGGAGAGCTTAATGAGGTGTTCAAACAATAAAATTTTAAAATAAAAGTGACTAGTCTTAACTCTTCCACTAGTGTTCCTCTGCAGTGGTCCCTTGAGTCAATGGATGAGTAAGCTGTGGTGGCCACCTGATGCTAGATGGATCAGTGCTTTCCTCCTGCCTGGCTGTGAAGGTAAGGTCAATGACTCTGAGATGAGGGATACCTGACATTCTACAGGCTCTGCAGTGGACCTTTGCCAGACCCCTCTTCCTCCTTCTCTCTGACCAAAAAATGCATCCTCACTCCTTCAAATTCAAGCCCATTGTGTCTCTCTTTACTTCACAGAGAAATAAATATCTGTTGTTTAGTGTTGCTGATGGGCCCATCCAGCTGTGTTTCAACCTATAGCCCTTCTGTAGCCACTCTCCCTCCAACCCTAATTTCAGAGCAGTATCTGTCATGTTCACTTCCATCTGCTGTTCTTATTGCTAAAACCTGAACAAGAACCAGGTATTCAAAAACCTGTAGAAGAGAGGATGGGGCTGGCCATGGGGTTGCTTGGGAGAAGAGGCAGCCTTACTACAGTTGTGCTCATACTCTGTCACTTCATGTGCCCAGCCTCTGCCTCTTTCCTCCTTCCCAGGGAATGACAACTCCTGTCCTCACCTTCAAGCTGAGTCCTCCCACTGTTCATAAAATCAGGGCTAATCTGACACAGGACGTTTGCATTTTGTTGAATTTTTTTTTGGCCATCATGACAAAAACAATATATATTCATTTTAGAAAATGCATTGTCAAATAAGAAAAAGAGAGAAAGTACAAAATACAAATTATACATAATCCCATTATGCAGAAACTATTTTTTAACACTCCTGTTTTATCAACTTTTCCAATAGAAGACTTGGGAATAAGATTTCTGTAGTCAAATATGTTTGAGAAACATGGTGCATGTCAGGATCTCTGAAGGGCCCTGTGATGGATATCTGCTGGTCTGAATTTTTCAATTTTTTTTTCACCACAGACACCACCCCCCATTTATTTTTTAGTAACACTTGTTAAGAAAATGCTTGCTCTAAGCATTGATATAGCTCTCTGCATATATACATGTATGTAGTGTGTGTGTGTGTATTTGTGTGTGCACACCCATATACATATGCATAAAATTATTTAATACTGTTAAATATTATTATCGTGGTGCCTGCGTGGCTCCATCAGTTGAGCATCTGACTATTGATTTCGGCTGAAGTCATGATCTCATGATTTGTAAGATTAAGCCCCATGTTGGGGTCTGTGCTGACAGCATGGAGCCTGCTTGATATTCTCCCTACCCCCTCACATTTAAAAAATAAATACTCTTTATTATTAACACATACATATTTTATCTCCTAACCAATAGATTGTTTAACCAAATAGATACATGTTTTTAGCTATTGATTAAAATGGTGCATATAGTACTTCTGTAGCCCTTATCCAGATCATGCCTCACCCAGGGAGCCCATGTTAGGGTTTGTTTTTACCCCTTTTATGCTGCCCCTCCCTGCTCATATAAGTCCTATGTATTAAGGGATGACACTCTCCAAAATTGCCCTGAGGAGGTGTTTGATGGAGGTGCTCTTGGCTGTGTCACTTTGAGCAGAGCAGCCTCCTCTGCAGTGACTGCTGCCACTGCAGTGTCTTAAATATATGCATCCATGCTATCCTAGAAGGATAATCTATAGATAGAATTTTCCCTCTTGTCCTGAAAGTCACAGCTTAAGGGATCTCACAACAGGATAAGCTCCTCCACTTTGTAATGACCACGAAGGATTCTGCATAGGAACATAATATACCTTATCAAAATCAAACCCAAATCTCCCAAGATGGTCCCTGGAGGGGAAACATTCCCATAGGGAGAGTATGTGTACTGTTCGGTCAAAGAAGATCCACTTGAAGATCAAAGAGGAAATAATTCTACCAAAATATTTCAGATCCCTTCTTGTATAAATTGGAATTCTAATAAAATAGCCTTCATACTCATTATCTCAAATGTGGGCATCCTTCTGAGAGTGAAAGGGGTTGGTTTAGCTTAGGTACATACATCAAACTCTCTATCCTCCTCAAATGAGAAGAAAAGATAAAAGAATCCATTGAGTTGAAAATAATGAAAATAATCTCTCTCTGTCTTTTGGACAGGGTCTTTGAAGCTTTGGATTGTGTTTTATTTTTGTAAATAATGAAAGTAGCTTGTTTTCTTTAAAGTTAAACCACCAATAATGAAAGTCATATCTTGGAATATGCTAAGATTTTGGGAAATAACTTCATCCCTATTTAAATTTCCAGTATTCACTCACATGTCCTGAGTTTCCCTTTTCACTTGTGCTGCTGGCAGTGAAAATACTAACAGTATTTCCTCCTTTTCTCTCATCTCTCCTCCTGCCCATCTAGTGTGGTCTAGGAGGCTAAACCAAGGACACCAGGCTTGTATGAAGTATATTTGGCTTCTGGAGAAAAATCCACCTTTTAGAACTTCCCTTTGAAGCCTGCAGCCACTACCAGAGGGCCACAGAACTCTTGCTTGTTACTTTCTGCCTCTTGGATTGTAAACACCAGACTACCTACCAGATACCAGAAGGTGGTGGAAGGCAATGGTCTATCAGCCTTCCTGTCCCTGCAGAGGCAGAAAACATGTCCAGTAAGGGCCTGGATCTCCATGGCTGTTATTTTGCCAGTATCCACCCCTTCCCCCCCACCCCCCAAAGACTGAGCTGCATCTTCATCATATCCCTGCTCTGCCTGCTCTCTGGTTTTGTTTTATGATTGTTCCCTCTTGTCTTTTCCAGCTGTCTTCATGACATTAATGTCCTTGCCGAGGTTTGGGCACCTTTGTAGTAGAGGAGAATTATTATTCCCTGAATGGTATATTAAAAGCCCAGCCATTGTGGGTTGTGAAAATATATTTTGCCTGAATTTTGTTTATTTATCTTGATAATCTAATATACAACAAAAGCTATACCTAGGTGGCCCTAGAAAACTTATTTTTGGGTTTCCTTACTTAAGATTTCAAGGTTCTTGAGAAGACTCAAGACTTCTCTGAGTGTACCTTCTCCTGTATTCAGTACCTCAGTCCCTGTGTGAGACCATGGGGGTATAAATAAAGACCCATTAGGAATCCCCACGCCAATGATTATCAACTATGTGAATTACTGGTGTAAACTTTTTAACCTTAGAGCTGTCCCAGTCCTCAGTCATCAAATGAGAATTGTTTGTCTTAGAACAGTGCACTATTGACTTTAAACAATTCTCCAGATAATTGTTATGCATATTTCTGGATAATCCTCAAATTGAGTCCAAGAACATTATATTAATGTAAGGGCATTGAAGGTCAAACAGGTGAAATTACTTATGCAAGAGTTTTATCCAACTCCAGTTTTCCTCATTGGTGAAGGAGGAGCTCTCAGTATAGAGTTAATGGGGATAACCAAGCACATGACACTTGAGAGTGGATAGATGATATTGACAGCTATTTAGTCATGTATACCCACATCCTGGGAGAGGAAGACACCACATTCCATGCAGGATCTCATAGGGCTTTACACACTATCAGGAGCTGTCGGAGGAAGACAATAGTATCAAGAATGTGGGGTCCTCCTTAGTTCCAAAGTGGAGGAGCTTCTGCTGTTGTGAGTGAGATCCCTTAAGCTGTGACTTTCAGGACAAGAGGGAAAATGTTATCTATAGATAATCCTTCTAGGGTAGCATGGATGCATATATTTAAGACACTGCAGTGGCAGCAGGCACTGCAGAGGAGGCTGCTCTGCTCAAAGTGACACAGCCAAGAGCACCTCCATCAAACACCTCCTCAGGGCAATTTTGGAGAGTGTCATCCCTTAATACATAGGACTTATATGAGCAGGGAGGGGCAGCATAAAAGGGGTAAAAACAAACCCTAACATGGGCTCCCTGGGTGAAGCATGATCTGGATAAGGGCTACAGAAGTACTATATGCACCATTTTAATCAATAGAGAAAAGCAAGTATCTATTTGTAGGCTCAAGCCTACAGACAAATTGTGGTCCACCCTCAGGCAGCTTTAACTATATCATGGCATCAGTTAGCCAGGAGAAGCTAGTTAAAGCTGACTAGGTGTCATTGGTCTTGTTTGGGCCACCTTGTTTTTGATACCAATTTTCATCACCTGTTATTCATAAGGCAAGGGAGCGTCTCACTCTAGAATTAGGTGGTTCACCAAACACATGACACCTGACACTGGAAAGATAAGCTTGTCAGTTGTTAGTCACATATACTCAGGAGGAAGGACACCATATGCTACACATGGGCATTGCACTTCTGAACAGAGTGAAGAACTGAAGCCTGTGGGGGTTTCCTCTCATTCCCATGGGAGGATGTTACTGGATTGAACAAATGATTGTGCAGATTGGCCGGGATAAGTGGGCATTGTACCTGGTTTCTTGATAAGGAGGATTGCTTGGGTAAGGGGCCTTATCCACATGAGCAGAGTGTGGAGGAGAAACTGCACTTTAGTCATTCAAGGCCCTTCTGGCTTCACCAGATGTCAAATTACCACTTAATACTGGGCTTTACTTTTAGGCCTTATATAACATCAATGTCATGCACAGGCCTCAATATTATTAGAGAAAGATTGAGGCTTTTACAGTCCTATGTTGTATTTCTTCTCCATGCATAATCTTTGAGGTTGAAAGTCCAATTACATCATATAATCAGGACAAATTCCAGAGAATAAAGGGGAAATATAGTGTAGCTTAACAATACAATTAAGTTCATTATGTCAAGTGGGCTAGACAGTTTCTGCTCACAGTTTCTGCTTCTTGAAATTAATCAAACTATTATATTTTTATTCATATAAAATTAACATAAAATAAAATTAACAATTTTAAAGTGTACATTTCAGTGACATTTAGCACTGATTTTCAACTTTGTGCAATCTTTACCTCTGTCAAGTTGCAAAAAATTTTCAGCATAAAAAGAGATTCCTATATCTGTTAAATAGGCACTCTCCATTGCCTTTTTCCCTTAGCCCCTGACAGCCACTAATATGTTCTCTCTCTGCATAGATTTACCCATTCTGAATATTTCATATAAATGGAATCATATAAATCATTTTTTGTTTGACACTTTTTACTTAAAATAATATCTCCAAGCTTCATGCGTGTTGTAGCATGTTTTAATAATTTTACTTTTTAATATTTTTTTTGTAGCTGAGTAATATTCTGTGAATGCATCACATCTTTATTCATTCATGTATGTTAACAGAAGTTTGTGAGTTCCATTTCAAATGTCAGAAATTAAAAATGTTTAGAATAGTTTGAAAATTTCTTGGTCCCTAAAAATTCATAACATAATCACAATACCCAGTGACAGTATTATAGGCATCAAGTGTTTGCATTAAAGTTTTAATTATTGTATATTTTCAGAATTACTTTGTCTTTTATAACACATTAGACTGTATATTAAAAAATGTTTTTAAAATACCTACCGGGTAAAGAAATTTCATGTAGAATATGTAAAGAGGCTCAAAATTTGATAAAATTAATAATCCATAAAAATGGGTAAACTAGAGAGACACTTAATGAAAAATAACTGAGGTGTTCCCAGGTGGCTAAGTCAGTTAAATGTCTATATCTTGATCTCAAAATTGTGAGTTGAAGCCCTGCACTGGGCTCACATCATGGATCCTAGTTAAAAAAAAGATAATGTCAAATAAGCATATGAAAAAATACATCACTAGCTGTTATGAAATACAAGCTAAAACCACACTGAGATACCACTATACATTCAATAGAATAGATTAGAATAGAATAAATAGATTAGATAGATGATAGGTGATAGCTAGCTAGCTAGATAATAGATAAGTAATTGTAACTCTATCAAGTTCCTTTGTGCATGTGAAGCAGATGTAACTCCGCTACATTGCTGATAGAAATGCAAAACTGGTATAGCCTCTTTGAGAAACAGTTTGGTGGTTTCTTATAAAATTAAATTTATACTTAGCATACAAAGAGCAATGCCACTCCAATAAATTTGCCTGACTGAATACAAGTTTATGTTTATGGAAAACATTGCACTATAGTTTATTGTAACTTTATTTGCAAACAAATTAAAAAATATCCTTTAACCGGTAAACTGTGATACATGCATGCAATGTAATATTACTTGGCAACACAGAGAAATGAACTGCTGAAACATAACAACATGAATGAATCTTAAATGCATTATTGAGATGTGCCTAAATGAAAGAAGGCAGATTCAAAAGGCTGAATACCATAGGGTTTCATTATATGATGTAGAAAAGACAAAACTTTAGAGTCTGAAAACAAATTGGTGGTTGACAGGGGCTGCAAGTGGAGGGATGAGTTAATTATAAAGCAGTGTAAAAAGTTTTGAGTCTGATGTAAATATACTCCATCTCGTTAGCAGTGATGGTGGTTGGATAATGGAGTGAATTTGCCAAAACTTACAAACCTGTATACTTACAAGTGTGTTTTACTCTATATGAATTATGCCTTGCTAAAGAAAACTTTAAAAATCATACAGAGTATGAGGCATACAATGCAAGTATGCTAGAAATCAGTAAACACAAGATAAGAAATCCCCTTATATTTGGAAACTAAATATTGTACTTTTTGACAGAAATAAAATATCATCACTTTAAAACCCTAATGAAAATATTTATTAGATTACTAACATTATTACACTACTAAAGCCATTAGAAGTAATGGTAACTGGAAATTTTAAAAATAATGACACCTGAACTTACTAACCAATCCTAACACCTCAAAAAAAAATACTAACCCTTTAATAAAAAAATGATAGCAAACTCTGTCTCTCCTGATAGAAGTATACACCATCTCTCATGAATTATTTTTGCTAAAAATAAGATCTGAATTTGATCAAAATTTAGATCTAATATATTTTTTAGGAAATTTTACAAAAGTCAAAGGAGAGAGAAATGTGTTCAGTCAAGCCATGAGTATACAATGATATACAGAACATGGAATTAATGACTCAATTTCTTCAACAAATAAACGACAATAAAATGACAAAGAATATCAAACTTAAAACAGGGTGGGGAAAGAGAGAAAGAGAGACATAATAAACCAAATACAATGGATGTGGACTTTCTATATCCTGATTTGAACAAATCAATTAAAAGGAGTTCTGGACTAAGATGGTGACATAGAAAAAACCTGAACTCACCTCCTCTCACAGAGATAATGAGTATATGGCTACATATGGAAAAATTTTATCTTAGAAATAAAAGTAAATACTGGCTGAGTGATGCCTACACAGTGGGAAAGAAAAAAGAAAACCACACGAAAACTGATAGGAGAGGCTAGGACATTATTATCATAAATCCCCACTCCCTGGCATGAAGACCTACAACTGAGAATGAACTGAAAACATGGAGCTTCTGCTTGAGGAGCAAAGGATTCAAACTATACATCATGCAGCCCAACTATTAAGCCATATATTCAAGAGACAAGTGCCCCAAACATCCAGCATTGAAAACCAACAAGGATCATGTTCCCAGTCCCACAAGACTTAGTAATCTCAGAAACTGCTCTTTAAAATGTCCATGCCTATGCTTCATTTCTAAAGTCTGGGTATGATTTCGCCTACACTGAAAATAAAGGAGGCTTACCTGCTTATATTAAAACATCACAATGAAGGGCAGTTATCTAATTTAATATACACATCTAGGAAACTGCTGGAACACTCTCCAGGGTCAGAGAATGGCAAACACCATCTTCATGTTCTTTCTTTGCCATGTTCCAAATGGACCAATATTTCTTGAAGGGGGCTTTCACGTGTCTAGTGTCCAATTTTTTTTGTCTGCTACCTACCTTGATTGCCTGGCTCTGGATGCCAGGGAAATTTGTGCTACTGTTCCCATGGAACTGCTCCCTGGTCCCATGTAATAGTTGGTACCAACAAGAAAGGTAGTCATATCCCTGTCTGGTGCCCAAATTTTTGTAACTGCTATTAAGGGGAACCTCTACATTGCCTGGATCTAGTAGCAAATGGGGCTTACTTTCATAGTTCCTGCAGAACTGTAACCAATAGAGAAAGAGTTTTTAAACAGCTACCACACCCAGGGCAAGAGGCAAAAAACCCAGGAGCTCGGTATTTCTATGAAAGAGGCCTATTAACTAACCATTATGACTGCAGCCTGAAAGGGAGTCTTCTAAATAAATATGCACTTGGTAGCTAATTGCAATCCTTTCCAGAGATAGCAGAAACCAGGCAGTATCTTTATGCTCACCTCTCTGTCATGCTCCTGAGCACCAGTATCTCCTAGAGAGATTTATATACATTTGGTGCCTTTGGTGTGTGTGTGTCTGTCTGTCTGCCTCCAAGGAAAAACCACTTGATGGACTAGCTCTGGTGGCTAGTCTGGAGGGTTTGCATTTCTGGGTCCTGTGAGACTGTGTCAATTGGAGAAATGGTTCTTGGAAGGCTTCCACTCCCTGGTACTGCAACAAAAACAGACTGAGACACATCCCACAGTATTTATGTGAAGGATTTCCCTTTTTTTTTTCTTGGAATTTGGCATCAGAGGCTTGCTTCAGGTTTGGTACACACTCCGTGGTTTGTGGAGCATCTCTAAAGACACAGATAATATGGATACCATCATGGCACCCTATATCTGCCTTGCTCCAGCTCCCTAGCGTCACCTAAAGAAGGGCTCACCAGGAACTCCGATTTTGTGATTGCCACTCAGGGAACACTTACATATTACTTGGTTCTGGCGGCCAGTGGAAATTATGCTTGTGATCCATAGGACTGTGTATGTTTGCATATTTCCAAAAGTTGATGTCTGACATTCTGAATTCCAGCCTGAAACTAGGTGCTGATATCCTCCCTTTTGGGACACTAACAGGTTTTAGCATATACTCAAATACTGTGAAATATTGAAATGGGCTGCTTGGACAAGTACAAAGCTTTGAAAGACAAATAAGAGTTGAAGTTGGGTTGAATGACAAGATTTATCTCCTACATGAGATGATTCCTTTGAGACTGAGAGAGGTGATTGTCTCATTTACTGTGTAGAAACCAGCAGAGAGAGCCAAGAAAAATGAATGGAGGAATATTATCCAAATGAAAGAACAACATAACGTGCACGCACACACACACACAAACACACACACACAAAAACAAAGCAACAACAAAAAAAAAAAAACAAAAAAAAAACCAAAAACCCTTAATTCACCTTATAAAGACTTCAAAATCATGGTAAAAGAAAAAAAGATGCTCAAAAAACTAGGATGAAGAATGGATGAATACATTAAGAATTTCAACAAAGAGATGGAAAATGTAAGAAAGTACCAAATAGGAGTTGCAGAGCTAAAAAATACAATTAGAGGTGTTCAATAGCAGACTAGATAAAAAAGAAGAAAGGGCCAGTAAAGTTGAAGACAAGACAGTGGAACTAAACCAATCAGAACAGAAGAAAAGAAAACAAATACTTAAAAATAAAATCAAGATAAATAAGGACTAAAAAGATAGTGAATTATCCCTTAGATTTAGTGTTTTCTTATTATTTGGGTAAATACCATGTATTATAATTACTGGATCATATGGAAGTTATATTGCTAACGTTTTGAGAAAACTTCATACTGTTTTCCACAGTGTTTATGCCAGTTTGCATTCCCACTGACATTGCACAAGGGTTCCTTTTTTTCTCCACATCTTTGCCAAAATTTGTCTCTTGTGTTTTTGATTTTAGCCATTCTGACAGAGATGAGGTGATACTTCACTGTGGTATTGATTTGTATTTCTCTGGTGATCAGTGACATTTAGCATCTTTTCATGTGTCTTTTGGCCATCTAGATGTCTCCTTTGGAAAATTTTGATTCATATCATCTGCCTATTTTTAATTGAATTATTTGGGGTTTTTTTGGTGTTGAATTGTATGAGTTTTTTATATTTTTAGATACAAACCCTTTATCAGATATGTAATTTAAAATTACCTTCCCTTTCTGTGACTTTTCTTATAGTTTTGTTGGTTGTTACCTCTGCAGTGCAGAAGCTTTTTGGTTTCATGCAGTACCTAAAGTTTATTTTTACTTCTGCTTCCTTTGCCTCAGGTGATATATCTAGGAAAATGTTGTTATGGATGATGTCAGAGAAATTACTGCCTGTTCTCTTTTCTGGATTTTAACATTTCAAAGTCTCACATTTAGGTCCTTCATCCATTTTAAGTTTATTTTTGTGTAGAGTGTAAGAAAGTGGTTCAGTTGCATTATTTGCAACTGTAATTGTCCAGGTTTCCCAACACCTTTTGTGGAAGACATGGTCTTTTTCTCATTAGATATTCCTGCATCTTTTGTCAAAGATAATTTATATACATATAATTGTGGACTTTTTTCCAGGGTTTCTATTCTGTTCCATTGATCTATGTGATAGAGAAAAAAATGGAAAAACTAGGGAATAAGAGCAAGAGAGAAGAAAAGGGGAAGAGAGGACACAGAGGATAAGAAAAAAATTAAGAAAATTGGAGAGTAAAGAAAAAAATAATAATACCAAAGTGAGGAAACAAAAGAAACAAGCAAGAAAATAGAAAGAGATGGTGAAGAAGATTAAGGAGGATGCATAATTTTCATGCTTCCAAAAATTCCCAGAAATAGATAAAATATATGGAATATCTGAGATGGGAAAAAAATTCACAAATCTATAGGAACACTCAAAAAGTTTAATGAATTATTTGGCAATCTCTAGATACAGAGTTATACAGGGGTGGGGAATAGACATAAACCCTATAGATCTTATACAACCCTGCACCACGCCAAATGCCAAAGTTACTTTCATTTGATAAAAATTTCCCTTAATTAAGGGAAATGTTGATGCTCCTTTTTATTTTTAATCTAAACAAAATCACTATTTATATACTAGAATGTGTTATCAGATATCTTACAAATGGGATTTTTCAGTTATATTTTAAAATTTTTTAATGTTTATTTATTCTTGACAGAGAGAGAGAACATCAGCAGAGGAAGGGGAGAGAGAGAGAGGTAGACACAAGTCTGAAGCATGCTGCAGGCTTCAAGCTGTCAGCACAGAGCCCCACGCAGGGCCAGAACTCACAAACTGGGAAATCATGACCTGAGCCAAAGTTGGATGCTTCACCGAATGATCCACTCAGGTGCCCCTAGGATTTTTTCATTCTGAGGGTAAGCACATTTGGTAGCTCCCAAATTCCACAAAACACCAAAACTTTGTATTAAAATAGCACAGCTTTGAGGGAAGATGGTGGCATAGGAGGACGCGGGTCTCACCTCGTCCTGCTGATCGCTTAGATTCCACCCACATTGGCCTAAATAACACAAAAAACCTCCAGAAGACTAGCTGAACAGTCTCTCTGCAACCAAGAGTACACAAGAGGCCCGCGGAAGAGGGAAGGAAGGGCTTGAGGCAGTGCATGCTATGCAGACTGGAGGGGAGGGGGGGAGCCAGAGTGGTGGAAGGGCAGCCCGTGTGGCTAGGCACAGCCCCCAAAGTCTGGCTTGGAAAGTGGAGAGGCCGGACTCAGTGAGTTCTGACAGCAAGTGGGACTTAACATCTGGAAGGTTAAAAGTCAACAGTTCTACTCTTGGAGAGCTGGGAGGGTGAGAGAAACCCGGGAGGGAGAGTTGTTGAGCCCTGAAGACAGAGCTTAGCTCGGTGGGGGAACAAAGGCGATGGCAAGAACAATTTCCCTCTCCCATCCCCCAGCCAAAATTCCAAAAAGAACCAGTTCCCATCACCGAACTTGCTTTCTCCACACAAACGCCCAATGCTGTGCTTCTGTGGATTCATCCCTCTGATGGGCCTGCCTCCCTCCCTGTGCTGCAGGGCCCCTCCCACAGGGGCCACCAACAGCAAAGCAAGCTAAGCTTTCCTCTCCCACCCCTGTGCACCTTGCGGATCCACCCTGGCTAATATGCCTTTGGTCAGATCCCATTGATGCAGCACTACAAGCCTGGCAGTGTGCAAATATCCCAGAAAGGGGTAACCCCACTCCAAAGTGAGTCCTGCCCCTGGAAAGGGGAAGATAAGATACACACCAGTATGAATGTGCCCCAGCAGTGGGCTGGGGGCAGATATCTGGTCTGACTGCAGCCTTGCCCACCGACACAAGTTACTCCTGACAGTATAGGGGAAGTGACCTGCAGTTTGGAGCTACCACAGGACTACTCAAAATGATGAAATGTAGGAATTCTCCTCAACAAAAACTCCAGAAAGCAATGACAGCTAAAAATTGATCAAAAACTATTTAAGCAATATGATGAAACAAGAATTTAGAATAATAGTCATAAAATTAATATCTTGGCTTCAAAAAGCATACAGGACAGCAGAGAATCTATTGCTACAGAGATCAGGGACTAAGAAATAGACATGAGGAGGTAAACAATGCTAAAAATGAGGTGCAAAATAAAATGGAGGTGGCTATAGCAAGGATTCGAGAGGCAGAGGAGAGAAAAGCTGAATTAGAAGATAAAAATATGGAAAAATAACAAGTTGAGAAAAAGAAAAATAAAAAAAATCCAGGAGTATGAGGGGAGAATTAGAGAACTTAGTGAGGCAGTCAAACATAACAATATCCGTATAATAGGGATTCCAGAGGAGAAAGAGAGAGAGAAAGAGGCTGAAGGTGTACTTGAACAAATCATAGCTGAGAACTGCCCTGATCTGGGGAAGGAAAAGGCATTGAACTCCAAGAGGCACAGAGAACTCCCTTCAGATGTAACTTGAATCGATCTTTTGCATGACATATCATAGTGAAAATGAAAAAATACAAGGATAAAGAGAAAATTTTGAAAGCAGCTAGGGATAAACAACCTCTAACTTACAAAGGTAGACCCATAGGAGTAGTGGCAGACCTATTACTGAAACTTGGCAGGCCAGAAAGGAATGGCAGAAAATCTTCAATGTGATAATCAGAAAAAAATATGCAGTTGAAAATCCTTTATCCAGCAAGCCTGTCATTCAGAATAGAAGGAGAGATAAAGGTCTTCCCAAACAAACAAAAACTGAAGGAATTCATCACGACTAAACATCCTAGGGGGGATTCTGTGAGTGAAATGTTGCAAGGACCACAAAGTACCAGAGACAGCGCTACAAGCATGAAACCTATAGACATCACAATGACTCTAAACCCATATCTTTCTATAAGAACACTGAATGTAAATGGACTAAATGCTGCAACCAAAAGACATAAGGTATCAGAATGGATAAAAAAAAAAAAGACCTATCTGCTGTCTACAAGAGACTCATTTTAGACCTGAGGACACCTTCAGATGGAAAGTGAGGGGATGAAGAACTGTTTATCATGCTACTGGAAGTCAAAAGAAAGCTGGAGTAGCCATACTTATATCTGAAAAACTAGACTTTAAATTAAAGTCTGTAACAAGAGAATAAAAAGAGCATTATATAATAATTACAGGGTCTATCCATCAGGAAGAGCTAACAAGTAAAAATGTCTCTGTACCAAATACAGAAGCCTCCAAATATATAAAACAATTACAAACATAACCTTACTGATAAGAATGTGGTAATTGCAGGGGACTTTAATACGCCACTTACAACAATGGATAGATCATCTAGACACGGATCAAAAAAGAAACAAGGGCCCTGAATGATATGTTGGATCAGATGGACTTGACAGATATATTTAGAACTCAGCATCCCAAAGCAACAGAATATACGTTCTTCTCAAGTGCACATGGAGCATTCTCCAAATATCACATACTGGGTCACAAAACAGCTTTTCAGAAGAATAAAAGAATTGAGAGCATACCAGACACACTTGTAGAGCACAGTGCTATGAAACTTGAAATCAACCACAGGAAAAATCTGGAAAACCTCCAAAAGAATGGTTAGAGAACACCCTACTAATCAATGGGTCAACCAGGCAATTAGATAAGAAATTAAGAAATATATGGAAACAAATGAAAATGAAAATACAACAATACAAATGCTGTGGGAGGCAGGGAAGGCAGTCCTGAGAGGAAAGTACATTGCAATCCAGGCCTATCTCAAGGAACAAGAAAAAATCCCAAATACCAAATCTAACAGCACACCTAAAGGAAATAGAACAACAAGGACACCCCAAACCCAAAAGAAAAAGAGGAATAATAAAGGTCACAGTAGAAATAAAAAATATAGAAGCTAAAAATGTATAAAATGGATCAATGAAACCAAGTGGGTTTTTTTTTGAAAAAATAAACAAAATTGATAAACCTCTAGCCAGGCTTCTCAAAAAGAAAAGGGAGATGACACAAATAGATGAAATCATGAATGAAAATAGAATTTTTACAACAAATCCCTCAGAAATACAAGAAATCGTCAGGAAATACTATGAAAATTTATATGCCAACAAACTGGACAACCTGGAAGAATTGGACAAATTCTCCTAAGCACCCACACACTTCCAAGACTCAAACAGGAAGAAATAGAAAACTTGAACAGACCCATAACCAGTGAAGAAATTGAATCAGTTATCAAAAATATCCGGAAAAATAAAAGCCCACTACCAGATGGCTTTCCTGGGGAATTCTACCAGACATTTAAAGCAGAGATAATACCTATCCTTCTGAAGCTGCTTCAAAAAATAGAAAGGGAAGGAAAACTTCCAGACTCATTCTATGAAGCCACCATTACATTGATTCCCAAACCAGACAGAGACCCAGCAAAAAAAAAAAAAAAAAAAAAAAAAAAAAAAAAAGAGAGAGAGTACAGGCCAATATCCTTGATGACTATGGATGCAAAAATTCTCAACAACATACTAGTAAATTGAATTCAACAGCACATATAATGAATTATTCACCATGATCAAATAGGATTCATTCCTGGGCTGCAGGATTGATTTGCAAATCAATCAACATGATACATCACATTAATAAAAGAAAATATAAGAATCATATGATCGTATCAATCGATGCAGAAAAAGCATTTGATAAAATACAGCATCCTTTCTTAATAAAAACCCTCAAGAAAGTCGGGATAGAAGGAACATACTTAAACATCATGAAAGTCATTAATAAGAGCCCACAGCTAATATCATCCTCGATGAGGAAAAACTGAGTGTTCCCCCGAGAACAGAAACATGACAGGGATGGCCACTTTCACTGCTGTTAACATAGTGCTGGAATTTCTAGCATCAGCAATCAAACAAAAGGAATCACAGGCATCAAAAGTTGCAAAGATGAAGTCAAGCTTTCACTTTTTGCAGATGACATGACATTATACATGGAAAACCCAATAGACACCACCAAAAGTCATCTAGAACTGATACATGAATTCACCAAAGTCGCAGGATAAAAAATTAATGTACAGAAATCAGTTGCATTCTTATACAGTAACAATAAAGAAACAGAATGAGAAATAAAGTTATCCCATTCACAATTGCACCAAGAAGCATAAAATGCCTAGGAATAAACCTACCCAAAGGTGTAAAAGATCTGTATGCTGAAAACTATAGAACATATGTGAAGGAAATTGAAGATATAAAGAAATGGAAAAACATTCCGTGCTCAAAGATTGGAAGAATAAATATTGTTAAAATGTCACTACCCAAAGCTATCTACACATTCATTGCAATCTCAATCAAAATTGCACCAGCATTCTTCTCGAAGCTAGAACAAGCAATCCTAAAATTTGTATGGAATCACAAAAGACCCCAAATAGCCAAAGTGGCATCACAATCCCAGACTTTAGCCTCTACTACAAAGCTGTGATCATCAAGACAGCATGGTATTGGCACAAAAACAGACAGACCCATGGAATAGAATAGAGACTCCAGAATTGGACCCACAAAAGTATGGCCAACCGGTCTTTGACAAAACAGGAAAGAATGTCCAATGGAAAAAAGAGTTTCTTTAACAAATGGTGATGGGAGTACTGGACAGCAACATGCAGAAGAATGAAACTAGACCACTTTCTCACACCATTCACAAAAACAAACTCAAAATGGATGAAGGACCTGAATGTGAGACAGGAAACAATCAAAAACGTAGAAAAGAAAGCAGGAAAAAACCTCTGACCTCAGCCACAGCAATTTCTTACCTGACACATCTCCAAAGGCAAGGGAATTAAAAGCAAAAATATTGTGACCTCATGAAGATTAAAATCTTCTGCAGTGCAAAGGAAACAATCAACAAAACTAAAAGGGAACCAGTGGAATTGGAAAAGATATTTGCAAATGACATATCAGAAATAGGGCTAGTATCCAAAATCTATAAAGAGCTCACCAAACTCCACACCCAAAAAACAAATACTCCAGTGAAGAAATGGGCAGAAGAAATGAAGAGACACTTCTCTAAAGAAAACATCCAGATGGCCAACAGGCACACGAAAAGAAGCTCAGTGTCACTCCTCATCAGGGAAAGACAAATCAAAACCACTCTGGGATATCACCTCATGCCAGAGTGGCTAAATGAACAAATCAGGAGACTATAGATGATGCAGAAGATGTGGAGTGCAACAGTACTGTTGGTGGGAATGCAAACAGGTGTAGCCACTCTGGAATCAGTGTGAATGTTCCTCAAAAAATTAAAAATAGATCTACCTATGACCCAGCAATAGTACTGCTAGGAATTTACCCAAGGGATACAAGAGTGCTGATGCATAAGGGCACTTGTACCCCAATGTTTATAGAAGCACTTTCAACAATAGCCAAATTATGGAAAGAACCTAAATGTCCCTCAACAAATGAATGGATAAAGAATTTGTGGTTTATATATACAATGGAATACTACTTGCCAAGGAGAAACAATGAAATATGGCCTTTTGTAGCAATATGGATGGAACTGGAGAGTGTTATGCTAAGTGAAATAAGTCATACAGAGAAAGACAGATACCATATGTTTTCACTCTTATGTGGATCCTGAGAAACTTAACAGAAGACCATGGGCGAGGGGAAGAAAAAAAAGTTAGAGAAGGAGTGAGCCAAACATAAGAGATTCTTAAAAACTGGGAATAAACTGAGGGTTGAGGGGGTGGGAGGACGAGGAGGGTGGGTGATGGGTATTGAGGAGGGCACCTTTTGGGATGAGCACTGGGTGTTGTATGGAAACCAATTTGACAATAAATTTCATAATTAAAACATAAAAATAAATAAATATTACAGCTTCTTCCAAGTGTGGCAAGTGTTATATATTCTTCTGAGGTCCACACAAAAGTCTACTTACAGATATATTCTATACTCTGTGTTTGTGTGTGTGTGTGTGTACGTGTGTGCGTGCACGTGTGTTCATTCCTTAGCCCTGGAATCAGACATATTTTTGCTCCTGATTTTGGGAGATTGCATTCAAAGTGATTATTAAGACATCATTGATAGCAAGACTTATTCTTTGTGTCCAAGTTGGGTTTCAAATTATTTATATGGAAAATGAGACTCAACTATGATTACAAATAAAATATTTCTATGCTTAACTTCTCAAAAAATTTAAAATTCAAGTAACCAGTCACTATGTCTGCCCATAGCATCACATATTTGAGTCTGCTTTTCTCCTACTCCCTCAAGTGCCAAGGGAAAGATGCACAGTTGATGGCAGCTTCTAGTTAATATATCTTCCTGAATCCCAGGCCTCCAAGTGGCTATTCTGGTAGACACTAAGAAAGCTGGGCTTAGGTAGATTTCAGTTTTTATTGACCTTAATGTGTTAGCAATGTCTTTTATTTTCTGTATTTCTGTTTTTATTTATCCTAAAAGGACTGCCTTTTCTAAGGTTAGCCAATCCCTAGAGATAGTAAACAGGCCTTAGAGTGAGATGTTCAAATGCAAAACAACCAATCCAGAAGCTAAATCCTAATCATATGCTTTATAGGACATACACACTCTGGGCCACTATCCACCTGCCCTAATCACCCTAAGGCCAAGTGTCAGACAAAAGATGACTACTCTGACCCAGAGCCTGCTAAAATTTTTCATATTAGCAGATTATAAGCCTCCTTACTTTGTCTTTTCAAACATAAAGACCAATACCTTTATCCTCCTGGCTATCCATGATGTCTGCCCCATGATGTGGCATGCCTTCTCTTAAGACCTGTGAGTATAACAAACTACCTTTTGAAAGGCAGTCATATCCTGATCCATTCACCTTGCCATGCCTAAATCATAATAAAACTATAGTTTAAAATACTTATATGGGTCCATACAGATTCAGATAAATGCTGTCTGAATATCTCTGAAAAATTCGGAAGAAGTAACAGAAAATCTTAATATAGTAAATAATAAACTCCATACCCTGAGAATATGTTACCCTAAATGCTAAATTGGACTTTGCAAATATGGTTAATGTAAAAATCTTGAGATAGGGAGATTACTTGGAATTATCTAGGTGATTCAATAATATTGTTTCCTCATAAGAGGGAAACAAAAGATCAGAGTGATAAAGACAGATTAGAAAATGCTATTCTATTCACTTTGAAGATGGAAGGTAGGACCATGGGCTGAGATATGCCAGCAGCTTTTAGATGTTGGAAAAGACAAGAAGACACTTTCCTTTAGAGCTTCCTAAAGGAGCAGAGTGTTGCTGACAGTTTGGTTTTAGTCCAGTGAAACTTACAGTTTTCTGGCTTCCAGAACAATCAAAGAATAAATTTGTGTTGTGTTAAGCTTTTAAGCTAGTGGTAATTTGTTAAAACAGCAAAGGGAATGGTACTAGAAGTGGTATCTTCTATAACAGTGGTGCTGATGATATAACAAGTATCTGGAAATGTGGAGGAGGCTTTGTAACTGGGTAGAGGGTGTATAAATTTTGAGAAGTATAAGATTATAAGTTTATATTGCCTTTAGCATACTGTAGAAATGTGGATGTTAAATACACTGCTGTTGAGAGCTTAGAACGAAGTGAGTAGCATGGTACTGGAAACCTATATCCACTTGTATAATACCTAGATCAGGGTCGCCTGGGTGGCTCCATTTGTTAAGCAGCTGATTTCTGTTCAGGTCATCTCATAGTGCATGAATTGGGCCTCACACTGGGCTCTCTCTGTCAGCACAGAGCCTACTTTGGATCCTCTGTCCCCTCTCTCTCTCTGCCCCTCCCCAGCTTGCACTTTCTCTTTTTATCTCTGTCAATAATAAATAAACATTAAAAAAGAATACCTAGATCGTTATAAACAGATCATAGAACTCAGAAAGAAATGAGAAACATGTTATTGAAAACCAAAGGGAATAGAATTCTTCTTATATAATGGCAAAAAAAATTAGCTGAATTGTGCTTTACAGTTATGTGGAAAGCAGAACTTGTAAGTAGTGAATCTGTATATGTAGCCAAGGAGACTCCCAAAGTGTTAAAGGTACGCCTAATTTCTTCTTGCTGTTTATAATATAATGTATATATAAAGAGACAGATTGAAAAAAAAACTGTTAAACAAGAAGAACTAGGGTTTGATCATTTGGAAAATTCTCAGGCTATTCAGATTGTATAATAATAATAGTTAAAATTAATAAATTCACTGATAAGAAGCATGCTCTGGAGAGAAAGACAATGCTGCTAACTTGCTGAGAAAGCCTTAGAAGAGTCAAAATAACAGAGTATTCAACCATACAGGTGGCTATTTAAGAGCTTAGGCATTCAACTCAAGGATCCATTTAGTCATATAAGTAGAAGTCAGAAACAGAGATTGAATTATCCTGGAAAGAGCTGTGAAGGAAAAGTCTTGTATCTAATGAAATGCATATACAAGAAATACATAAGAGATCCACAAATTTCTGTAGAATGTTATACCAGCATAAATAATGTCAGTGTGGACAGAAAGGGATGAAGAAAAGATAAAATAAAAGAAGGCTTTAAGATTCCCAAAATTATATATAGAGGCAGGAAATAGACTGGTAAAAACTACTCAGTTACCAAAACATGCTATCTCTCAAGAAAACAGAAAGGATTACTCTATGGGTAGATCTGGGAGTCCAGAGAACATAGTTATGAGCCACAAATGACTTTTGCAAGTCTTGAAACCAACTGAAATTTGTCCAGTTATATTTCAAATTTCCTGGGACATAAGTGACTTCTTTTTAACTCTCTTTTTTTTAACTAATACATATACATATGTATATATGTATGTGTGTGTGTGTGCATGTGTATCTCTATATATATATTTTTGATTTTACTTTTTATTTTTTAAAATTTACATCCAAATTAGCATATAGTGCAACAATGATTTCAGGAGTAGATTCCTTAGTACCCCTTACCCATTTATCCCATCCACCCCCCACAACCCCTCCAGCAACCTTCAGTTTGTTCTCCATATTCATGAGTCTCTTCTGTTTTGTCCCCCTCCCTGTTTTTATATATTGTTTCCTTTCCCTTATGTTCATCTTTTTTGTCTCTTAAAGTTCTCATATGAGTGATGTCATATGATTTTTGCCTTTCTCTGACTAATTTCACTTAGCATAATACCCTCCAGTTCCATCCATGTAGTTTGAAATGGAAAGATTTAATTATTTTTGATTGCCAACTAATAATCCATTGTATATATACACCACTTCTTTATCCATTCATCCATCAATGGACAGTTGGGCTCTTCCCATACTTTGGCTATTGTTGATAGTGTTGCTATAAACATGGGGGTGCATGTGTCCCTTTGAAACAGCACACCTGTATCCTTTGGATAAATGCCTACTAGTGCAATTGCTTGGTCGTAGGGTAGTTCTATTTTTAGCTTTTTGTGGATCCTCCATACTGTTTTCCAGAGAAGCTGCACCAGCTTGCATTCCCATCAACAACGCAAAAGAGATCCTCTTTCTCCGCATGCTGGCCAACATCTGTTGTTGCCTGAGTTGTTAATGTTAGCCATTCTGACAGGTGTGAGGTGGTATCTCATTGTGGTTTTGATTTGTATTTCCCTGGAGATGAGTGAGGTTGAGCATTTTTTCATGTGTCGGTTGGTCATTTGGATGTATTCTTTGGACAAGTGTCTATTCATCTCTTTTGCCCATTTCTTCACTGAATTACTTGTTTTTTGGGTGTTGAGTTTGATAGGTTCTTTATAGATTTTGGATATTAAGCCTTTATCTTATATGTCATTGGCAAATATCTTCTCCCATTCTGTCGGTTTCTTTTTAGTTTTGCTGATTGTTTCACTGTGCAGAAATTTTTATTTTGATGAGGTCCCAGTAGTTCATTTTTGCTTTTGTTTCCCTTGCCTCTGGAGACGTGTTGAGTAAGAAGTTGCTGCGGCCAAGATTTTTAAAGAGGTTTTTGCCTGCTTTCTCCTCGAGGATCTTGATGGCTTCCTGTCTTACATTTAGGTCTTTCATCCATTTGAGTTTATTTTTGTGTATGGTGTAAGAAAGTGGCCCAAGTTCATTCTTTTTCTTGTTGCTGTCCAGTTTTCCCAGCACCACTTGCTGAAGAGACTGTCTTTATTTCATTGGATATTCTTTCCTGCTTTTTCAAAGATTAGTTGGCCATACGTTTGTGGGTCCATTTCTGGGCTCTCTGTTCCATTGGTCTGAGTGCCTGTTCTTGTGCCAGTACCATACTGACTTGATGATTACAGCTTTGTAGTATAGCTTGACATCTGGTATTGTGATGCCTCCTGCTTTGGTTTTCTTCTTCAATATCGCTTTGGCTGTTTAAGGTCTTTTCTGTTTCCATAAAATTTTAGAATTGTTTGTTCTACTGTGAAGAATTCTGGTGTTACTTTGATAGCGATTGCATTGAATATGTAGATTGCGACTTAGCTTTGGAATTTTCTTTCACAAGGTAAAACTGGGGGCTTCTGGATAGCCTTGTCAGGATTGGGCCAGGGGGACCGGCTGGAGTGTCCTTCACCTAAAGACACCTGGGAGCCTTGAACTGGGCTGGATTTCACGAGGTGGCTGATATATCTTCCAAGAAGAGACACGTGGGAACCTTGATTGCTGCAGAAGCCCAGGACACCAGCAAATGGAAGATGGCCGCGTAGGAGGATGCTGGGCTCACCGCGTCCTGCTGATCACTTAGATTCCACCCACTCCTGCCTAAACAACCCAGAAAACTGCCAGCAGACTAGCAGAACAGATTCTCCAGAGCCAAGCATAGACAAGAGGCCCACAGAAGAGGGTAGGAAGGGCAGAGAGGTGGTGCATGCTACACGGACTGGCGGGAGAGAGCCAGGGAGGAGGGGCAGCCCACCAGCAAAGCAGAGCCCCTGAGTCTGGCTTGCAAGAGCAAAGGGGCTGGACGGAGTGTGTTCTGTAAGCAAGCGGTACTTAACATCTGGAAAGTTATAAGTTAACAGCTCTGCTCGGAGAGTGTGAGGGCTGGAGGACAATGGGAGGGAGAGTTGTTGAGCCCCAGACAGACAACAGAGCTCAGCTTGGTGGCGAACAAAGGCGCTCGCCAGCGCCATCTCCCTCGCCCATCCCCCAGCCAAAATCCCAAGGGGAACCAGTTCCTGTCAGGGAACTTGCTTGCACCGTGCAAACACCTAACGCTGTGCTTCTGCGGATCCATCCCTCTGGAAGCAGGTCTGACTCCCTTCCAGTGCCACAGGGCCCCTCCCGAAGCAGATCACTGAAGGATAAGTGAGTTGAGCCTGCCCCTCCTGCCCTGTGCACCTTGCCTATCCACCCCAGCTAATGCGCCAGATCCCCAGCACCACAATCCTGGCAGTCTGAAAGTAACCAGGATGGGTCACACCACACCACAGTGAATCCCACCCCTAGGAGAGGGGAAGAGAAGGTACACACCAGTCTGACTGTGGCCCCAGTGGTGGGCTGGAGGCAGACATCAGGTCTGACTGTGGGCCCCCCCACCAACTCAAGTTATTCAAGACAGCACAGGGGAAGTGCCCTGCAGTTTTGCACCAATCCAGGGACTATCCAAAATGACGAAACGGAAGAATTCCCCTCAAAAGAATGTCCAGGAAATAGCAACAGCTAACGAACTATCAAAAACGATTTAAGCCATATAACAGAAAGTGAATTTAGGATAAAAGTCATAAAATTAATCGCTGGACTTGAAAACAGTATAAAGGACAGCAGAGAATCTATTGCTACAGAGATCAAGGGACTAAGGAACAGCCAGGAGGAGCTAAAAAATGCTATGGGAGTTCTGTGGGCAAAGGTCATGCACCCCAACTTCAATAAGATCAGGAATGTGTCAAGTGCTCACCAGCTTTCAAGCCCTTCGTATCTATGGACAGAGTTGTGACTCACAAGGTAGGATCTTGCTCCTGGCAAGTGTGCAGATTCAGCTCTGATATTTGAGTCTTTGAGTATTTTCTTGCCCTAATCTCTTCAGTGAATGGACTTTACATGCATGAACCAGAGTGTCTCAGGAGGTAGGGAGCTCAGGTTTTCCTGAAAGGAGTTTAGAGCAGGACACTGGTCCCATGGCAACAGAATCCTGCGAAACACAGAGTTCTTATTGGCCGGAAGTCAACCTTTAAACTTTGGTATCAGAAGTTAATTGCTATGTGATGACACACGGTGTGAGTGCAGGCTCTCTGCGAATTACTGGGCGCTGAGTGACAGCCTTAGAGCTCCTGAATTTGCCCTTAGGCCCTTGCTCCCGAAAGGAGATCGGGTCCTTCCCAACATCATCTGCCCCTGTGCACATGCAAACCTTTTCTGGTGAACAGTTTCAAGTGCCCTGTGCCTCTTTTTGCCAAGGTAGAGCTTGCAGAAGAGTTCCATCGACTTCTGTTGCCCAGGCCCTCCCACATTACTGAGAACTAGTCACGACTCCATGACTAACATCAGAAAATGCTCCCAGATTGTGTCTGTGAATGTCCCCTAATGAAATCCCCAGTCATGAAAGAGCAAGGGACTCTGAAGGGATGCAACGAGGGCCAAAAGTCTTCATCTTAAATGAAAATGGTATAAAGCTCCATGTGAAGTCACTAGCACTTTTCCCTAGACAAGGTTAGTGTCATCACCAACATGAGAGGGCCTGATAGATCTAAGGGGAAACATCCTTTTGTTACACTTAGGAGACCTGTGTACAAAGAGCCTGTCACTAGTTTCCATTCCTTTCCTTCAGTGATAGAACGGTGATTTGTGGGCTCTTGCCTGGTTCCAGCCTCACACCCAAGTCTGTTGAAATGGGCTCGGGTCTTTTAGCTCTTGAGTTTCTTGTTTCTATCCCTACATCTTCAAGGTATGGGCATTGCATGGAAAAACCATTTGTATCTCAGAATGAAGGAAGTTCAGGCATTCCAGGAGGTTGGTAGAGAGCAGGGAGTGACCATCTGGGCCAACACAATCCGGTCAAGCACTGAGTTCTCAGTAACAGAACATTTCCTCCCCAACATCAAATATGAATTGCGGTGTGGTAACACACCACCAGCGTGGGAGCTTGCCTAAGGTTTCTTGTCACTGTCTGAGGACAAAGTTGATCCTGACTCTGACCCCTGATCTCAGTCTCTTCTTGCCCCTGAAGCGAGGTGGGCTCTTTCCAGCACTACCTGCATTGAAGTGCATTTGGGTTTTATATTCTCGACTCCATTTAACATCTCAGCTGATTGCTTGCAGCATGAAAGCTGTCTTTGGATTTCATTAAACATACAGGAACACATCACTCTGTTTTTATGTCTTCGCCTGCATAAATACATATGGGACTAAATGGAAAGCCATCCAGAAGTTTGTTGAGCTTTCAGTAATTCTATGTGATCTCCAAACAGGTAACTGACATCTGACATACATTTACAAATATCTATAATAATTTTTTTAATGTTCATTTTATTTTTGACACAGAGACAGAACATGAGTGGGGGAGGGGCAGAGAGAAGGGGAGACACAGAATCCAAAGCAGGCTCCAGGCTCTGAGCTGTCAGCACAGAGCCCAACGTGAGGATGGAACTCACAACCGTGAGATCATGACCTGAGCCAAAGTCGGACGATCAACAGACTGAGACAGCCAGACACGCCTACATATACAAATATCTAAATTCCCTTGAAAGAGAGTCTGTCATTTGTGGTTCCTGCATTTTGTGAAATTCTGCTATCCCTAAAAATGAGGAGTTTGAATATTTTGAAACACCTCTGACTAGGAAATTTCAAAAGGAACCATTGAAACTTCATCATAACACATCCTGTGCTCATTTATTCTATATATCTGAGTGGCAAACATTTGCTTTTATGATATTAGTGCTGATCTATAAGCATAAAGACAAAATAAAAGCTAGCATTCTAGGAATAAGTGAGTCAGTCACAACAAACCATAAGAAAGTATTTCTTCTTTTTCTTAGTTTTTTTTTTCTTTCAAAGTGCTCTTTGGAATATGTTCAACAATCATGCCTCCAGCTTTCCTTTTATTTCTCAGGATTACTTTGGTGCTTCAGGGTCTTTGGTGATTCCATATGAATTTTAGGATCGTTTTTCTACCTGTGTGAAAGTTTCTGGTGCAATTTATTTTCCTAAGGATTGCCTCAATGTGCACATTGCTTTGGGTAGTATAGACATTTTAACCATGTTTGTCCTTCCAATGCATGAGCATGGAATGTTTTCCCATGTCTTTGTGTCGTCTTCATTTCCTTCATAAGTTTTCAGAGTACAGACCTTACACCTCTTTGGTGAGGTTGATTTCTAAGTATCTTACAAAGTAACCTTGGTGCAATTGTCAATGGGATCAATTCACTGATTTCTTTTTCTGGGTGGGTGGAGGCTGGGATAGATGGGTGATGAGTATTGAGGAGGGCACTGGTTATGATGAGCCTTTGGTGTTGTCTGAAAGTGAGGAATCACTGAATTCGAATCCTGAAACCAATATTGCACTCTATGTTAACTAACGAGAATTTAAATAAAAGTTTTTGGGGAAAAATCTCAGAAAAAATGAGCAGATAATGTGTTCTAGCCATTTGCACACCTCCATTTTTACCCTGGTATCCTGACTCAGACATTTTATCTTGGAGAACGTAGCTCACACACACACAATTTTGTTTGGGTGCTGTGCTTTATTAACATTGATATCAGAAATATACGAGCACAGAATATCTTTGGATAAAGTGTTTCTCAGGTTGGAATACTAAAAATGTCATTTACTTGATCAATTTAAAAATGTATAACCCAACTTTCCAGTTCTAGTTTATCTGAATTCATTATATTGAATATTTTTTTTCAGGTCTAGTTAATTTTTTGTAAATGGCTTGAGGTTCTAGCCACACCACAATGCATTAAGTATATATTCTGCTTTTTTTAAATTTAAGAAAGGAAATATGCTACTGAGATGTAAGAGGAGGGAGATCAATAATATGTGATCTCCCATGGTGGGCAATCCATAATCAGTATAGACTAGCCACATCCGGGGTTCATGTATATGAAGAAGAAACACATGTGTATTCCATTTGTGCCACTGTTACTTTGAAATCTACTGCAGGTGCCCCAATTTCACCCCTAACCAAAGCAGAACTTTACCGTTGGAACACCGTGTGACTTGGGAAAAGAGATATGTCTTTCTGAAGGAAAGACCTCTGCATGCCTAGCAGCAGAGGTAGGTGTGGAGGTAGACTGATGCTGAGATATAATGCTTCTGCCTGGTTGATATCCGTGCCTTCTCTCCTGGGAATAGTAGGTGGTAGTGGGGTGGAGTAGATGCTTCAGACCTACATCTTGAGCAGTGTCTTTACTACATTACCTTTCCTCATAAGACAGCGAGCACACTCATGCACTGCTGGGTTAGTGATGTCCTGGTACCTGGTTGTGGACTCAGACCTGATTTTTCCTCATTGGTTCAAAACACTTGCCTGTTTCATGCAGGTTTTTATGCCTGTTGAAAGTAAGCCTGTATCCATAGTATAAGGGTGTGGCTGAGCACTCCTCACTGGACACCCTAAGCAGTGTAAATAGAGCCTGACCTCACATCCTCTGGAAACTGGCCTTTAGATTTGTGTACGCAGGCTCTCAAGGTACAGAGGGATGAGTGATCTAATCAAGACACGAAGACTGTTCCAGATCACAGGAGGTGGGACGAGTCCAGAGGACAAGGCTGGGCTCTGCGTTTTTAAGCCATGGCTCAAATCCTGCCAATCATTTATGCTTCAGAAATGAGAGAATCTACTCTTCTGGAAGACATCCTGCCCACTTGCTCTCTATTTGGGATCATTTTACTCTCCAATGTGCTCTGGCACGCACATACTGACATTGTGTTCAAGAAACAACAGACACTGGGGAAGTGACAGGAGAGAAAGAAGAAAGCGGTTAGAGGGAGATCGGCCATGGGGCAGTAGCATCCATTTTCGTAGCTGCATGCTCAAAGACACAAATTTGGGCAAGGATTTCCTAATGTTCATAGGTTTCTGCTGGACCCAGGGCCATCCTTGGCCCAGCCTCCAGAGGAAAGGCCTATGGTACTGCAGTCCAACTCTGTGGGAACCTGGAATTATGATGAGCTACGTCCCCATAAGTTAGATAATGCTATAGGAGAAAAGGCTTCAGTGTCCTCCTGTAGAGTGTTTTGTTTCTCCAGACTTCCATATAATCATAGTCAAGTGGCCTTTTGTTTCCATCACTGTGTTCCAATTTATTAGGGACAGGCTTTATACTTGATGGAATTCTTTTAGTGCCAAGAGAAGCTTGGAGACTTGGGTTGCTGAGGACTTGGGATAGGAAAGCACATGTCAGAGCACTATACACTGAGTCTAGAGTGCAACCAAAAATACCAGTCCTTGTTGGACCCCCAAGGTCTTCATTTGGAAATAAGGGGTCATTTTTCTGGTTGACATGAGGATGCCTAAAGAGTAAAGAGTATACTCAGGGGATGGTCAAAAGGGAATGGCCAACTCCTGAGTTCCCTTGTACAACCGTGAAGCCTGTAGGTCCTGAGCTTTACCCTGGGACATTCAAGGCCCACTGCCTTCATGTCAGCCACATAAAAGTGCTGATTTTGTTTGGTGTTCTTCATGCCTGTGGCTCAACTGCTAGTGCTGGACACCAGCGACCAGGCAGCTTCCTGTGTCAGTGGTGCCCACTGAGATTTGCTGGAGGAACTGGATCAAGGAAAGGTCATGCAGAGGTCATTCTGGTTTTCACCTACCTCAGATACAACAGGAATTTCCCATTACTACCAGCCTTATACATAGATGAAGCTGGTTAAAATCTAGATGAAGGGCCACAAGGTCCTTCTCTTTATTCATTCAATAACTGCTCCAAGCATTCACTTGTGCTTGGGGATCTGGTGGGACTAAGTGCAAGGCTTACAATGACAAAGTAGCCTCTGCCTGCCAGGTCTTCACAGTCTGGAGGGGAGATGGACATTGGTATCAAAGACAGGACATGTGGAAAAAAGGCAAGAACTGTAATAGTGAAAAGAATGAGTGTGCTGAGAGGTCAGGCTGGGGAGTCATTGGAAGATATGAGAGGCTTCACTGAGGTGACATTTACTGGCACCAAAATGACAAGTGGGAACCACATTGCACATGTCTGCAGTGTGTCAGGGAGAAGATACTGTTGGTCCAGAAACTAGGAGACAGTTTGTCCATTAGAAACATTAGAATGGTGGGAAATACACTGTGAGTTCCTGGGAGGGGAGGAGGCAGAGCATAGACCAGATTCTGTGACTATGAATTATCCATTCCTCTCTTGCAGCATTATCCAAATACTGTGACTCTTAAAACTACAAATATTTAAGAGCTCACATTTTTGTGCAAGAGGAATCCAGGCACAACATAGCTTTGTGACAATGCCTCAAACTCTCTATGAAGCCAGGGCCATCGTCTCAAAGGAGACTGAATAGGGTGCTATTTTGCTCCCAAGCTCACTCACGCAGACAGTGCCAGAATTCAGTTTGTAATTCGAGCCTATTTCAATCTTTTGACCAGGGAACTTGTATCTTTCTCTCCTATATAAGGGTCTCATATGGTAGCCCCTAACTTAAATGCTTGAACCTCCACTCCGTGGGTAGAGGAGAGACAGAGGGAGCACATGAGGGCAGAGAGCAAAGAGAGAAGGGAAAGAGAGAGACAAAGAGGACTAGGGAGACATAGAGGGAAAATGAACAAACTCAGAATAAAGAAGAAAGTAACAGAATTTTTGTCATGAAATCTTGAAACTGACCTCTCCAAATGTGTTCTGCTGGTTAGAAGGCAGTTACAGCTTAGTGGCTTTACAAGTAGTGGTGTTTACTGGTAGGAATGGATCACTGTCTGTGTCCCCTGGCAAAGTCCATGAGAGTGTGTTGAACAGGCTCACCCCAGAACTAAGAAGAGTGGCTACATTTTGGAAATGGCTGTGAGGAACATCGAGCCTCACTCATCATTAGAAAAGTGAACATAGGACAACGAATTTGGTGGAATTTCTCATCCACCAAACCAGGAAAAATATTTCACCAAACCCCTAAACTAGACTCCTTGTTGTGCATTAGAGATAAGGGCACTTGTTTTTCAGTAGTGAGAGGGGCCTCAACTCTGTTACTGGAGGCTGATTGTTGCCATGATTTCAGCTGCCATCCCCTTTGACTCTGGTGGGGAGGGGTCTGCTTCTAGAAATCAAAGTCAGTGATTGGAGATTTGCACAAAGAATTCACATAGGCATGTATCTTCTCTGCTTTGACACTCAGAGCCCTGAATGGGACACCTCCTCAGACAGAGAGCAACCCTTTCCTCTGGCAGCAGGACCATGCTACAGCCATGTAAAATGATGGTGTCAGACAGAATGTCTCACACTGTTGTCAAAATCCTTTACTGGGCCATTAGCAAGTGAGTGGGCTGTTATGATATTTTTTTTCTTTTTTAATTTAAATGGTAGTTAGCATGTTGGTTTCAGAAGCAGAATTCAGTGATACATCACTTACATATAACATCCAGTGCTCACAAGTGCCCTCCTTAATGCCTATCACTCATCCAGCCCATCTCCCACCCATCTCCTGCCATCAACCCTCACTTTGTTCTCTATCATTGAGTCTCCCTTTCTTTTCTTCCGCACCTTCCCAAATGTTAAATTCTACATATAAATGAAACGGTATGATATTTGCTTTTCAGATGGACTCATGACGCTTGGCGTAATATTCTAGCTCCAACCATGTAGTTATGAATGGCAGGAATCCATGCTTTTTGATGGCTGGGTAATATTCTCACCAAGATAAAAAAAAACTTCTAGATAGTGAAGGAAACAATCAACAAAACTCAAAGCACTTTAAGGGTTGGGAGAAAATATTTGCAAGTGACATATCTCATGAAGGGTTAGGATACAAAATCTAGAAAAAACTTATGAAACTCAACACCCAAAAACAAATAACCCAGTTATGAAATGGGTAGAAGACATGAGTAGACTCTTTCCCTAAGACTTTCAGAGGGCTGCCAGACACATGGAAAGATGTTCAACATCACTGTTCATTAGGGAATGCAAAGCAAAACCATAATGAGAGACCACCTCACACCTGTTAGAATGGCTAAAGTTAACGTCATAAGAAACAACAGTTGTTGGCGAGATATGGAGAAAGAGGAACAGTCTTGGACTGTGGGTTGGAATGCCAACTTGTGCAGCCACTGTGTTATGATTTTTTTAAGGAAAAAGTAGAGAGCACTCCTCCTTCTATGGTTACTTGTTGCTTTCATTTCTGTCTACTATTTAGGGCACTGTCAGCAGGTGAAATTTTTCCCTATGATGAGTAGAGTAAAAACAAATTGAAAACCAATATCAATCGGTATTTAAAGATATGGAGTAGGGTTTACTCAGTTAAAATTAAAACAGAATAAAAACAAAAACAAAACAGTTTACCCAACCAAATAACCAAATTCTCATTGTGATTCCACTCTGTGAAAAAAAATGCTCACTTGTAGAAAAATATGTTGGGCTGTAACTGTCTTTGAATACCAGGATTTTTATTTTCTTCATTGTCCTTGTCTTTCCAAACAATACAGAAAGCTGCTGGGGGCACCTGGGTGGCTCAGTCAGTTAGATGTCCCACTTCAGCTGGGGTCATGATCTCACCGTTTGTGAGTTTGAGCCCCGTATCAGGCTCTGTGCTGACACCTTGGAGCCTGGTGTCGCATTCTGTCTCGCTCTCTCAAAAATGAATAAACATAAAATTTAGCAAAAATACAGAAAGCTGCTGGCAAATGTAACCTGGTTTGGTTAAGCTTCTTCACCTAGTAAATGATTGGATATGTCCTCAATGTTCTTTCTTCTTCACTGTGTATTTTCTTTTTGGTTTGTTTACCTCCAATTAGTTAATATGAAGTGTTATATTACTTTCAGGTCTACAATTCCATATATCACTCTGTGCTTATTATGACAAGTACACCTCTTAAACCCCATCTCCCATTTCACCAACACCCCCCGCACGCACTACCCATCAAGTACTATCAGACTGTTCTCTTTCCTTGAGTCTATTTCTTGATTGTCTATTGCCTCTCTCTCTCTCTCTCATTTTTTCCATTTGGTTTTTTGTGACTTTAATGCCACATATGAGTAAAATTATTGGATGGTATTTGTCTTTTTCTGACTGACTTATTTCACTTAACATCATACTCTGTACCTCCATCCATGTCCTATAGATGAGTATATATAGATATAGATATAGATATATAGCTATAGATATATGTAGGTAGACATATATGAATGTATATATATGGATATATATAGAGAGATGGATATATAGATGGATAGATGGATATATAAGTGGATACACATTTATGTGGATATACACCTACGGATATATATACACATTTATATTTATATTTATATTATTTATAACCTGGTGTCTTTTAAACAACTGTGTGACATAGGGCAGTATTCTCAACTAGGGCAGCATACCCAGCTTCATATCACTGTCAGTAAAGCAATGCACTAAAATAGTGCACTGAATTTTACACAGGCTACCCTATTATAGGGGATTCCAACTCTCTCTGTTTCTCACTCTTTGTCCCTATACACTCTGGTTACTCTATGTGTGAGGGTTTCTCCCTCATTCATTTCCTGGATTCATAGCCAACTGTCTCTGGCTGGTGTACCTGGGGATGGAGATTTTAAGAAATATTCCCAAGGAGCTGCCAAAACTCCTTTGTTTCAGGGAACTTCTCTATCTTCTCTGGCCTGAGATAGACTGCCTAATTCCAATAGTGGAAAACAAAACAAAACAGCATAAAACACAACCAAAAGTAGTATCTTTTCATCTATATGAGCTGACAGGCTTTAGGAACAATGTGAAGTCTTTTCTTTGCCCTCTGTGGCCTCGTGGTGGCTTCTCACCTTTTCTGCCTTTCCTTCCCCCTCCTCCCTTTTCTGCATAGCCTGCATCTGCAGGGGCAAATTTGCAGGTGATGCCTGCAAATCTGGCACTTCATTGTCTCAGACAACACTCCTCCTCCCTACGCTGTCCAAAGGGGAAAACACACACACATACACCCTTAAACTTTAAATTTCCTCACTGGTTCCATGGGGAAAAAATTGACAATGATAAACTTTTGAGGGGAGAGAGATGAAATATTATTAAGATAAGCATGTCTTTTAAATTATAAAAGTTTATTAAGGTTAACTGAAGGTCAAATAAGCTCATGTTATATCTGTTCCAATTTATTATCAAAAGGATGAATTAAAGTAATGGCTAACTTTGTATGTCTCATAGTTTTCATGGGTAATTGTTAAAATAGATTTCAGAGTCTTTGGTGACCTAAAACTTGAACGTTTTCTTAAATGATAAATAAAATTAACTTCATCAGACGTTAAGGCCTCTTTCCAATCAAATGAAATGCTGAAAAATTTCTTACTAAACATAAGTTGATGCTTCTGACTTCTATGGCAACAAAACAAAACAAAACAAAACAAAAACACTAAAACAATTTCAATCCATTAAAAACATGCTTTATGGTTAATGGATTCCTAAGTCTACCTCATTAAAAAATATTCTGATGTAACAGACAAGTCACAATTGGTTACTACTTAGTTTTCACTGGAAACTAAGGTTTCTAAGACTGATGATTTTGCATAATGTAATTAATAGAAAAAAGTGAGATATGTAAAAAACGTATTAAAAATAAAAGCACATTTTTGCTAAAGGGAGTAAATAATCAAGTCAATAAATGAGTAAATATGCTTATTTATGTAACGAATGAACATATAAATGTTTATAAATAAATGAATATATTTACATATAAATTATAAATAAAGTAATTAAATATAATTTTAATAAAAGGGAAAAACAAGAGGACAACATGCCCATTTAAGTTGTTTTACTTAAGCCTTGTTTAGAATTACCCATTCCTGATAAACCACAAGGCCAAACAATTGAAAAATTAGCCCATAATAGGCTCAAAAACATGGTAAAAAAAACAAAAAGGGGACATACACCTGGCTGTTTGTATGACAACCTCAGCTCCTTCTTGATCACGCTATGATTACTCTTAACTTTTACAATCTTAATCCTCAAGGGATAATTGCATCTGAGTGACATTCTTCAAAATAAGATAAAACCTCTCACCCTAAGGTGTTATGCAAAACCCCCGAAGGGGGCCCACACGGACTGGGCCCACTAAACATCTCACCTAGGGTCGAGGATAGGCTTGTGTTCTTTAAGATTCCGGATTTCCTCTCAGTTGGCACTTACCATGGCATCATGGCGACCCCCATGATATCTTCCAATGAACCAAGACTTCCAGAGAATGACTCTAAGCGGCCACTGTCCCCCTTTTTCAAGATGAAAGAAGCTTCTTCATGGACTCCTCATTCTGTTGCCACTCCACAAATGCACGTCCTTGCTCCTGATATCACGTGGGGAAGCCTGAAATGCCTGTCTAACCAGGCCGGCATCCTGGTTAGATGATATTGCATATACCCCTCATTCACATCTGATGGCCATGATTTCTGTCATGAACAAAAATGTGATATGTGTAACCCTGATTCTTCTCCTTGCCCTCATGTGTCCAGCCCAGGCTCAATATTCATATTGGGCTCATCTCCTTAACCCACCTCTATTTGAGAGCATAACACTCCTAGCCCAGGACATTTCTATTAGCAGTAATGACACAGAGTTCATGGAAGGAGGCAATCTTAACCCGCCCTTCCAAACGGAGCAAGAACATTGGCTTTATATGCCAAGACCTCAATGGTGGCTTCCTCCAGCACCTCCTATGTGTGTCACTGAATATAACATCTTGTCTCCAACTAAAACTCAACTAGCTTTCACATGCACAGCCCAAAACCTCGACAAGGCCAGACAATTCTACCCTTTTCTCAGCCACAAGCTTTGATATACTTCAAAAAAAAAGCATATCTCACTCTCCTAATGTTATAGCTTGCTCTAGTCTCAAATATTCAGACCATCCATGGAATAGTCCTTGGACAACTTGCTATGGAGAGACTGAGCATAATCTTTACTGGGGCATTTGGACTAGGGTTGACAGGGGCTCCACAGGACATCTTGAAACAAAATGTTCAAATAAGACCATGTCCTTTGACCAGTCTAGTAGGAAGAATATTTTCTGGAAACATGGAGGCTTGTCTGGCCCTCTAATTTCTGTACCTAAAAGCAAATTGAAAGGACCTTGGCTTGTCAATCTTTGAAAGTGTGGTCTTCCCTTCTTGACTCTTGCTATTAGCCACAGTGAAATTTATGCAAATTGACATATTAACATAACTTTGGCCTCCCTGCACAATCAATTTGCATAGACCAGTTTGTGTCCTTCTCCCTAAATTCTCTTTGCGACCCCCACTTTACAGATCAAACAACTAGAAAATAAGTATAATATCCCTACTTCCCAGGGCTGGTTTATGTCCTGCGTAAGTAATGATAACATCATCCAATGAAATATGTCCTCTTTATTAGTACTTAGTGCGTCTCAGCCTGGGTTCCTGTTAATAACTCTGAGCCCTATATGCATCCTTCAGGACTAGGTGCACTTTCTAACCTTGTTCACCTCAGTGAGACGCTTTCTACCCTCCAGTGACTCCCCAGCCTGGGCTCACAGCACACTTGTTCTTTTCACTATTACAGTTCTTGCCCCACCACCCTTTCATTTTCACATGTCTTGTCTTTCATACCTTTGTTCATCTCCCCACCAGACTGTGAAGGCCCCTGGCAGGCAGGGACCACTTTGTCATTGTAAGCCTTGCACTTAGGCCCACCAGATCCCCAAGCACAAGGTGAGTGCTTGGAGCAGTTACTGAATGAATACATAGAAGCACCCTGGAGCCCTCCCTCTAGACTTTGGCTCACTCTGTGGAGATGACTGCTAATAATGGGAGATTCCTATTGTGTGTGAGGCAGAGGAAATGCAGAATGACCTCTGCGTGACCTTTCCCTGGTTCCATTCCTCCAACAAATCTCAGTGAGCACCACTGACACAGGAGGTGGCCTGTTCCCTGCTGTCCAGCGCTTGCACTGGAGCCACAGGCATGAAGACCACCAAACAAAATCAGCCCCATTGTGTGGGGGACATGAAGGCAGTCGCCTTTTAGGGTCCCTGGGTAAAGCTCAGGACCTACAGGCTCCAGGGCTATGCAGGGGATCTCAGGCTTCTGCCATTCCACTTTCTGTGTCCATCCCCAGTGTATACTCTTGACTCATGAGTCATCCTCCTGTCAGCCAGGAAAATGACACCCCCCCCCCGTTTCCAAATGAAGAGCCTGGGAGCCTAACATGGATTTTATTGGACTTGGACTCTAGACTCAGTGTCCAGGGTTCTGACATGTCCTTCCCTATCCCAAGTACTCACCACCTCAAGTCCCCTATCCTCTCTAGACTCCAAAAGGCTTCCAGCAAGTATCAAGCACTTCTCTAGTATCCCAGAACACAGTGAGTCACTGATGGAGAACGAAGGCCATTTGACACTTTATGATTACATGGAACTCTCAAGGAGCCCACTAACAAAATACTATATGGGAGTATATGGGAATACCCTGAAGCCTTTTTTCTAGAGCTATTGTCTAAACTATGGGGAGTTAGCTCATCATAATTCCAGGTGCCCACAGAGTTGGGCCCAGTCCTTTCCTCTAGAGGCTGGGCCAAGGATAGCCCTGGGTCCAGCAGAAACTAACAACCTTCAAGAATTCCTTGCCCATCTTTAGAACTTTATTCATGCAGCTATGAAAATGGATGCTGGTACCCCATTGCAGAACTCTCTTTCTTTCCTCTTCTTTCCATCTTCTCACTTCCCCGGTGTCTGCTCTTTCTTGAACACACCTTTCGTTTTGTGTGTGCCAGTGCACATGTAAGGAATTGGATAGCAAATGATCCCAAATGGACAAGTGCTGGCATGATTCCTCCCAGAATATCAGGGTCTTTCATTTGTAAAACAAGCGTGATGGGAGGGGTTTGAGCCATTGCTTAAAAAGGCAGAGCCCAGCCTTCTCTGGACTCTTCTCTTCCCACCTCTTGTGATCTCAGCCAGTCCTAGTCTCTTTATGAGATCAGTCACCCCATTGTACTAGAAAAGCCAGGTCTCCAAGAGGAAGTAATGTCAGGCTCCATTAACAAGGGATATGGTGTGAGCTTGGGAGTGCTCAGCCACACTCGTGTACTGGTTTATTTTATACAGACATAAAGGCCTGCATAAAACAGGCAAATGTGTGGAACCAGTGAAGATAAATCAGGTCTGTGTCCACCACCAGGTACATAGGACATTACTAACCAAGCAGTGTATGAGTGTGTTCCCTTGCCTTATGATGGATGGTAATGCAGCAAAGTGCTTAAGAAGTAGGTCTTCAGCACCCACCCCACCCCACTACCACCTACTATTCCCAGTAGAGAGGGCAGGGATAACAGACAGAAACACTACATCTCTGAATCATATAGTGTACTTCCACACCTACCTCTGCTGCTAGCCCTACGGAGAACTGTCCTTCAGGAGGACATAGATCCTTTCCAATGTGACACAGTGCTCCAAAGGTAAAATTCTTGCTTTGGTTAGACTTAGATTTGGGCCCCTGTAGTAGATATCTAAGGAAGAAACAGGACACAGATGTGTTTCTTTTTCACATAAATGAAACCTCGTTGTGGCTAGTTTATAACTGATTATGGACTGCCCACCATGGGAGATCACATACCATTGAATTCCCTGCTCTAACATCTTAGTATATGAATTTCTTTCTAAAAATTTAAAGAACCAGCATCTATACTTCATGCATTATGCAGTGGATAAAACATCAAATTTTTTACATAAAAATTAACTGGTCCTAAAAAAATTTCCTTTAATTATAAAATAAATTCAGATAAACTAGAACATGTACATTGAGCTATAGTGTTTTAAGTTGATCAAGCAATTGAAATGTCTTATTTTTCTCTGAAAAACACTTTATCCACAAACATCCTATGTTGCTAATGTTTCTGACTTTGATGTTTATGAAGCACAGCACCGAAAAAAAATTGTGTGTGTGACCAAAGTTTTCCAGATAAACTATCTCAGTCAAGATAGAAGGGTCAAAATGGAGGTGTAAGAGTAGCAAGACCAAATCATCGGCTCATTTTTTTCCTAGTTTTCTTCCAAGTTTTTATTGAAATTCTCGTTAGTTAACATACACTGCAATATTGGTTTCAGGATTCGAATTCAGTGATTCCTCACTTACACACAACACCCAGTGCTCATAACAAGGGCCCTCCTCAGTGCCCATCACCCATAGCCCATCCTCCACCCACCCAGAAAAGAAATCAATGAAACGATCCCATTGATAATTGCACCAAAGATACTTTGTAAAATACTTAGAAATCAAAAGAGGTATAAGATGTCTACTCTGAGAACTTATGAAGGAAATGGAAGAGGACACAAGGAAATGGGAAAACATTCCATGCCCATGGTTTGGAAGTACAAAATTGGTTAAAATGTCTATACTACTCAAACAATCTACCCATTCAAGGCATTCCCTAGCAAAATAGCACCAGCATCTTTCACAGAAGAAACGATCCTAAAACTTGTATGGAATGAAAAAGACCCTGAAGCACCAAAGCAACCCTGAAGAAGAAGCTCGAAGCTGGAGGCATCATTTTGAACATATTCCAAACAGCATTTAAAAGAAAAAAAAGAAAATGAAAAAAAAGCATAATGATTTACTGTGACCAGCTCACTAATTCCAAGAATGCTTGTTTTTATTTTGTCTATATGCTTATAATTCAGCAGTAATCAAATAAAGTCAAATGTTAGCCACTCAGATATTCAGAATAAATGAAGAAATAAATGAGAGCAGAATGTGTTGTCATGAAGTTTCAAAGTTTCTTTACGATATTTCCTAGTCAGAAGTATTTCAACATGTTCAAAAACCTCGTTTCTAGCTGATAGCTGAACTTGACAAAATTCAGGAACCACAAATGACACTGTCTTTGAAGTGAATTTAGATATTTGTATATGTATTTCAGATGTCAGTTACCTGTTTGGAGATCACACAGAATTACTGAAAGCTCAACCAACTTCGGGATGGTTTCCCATTTAATCACACATGTTATTACAGTGACTTTGTAGCCGAAGACATAAAAGCAGAGTGATGTGTTCTTGTGTGTTTAATGCAAAACAAAGACAGCTTTCATGCTGCCAGGCAATCATCTGAGATGTTAAATGGAGTCGAGAATATAAAACCCAAATGCGCTTCAATGTGGGGGGTGCTGGAAAGAGCCCACCTCGCTTCAGGGGCAAGAAGAGACTGAGATTAGTGGTCAGAATTAGGAGTGACTGGTGTGTCCTCAGACTGTAACAAGAAACACTACGCGAGCTCCCACTCTGATCAGAGCAAGGGAGCTAGGGAGCTCCCACTCTACCACACAACACTGTGTATTTGGTGTTGGGGAGGAACTGTTGTTCTTCTGTTACTGAGAACTCGGTGCTTGGCTGGATTGTGTTGGTCCCGATGGTCACTCTCTGCTCTCTACCAATCTCCGGGAATGCCTGTATTCTTACACCTTGAGATATACTACCGGTTTCTCCTCGCCAAGTCCATACCTTGACGTGGTGAGGATAGAAAAAATAAACTACAACTAAAAGACCAGAGCCCATTTCCACGGACTTGGTGTCATCCAGGAGCCAGACAAGAGCCACCAATACATCACTGCTGTATCAGTGAAGGAAAGGAATGGAAAACAGTGATAGCCCTTTTGCACACAGGGTTCTTAAGTGTAGCTAATGGATGTTCCCCTTAGACATATCCCACTCATGTTGCTGATGACACCAACCTTCCCCAGGGAAAAGTGTTAGGGACTTCATTTTAACAATACCATTTTTATTGGTGATGAAGATATTTGGGCCTCGGTGCATCCCTTCAGACTCTCTTGCTTTTTCATTATTGACGATTTCATTAGGGAACATTCATATACATAAACTGGTAACATTTTCTAATGTTAATCACGGAGTTTTGACCAGTTCCCAGCAATCTGGGATAGTCTGGGCAATATGAGCCCATGGAACTCCTCTGCAAGACCTACCTTGGCAAAAGAGATCATAGGGCTTTGGATACTGCTCAGCACAGGAGATTTGCCTGTGCACCGGGGCAGATGATGTTGGGATGGATCCAATCTCATTTGTGGAATAAGGCCCTAGGCCAAATTCAGAAGTTACAGGGCTGTCATGCAGACAGCACCCAGGAACTCCCACGGAGCCTGCACTCACACCCTGTGTCATCACATAGCAATTAATTTCTGGTATTGAAAGGGAAAGGCTGACCTCCTGCCAGTAAGAACCCTGTGTTTGGTCGGCTTCTGTTGGCATTGGACCATTGACCTCTCTGTCCACCCCTTTCAGGAAAGCCTGAGCAACATAACTCCTGAGACACTCAGGGTTCCTGCATGCAAGTCCACTCACCAAGCAGGTTAGGGCACAAAAATACTCAAAGACTAAAATACCATGGCCCAAATCTGCAGACTTCCCAGGAGCAAGAGTCCACCTGGTGAGTCACAACTGCTTCTGTCCACAGATGGGAAGAGCTTGAAACCATGGCGATAGCTTAACACATTCCTGACCTTGTTGACATTGGGGTGCATGACGTTGCCCACAGGACTCCCTGGTATAGCTAGTGGTTGTTCCATTTGTCTTCAGGCCACAGGTCTTTTTATCTCTTGTAAACCAAACTTACCCAGGGAATCGGGCTCGTGACATTATCTACAGCTTCATGCTGTTATTTGAGATGAAGAACTTTAGCCCTCAGTGTGTCTTTCTCAATTCCCTTACATTTATCCTGTGTGTTAACAGGGAGACATTCTATGCTGGAGTCTGGCAGCCTTTTTCTCCAATTTTATTTGTGGAGTCTTGCCAAGATCCCATCAGTTTGGAATAGCTTGAGTAACGGGTGCCCTTGGGGTGTCTGCCAGATCTAACTTGGGAACAGGAGGTATTGGGTACTTGAATGTAAGCACAAGAGGAGTGCTTATGGGTAGGGGTAAGTGATATTGGGAGAGAGTTGGCCTCATTTCTGTGGCAAAAACCCATGCAGATGTGGCCTTCAGGCTGTTTGTAACTGTTGTTTCCCCTTCCTTTCCCCCATGGTCTTCTGTTAAGCTTTTCAAGAACCATGTATGGGTGAAACCATATGGTATCTGTCCTTCTCTGACTTCTGTCCCTCAGCATAATACCTTCCAGTTCCATCCACGTTGCCACAAGTGGCATGATTTCCTTCTCTCTCATTGCAGATAGGGCTAGTTAACTCCGAGTGAGCATACATGAAGTTTGTTTTCTACCCCCACCATAACTAATTTTTGATATCAAGGAAAACATGTTGTCCTGATGAAAACTTGGGTCATTCAAGTCTTATGGTTGTGCAGTGCCTGTTACTGTGCTCTCAGCCCCCACCATAGACTGCCTGAACATCCTGCTTTCTGACAATCTAAGAGATCCTGCATGCTCCATCGTTTCACCATCAGGTGAAGTTAGAGAGAAACGACTCAAAAAACTAAACAAAATCAGAACCCAGTCCCCCAGACTTGGGCATCATCCCATAGTGAGACTCTACCCTCCAAATCAACACTGCTGTTACCTCTGGCAGGAAAAGCTGCAAAACTGGCAAGAGCCCAAAGCTCTCCTACACTCTTTGAGGTCAATTGTAGGGTTTCTTAGGCTAAATTAAATCTCCCAGGTGTAGCTAAAATATTTTCCATTCGCTATAGCCCACAGGTTTTCCAAAGTCGCCACCCAGCTTCCCTCAGGCATTGTGCCAGTTACTTCATTCACAGCTTTCTTCCTTTATCATCTGAGACAAAGAATTTGGACCCAAGTGCATCCCTTCTGACTTCCTTGATGTCTAACAAGGTTTTCCTGTGAGGGATTGAGAGTCTGAGCCTGGATGTATTTCTCTCTGATTTTAATTGTGGAGTCCTGCTAAGTTCCCCTAAATCAAGGAGAACCTGGGCAATGGGTTCTCCATGGCCTCATCTGTGAGACCTATCTTGGCAACAGAAGGCAAAAAGCATGGGAATGGTGCAAGTGTTCCTGGGAGGGAGCCATCCTCCCTTCTGTGCAAGGAAGGGGAGATGGAGATCAGAGGTCAGAGTCAGGAACCATGTGGCTGTTATGCAGACAGGGCCCAGCATTCACAACCAGCCATGTGTTAACATGGTGATTCCTAAGGACACATTGCCCTCCTTTCTGAGACCTGTGTGCTTGGCAGGCTACTGTTGGCCTGATTATTTTGGTTACCCGGATCCCACTGGCCCCTGTGAGGTTCCTGCATTCTGAGAAGATCAAAGTTGGAGCATGAGCATTGTTCTTCCCCAGATGGTCAAGGCAGAGAGTCTGTTCAAGGACTCTGGGACCAGAACCCAATTCCACAGGGATGGCTGCCAGCCAGCACAGGGAAGCCAACATTCAGAAACATCACGAGTGCCTCTGACCACTGGTTGGAAGTCTGAGGTAAGAGCCAGAAACCTTCCTGCCCTGTCAAGGTTTCTTGTGGACCCCACAAGTTTTCTTGTGGCTGGTGCTTTCTTGCATCCCAACCCCACAGGTGATCCTTTTGTACTCTCAGGACACCAAGCTTGCCGAGGAAGTGCTGCTCAGGTCAGCAGTCCCAGCTTCATTCCATTTTCATCTGAGGTGAACAACTTCGGCCCCCAGTGTGTTTCTTCTAATTTATTTCATTATTATTATGGTTATTATTATTATTAACAACCAATTGTTTCCTGTGGGGCTTTGGGGGCAGGAGTCTGGAAGTCTCTCCTCCGATTTTAATTGTCAAGTCTTTGGTAGCAAGTTCCCTGATTGTGTGATCTCTTGGACAAAGGGTGCCTCATGGGCTTCCCTGTCAAACTTACCTTAACAGGAGGCAGGAGCCTGAGGACATTGGGAAGTGTTTAGCACAAGAGGTTTGCCTATGGACAAAGGGCAGTGTTTAGAGCATACTGCCTTACTCCTAGGGCAAAGTAAATATATCAGGAGTAAGGACTCAGGGGCAATGCAGCTGTCACCTAGACAGCAATCTTCCAGCAATAGGCGGCAAGCTCCCACTCCCTTCCTGTGCCAACCTGGACAAATCTGTTTCTGATATCACTGAGGAAACATTGTCATCTTCTTCCTGAGAAGAAGGTGCTTGGCAGGCTGTGGTTGTCATGACAATGATCACCCTGCTGAGACCTTCCCCGTGTTGCCTGAAATGTCTGCATTCCTAGCAGCTGTAGTTTTACCTATGCACACTGCAATCCCTGAGCTTGTCAGCCAAGAAAAAGATCAATGTGTATAAGACCAGAGTCCCATTCCACACTCTTAAGCGTTAGCGTCACCTAATTACCACTGCCTCTATCCATTGAAGGAAAGTGCTGGAGAAAAGATGAGGGTCCAAAGACTCTTTGACCTGAGATAAAAATGTACAGAGTTTGCAGATGGGGCTCTCAGGTTTAGAGTGATAAAGCTTCTGGGGATGATGGTGGGGTTTGTGGGGTCCAGAGCTGACGGTCAGGAAAGAATTCTTGGAGACTTCTTTGGTGCAAAAAGGTGATTTTACTAAAGCAGCGTGACAGGACCTGTGGACAGGAAGAGCTGCCTTCACTGGGGCTAAGAGTGACTGGTTATATACTATGGGCTTGGGGAAGGTAAAGTCCAAAGACAAGTTTCCATGGAGACTTTCATATGCTAAAGACTCACAGATCACTGGAGGCATAGCTATAGTCAAGCTAAGGTGGTTTTTCTCTTCTAGCAAAGCATGAACATTCAGACAGTAGGGAATTCGTGGAGAAACATTTTTACTCTGCCAGCCTCAAATATTTGTCATTTAGCTGCATGTTACAAGGAAATTCAAATTTAATTTTTTAATGTTTCTTTATTTTTTAACAGAGAGAGTGAGAGAGAGAGAAGGAGAGAATGAGTGGAGGAGGGGGAGAAATATAGATAGATAAAGAGAGAGAGAGAGAGAGAGAGAGAATCTGAAGCAGGCTCCAGGCTCTGAGCTGTCAGCACAGAGTGTGACGTGGGGCTGGAACTCAGGAACTGTGAGATCATGACCTGAGCCAAAGTCAGAAGCTTAACTGGCTGAGCCACCCAGGCACCCCAGGAAATTCTATGTTTTCTGCCATTTCCTTCTTGCCTTTTTTCCCCATATCACTATGGAGAGGAGGGTGATGTTGGGACTCCAGGGAACTGAGTAGATAGGTTTCTGGAGATTAGGCTGTTGAGGAGATTGTCTTTTTCTTGTAATTTACTAAGATATTGAGTGGGGTAGGGCCAGAAAGAGGGAGACAGAGGATCCGAAGCAGGCTTCACGCTGTAATTGCAAAGCCAGATGCAGGGCTTCAACTCACGACCCTGATATCATGACCCAAACCAAAATCAAGAGTCAGCCTCTTAACCCACTGAGCTACCAGGGTAGTTGAAGCCAGTGGTTAGGGGAGGATACTGCCTCCTGTGTGAGAGAAGATGAAGGGCTGATAGAGATATCTCCTTCTTTGATTTGACCCATGCCCACTGGAATGCAGGACTTAGACGCAATTTCCTATCCCATTGCTGCTTTTCTCCCTTGGTCACAGTCACCCATCAAGACACCCATCTGGGCTGTCCTGTCCAGAACTAAATTCCAAGGACAGAGTGAGAACTCACCACCAATCCCTGGGAGCTCACTGTGTGATTGACAGCTTCACTGCCCCACCCAGCCTGCAAACCAAGTCCTCGTGAGCAAATAGCAATGGGATGGGAATGACTCTATGGACAACTTTCCTTTTAGATGAGAATGAAATAAATCTGAGAAAGAAATGTCTCCCTCTATTTGCCCTTGCCCCTGAAGTGAGGAAAGCTCCCTCCCAACACCTCTGGTCCTACCAACACAAAAACATTCTGTGCTGGGTACCTTCCATTGACCTACATCTAGTGTTGTCGATATAGATCTGGAAGGCAAGTTGGCAGGGCTCCTGTGGCCCAACCTATTCTGTTGTCACAAAAACTCCTCCTGAATCCATAATTAAAATCCGAAGGAATTGCTCCCAGGGCCCTGATTGGCCCGTGGGAAAATCTAATTTTGAAAAGAGAAAAGGGATGAGGTACCTACCCAGGCGTCTGCCAGGCTCAGTGGGTTAAGCATCCGATTTTGTCTCGGGGTCATGACCTCATGGTTTGCAATTTTGAGCTCTGCCGGGGGTTCTCAGCTGTCAGCGCAAAGCCTGCTTTGGATCCTCCATCCCTCTGTCTCTGCCCCTTCCCCGCTTGCATATGCCTTCCCTCTTTTCTCTCTCTCCCTCAAAAATAAAAGAATCTTTGAAAGAAGAGTAAAAGGATGGAAATGAATACACCGAGGGACAATGTTCCTTATGAGAGACGAGAATGTGATAAAACGGAGGAGGAAATGCCAAGTACAATCCCCTGGCAAGCAAGCTGACAGTCTCAGGAATAAGAATCACATAGATAAAAAACACATATGGGCTAGGGCAAAGGGAAACGTCCATGGTCTACAGAGGGAGCCCAAAGGCAAGATACCTGTATCCTTACTTCAGAAAGAGGGAAAGACTCTGAGGTTCACTGTTTTCCCTTCCTATCCTATCAGTGGATAGAGGCAGCAGTGATTCAAAGGTAGCAGGTTTGTGCTCCAGACTAATGCTCAAGTGTTTGGAACTGGGCTGTGGTGCAGTAGTTCTCGAATGCTCTTTCTGAGCGAAGCAGGTCCTCAAGAACACTGCACCTGGGTGAACCAACTCCTCTTCAGAGTGAAAGCATCTTTAATGGCCAGGGAGGGAAACAAGTTGTCTAACCATTATTTCTTATATCTGCCAGCCAAACACCAAATACTGACAGGAAGGCAATCTTTCCTTTGGGATATCAGAAACTGATTGCTCTTGGTTAGCAGAGACCAGAGTCAGAGCTCATTAGGAATGGCTGGGTATTCACGACCTGGGGGATAGCCTCAGTGCCCTTTTTGGGGCCCAAGACATAGTTATCAATACAATCAGGAAATTGGAATAGCTATACACAGGGTCAAAGTTTTCCATTTCAGCTGAGAATGGGATCAAGCATAGAATGAAATGTCTAGCTCCATGGTCCTCTTGTCCCAAAAGTGAGGATAGCTTCCTCCCAATATCGGTGATCCTGACCACACATGAGCATTCCTGCTGGGCACTTTGAAGTGCCCTGGGCTTACCTTTGTCAACACAATACTGAGAGACAATTTTTGAGGGACCTGTGGCCCAACATATCCTGGAGTGACAAAAATATGGCCTGACACCCAAGTTAAAAGTAGAAAAAAATGGCTCTGAGACATTGTTTCTGAATAGACAACAGGGAGAACTTTGTTGGAAAAGAGAAACAGGATGGAGAAGGATAGAGAGAAGGCCAATGTTCCCTCTTAGCAGAAGAGAATGTCATAGAGCAAAACATGAAGTCACTAGCACAATCTCCTGGTAAGATGGTTGCCTCAGGAGTAAGAACAATGTTTGAGCTAGGAACAAGGGAAACCTGCACTGTTCCTTCAGAAAGAGACGGAAAGTTTCTGATATTTGCTTTTTTTGCCCTGTCCTTTGAGGCCAGGAATAACTCCTAGTTAGCAGGTTCTGGCTTGAGGCTTACCCTCAGGTATTTAGAAAGTGGCTCTGGTGCATTAGTTCTTGAATGGGCTGTTTCCTGCACATAGCAGTTCCTGAAGAAGACTGTCAATTGGTAAACTCTTCTTCAGAATGAAGGCATCTGTAGCAGCCAGTGGTTGGAGTTGTGCTGTCGAACTGATGAAGTTTGCGGGTCATGGTGAGGGTGGTCCAGAGCCGACCACCAAGAAAGATTTCTTGAAGACATCTTTGGTGCAAAAAAAGGTGATTTTATTAAATCATGGGAAAGGACCTCTCCGCAGGAAGAACCTCACCGGGGTCCTGACGGGTACATCATTATTATATACCATCAGGTTGGAAGGGGTCAGGGATAGAGTAAGTCTCCGAGGAAGTTTGGAAGCAAGGTTTTCAGGACCTTGAGGGGCTAGCTGTTGCTAGAGAAATACCATTTATTACCACTTAAGTAACGGGTCTCTCACTCATGAGACCCATTGGATGTATATTGGGGGGGCATAAGCTTGGAGGATGATTGCCAGGATACATCTTGGGGGCAGTTGAAATTAAAGAAATAAACTCACAGGGCCCTTGAGTTTGGGATAGTGTTAAGCTGAGGTTCTCTTTTGCCCCTAGCAAAGTGTCATCATCGAGGCAGCTGAACTCTTAGAAGGAGGTCACTCTGCCTGTTTCAGCGACTTGGCAATGGGCTATAGGCAGTAAAGGAATTTAATTTTTCCTTTGCCTTCATTTCCACATTACCATGGCAAGTGCTTAAGCCCCTTTTCTTTGTTTTTGGGTAGTCAAGAGTGTCCAGGAAATACCACTCAGATCCCACCTGGAGTGGGGGGGCCTAGCTTGTGCTTTACCCCTCAGCCTGCCTCATTATTCCTCATCATATCCCCCCCGAACAATGTTGACCCTTAAAACTTTAAGCTTGAGGAAGATGGAAGGTCTCATCTTCTGTAGCTTCTTTCTGCTGGGTAGGGGTGTAGAGTTTTCCATACCTAGATGGGTCAATATTGGTCTGTTGGGGAACACATAGAGGAGTTACAAAAGGCAGAGGCAGGTGAATCCAAGGTAGGCCTTCTTGAAGATCAAGACTCATCTGTTGGCTGAACTGATTGTAGTGATGGAGTCTTGGCACCAGGCAGAGAGGCATGAGAGAAAAGAGCAAAACATAATTAGAATAACAAGAGAGAAGCCCCAAGAAAATTCCTTTGGTAGTTGACAACAATGCTCCAGTCCAGGAGTTTGGCCAATCACTGAAGGAAAGAGAAGGATTGTTTAAAGAGCCAATTTAAGTATTCGTGTCAGTTGGAAGTCTAGAAATTTTTTTTGTGGTAATCTGGAATGGATGCACAGCATTTTGTTAAAGCAAACTACAAACCTGGTGTCTACCAGTTTTGCCAGTGAGGTTTTTAGATGTCAGGCTTGAAGCATCCTCAGATGGGAGTGGGAACAGGCAGCAGGAATCAGATTGGTCTTTCCAGTTTGTAACTCAAATGTCTGTGGTGATCCTCTGAATGGCCCATCGTAAGAACCATTAGTATAAATGGCTAAAGGAAAGAGAAAAAGAAAGGGACAACCATCATGAGAGGTTTGAGGTCTTGCACAGGTTCTTGGGAATAGGTAGTCACATTTGTTTGCTCATTGACTTCCTGAAAAGGGAGTACAGGTTTTATTTAGATACAGGAGCCCATGAAGAATGCTCCTTTAACTTATGGCAGTAGAAGTACATAATATGACCCAGTAGGGTTCCTCTTATTTTGGAGTTAAATTCTCTGTTGCATGAGAATTTCCATCCTTTGAATAAACCAGGTCTTTGGGATTTATATGGGGTGGGTTTCTAGTAACTATCAGATCAGGTTTAGGGAGGACATGGTTTTTGCATACTTAGAGATATATGAATTAACCCAGACTCAAGTGAATAATAAATCACTATCATCTTTATCTCTTGACAGGTCTATAGTGAGAAAGGTCCTTATGTACCGTTGGGGGAATCCACCCCAGCTTTCAGTTTTTCAAATAATATATGCATAGGGTCCTCTTACTACCCCACAGGATAACCTGTGGTATTGTGACAGGATCTCTCAAGTTTACCTCATGTTGTCCAGTTTTAGGCAAACATTTAAAGACAACTAGGATTTAACGTCCATAACTGTGCGTTATCTTTCTCTCTAAAAACCCTAATCTCCAGAGATAGCCAAATCAAGACTAATTCATTTGTAAAACAAGTCCAGTCTTACCAAATGGGGCCTATTTATTTACATGAGCTCAGCAAGAATAGTCATTGATCTTAAGAATCTTTTAAAGTGTGCTTTGCTGGAAGCCTTCATAAAGAATCTCCAGACTGAAATTTTGTAGCCTCTCCAGGCCTGAAGCCAAGCCAAGTACTTCCCATCAGGCAGGCCCGCAATACCTTGGGAATTGGGCAAATTCCTCTTCACAAAGTCCCCAAGATATCCTGAGGTTCTTGCACCTGCCAGGAAGTGACATTCTTGACTCTCCTGGTGAGGCTGTTGGGAGCTCTGTAAGCAAGATATCCGGCCAACATTTCCAACGGGCTTTATTGGCTCCATGTTTCATGAAGTCCACCTCAGTTCCTTAAGGCTATAGGGTCATTTCTGGGTCTAAGCATGTCTCTCAAATAAGGCATTCCAGTCAAAGACTTAGTAAAATAACCAGTATTTCCAATGGTGTCCTGTTACAAGGAGAAGATTCTTACTGCACTTAGGCAAATAACTGTAATGGCCATGAAAGAAAGAATACTCGCTGAGAGTGTTTGAATTTCAGAGGGTTTAGGTAGAGAAAAGTTCAACACTTCAGTTTACAAGTGGATATTTGACAACATCTCTGTATATCATAGATATCTGAAAAGAACGTTTCCTTAATCTGGGAGAACAAACGTTAGAGAACAAGCAATATTTCCAACAAGAGTCACACAACTATAATCTTCCTCAACTCATTTAGTCCCAAGTTTCTAATTCTTGTTTAGTTTGAATGCAGCTTTGTAGTTCTCAAAATTCTTACCCATTTTAGTATTAATCTAAAAGATTTCAAATACCTCTATTTGTCCTAAAAGGCCTTTATTTTGGTGAATCTCATTGTTGGAGAAATGGATAAAGTACACCAAGAGGGCTGATTGGACTAAAACAAATTCTGGCCCCTCTTCCAGTTTCTTCTTCCTTTGTCTGCTGTGTGCATGAAAACCCCCAAAGATATGGAGGCTGTAGGCTGTACATTACCCTCCCCACTGGCATTCTGGGCTCAGACCTTTGGAGAAACAGTCTCCTCTGAGCCCACTGGTGTAAAATAAATCTCCAATTCATCAAGATCTCCCAGTGCCGCTTGGTTTTTCCACCAGCTTTCCAGCCTGGTTCTGTAACATACTTGGTTCCCTGACCAGGAAAACCAACCATGCTGGCCCATTGTTGCCACCGGTTTGGGAGAACGGCCAGGCAGTGATGGATTGAGGGATCACAAGGGATAGCGCACGCCCTACCTAAATTTCAGCAGTCTCTTTCTTTGTCCCCTTCAGGCCACCCCGCTCCGCCATTCCCGCCAGACTCAAGGAAACTTGGCAGGTGAGGACCTGGACCTGATGTTGGAACCGGTAAGACTGGGGCCCAATCTAGTCAGGCCCACTCTCAAAAGTGGAAGGGGGACCTGATCCTTGGGCTCCCCAGGGGGCCACGGAACCTGAGTGGGCCCATCTGCGATTCCGTGATGGATGGTGCTCAGTCTGTGGCGATATCAGGATGTTTCTGATCATCGGTCGCAGGGCTGGGACCTGTGGGGCTGAGCATCACCTGGGTTCCTTCAGGACACTGCCAGGTGGGCATCTGGCTGGTCTCCTCATTGGAGGGGGTGTCCCTGTCCCTCTGTCTTTGTGACTCCACCTCACAGGAGCATTGTGGAGTCGGGATGGAGCCAAGAGAGCCAGGCAAAGGTTTTAGCTGCTTTATCTCTAGACTCACCAAGGGAGCCAAAGAAGCGACCCACCCCTCCCCTAATGTTCCCCTCTTCATGACTCTTTAGGCTCCCTCCCCTCTCCCCTGAGCTTGAAACTCCTGCCCTGGTGGACTCACTGCTGCCACTGCCACTGCCGCTGCTGCTGCTGGCCACCACAGCCAGGACGCTGCCATGGCAGCCGCTCATTTCTTCCCCCCTTCCAGGCCAGAAAACACTCCCCCATGAGGCCCCCCAGCCAGATTGTGCCCTTGGCCAGGAGCAGGCGCTCTCCGCTCTCCAGATGCCGGTTCACATCCGCTGATATCAAGAGGCCCTCAGGGGAATCAAATCAGAGGGCTGAGAAGGCCACAAATACGCCCAGCTGCAAGGGGAAAGGACATTAAAAAGAATAAATGTCTCAACCAGAGAAAGTCCCCAAAACCTACTGGAAATCAGGAGGAACCTCGAGAAGGGGACCTTATTGGTCTAGCCTAGATAGAACCAGACTAAAAGGCGACACTGACTCTCTCTCCCTGTTCCTCTGCTTAACAGATGTGAGGGATTCTCCCTCATTTCCCAGATTAATGGCTATAATGAGAGCCACCTGTGGTTAGTCTACCTCAGGACAGGGACTTTAAGGAATATTCCCAAGGAGTTGTTGCTTCTGCCTTCCCCTCCCCCTCATGTTTCTGCGCCAACTTGGGTGTGGTCCTAAACCATCCTCAGTGTCTCAGGCACCATTGGTTCCTCCTCCAACCCCCCAAGTCAAGGAGCAAAGTGCACCCCCTCTCCTTGGACCAACCATTTCAGATACTTCCACTGGTGCCCCAAATGAAAATTGACACTGGGAAAAAAATGATTGACTTTTAGGTGGATGCAGGTGAAATATATTCGATGTTTAAAATAATTTGTTTATTGGACCCGTCTTTAAAGTTATCAGCAAAGGTCAAATAAGCTCATGTTATCTCTGTTGCAATTTGTTAATGATAGTTAATTTTGTCTGTCTCAAAGTTTTCATGGGTAATTGTTAACATAACTTTCAAGGTCCTTGGTAACCTGAAACTTTCCCAATAGGATGGAATGCTAAAGCTTTGATTATTGAACATAGGTTTGTGTTTTTAACTTCTTATTGCTGAGAAATTAAGGCTATTCAGACATATTGGAAAACATGCTTTGTACTTAATTGGTTCATGAATTTACCATCTAAAAAAAATTCTGATGTAAACACCTCTCAATTGGTTACTAAGTCTTAAATTGGAGGCTAAGGTTTCCTAAGAGTTAAAATTCTGCGAAAGGTACTTAAGACTGATGAAAATAAAGAAAGCAACTCTGTATGTAGGAAAATAGGAGGTATATAAGAAAGATATAAGGAATGGAGGTACAGTTTTGTTGAGGGCAGAAGAAAGTAATTTTGTCCTAAATGAGACTGGTTATTTGGAAAGAAATGGCTTTTGTACAAAATTTAGAAGCAAAAGAAAGTTGTAGAAGGTTTGAGATGAATGAAATTTTAAAAATCCACTGATATAAGGTTGAAATCCTGCTTTTCTCTGCTCAAATGACAAAGTTTTCTGGAACTGTTGATGTGCTTTTGATAAGGCAATGCAAACAAAGGTTTATCCACTGGGAAAATCAAAGTTTTAGGTCTCATTTCTATCAGGTCTTTGATCACTAAGTTAAAACTGAATGTTAAAGGAGCTAGGTTTTGATAACAACTGTATAGTGCTATATATTCACCTTTGGGATCTTCTATTTCCACTTTGGTTGAATATATAAAATTGTAAGATTTGTAATGATCTGTAAATCCTATTTAGGATGCCCAAATGTCTGGCACAGCCTTCACACAAACATCTCTTTTGAGGCAATGACAAATCCCTGGGGCTATCGAGGGCCACAGACTTCTGAAACCCAATGAATTAATGAAGAAGCCCTGTGGGAAAATATCTCCCACAGTCACAAGGACTGAGTTAGACTCCCACCTGAAAGGCAGAGGATGTGACTGTGAGAAACTGACTCTGCACAGACTGTGGGAAGAACACTGTTTCTAAAAATGAGCAACCATGTGTGATGGTGATAAGGAAGGACCGAGCTCTTCAGAGATAGGAGAAAGAAGTGCTGATCCTGGGAAAATGGCTGTGGGAAAAAGAAGAAACTCCTGAGGACTTATGCAAAAGCCTCTAGAGTCTGCATTTGGGAAGCCTGGGAGCAACAGGCCTGCCTTCTTCCTTCAGAAGGACCTAGAGAGCCCTGGGACTTTGCTTTTTTGTTTTTTCAGAACTGAATGGAGTAAGCAGTGACAGTGCTGTGGCCATAAGGTGCCCCCAGCTGTTGTTGCAAAGTGTGGAAAGGGACCGTGGTGCCCTCTTCCTGTAATGGGCTCTTTCTGGACTGACCAGCTTCTGGAACCTCCTGCCCGTGTGAACAGTTTGTTTTTCAGAAGGAAGGCCCCTCCATCAGGCAGAACAATGAGACCAGCTGGCCCCCCTCCCACCACTCCTTGCTACAAACAGCCCACCACCTAGCTCAGGGATTAGAGGGCAATTCTTTTGGATATCACTCATGGCTGTCACCGAGCGAGACACTGAGTGGGCACCCAAAGCCTATCCCTTGGTGCCCTCTGCATGACTGCCAGCTCCATGGCTCCTAAGAGTGAACAAAGACTGAGTCAGAAAGGCTGTTAGCAAAAGGGACAGGCTGAAGCCCGTACCAAAGGGAGTTTGATATGTCTATCCAATGGGAATGTGATCAATATGAAAAGAACATGGGAAACTCCATTTGTCCTAGACCCAGCAAGGAGGCCAGCTCCCCCATAATATGGCTGGCCCAGCCTCCACCCCAACAGTTCTAGGCTGGACCCTTTCAAATGACCTAGGGCTCTGCCTGTCCATGGAGTCCTGAAACCAACTCGGTCTCAGCCTGTCCCACAGACACAAGGGTTGGTCCACACTGGACATTGCAAGCCTGAGCTATTATTCGGGCAGACAGAATTGTATGGACCCCAAGACAAACCTTGATGGATAGTAAAGCACTTCCATGAAACTTGAGACTCATAAGGTCACAGATCTTTACTCGGGATGAGGGTTGCATGATGCTTAGAAAACACAGACCAACACAATAAAGGAGCAAGCAGGCTTGGTCAGGAGTCATAAAAATCTTTGTGGGCTTTGGCTATGGTACTACCCCAAAGGATTTCCCCTGGAGCCCTGTGAACAAGAGAGCCTCATTGTCCCTTAACAAATAGAAGGAAACTTTGGATTTTGGTGTGTTTCTGTCCATCATATCAGTAGATAGGGGAAGCAGTGACTCTGAGATATGAAGAAGGTGCCTCCACGTGATGATCAAGAGGTGGGAACAAGGCCTTAGTGCACGATATTTTCAAAGGGTGTTTTGTGCACTGATCAAGTCATGCAGCAAATGGCAGATGCACAGACTGAATGTTCTTCTGAGTGAGGGTATCCCCTTCAATTACAGGTGGAAGTCAATGTGGCTATGCAATCCTTGGATACTGTAGCCTGCTAAGCACTGAGGGCTCAGGGACAAGGGTGTTAGCTGTCCTCTCAGACATCAGAATCTTAGAGCCCTGCATTGGTTCAGGAACTTCCTGGAAGGTCACCTCCAATCCATGGACATTGGTTGTGTATGGGATGGCCCCATGACCTTGGTGTGTGAACTGAGACCACATTACCAAAGCAGCAACGGGTTAGTTATGACTCCCAGGCCAAAGTTCTGCGTTCAGATGGATATGGGTCAACTCAAGGAAGGAGATGTCTATCTTCCCTACCATCTATCTTCCCACACATGAGGCAGGATTCACTCCTAACCCGTGGCTGAGCCTATGCACAAGTATTCGGCCTCATCACCTTCACACACCCTAGGATTGGCGATGGTCACATCATTCTGAAACCAGATTGAGAGGGGCCCTATGTCATCATCACAGGGACCCCACCAGACTCACAGGCTGAAAGAAGGGAGTAGTGTTCTCAGACAATGGCTCTGAATACATGCCATTCAGATTATTCAACAAGAGGGTAATGGGTGGACATGAAGACACAGACGGCCAGAGTTCTTCATCACACATGAGATGTGGGAAATGTTGAGAATGAAGTACCCAGCACCATCTCCTATCAAGCTGGTTGAATCTGGAATAAGAAATGGTTAGGCAAAAGGAACCCTCTGAACTTGGGAGCGACTATCAGCAACAAGTCTGCAATTTTTCCTTAGGAGCCAGAGATTTGTGGTCAGGTCTCTCCCTGCCACTTTTTCTATCAGTCGATTGGAGGTATCAGTGTGTGAACTGTAGCTACTGGGTTCTGCGGGCTCTTGCTCAGGAGTTGGGAACAATGTCATTGTTCCCCAATTTCTGGAAAGGTCTTTCACCATGCTGATCCCCTCCTGGCCCATACTGCCCATGTGGCAACTGTCTGCTTCTCAAAAGGAAGGTAACTCAATCATCCAGGTCAGTGAGGGAGGCTGGCTCCCCTTCACCTTCCATATGACAGCAGGCCTATCCCCAAGCACTCAGGGACTAAAGGCCTACTTTCCTTTGTTAGATTGGAGCCTGATAGCTCTCACTGAGCACAGGAAGAGAGATGGAATTAGCGGCCTACCAAGGAGTGCCAGCCAAATACGTGATGGATCCATGGCTCTAAAGGGAGAAAAAAAATTGTCAGAAATGCAGCAGGGTGAAGGAAATGGGCACAAGAAGGGCCAAGGCTCCACAATTCTCCATCAGGAATTGGGATCCACTTGGAAAGAAGATGTCTTCCTTCCTTTTTCCCTGGGCCCACAAGGCATCCAGCTCCCTGCCCAAATCTCTGGCCCAGCATACACACAAACATCCTCTGCTGGGGCCCTTCAACGTTTATTTATTTTTGGGACAGAGAGAGACAGAGCATGAACGGGGGAGGGGCAGAGAGAGAGGGAGACACAGAATCGGAAAAAGGCTCCAGGCTCTGAGCCATCAGCCCAGAGCCCGACGCGGGGCTCGAACTCACGGACCGTGAGATTGTGACCTGGCTGAAGTCGGACGCTTAACCGACTGCGCCACCCAGGCGCCCCTGCTGGGGCCCTTCAAATGCCCTGGACCCCTGAATGACAACACACTTATGAAACCCAATGCATTCATGAAGAAGCCCTGTGGCAAAAACTTCCCCCACAGTCACAAGGAGCGGACAAGTCTCCCAGGTGGAAGGCAGAAGAGACAAGCGTGAAACACTGACTCTGGACGAAATGTGGGAAAACCCTGGTTTCTACAAAAGAGCAAAGATGTGAAAGGTGGATAAGGAAGGCCAGAGCTTTTCAGAGATTGGAAGGGAGTTATGTGGAGAAGGAAGGGCCCAGCACCAGGTCCTGCCAACCTGACTATAGGAAAAAGAAGCACCAGAAGCCTTAGGGAAACGCCCGCTAGCGTCTGCATCTGGGAACCCTAAGAGCAAGAAGCCTGCCTCTTTTTCTTCACAACGACCTAGAGACTCCTGGACTTTGCTTTTGTTTCTTTTCCCATCACTGAATGGAGTGAGCAGTGAGGGTGCTGTGGCCTTCACTTGCCTCCCGCTGTTACCCAATGAGGGAAAAGGGGCATGGGGACCCTCTTCCTGTAAAGGGCTCTTTTGGGGCGCCTGAACTTCTGGAGCCTCCTGCTCTTGTGTGAACCGTGTGTTTTTCAAAAGGAAGACCCTTCCATCAGGCAGAGCAACAAGGCCGGCTGGCTCCCCTCCCCACCTCTTCCTACAAAGAACCAAGCATCAAGCTCAGGGGTAGGAGGGCTATTCTCCTTTGGGATAGCCGATGCTTATGGCTGTCACTGAGCACTGGACCAAGCGGGAAGCTATAGCCCACCCCTTGGTGCCCGCTGAGTGCCAGTGCCATGGTTCATAAGGGTAAAGAAATAATGAGTCAGACATTAAGGAAAAGTGCACAGCTGCATCCAGGACCAAAGTGTGCAATATTTCCATCCAATGGGAATGTGATCGATGTGGACAAGATACGTTAAACTTCATTTCCTCTAAGCCTAACATAAAGGCCAGCTCTCGACTAACACCTCTGGCCCATCCTCCACACAAACACATCTCAGCTGGACCCCTTTCCTTGCCCTACATCTCTGGATGTCCATGTAGTCCTGAAACAAATATGGCGGCCCCTTTACCTCAACCTGTCGTCACAGCAGCCACACGGGCTGGTCCACATTGGACATTTGTAAGGCGGGTCTATGACTGCAAGGCTGAAATGTATGGAGCCCAAGACAAACCTTGATGGCTAAAGAGCAATGTCATGAGACTTGATAAGCCTAGGGTAAGAGTTCTTCCTTAAGGATGAGAATGGGATAATGTTTACAACAAACTGATTAGCTCAATACATTAGTAAGCTGGATTGCTGAGAAATCAGAAGATCTATTGTGGGATTTGGCTACAGAGTTGTCCAAAGGGCACCACTTGTAGCACTGTGAGCAAGAGACCCACATTCTCCCTTAAAAAGTAGAGGGAAGCAGTAAGCTGTTTGTGTGCTTCTCTGCCCGTTGTATCAGATCAGGCCCTAGTGACACTGAGATACAAAAAATGTGCTTCCATGGGAGGATCCAGTGGTGAGACCAAGGCCTGGGGCAGGATACATTCAAAAGGTTTTGTGTGCTCTGGTCAGGTCATGGAGCATGCTGCACATGCATATCCTGTCTCTTCCTCCGCATGAAGGTATGTCCATCAATTAGGGTCGGCGGTCCATGTGGCCCACCATTCCCATGGTAGTGTAGTCTGCTATGAACCTAGGGTTCAATGACACAATATATAGCTCTCTTCAGCGATATCAGACTCTGAGAGTCCTGTCTTGACTCGGGAATGTTCTGGAACCTACATGTCCATCCTTGCAACTTGCTGATTTACAGAACAGCCCCGTGGTCTTGTGAGGTCTTGTGTGGCCCCGAGGTCTTGTGTGGTCTTGTGAGGTCTCGTGTCAAGTGAGGTTAAGTTAGAAATGCAGAAATGGGATAAGAATGACTACCAGGTGAGTCAAAGTTCTGCATTCACAAGGCCCCTTGTCAAATCGAGGAAGGAGATATCTAGCTTCCCTCACCCTCTAAGCACACAAGAGGCAGGATCTACCCCTAACTTCTGGATGACCCTATCCACAAGGATTCTGCCTCAGAAACTTCACACACCCTGCGTTAGGAGATGGTCACATAATTCTGAAACCAAATGTAGAGGGGCCTATTGCCACACCTACGTAATAACCACAGGACAACACTGGACTCGAGTGCTGAAAGAAGATATTATTCAAAGAAACTGGCTCTGATAAATTCCATGCAGCACCGCTTTTCAAGAAAATGGAAAAGGTGGGCCTTTTGAGACAAAGGCTGCCAGAGTTCTTCCTCACACATGGGATGTGGAGAATCTTGAGAATAAATACCCAGCATAGTCTCCTATCAAGCGGGTTGTATCCAGAATAAGAAATGCTTGTGGGCTTAGGCAAAGGGAGCCCTCTGAAGGAATACACCTGGGGGCCCTGCCTTCTGATTTTAGGAGACAGAGATTTCTGGCTATGTGTGTCCCTCCCACATGTTCAATCAGTTGATGCAAGCCCCAGTTTTGAACTCTAAGTATTCAGTTCTGCTGGCTCTTACTCAGGAGTGTGGGACAAGGAAATCCTTCTCTGTTCCTGCAAAGGCTTCCCCTGTGCTGACCCTCTCCTTGTCCATACTGTTCATGTGCAAACTTTCTACTTCTCAGAAAGAAGGCAACACAGTCATCCAGGACAATGAGGCAAGCTGGCTCCCCTTCCCCTTCCATACCACAGCAGGCCAGTCACCAGTCTTCCAGGGAATAAAGGCCATCTTTCCTTTGGTAGTTCAGAGCCTCAGCGCTCTCACTGAGCACAGGAGCAGAGTGGGAGTTTCATGCCTATCCAGGTGACCTCCCTGGGTTTCTGACAGCTCCCTAGCTCCTAAGGGAGAAAAAATAGTCGGAAATGCAGTAAGGTGAGGGAAATGGGTACAAGGAGGGCCAAAGCTCGACCAATCCAGTGGGAATTGGGATCCACTGGGAAAGAAGGTGTCTTACTTCGTTTGCCACTGGCCAGAAGAAGGCCAACTCCATGCCCAAATCTCTCGCCCAACCTACACACAAACATCTGCTGCAACCTTTCCATTGGCCTGGGTCTCTACATGCTTTGGAACGCAATGAATTAAGGAAGATGGAGCCCAGTGGCCAAAATCTCTCCCACTGTCTCAAGGACTGAGCCAGACTCCCAGGTGGAAGGCAGAGGATAGGACCGTGAGACACTACCTCTGAACCCTCTCTGGGAAGAACATTGTTTCTAGAAGAGAGCCAAGATGAGTAAAAGTGGATAAGGAGGGTCAGAGCTCTTCAGAGATTGGAAGGGGAATTATGTGGGAAAGGAATGGTCCAGCACCAGCTCCTGGCAAGGTGGCTGTGGGAAGAAGAAACAGGGGTTTCTGATGCCTCAGGCAACAGTGCCATCTAGCGTCCACATCTTGGAGCCCTGTCAGCAACAGACCTGCCTTCTTCCTTCAGAAGGACCTAGAGAGCCCTGGACTTTGCTTTTCTTACTTTTCCCATCATTGAATGGAGTGAGCAGTGAGGGTGCTGTGGCCATCAGATGCCCCCAGGTCTTCTTCCAAAGTGGGGAAAGGGACATTGGGCCCTCTTCCTGTAAAGGGCTCTTTCTGTGCTGACCACCTTCTGGAGATTCCTGCTCCTGTGTGAACTTTCTGCTTTTCGTAAGGAAGGAAACTCCATCAGGTAGAGAAAGGAGGCAGGCTGGCTCCTTTCCCCTTACCCCTTGCTAACAACAGCCAATTACCAAGCTCAGGGATTGGAGTTCTCTACTCCTTTGGGATAGCTGATGCTCATGGCTGTCCCTGAGCATGGGACTGAGTGGAAACCTGATGCCCTTCCCTTGGTGCCCGCTGAGTGAGTGCCAGCTCCATGGCTCCTCAGGTTGAACAAAGACGGAGTCAGAATGACAGTAAAGGAGAAGGAATCACTCCATACTGGAAAAAAGGGCATTCAATATTTCCATCCAATAGGAATGTGACCAATATGAAAGGGACATGTCATTTTCCCTAGGTATGGGGGCCAGCTCCCCACTAATACACCTGGCGCAACCTCCACACAAACAGTTCTTAGCTGGACCTCTTTGAATGGCCTAGGGCTCTGCATGCCCATGGAGTCCTGAGACCAAAATTCCAGGGCCCCTGGGGCTCAACCTGTGCCACAAGTCACAAGGGATGGTCCACATTGGACATTTGCAAGCTGGTGCTATGACTCTGCGTGACTGAATTCATGCGGATCACAAGAGGAAACGTGGTGGAGAATAAAGCAATGTCATGAAACTTGAAACCCCGAGGGCCAGAGCCCTTTATTAAGGATGAGATTTGGGTAATGTTTAGAACTCTCTGACCAGCACTGTATATTGGCATGCTTGCTGGCTTGCTCAGGCATTAGAAGAACCCTTAGTCACCTTGACTAAAGGAGTACCCAAAGGATGCCCCTTGGGGCCCTGTGGGCAAGAGACCCACATTATCCCTTAAGACATAGAGGGAAGCTTTGGCTTCTGTTGTCCTTTCTGCACATCGTATCAGTAGAAAGGGGCACAGGTTATTCTGAGTCATGGAAACATATGCTTCCCTGTGATGATGAATAGGTTTGAACCCGGCTGTGGTGCAGCATTTATTCAAAAGGCTTTTTGCCTACCCCAGGGTGCCAGCTGAGTGAGGGACAGTTCTGTGGCCCCTATGTGCGAAAAAAATTTATTTTGAAACACAGCCATGGGAAGAAAATGACTAAGTGGACCCAAGTGAGACCTTCCAAAGGGGAATTGGATCAGTCTGAAAGGAGATGTCTCATTTCATTTCTTCTCAGCGCATAAAGGAGGCAAGCTCTCTCCTGCAACCTCCGGCCCAGCATACATACAAACGTTCTCCATTGGGCATCTTCCAATGACCCAGGCCTCTTGATGTCTATATATTTCTGAAACCAGATGAAGGGGTGGTCCTGTTACCAAACCCATTGCACACTCGCAAGGACGTCACCACACTCTACACTTGAAAGCAGAGCCCGGTGCTCTGAGAGACTCACTTGGCATGAACCCCAGGAAGAAACCCATTTGAAAATAGAGCAAAGGGATTCAAAATGATAGTCGGCTTGCTAGGGTCTGTCGTCAGATGATGGGAATGGGAGACTATGGAATGAAGTGACTAGCACAATCTTTCAGCAGGTTGACTGCCTCAGAAATTAGAAAGAGCCAAGGGCTTCGGCAGAGGGACCTGTCTCCAGGCCACACCTGAAGCACTGTCATCATGAGGCCTCCATTATTCCTTTAAATAGAGAGGGAATGCCCTGGCTTTGGATGTCTTTCCTGCCATCCCATCAGCAGATAGGGTCAGCAGAGATGTAGCAGGGTATATGTAGAGCATTGGTGTGTTGTGTTTGTTATGTGTGTGGTGTATGGAAAGGGCATGTGTAGGTGGTTTATAAGCAGTATGTCCCTGGTGGGTGTGTGGTGTGTGCATTTCTGTGCATGGCATATGTGAAGTGTGTGTGTGTGGAATATGTGTGCTGTATAGGTAGTGTGGTGTGTGTGTGGTGTTTGGACTGTGTGATGGATATTTTGTCCATGTGATGTAGTGGGTTGATCATGTTACCTGCAAATTGTGCGTGTCATTTCTATATGTGGTGTATGTCCCATGCGAGTTTTAAGTAGAATAAAAGCATTCTCCATAGGATATTTGAATGTGTCTGGTGCTTGCAGTATGGTGGGGTGTGTTTTGTCCGTGTGTGATGTGTTTGGTGTTTGTGTGTTTCCTAGGCACTGTGGGATGCTGAAGTGTGGTGTCTGTGGTGTTTAAGACGTAGGTGTGTGGAGTGTGCTTGGTGTGCAGACCTTGGTGAGTGTTGACTAAATGTTGGTTGTAGTGTGCTGTATGTGAAACAAGATGGTTGTTTGGTGTATTAACTGGGAGGCAGTTTCTCAACATTGTTGTTTCACAGGGTTGAGGATATGGCACTTTCCTTAGAGTCCCTTGCATAGGTTTTCAAACACTTCTCACGTCGTGAAACAAGATGTTAGGGGAAAGATGGTTTCTCCATAGTTTTATTTCAAGGAATTGAGGGTGTATGGTACTGTCCCTATACGTTTAGGCCTAGATTTTCAAACACTTAGGTGGAGAAAGAAGGGGTTAGTTGAAAGATGCGATCTCCAGTGTTTTCTCACAGTGTTGCGTATATGGAACTCTCTTTTTTCTTCCCGCTTAGCTGTGCAAACCCTTGTCACTCAATGAAACATGGTGTTACTTTAAAAATAGTTTCTCCACACCATGGTTTCACAGTGTTGAATTCGGCACAACTCTAAAAACATGGCTTGGAGTTCACCTCTTCCATTTCAAACACTTCTAAGGTAGTGAAAGAAAATGTTAGTTGCAAGGTCCTGTCTCCAAGTGTTGTGTCACAGAGTTAGGTACATGGCACTTTCCTCATAGTTGCCGCTTAGGTTTTCCGACACTTGTTACACAGGGAAATGAGAGATTCATTGAAAGATGGTTCCTCCACAGTCTTGTTTCACAGTGCTGAGTCTATGCCATTCCCTTATATTTTCTGCATAGGTTTTCCAAGAATTCTTCCTTAGTGACACAAGAAGTTCTTTGAAACGTGGTTTTCTCCACAGTATCATTTCACCAAACGGAGTATATGGCACTTTTCTTACAATTCCTCGCACATGTTTTCAAACATGTCTAAGTGAAACAGGAATTTGGTTGAAAGACAGTTTCCCCTCAGTGTCTTTTCACAGAGTTGAGTATATACTGGCCCTTTCCTTATGGTTCCCTGTAAAGGTTTTGAGAAACTTGTAACTCTGAAAGAAGACCTTAGTCAAAAGACGGTTTTATTTCAGAGTTGAGCATATAGCACTCTCACTGTACATTTAGGCCTAGATTTTTCAAACACTTCTCAATGAAACATGATATTAGTTAAAAATGGTTTCTCGAGAGTGTTGTTTGCAAAACAGAGTTAAGTGTATGGCATTTGCCTTAGAGTTTGCCGCTTACTTTTTCAAACACTACCAACTTGGTGAAACAAGAGGTTAGTTGAATGGTGGTTTCCCCGCCGTGTTTTCTTTCACAGAATTGAGGTGAGGCCACCGTCCTCATAGTTCCCTGCTTGGGTTTTCAAACAATTTTGAAACAAGTGTTTCAAAACACCTGAAACAATGCATTATTTGAAGGATGGTCCTTCCACAATGTTATTTTATACAGTTGAGTAGATGGCACTTTCTTTAGAGTTACCAGGACAGGTTTTCCAACACGTCTAACTTAGTGAAACAAGAAGTTGCTTTAAAGACAGTATCGCCATAGTGTTTTTTCTGAACTCAGCCTGGGATCCTTTCCTTAAAGTTACCTGTAAAGGATTTCAAACACCACTCGATTTGAAAGCAGACTTTAGTTGAAAGTTGTTTTCTCCATGGTTTTCCTTCAAGAAGTTCAGTGTATGGCACCATCATTGTACATTTAGTCCTAGATTTTTACTCACTTCCAACTTAGAAAAGATAGTACTTGAAAGATGATTTGTCCACAGTGTTTCTTCAGAGAGTTGAATGTATGGAACTTTCCTTAATGTTTTCAAACGCTTGTAACTCAATGAAACATGGTGTTAGTTCAAGAATGGTTTCTCCACACTGTTGAATCTATGGTATGGCACTTGCCTTCGAGCTCACCACTTACATTTCAAACACTTGTATGGTAGTGAAACAAAATGTTCATCTAAAGGTCGTTTCTCCACGCTGTGTTTTCCTCAGAGTCCGGCATAGGATTTCAGACAGTGGATACTTAGTGGAATTAGTGGAATTAGTGGAAAGGTGTTTCTCCCACCATATTATTTCACAGCGATGAGTCACTGCCATTCCCCTTTATTTTGTGCATAGGTTTTGGAAGGCTTCTAAGTACGTGAAATAAGAAGTTATTGAAAGTTATATCTCCACAGTATTATCTCACAGAGGTGAGTATATTGACTTTCCCATGATTCCACACACAGGTTTTCAAACACGGCTAGCTAAGAAGTTGGTTCAACAAGAAGTTGGGTGAAAGACCTGTTCCCCAGTGTTATTTTCATAGAGTTCAACTTCCCAAAAGGTAATGGTAGCTGAAATATGGGCTCCCCACAGTGTTGTTTCACAGAGTGTGGATATGTCACTTTCCTTATATTATTCGGTCGCATTGATTTTCAAAACGCGTTTTCGGACACAAGAAGTTATTTGAACGATGGTTTCCGCACAGAGTTGTTTTGCAGAGTTAAGTATGTGGCACTTTGCGTATTCTTCCCTGCATATGTTTTCAAACATTTCTTTTTTTTAATTTTTTTTTCAATTTTTTTTCAACGTTTATTCATTTTTGGGACAGAGAGAGACAGAGCATGAACGGGGGAGGGGCAGAGAGAGAGGAAGACACAGAATCCAAGGCAGGCTCCAGGCTCCGAGCCATCAGCCCAGAGCCTGACGCGGGGCTCGAACTCACAGACCGCGAGATCGTGACCTGGATGAAGTCGGAGGCTTAACCAACTGCGCCACCCAGGCGCCCCTGTTTTCAAACATTTCTAACACTGTGAAGGAAACAGGTCGCTGAGAGAAGTTTTCTCCACAGTGTGGATTCACAGAGAGGAGAGGAGTTCATGGCAATTTCCTTATACTTGCCTGTAATAGAGAGTCAAAGCCTCCTAACCTACCAAAACAGTGAGTTGGTGGGAGGACGGTTTCCCCCTGTGTTTTCTCAGAGTTGACTCTATGGCCCTTTTCCTAAGTTCTCAGTGTAACCTATCAACCCCCTAACCTAGTGAAACAGGATGTTATTGGAAAAGCAGTCTCCCCACTCTATCACAAAGTTGAGTATATGACAGTTTCCTTACATGTACTTCCTGGCATCGATTCTCCAAAACGTCTGAAATGAGAATTTGGTTGAAAGACCATGTCCCTGTTGTGTTTTTCACAGTATTAGGACTGTGGCCTTTTCCTTATACTTCCATCTAAAGTTTTCCAAACACTTCTAACTGGAAAGAAGATGTTAGTTGAAAGTTGGTCTTGACAAGGTTTTAATTCAAGGAGATGAGACTATAATACTCTCCGTTTACATTTAGGCCTAAATGTTCAAACACTTCTAACTTAGGGAACAACAACGTTATTTGAAGGGTCGTGTCTCCGGTATGTTCTGTTTTGTTTTGTTTTTCTCAGAGATTTAAGTGCATATCACTGCCCTCATCATTACCTGCCTAGGTTTTCGTACACTTCTTAGTGGAACAAGAGATTCGTTGAACTTGGTTCCTCCAGATTATTTCACAGAGTTAAGTTGAAGGAACTTTATAGCCCCCAGATTAGGTTTTTCATCACGTCTAATTTTGTGAACCAAGAAGTTGGTTGAAAGACGGTGTCTCGATAGGTTTTCTCCCAGAATTAAGTATAAGCCATATACTTCTTATACAGCTTATAGTTCTCTATAAAGGATTTCAAACACCTCTCAATGTGAAGCCAGACTTTCATTGAAACGTGGTTTCTCAGTTGTTTTATTTCAAGAAGTTGAGTGTATGGCACTGCCATTATACATTTAGGACTACATTTTCAAACATTTCTAACTTCGTGAAGGAAGGTTTTCAGTAAAAGAGGCTTTCCTGACGGTAATTTTTCACAGACTTGAGTCTAGAGCCCGTCTGTTATCATTTATGGTTTAGGTTCTCACACACTTGAAACCTAGGGAACAAGGGGTTAATTGACAAAAGCTTTTCCCCCCACAGTGGTGGCCATAGGGAACTTCTGAATGTTCCCTGCTTAGGTGTTCAGACCCGTCTCAATGAAACATGTTAATTTAAAATCCATTTCCCCACCATGGTTTTTGTAAACCAGAGTTGAGTATACGGCACTTGCCTTAGAGTTCGTCCCTTATTTCAAAGACTTCTAACTTCGTGCGACAAGTTGTTGGATGCAAGCTGGCTTTTCCACGTGTTTTGTCACAGTGTGGAGGAAATGCCACTGTGTCCAGGAAGACCTGCATAGGTCCTCAGACACTTCTTAGTGAAGCAAGAAAGTAGTTGAAAAATGGTTTCTCCACTATCATATTTCACAGAGTTGAGTAAAAGGTACTTTCCTAATAGTTAACAGGACAGGATTTCCACACGTCAAAACTTAGTGAAACAAGAGGTTGGCTGCAAGATGGTTTCTTTTGCTGAATTAAGTAGAAGGCCCTTCGGTTTTAGTTCCCTGTAATTATTTCAAGCACCACTCAAAGAGAAACCAAAGGCTAGCTGAAAGATCGTTTCTCCACAGGGTTCCTTCAAGGAGTTGAATGTATTGGCATTGTCATTATACATTTTAGGCCAAGAATTTCAGTCACTCTTCCTGAAAGATGTTGCAGAAAGACGCTTGTCTGACAGTGATTTTTCACAGAGTTAACTGTATGGCACTTTCATCTTAGTTGCCCGCCTAAGTTTCTAGACACTTCTTACATAGTGAAACAAGAAATTATTTGAAAGATGATTTCTCCACAGAATTATTTAAACAAACTGAGTAAATGGTCCTTTTTCATAATTCCCCACAACCATTTTCAAGCATTTCCAACTTAGTGAAAACACATGTGAGGTGGAAGATGGTTTCCTCAAAGTACAGTTTCACAGAGTTCAGAACATGGCACTTTCCTCCTGGGCCGTGCAAGGTTTTCAAACCTTTCTAACGTAGTGAAACGAGATGTCAGTTGAAAGCTGGTTACGCCACAGTCTTGTTTCAGAGAATTGAGTCTATGGCACTTTCTGCAGTGGTCTGTACAGTTTTCAAACACATTAACATAGCAAGACCATATGTTGGTTGAAAGATGGTTCACCACGGTATTTTTTCATAGAGTGTAGTATATGGTACTTTCCTGTTAGTTCCCCATATAGGTTTTCATACACTTCGAAGTTAGTGAAAAAAATGTCAGTTGAAAGATGTCCCAGAGTGTTCTTTGACAGAGGTGAATATATGGCCTTTTCTGCATAGGTCCATGTAGCTTCCCACAATATTTCCCATAGTGAAACCAGATGTTAGTTGAAAGATGGTTTTACCTGACTGTTGAGACTAAAAGTTGACTCTATCACGTTCTGCCTAAGACCAGCATAAGTTTCCCAACTCTTATAACTTAACGAAACAAGATGATAATGAGTAAACAGATTGTTTGCTCACAGTCTTTCATTCTACTGACTATATGGCTCTTGCTGTGTTGGACCTGCATTTGTTTTCAAACTTTTCTGAGTGAAACAAGATTGTTGAAAGATGGTTCCACAGTTGGTCACTAGAAAGATGGTTTCCTCACTGTCATGGGTCACAGACGTGTGTATACTGCACTTTCCATATAGGCTCCGTATCACTTTCAAAACTTTTAACTTAGTGAAGCCAGATGTCAGTTGAAAGAACCTCCTGTCACCACATAGCTGATATCGGGGTTCAGTTGATGCCTCCTTCCATATAGGCTCACCTAGGTTGTCAAAAACTTCTACCTTAGGAAAACCAGATGTTCGTTGAAAGACGGTTTGCCCACAGTGCACTTTCAAACAGCAGAGCACAAGATTCTATCACACTACACAATGCCCGCATTTTCAAACACTTGGTAACTTAGTGAAACCCAATGTTCAGTGAAATATTGTTCTTCCACAATATTGTTGAACACAGTTGAGGGTATGGCACTTTCAATGTAGGGCCTGCACAGTTTTCAGACACGACAAATGTCGTGAAACGAGAGGTTAGTTGCAAGATGGTTTCCCCACAGAGCTGTATCACAGAGCTGAGTACCTAGCACTTCCCTCAAGGTGGCCCACATGGGTTTTCAAACAGTACTAACTTAGTGAAAGATGTAACTGGAAAGGCGGAGGGCCGCACTGTCCTTAGACAGAAGTGAGTGCAGGAACTTTCTGCATTGGCTCCGAGTAAGTTTTCGAACACCTCTAACGTGGAGACCCAAGATGTTAGTTGAAATCTTTTCAACACACTGTGGTTTAACACTTGCGAATGTGACACTTTCCTTGTGAACCCCGCCTAGGTTTCCAGACACTTCTAACTTAGTGAAACCAGAAGTTAGTTGGAAGCCTGTTTCCCCCGTGTTCTTTCACAGAGTTGAGGACATGGCACGTTCTGCTCAGACGCCGCACAGGTTTTCAAACACAGCAATCTTCGTGAAACTGGGTGTTACTTGAAAGACGGTTCCCCCACAGTGTGGTCTCACAGAATTGAGTACACAGCCCTTTCCGACTAGCACCCGCATGGGTGGTCCCACACGTCCAACTTACTGAAACAAGATGTGGGTGGAAACACTCCTTCCCCCAAATGCTCTTTGACCCTATGGAAGTACAATGGCACTTTTTGCCTAAGCCCCGCACCGGGGTTCAAACAATTCTAACTTTGTGAAGTGAGGTGACAGTTGAAAGATGGTTGCAGCTCAACGTCCTTTCACAAAGTGGAGTGTATGGTACTGTCCATGCAGGTCGCTCATAGGTTTTCGAATACTCCTACGTCTGTGAAGCAAGACGTAGACTGAAACGGCTATGCGACCGTTTTTCCCAGAGTAGACTGGAAGGCCCATCGCATTATGTGGACTTGGCAGCCAAAGACTGATCCTAACCGGCACACTTCCTTGTGCCCTCAACTCAGCCCTTGGGGGAGACCACTGCCTTGCTGTGGGTTCGGCACATGGAGCCTCCTGGGACCTAACCCTAACCCTAACCCGAACTGGAACCCTCCATCGAAACCTAAGCCGCCCTCAAATCATTACCCTCCACTTGTGCCGCCCTGTCGCATGGGCCCTCACTTCAGCCCTTGAGGGAGATCACGAGTCCAGAGTCGCTTCGGCCCTGGCAACATCCCTGGAAGGAACCCTAAGCCTAGCTAAGCCTCTGTCAACATGGGGACCCAATCCCAACGTCTGACAACACCACGCGCGTGTGGTCCAGAAGGAGTGCAGGCTGAATCGGCATGGAACTTGGAAGCCCATCATGTCGTTTCCCAGGCCCGGCTGCAGCTGACCGAGAGGATTCCTGAGGCTTACCTTACCAGGGCCCATCGAATTATATGGCCTTGGCAGACAAAGACTAATCCTGACTGGCACCCTTCCTTGTGCCCTCAACTCAGCCCTTCAAGGAGACCACTCCTGTGCTGTGGGTTAGGAGCCTGGAGCCTCCTGGGACCTAACCCTAACACTACGTCAAGACGGAACGCTCCACTGAAACCTAAGGTGGCCTCGAACACTATCCCTACAATTTACCGCCCCATCGCGTGGACCCTCACTTCAGCCCTCGAGGGAGATCATGAGATCGGAGGTGCTTTGTCCCTGGCCATGCCTGTGCAGCAAAGGGTCTCTCCCCATGGGGACCCAATCACAAAGAATGTCAACACCACGCGCCTGGTGTTCAGAAGCGGTGCGGGCTCACTCGGGATGGAACCTGGAAGGTCAGTATGTCATTTCCCAAGCCCAGCTGCAGCTGCCCGAGAGGATTCCTGAGGCCTCCCTTACAGGGGCCCATCGAATTATGTGACTTGGGGGCCAAAGACTGATTCTAACCGGCACCCTCCCTTCTGCCCTCAACACAGCCCTTCGGGAAGACCACTGCCCTGCTGTGGGTTTGGCCCATGGAGCCTCCTCGGACCTGACACTAACATAATCATACAATGAGACAGACCCCTCCACTGAAACCAAAGCCGGCGACGAACCCTAACACACCAATTGAGATGCCCTGTCACATGGGTACTCACTTCAGCACTCGAGGGAGATCACGAGACAAGAGTCACTTTGGCCCTGGCTATGTCCCGGGAACGAACCCTAACCCTAGCTAAGGCTCTCTCCCCAAGGGGACCCAACACCAAAGTCTGAAAACACCACACTCCTGGGATCCACAACCGATGTAGGCGAACACAGCATGGAACCTGGAAGCTCAGCATGTCGTTTCCAGTCCCGGCTGCAGTTGCCCTAGAGGATTCCTGAGGTATCCCCGACTAGGGACCAATCGACTATTTTGGGCTTTGTAGCCAAACACTGATCATGACCGGCCCCATCTCTTGTGCCTTCACCTCAGCCCTACGTGGAGACCAGGGCACTGTTGTTTTTTTTTCGGCGCCTGGAGCCTCGTGGTACCTAAACCTAACCCTAACCCTATCCTGAACCGAAACCCTACACCGAAACCTAAGCCAGCCTCAAACCCTAACCCTACACTTGAGCCGCCGTGTCGTATGGGCCCTCACTTCAGCCCTTGATGGAGATTACGAGACCAAAGTCGCTTCAGCCCTGGCGGCGTCCCTGGGCTGAACCCTAACCCTAGCTAAGGCTCTCTCCCATGGGGTCCCAATCCCAAAATCGGATGACACCACGTGCGTGGGGTCCAGAAGCAGTGCAGGCTCACTCGGCATGGAACCTGGAAGCTCTTCATGTCGTTTCCCAGTCCTGGCTTAAGCTGCCCAAGTGTATTCCTGAGGCCACCCCAACTAGGAGCCAACCGACTCTTGTGGCCTTGGCATACAGAGACTGATCCTGAAAGGCACCCTCCATTGTGATCTTGCCTCAGCCCTTAGGGGAGACCACTGCTCGAGGACTGAAGTGATGGCCCATGCGACCGGGCAGCTCAAGTGTAGGGTTAGGTTTCGAGGCCGGCTTAGGTTTTTTTGGAGGGTCTTGTTTTGGGCAGATTTAGGGTTAGGGTTAGGACCCAGGAGGCTCCAGGCTCAGAACCCACAGCAGGGCAGTGGTCTCCCCGAAGGGCTGAGTTGAGGGTAAATGGGAGGGTGCCTGTCAGGATCAGTCTTTGGCTGCCAAGGCCACACACGTCGATGGGCCCCTGGTAGGGGAGGCCTCAGGTATCCTCTTGGGCAGCTGCAACCGGGCCTGGGAAACGACATGGTGAGCTTCCAGGTTGCATGCCATGTGAGCCTGCACCACTTTTGGACCCTAGACGCGGGGTGTTGTCAGACTTTGGTATTGGGTCCCCATGGGGAGAGAGCCTTAGATAGGGTTAGGGTTATGTCCAGGGATGTCGCCAGGGCCGAAGCGACTCTGGTCTCATGGCCTCAATCGAGGGGTGAAGTGAGGGCCCATGCGACGGGGCGAGTCAAGTGTAAGGTTAGGGTTTGAGGCAGGCTTAGGTTTCGGTGGAGGGTCGTGTTTCAGGGTAGGGTTAGGAATAGGGTTAGGTCCCAGGAGGCTCCAGGATCCGAAACCACAGCAGGGCAGTGGTCTCTCCGAAGGGCTATGTTAAGGACACAAGATACGGTGTCGGTCAAATTAAGTCTTTGGCCCAAATGTCGATGGGCCCCTGGTTGGGTAAGACTCAGGAATCCTCTCGGCCAATTGCAGCCGAGCCTGTGAAACGACATGATGAGTTTTCAGGTCCATGTCGAGTAAGTCTGCACCACTTGTGGACCCCAGGTGTGTGGTGTTGTCAGACTTTTGTATTGGTGTCCCATGGGGAGAGAGCCTTAGCTAGGGTTAGGTTATGGACCAAGGACGTCGCCAGGGCCAAAACGTCTCCAGTCTCGTGATCTCCCTCGAGGGGTGAAGTGAGGGCCCAGGAAAGGGGGCAGCTCAAAAGTAAGTTTAGGGTCCGAAGCCGGATTAGGTTTAGGTGGAGGGTCCCGGTTCGGGGTAGTATTAGGGTTATTGTTAGGTCCCAGGAGGCTCCAGACGACAAAAATACAGCAGAGCAGTGGGCTCACTGAACGGCTGAATTGAGGGCACAAGGGAGGGTGCCGGTCAGGATCAGTCTTTGGCTGCCAAGGCCACAACGTCGATCGGCCCCAGGTCATGAAGGCCTCAGGAATCCTTTCGGGCGGCTGCAGCCTGGCTTGGGAAATGACATGGTTAGCTTCGAGGTTCCATGTTGAGTGAGCCTGCACAGCTTGTGGACCCCAGGCTCATGGTGTTGTCAGACTTTCTTATTGGGACCCCATGGGGAGAGACCCTTCTACAGTTGGGGTTCAGACCAGGGACATTGCCAGGGCCGAAGTGACTCCGGTCTCGCGATCTCCCTGAAGGGGTGACGTGAAGGTTCATACGACGAGGCGGCTCAAGTGTATGTTTAAGTTTCGAGGCCAGCTTGGTTTTCGGGGGACGGTCCCGATTCAGGGTATTGTTAGGGTTACGGTTAGGTCCTAGGAGGCTCCAGGCACCGAATCCACAGCAGGGCAGTGGTCTCCCCGAAGGGCTAAGTTGGGGGCACATGGGAGGGTGCCGGTCAGGATCATACTTTGGCTACCAAGGACACACACGTCGATGGGCCCCTGGTCTCGGAGGCTTCTGGAATCCTCTTGGGCAGCTGCAGCAAAGCCTGGGAAACGGCATTTTGAGCTTCCAGGTTCCATTCCAAGGGAGCCTGCACCACTTGGGGACCCCGGGCACGTGGTGTTGTTAGATTTTGCAATGGGTCACATGGGGGAGTGCTTTAGCTAGGGTTATGGTTCGGTCCAGGGTCGTCGCCTGGGCCAAAGTGACTCCGGTCTCGTGATCTCCCTGGAGGGGTGAAATGAGGGCTCATGGGACGAAGTGGCTCAAGTGTACGTTTAGGTTTCGAGGCCGGCTTGGTTTTCGGGGTACGTTCCCGGTTCTGGGCAGTGTTAGGGTTAGGATTAGGTCCTAGGAGGCTCCAGACGCCGAATGCACAGCAGGGCAGTGGTGTCCCCGAAGGGCTGAGTTGGGGGCACATGGGAGGGTGCCGTTCAGGATCAGTCTTTGGCTGCCAAGGACACACACGTCGATGGGCCTCTGGGCGGGGAGGCCTCAGGAATCCTCTCAGAAGCTGCACTAGGGCCTGGGAAAAGACATGGTGAACTTCCAGGTTCCATGCCGAGTGAGCCTTCACCATTTGTGGACCCTGGGCGCCTGGTGTTGTCAGATTTTGGAATGGGTTCCCATGGGGAGAGAGCCTTAGCTAGGGTTCGGGTTCAGTCCAGGAACGTCGCCAGGGCCGAAGCGACTCTGGTCTCGTGATCTCCATTGAGGGCTGAAGTGAGGGCCCATGCCAGAAGGCGGCTCAATTGCAGGGTTGGGTTCCAGGCAGGCTTAGGTTTCAGTGGAGGGTCCCGTTTCAGGTAGGGTTAGGGTTTGGGTTAGGCCCCAGGAAGCCACAGGCGATGAACCCACAGGAGGGCATTGAGCTCCCAAAAGGGCTGATTTGAAGGCACAAGGGAGTGTACCTGTCAGGATAAATCTTTGGCTGCCAAGGTTACACACGTCAATGGCCTCCTGGTCACGGAGGTCTCAGGAAACCTCTAGGGCAGCTGCAGTCGGGTTGGGAAATGACGTTGACAGCTTCCAGGTTCCATGCCAAGTGAGCCTGCACCACTTGGACCCCAGGTGCATGGTGTTGTCAGATTTTGGTATTGGGTCCCATGGGGAGAGTGCCTTAGCTAGGGTTTTTGTTCAGACCAGGGACGTCGCCAGGGCCGAAGCAACTCCAGTCTCGTGATCTCCCTCGAGGGCGGAAGTGAGTGCCAAAGCCACGGGGCGGCTCAAGTGTACATTTAGGATTCAAGGCAGGCTTATGTTTCGGTGGAGGGTCCCTGTTCTATGTAGGTTTAGGTTTAGGGTTAGGTCCCAAGAGGCTCCAGGTGACGAAACCACAGCAAGGAAGTGGGCTCCCCAAAGGGCTGAATTGAGGACAGAAGAGAGGGTGCTGGTCAGGATCAGTTTTTGGCTCTCAAGGCCATACACGTCGATGGGCCCCATGTCTGGGAGGCCTCAGGAATCTTTTCGGGCAGCTGCAGTCAAGCCTGGGAAATGACATGGTCAGTTTCCAGGTTCCATGCCAAGTGAGCCCCACCACTTTTGTACCCCGGGTTCGTGGTGTTGTCAGATTTTGGATTCGGTCCCAATGGAGAGAGTGTTTTACCTAGGGTTAGGTTTTGGTCCAGGGACGTCGCCAGGGGCAAAGCGACTCCGGTCTCGTGATCTTCCTCAATGGTGGACGTGAGGACTCATGCGATGGGGCGGCTCAAGTGTAGGGTTAGGGTTCGGGGCCGGCTCAGGTTTCGGTGGAGGATCCTTGCTCGACGTAGGGTTAGGGTTAGGGTTAGGTCCCAGGAGGTTCCAGGCGCCGAACCCAGAGCAGGGCGGTGGTCTGCCTGAAGGGATGAGTTGAGGGCACAAGGGATGGGGCCGGTCAGGATCAGTCTCTGGCTGTGAAGGACACACACGTCAGTGGGCCCGCGGTCAAGGAAGCATCAGGAATCCTCTCGGGCAGCTGCAGCCCGGCTTGGGAAATGACAAGGTGAGCTTCCAGGTTCCATGCCGAGTGAGTCTGCAACGCTTCTGGACCCCAGGCGTGTGGTGTTGTCAGACGTTGGGATTGGGTGACTAGGGGAGAGAGCCTTAGCTAGGGTTAAGGTACCGTCCAGGGACGTCGCCAGGTCTGAAGCGACTCCGGTCTCGTGATCTCCCTTGAGGGCTCAAGTGGGGGCCCATGCCACAAGCCGGCTCAAGTGCAGGGTTTGATTCAAGGCAGGCTTATGTTTAGGTGTAGGGTCCCGTATCGGGGTAGGGTTGGGGTTAGTCCCCATGGGGAGAGAGCCTTAGCTAGGGTTAAGGTTCGGTCCAGGGACATCGCCAGGGCCGATGCGACTCGGTCTCGTGATCTCCCTCGAGGGCTGAAGTGAGTGCCAATGCAAGAAGGCGGCTCAATTGCAGGGTTAGGGATCGATGCAGGCTTAGGTTTCGGTGGAGGGTCCCGGTTAAGGGTAGGGTTAGGGATAGGGTTAGGTCCCAGGAGGCTCCAGGCTCCGAACCTACAGCAGGGCAGTGGTCTCCCGGATGGGCTGAGTTGAGGGCACTAGGGAGGGTGGTGGAAAGGATCCGTCTTTGTCTGCCAAGGCCACACACGTGATTGTGCCCCTGGCCGAGGAGGCCTCCGGAATCCTCCCGGGCAGCTGTAGCCGGGCCTGGGAAACGACATTGTGAGCTTGAGGTTCCATGCCGAGTCAGTCTGCAACGCTTCTGGACCCCAGGCACGTGGTGTTGTCAGATGTCGGAATTGGGTCCACATGGGGAGAGAGCCTGAGTTAGGGTTAGGGTTCGTTCCCGTGACCTCGCCAGGGTTGAAGCAACTGTGGTCACATGATCTCCCTCGAGGGCTGAAGTAAGGCCCATGCCAGAAGGCTGCTCATTTGCAAGGTTAGGGTTCGAGGCCGGCTTAGGTTTCAGTGGAGGGTCCCGGATCCGTGTAGGGTTAGGGTTAGTGTTAGGTCCCAGGAGGTTCCAGGCGCTGAACCCACAGCAGGGCAGTGGTCACCCCGAAGGGCTGAGATGAGGGCACAAGGGACGGTGCCGGTCAGGATCCGTCTTTGGCTGCCAAGGCCACACACCTCGATCGGCCCCTGGTCCAGGAGGCCTCCAGAATTTCTCGGGCAGCTGCAGCTGGACCTGGGAAATGACATGGTGAGCTTCCAGGTTCCATACCGAGTCAGCCTGCTCCACTTTTGGACCCCAGGCGCGTGGTGTTCTCAGACGTTGGAATTGGGTCCCCATTGGGAGAGAGACTTAGCTAGGGTTAGGGTTCGGTTGAGGGACGTCGCCAGGGCTGAAGTGACTCTGGTCTCGTGATCTCCCTCGAGGGCTGAATTTAGTGCCAATGCCAGAAGGCGGCTCAATTGCAGGGTTAGGGTTCACGCAGGCTTAGGTATCGGTGGAGGGTTCCGGTTCAGGGTAGGGTTAGGGTTAGGGTTAGGTCCCCAGAGGCTCCAGGCGCCTAACGCACAGCAGGGAAGTGGTCTCCGGATGGGCTGAGTTAAGGGCATAAGGGATGGTGCTGGAAAGGATCCGTCTTTTTCTGCCATGGCCACACCCGTGATTGCGCCCCTGGTCGATGAGGCCTACGGAATCCTCTGGGGCAGCTGCAGCCGGGCCTGGGAAATGACATGGTGAGCTTCCAGGTTCCATGCCGAGTCACCCTGCACTGCTTCTGGACCCTGGGTGCGTGGTGTTGTCAAACATCCGAATTGGGTTCCCATGGGGAGACAGCCTGAGCTGGGTTAGGGTTCGTTCCAGCAACCTCACCAGGGCTGAAGCGACTCCGGTCACGGTATCTCCCATGAGGGCTGAAGTAAGGCCCTTGCCAGAATGCGGCTCAATTGCAGGGTTAGGGTTTGAGGCAGGCTTAGGTTTCGGTGGAGGGTCACGGATCGTTGTAGGGTTAGGGTTAGGGTTAGGTCCCAGGAGGCTCCAGGCACCAAACCCAGAACAGAGCAGTGGTCTCCCCGAAGGACTGATTTGAGGGCACAAGCGAGGGTGCCGGTCAGGATCCGTCTTTGGCTGCCAAGGCCACACACGTCGATCGGCCCCTGGTCAAGAAGGCCTCCGGAATCCTCTCAGAATGCTGGAGCCAGACCTGGGAAACAACATGGTGAGCTTCCAGGTTCCATGCCGAGTCAGCCTGCACCACTTCTTGACCCCAGGCGTGTGGTCTTCTCAGATGTTGGTATTGGGTCCCTTTGGGGAGAGAGCCTTAGCTAGGGTTCGGTTTCGGTCCAGGGAGGTCACCAGGGGCCACACGACTCAGGTCTCGTGATCTCCCTAGAGGGCTGAAGTGAGGGCACATGTCAGAAGGCGCCTCAGTTGCAGGGTTAGGATTCGAGGCAGGCTTAGGTTTCGGTGGAGGGTCCCAGATCGGGGTAGGGTTAGCGTTATGGTTATGTCCCGGGAGGCTCCAGGCACCGAACCCACAGCAGGGCAGGTCTGCCCGAAGGGCTGAGTTGAGGGCACAAGAGAGGGTGATGGTCAGGATCCATCTTTGTCTGCAAAGGCCACACGTGATTGGGCCACTGGTTGAGGAGGCTTCTTGAATCCTCGCGGGTTGCTGCAGCCAGCCTGGGAATTGACATGGTGAGCTTCCCGGTTCCATGCTGAGTCAGCCTGCACTGCTTCGGGACCCCAGGCGGGTGGTGTTGTCAGAAGTTGAAATTGGGTCCCCATGGGAGAAAGCCTTAGCTACGGTTAGGGTTCACTCCAGGGACGTCGTCAGGGCCGAAGCGACTCGGGTCTCGTAATCTCCCTCAAGGGCTGAAGTGAGGACCCATGCCAGAAGGTGGCTCAATTTTAGGGTTAGGGTTCGAGGCAGGCTTTGGTTTCGGTGGAGGGTCCGGGTTCGGGGTAGGGTTAGGGTTAGGGTTAGGTCCCAGGAGTCTCCAGGCCCCGAACCCACAGCAGGGCAGTGGTCTCCCCGAAGGGCTGAGTTGAGGGCACAAGGGAGTGTGCCGGTCAGGATCCGTCGTTGGCTGCCAAGACCACACACGATCGGCACCTGGTTATGGAGGCCTCCGGAATCCTCTCAGGAAGCTGCAGTCTGGCCTGGGAAACGACACGGTGAGCTTCCAGGTTCCATACCGAGTCAGCCTGCACCGCTTCTGGACCCCAAGTGCGTGGAGTTGTCAGACGTTGGAATTGGTTCACAATGGGGGAGAGCCTTAGCTAGGGTTCGGGTTCGGTCCAGGGAGGTCGCCAGGGCCCAAGCAACTCCGGTCTCGTGATCTCCCTCGGGGGCTGAAGTGAGGGCCCATGCCAAAAGGCGCCTCAGTTGCAGGGTTAGGGTACGAAGCAGGCTTAGGTTTCGGTGGAGGGTCCCGGAACGGGGTAAGGTTAGGGTTAGGGTTAGGTCCCAGCAGGCTCCAGGCGCCGAACCCACAGCAGGGCAGTGGTCTCCTGGATGGGCTGAGTTGAGCACACAAAGGATGGTGCTGGACAGGATCCGTCTATGTCTGCCAAGGCGACACACGTTATTGCGCCCCTGGTCGAGGAGGCCTCTGGAATCCTCTCGGGCAGATGTAGCTGGGTCTGGGAAACGACATGGTGAGCTTCCAGGTTCCGTGCCGAGTCAGCCTGCACTGCTTCTGGACCCCAGGTGCGTGGTGTTGTCAGACATCGGAATTGGGTCCCCATGGGGAGACAGCCTGAGCTAGGGTTAGGGTTCGTTCCAGCAACCTCACCAGGGCTGAAGCGACTCGGGTCACGTGATCTCCCACGAGGGCTGAAGTAAGGCCCTTGACAGAATGCGGCTCAATTGCAGGGTTTGGGTTTGAGGAAGGCTTAGGTTTCGGTGGAGGGTCACGGATCCTTGTAGGGTTAGGGTTAGGCTTAGGACCCAGGAGGCTCCAAGCACCGAACACACAGCAGGGTAGTGGTCTCCCCAAAGGGCTGAGTTGAGGGCACAAGGGAGGGTGCCGGTAAGGATCCGTCTTTGTCTGCCAAGGCCACACACGTGATTGGGACCTGGTCGAGGAGGCCTCCGGAATTATCTCGGGCAGCTGCAGTCGGGCCTGAGAACGGCATGGTGAGCTTCCAGTTTCCATGCCGAGTCAGCCTGCAATGCTTCTGGACCCCATGCCATGGTGTTGTCAGACGTCAAGATTGGGTCCCCATGGGTAGAGAGCCTGAGCTAGGGTTATGGTTCGTTCCAACGACCTCGCCAGAGCTGAAGCGGCTCTGGTCACGTGATCTCCCTTGAGGGCTGAAGTAAGGCCCATGCCAGAAATCTGCTCATTTGCAGGGTTACGGTTTGAGGCAGGCTTAGGTTTCAGTAGAGGCTCCCAGATCGGTGTAGGGTTAGGGTTAGGGTTAGGTCCCAGGAGGTTCCAGGCGCCGAACCCACAGCAGGGCAGTGGTCTCCCCGAAGGGTTGAGTTGAGGGCAAAAGGGAGGGTGTCGGTCAGGATCCGTCTTTTGCTGTAAAGGCCACACACATCAATTGGCCCCAGGTTGAGGAGGCCTTCGGAATTCTCTAGGGCAGCTGCAGCTGGGCCTGGAAAACGACATGGTGAGCTTCGAGGTTCCATGCCGAGTCAGCCTGCTCCGCTTTACGACCCCCGGCGCGTGGTGTTGTCAGACGTTGGAATTGGGTCCCCATGGGGAGAGAGCCTTAGCTAGGGTTAGGGTCGGTCCAGGGACGCCACCGGGGCCAAAGTGACTCCGGTCTCGTGATCTCCCTCGAGGGCTGAAGTGAGAGCCAATGCCAGAAGGTGGCTCATTTTCAAGGTTAGGGTTCGATGCAGGCTTAGGTTTCGGTGGAGGGTCCCGGTTCTGGGAAGGGTTAGCGTAAGGGTTAGGTGTCAGGAGGCTTATCTAAGCGCCAAACCCTCAGCAGGGCAGCGGTCTCACGGATGGGCTGAGTTGAGGGCACAAGGGATGGTGCTGGACAGGATCCGTCTTTGTCTGCCAAGTCCACACAAGTGTTTGCACCCCTGGTCGAGGAGGCCTCCAGAATCCTCTCGTGGAGCTGCAGCTGGGCTTGGGAGATGACATGGTGAGCTTCCAGGTTCCATGCCGAGTCAGCCTGCACTGCTTCTGGACCCCAGGCACGTGGTGGTGTCAGACGTCGGAATTGGGTCCCCATGGGGAGAGAGCCTGTGCTAGGGTTAAGGTTCGTTCCAGCAACCTCGCTAGGGCTGAAGCGACTCCGGCCACATGATCTCCCTCGAGGTCTGAAGTAAGGCCCACGCCAGAAGGCGGCACAATTGCAGGGTAAGGGTTCGAGGCAGGCTTAGGTTTTGGTGGAGGGTCCTGGATCGGTGTAGAGTTAGGGTTAGTGTTAGGTCCCAGGAGGCTCCAGGCAATGAACCCACAGCAGGGCAGTGGTTTCCCCGAAGGGCTAATTTGAGGGCACAGGGGAGGGTGCCGGTCAGGATCCATCTTTGGCTGAGAAGGCCACACACGTGATTGGGACCTGGTCGAGGAGGCCTCCTGAGTTATCTCGGGCAGCTGCAGCTGGGCCTGAGAACTACATGGTGAGCTTCCAGGTTCCATGCCGAGTCAGCCTGCAATGCTTCTGGACCCCAGGCGCATGGTGTTCTCAGACGTCAGAATTGGGTCCCCATGGGGAGAGAGCCTGAGCTAGGGTTATGGTTCGTTCCAACGACCTCGCCAGAGCTGAAGTGACTCTGGTCACGTGATCTCCCTCGAGGGCTGAAGTAAGGCCCATGCCAGAAATCTGCTCCTTTGCAGGGTTAGGGTTCAAGGCAGGCTTAGGTTTCGGTAGAGGGTCCCGGATCGGTGTAGGGTTAGGGTTAGGGTTAGGTCCCAGGAGGTTCCAGGCGCCGAACCCACAGCAGGGCAGTGGTCTCCCCGAAGGGTTGAGTTGAGGGCAAAAGGGAGGGTGCCGGTCAGGATCCGTCTTTTGCTGTAAAGGCCACACACGTCAATTGGCCCCAGGTCGAGGAGGCCTTTGGAATTCTCTCGGGCAGCTGCAGCCAGGCCTGGAAAACGACATGGTGAGCTTCGAGGTTCCATGCCAAGTCAGCCTGCTCTGCTCTAGGACCCCAGGCGCGTGGTGTTGTCGACGTTGGAATTGGGTCATGGGGAGAGAGCCTTAGCTAGAGTTAGGTTTCGGTCCAGGGAGCCGCCGGGGCCGAAGCAACTCAGGTCTCGTGATCTCCCTCGAGGGCTGAAGTGAGAGCCAATGCCAGAAGGTGGCTCATTTTCAAGGTTAGGGTTCGACGCAGGCTTAGGTTTGGTGGAGGGTCCCAGTTCGGGGTAGGGTTAAGGTTAGGGTTAGGTCCCAGGACGCTCCAGGTGCCGAACCCAAAGCAGGGCAGTGGTCTCTCTGAAGGCCTGAGTTGAGGGCACAAGGGATGGTGCCGGTCAGGATCCTTCTTTGGCTGCCTAGGCCACACTCGATGGGCCCCTGGTCTAGGAGGCCTCTGGAATCCTCTCAGGCAGCTGCAGCCAGGCCTGGGAAACGACATGTTGAGCTTCATGTTCCATGCCGAGTCAGCCTGCACTGCTTTGGACCCCCGGCGCGTGGTGATTTCAGACGTTGGAATTTTGTCCCCATGGGGAGAGAGCCTTAGCTAGGGTTAGGGTTCGGTCCTGGGACGTCGCCAGGTCCGAAGAGACTCCGGTCTCGTGATCCCCCTCAAGGGCTAAAGTGAGGGCCCATGCCAGAAGGCGGCTCAATTGCAGGGTTAGGGTTCGAGGCAGGCTTAGGTTTCGGTGGAGGTTCCCTGGTTTGTGGTAGGGTTGGGGTTAGGGTTAGGTCCCAGGAGGCTCCAGGCGCCAAACCCACAGCAGCTCAGTGGTCTCCCCGAAGGGCTCAGTTGAGGGCACAAGGGAGGGTGCCAGTCAGGATCCATCTTTGACTGCCAAGGCCACAAACGTAGATCAGCCCCTGTTCGAGGAGACCTCCGGAATCCTCTCGGACAGCTGCAGCCGGGCCTGGGAAACGACATGGAGAGCTTCGAGGTTCCATGACGAGTCAGTCTGCGCCACTTCTGGACCCCAAGCGCGTGGTGTTCTCAGACTTTGGAATTGGGACCCCATGGGGAGTGACATATCTAGGGTTAGGGTTCGGTTCAGGGACGTCGCCAGGGCCGAAGCGACTCAGGTCTCGTGATCTCCTTCGAAGGCTGAATTGAGGGCCCATGCCAGAAGGCAGCTCAATTGCAGGTTATGGTTCGAGGCAGGCTTAGGTTTCGGTGGAGGTTCCCTGGTTCGGGGTAGGGTTGGGGTTAGGGTTAGGTCCCAGGAGGCTCCAGGTGCCGATCCCATAGCAGGGAGTGGTCTCCCCGAAGGACTGAGTTGACGGCACAAGGGACGGTTCCATTCAGGATCTGTCTTTATCTGCCAAGGCCATACACGTGATTGGGCCCCTGATCGAGGTGGCCTCTGGAATCCTCTCGGGCAGCTGCAACCGGGCCTGGGAAATGACATGGTGAGCTTCCAGGTTCCATGCCGAGTCAGCCTGCACAGCTTCTGGACCCCAGGCGTGTGGTGTTGTCAGCCGTCGGAATTGGGTCCCCATGGAGAGAGAGCCTGAGCTAGGGTTATTGTTCGTTCCAGCGACCTTGCCAGGGCTGAGGCGACTCTGGTCACGTGATCTCCCTCGAGGGCTGAAATTAGGTCCATGCCAGAAGGCGGCTGAATTGCAGGGTTAGGGTTCGAGGCAGGCTTAGGTTTAGGTGGAGGGTCCCGGATCGGTGTAGGGTTGGGGTTAGGGTTAGGTCCCAGGAGGCTCCAGTCGCCGAAGATAAAGCAGGGCCCTGGTCTCCCCGAAAGGTTGAGGTGAAGGCACAAGGGAGGGTGCCGGTCAGGATCCAATTTAGGCTGCCAAGGACACACACGTCGATCAGCCTGTGGTCGAGGACGCCACCCAAATCCTCTCGGGCAGCTGCAGCCGGGCCTGGGAAACGACATGGTTAGCTTCCAGGTTCCATGCCGAGTCAATCTGGAACTCTTCTGGCCCCCAGGCACGTGGTGTTGTCAGACGTTGGAATTGGGTCCCCATGGGGAGAGATCCTTAGTTAGGGTTAGGGTTCGGTCCAGGGACATCGCCAGGGCTGAAGAATCTCGGGTCTCGTGATCTCCCTCGAAGGCTGAAGTGAGTGCCAAGGCCAAAAGGCGGCTCAGTTGCAGGGTTAGGGTTCGAGCCAGGCTTAGGTTTCGGTGGAGTGTCCCAGTTCGGGGTAGGGTTAAGGTTAGGGTTAGGTCCCAGGAGGCTCCAGGCACCGAACCCACATTAGGGCAGTGGTCTCCCCGAAGGGCTGATTTGAGGGCACAAGGGAAGGTGCCTTTCAGGATCTGTCTTTGGCTGCCAAGGCCACATACGTCGATCGGCCTGTGGTCGAAGAGGCCTCCAGAATCCTCTCGGGCAGCTGCAGCCGGGCCTGGCAAACATGGTGAGCTTCCAGGTTCCATGCCGAGTCAGCTTGCAACACTTCTGGCCCCCAGGCGCGTGGTGTTGTCAGAGGTCGTAATTGGGTCCCCATTGGGAGAGAGCCTGAACTAGGGTTAGGGTTTGTTCCAGCGACCTCGCCAGGGCTGAAGCGACTCTAGTCAGATGATCTCCCTCGAGGGCTGAAGTAAGGCGCATGACCAAAGCCGGCTCATTTGCAGCGTTAGGGTTCGAGTCAGGCATAGGTTTCGGTGCAGGATCCCGGTTTGGGGTAGGGTTAGTGTTAGGGTTAGGTCCCCGAAGGCTCCAGGCGCCGAACCCACAGCAAGGCAGTGGTCTCCCGTTTGGGCTGAGTTGAGGGCACCAGGGATGGTGCTGGAAAGGATCTGTCTTTGCCAAGGCCACACCCGTGATTGCGCCACAGGTCGATGAGGCCTCTGGAATCCTCTCAGGCAGCTGCAGCTGAGCCTGGGAAATGACATGATGAGATTCCAGGTTCCATGCGGAGTCAGCCTGCACTGCTTCTGGACCCCAGGCGTGTGGTGTTCTCACATGTTGGAAATGGGTCCCTACGGGGAGAGAGCCTTAGCTAGGATTCGGGTTCGGTCCAGGGACATTGCCAGGGACGGAGCGACTCCGGTCTCTTGATCTCCCTCGAGGGCTGAAGTGAGGGCGAATGGTAGAAGGCAGCTCAATTGCAGGGTTAGGGTTCGAGGCAGGCATAGGTTTTGGTGGAGGGTCCCAGGTCGGGGTAGGTTTTGAGTTAAGGTTAGGACCCAGGAGGCTCCAGGCGCCTAACCCACAGCAGGGCAGTGGTCTCCCGGAAGGGATCAGTTGAGGGCACAAGGGAGGGTGCCGGTTAGGATCCGTCTTTGGCTGCCAAGGCCACACAAGACGATTGGCCCCTGGTCGAGGAGGCCTCTGGAATCCTCTCGGGCAGCTATAGCCGGCCCTGGGAAACGACATGGTGAGTTTCCAGGTTCCATGCCGAGTCAGCCTGCACCTTTTCTGGACCCCAGACGCGTGGTGTTGTCAGACGTTGGAATTGGGTCCCCACGGGGAGAGAGCCTTAGCTAGGGTTGGGGTTCGGTTCAGGGACATTGCGAGGACCGAAGCGACTCTGGTCTCTTGATCTCCCTCGAGGGGTGAAGTGAGAGCCCATGCTAGAAGGAGGCTCAATTGCAGGGTTACGTTTCGAGGCAGGCTTAGGTTTCAGTGGAGGGTCCCGGATCGGGGTAGGGTTAGGGTTAAGGTTACATCCCAGGAGTCTCCAGGCACCGAACCCAGAGCAGGGCAGTTTTCTCCCCGAAGGGCTGAGTTGAGGGCACAAGTGATGGTGCCGGTCAGGATCCGTCTTTGAGTGCCAAGGCCACACACATCAGTCGGCCCCTGGTCAAGGAGGCTTCCGGAATCCTCTCGGGCAGCTGCAGCCGGGCCTGGGAAACGATATGGAGAGCTTCCAGGTTCCATGCCGATTCAGCCTGCACCGCTTCTGGACCCCAGGCATGTGGTGTTCTCAGACGTTGGAATTGGGTCCCCATGGGGAGAGAGCCTTACCTAGGGTTACGGTTCGCTCCAGGGACTTCACCGGGGCTGAAGCGACTCCAGTCTCGTGCTGTCCCTCAAGGGCTGAAGTGAGGGCCATGCCAGAAGGCGGCTCAATTGCAGGGTTATGTTTGGAGGCAGGCTTAGGTTGCGGTGCAGGGTCCCGTTTCGGGGTAGGGTTGGGGTTAGGGTTAGGTCCCAGGAGGCTCCAGGCGCCGATCCCATAGCAGGGAAGTGGTCTCCCCGAAGGACTGAGTTGAAGGCCCAAGGGACGTTGCCATCAGGATTCGTCTTTGGCCGCCAAGGCGACACACGTCGATTGGCCCCTGGTCGACGAGACCTCCGGAATCTGCTCGGGCAGCTGTAGCCGGGCCTGGGAAACGACATGGAGAGCTTCCAGATTCCATGCCGAGTCAGCCTTCGCCACTTCTGGACCCCAGGCGCGTAGTGTTTTCAGACGTTGGAATTTTGTCCCCACGGGGAGAGAGCCTTAGCTAGGGTTGGGGTTCAGTCCAGGGACGTCACCAGGTCTGAAGAGACTCCGGTCTCATGATCTCCCTCGAGGCCTGAAGTGAGGGCCCATGCCAGAAGGCAGCTCAATTGCAGGGTTAGGGTTCAAGGCAGGCTTAGGTTTCGGTGGAGGTTCCCTGGTTTGTGGTAGGGTTAGGTTTAGGGTTAGGTCCCAGGAGGCTCCAGGCGCCAAACCAACATCAGGGCAGTGGTCTCCCCGAAGGGCTCAGTTGAGGGCACAAGGGAGGGTGCCGTTCAGGATCCGTCTTTGGCTGCCAAGGCCACAAACGTCGATCGGCCCTGGTCGAGGAAACCTCCGGAATCCTCTCAGGCAGCTGCAGCCAGGCCTGGGAAATGACATGGAGAGCTTTGAGGTTCCATGCCGAGTCAGTCTGCGCCACTTCTGGACCCCAAGCACGTGGTGTTCTCAGACGTTGGAATTGGGACCCCATGGGGAGTGACATATCTAGGGTTAGGGTTCGGTCCAGGGACGTCGCCAGGGCCGAAGCGACTCAGGTCTCGTGATCTCCTTCGAAGGCTGAATTGAGGGCCCATGCCAGAAGGCAGCTCAATTGCAGGTTATGGTTTGAGGCAGGCTTAGGTTTCGGTGGAGTTCCCTGGTTCGGGGTAGGGTTGGGGTTAGGGTTAGGTCCCAGGAGGCTCCAGGCGCTGATCCCATAGCAGGGAAGTGGTCTCCCCGAAGGACTGAGTTGACGGCACAAGAGACGGTTCCATTCAGGATCTGTCTTTGGCTGCCAAGGCCACACACGTCGATCGGCCCCTGGTCGCGGAGGCCTCTGGAATCCTGACGGGCAGCTTCTAGGATCCATGCCGAGTCAGCCTGCACCGCTTCTGAACCCCAGGCGTGTGGTGTTGTCAGACGTCAGAATTGGGTCCCCATGGAGAGAGAGCCTGAGCTAGGGTTATTGTTCGTTCCAGCGACCTTGCCAGGGCTGAGGCGACTCTGGTCACGTGATCTCCCTCGAGGTCTGCAGTGAGGGCCCATGCCAGAAGGCGACTCAATTGAAGGGTTAGGGTTCGAACCAGGCTTAGGTTTCAGTGGAGGGTCCCGGGTCGGGGTAGGGTTAGGGTTAGGGTTAGGTCCCAGGAGGCCCTCGAGGGCTGAAATTAGGTCCATGCCAGAAGGCGGCTGATTTGCAGGGTTACGGTTCGAGGCAGGCTTAGGTTTAGGTGGAGGGTCCCGGATCGGTGTAGGGTTAGGGTTAGGGTTCGGTCCCAGGAGGCTCCAGTAGCCGAAGATAAAGCAGGGCCCTGGTCTCCCCGATGGGCTGAGTTGAAGGCACAAGGGAGGGTGCCAGTCAGGATCCGTTTTTGGCTGCCAAGGACACACACGTCGATCAGCCCGTGGTCGAGGTGGCCTCCAGAATCCTCTCGGGCAGCTGCAGCCGGGCCTGGGAAACGACCTGGTGAGCTTCCAGGTTCCATGCCGAGTCAGCTTGAAACGCTTCTGGACCCAGGCGCGTGGTGTTGTCAGACGTCGGAAATGGGTCCCAAGGGGAGAGAGCCTGAGCTAGGGTTAGAGTTAGTTCCAGCGACCTCACCAGGGCTGAAGCGACTGTGGTCACGTGATGTCCCTCGAGGGCTGAAATAAGGCCCATGCCAGAAGGTGACTCATTTGCAGCATTAGGGTTCGAGGCAGGCTTAGGTTTCTGTGGAGGGTCCCGGGTCGGGGTAGGGTTAGGGTTAGCCTTAGGTCCCAGGAGTCTCCAGGCGCCGAACCCACGGCAGGGCATGGTCTCCCCGAAGGGCACAGTCAATGGCACAAGGGAAGGTGCCGGTCAGGATCCATCTTTGGCTGCCAAGTCCACACACGTTGGTCAGCCCCTGGTCGAGGAGGCCTCCGGAATTATCTCAGGCAGAGGCAGCTGGGCCTGGGAAACAACATGGTGAGCTTCCAGGTTCCATGCCGAGTCAGCCTGCTCTGCTTATGGACCCCCGGCGCGTGGTGTTGTCATACGTTGTAATTGGGTCCCCTAGGGAATAGAGAGCTTTAGGTAGGGTTATGGTTTTGTCCAGGGACGTCGCCAGGGCAGAAGCGACTCAGGTCTCGTGATATCCCTCAAGGGCTGAAGTGAGGGCCCATGCCAGAAGGCGGCTCTATTGCAGGGTTAGAGTTCGAGGCAGGCTTAGGTTTCAGTGGAGGTTCCCGGATTGTGGTAGGGTTAGGGTTAGGGTTAGGTCCAAGAGGCTCCAGGCGCCGAACCCACAGCAGGGCAGTTGTCTCCCAGATGGGCTGAGTTGAGGGCACAAGGGATGGTCCCGGTAGAATCCATCTTTATCTGCCAAGGCCACGCACGTGTTTGGGCCCCTGGTCGAAGGGCCTACGGAATCCTCTCGGGCAGCTGCAGCCCGGACTGGGAAACGACATGGTGAGCTTCCAGGTTCCATGCTGAGTCAGGCTGCACTGCTTCTGGACCCCAGGCACCTGGTCTTGTTCAGACGTAGAATTGGGTATCCATGGGGAGAGGGCCTTAGCTAGGGTTAGGGTTCGGTCCAGGCACGTGGCCAGGGCCGAAGCGACTCCGGTCTCATGACCTCCCTCGAGGGCTGAAGTGAGGGCCCATGCCAGAAGGCGGATCAATTGCAGGGTTAGGGTTCGACGCAGGCGAGGTTTCAGTGGAGGGTCCCGGATCGGGGTAGGGTTATTGTTAGTGTTAGTTCCCAGGAGGCTCCAGGCGCTGAACCCACGGCACGGCAGTGGTCTCCCAGATGGGCTGAGTTGAAGGCACAAGGGCTGGTGCCTGTAAGGATCCATCTTTATCTGCCAAGGCCACACATGTGATTGGGCCCCTGGTTGAGGAGGCCTCCGGTTTCCTCTCGGGCAGCTGCAGCCCGGACTGGGAAACAAATGGTGAGCTTCCAGGTTCCATGCCGAGTCAGGCAGCACCGTTTCTGGAACCCAGGCGCGTGGTGTTGTCAGACGTTGGAATTGGGTCCCCATGGGGAGAGAGCCTTAGCTAGGGTTAGGGTTCGGTCGAGGGACGTCACCAGGGCCGAAGCGACTCCAGTCTCGTGATCTCCCTCAACAGCTGAAGTGAGGGCCCATGCCAGAATGCGGATCAATTGCAGGTTTAGGGTTCGAGGCCGGCTGAGGTTTCGGTGGAGGGGCCCGGTTCGGGGTAGGGTTAGGGTTAGGGTTATGTCCCAGGAGGCTCCAGGCGCTGAACCCACGGGAGCGCAGTGGTCTCCCAGATGGGTTGAGTTGAGGGCACAAGGGATGGTGCCGGTAAGGATCCATATTTATCTGCCAAGGCCACGCATGTTATTGGGCCCCTGGTCGAGGTGGCCTCTTGAATCCTCTCAGGCAGCTTCAACCGGGCCTGGGGAACGACATGGTGAGCTTCCAGGTTCCATGCCAAGTCAGCCTGCACTGCTTGTGGACAACAGGCGCGTGGTGTTGTCAGAGGATGGAATTGGGTCCCCATGGGAAGAGAGAGCTTTAGCTAGGGTTACGGTTCCGTCCAGGGATGTCGCCTGGGCCGAAGTGACTCCTGTCTCGTGATCTCCCTGGAGGCCTGAAGTGAGGGCCCATGCCAGAAGTCAGCTCAATCGCAGAGTTATGGTTCGAGGCAGGCTTAGGTTTCTGTGGAGGGTCCCGGTTCGGGTAGGTTTAGGGTTAGGGTTAAGTCCCAGGAGGCTCCAGGCGCTGAACCCACAGCAGGGCAGTGGTGTCCCAGATGGGCTGACTTGAGGGAACAAGGGATGGTGCTGGTCAGGATCCGTATTTGTCTCAGAAGTCCACACACGTGATTGGGCCCCTGGTTGAGGTGGCCTCCGGAATCCTCTCGGGCAGCTGCAACCGGGCCTTGGAAACAACATGGTGAGCTTCCATGTTCCATGCCGACTCAGCCTGCACCGCTTCTGGACCCCAGGCTCATGGTGTTGTCATACGTTGGAATTGGGTCCCCATGGGGAGAGGGCCTTAGTTAGGGTTATGGTTCGGTTCAGGGACGTTGCCAGGGCCAAAGCGACTCCGGTCTCGTGATCTCCCTCGAGGTCTGCAGTGAGGACCCATGCCAGAATGCGACTCAATTGAAGGGTTAGGGTTCGAACCAGGCTTAGGTTTCGGTGGAGGGTCCCGGGTCGGGGTAGGGTTAGGGTTAGGTCCCAGGAGGGCGCTGAACCCACAGCAGGGCAGTGGTCTCTCCGAAGGGCTAAGTTGAGGGCACAAGGGAGGATGCCGGTCAGGATCCGTCTTTGTCTGCCAGGACACACACGTGATTGAGCCCCTGGTCGAGGAGGCATCCGTAATCCTCTCGGGCAGCTGCAGCCGGGTCTGAGAAACGACATGGTTAGCGTCCAGGTTCCATGACACTTGAGCCTTCACCGCTTCTCGACCGCCTGCGCGTGGTGTCAGACGTTTGAATTGGGTCCCCATGGGGAATGGGCCTCATCTAGGATTACGGTTCGCTTCAGGACGTCGTCAGAAGCGACTCTGGTCTCGTGATCTCCCTCGAGGGCTGAAGTGAGGGCCCATGCATCAAGGAGGCTCAAGTGCAGGGTTAGGGATCAAGGCAGGCTTTGGTTTTGGTGGAGGAGCCCGGTTCGGGGTAGGGTTATGGTTAGGGTTAGGTCCCAGGAGGCTCCAGTCGCCGAAGATAAAGCAGGGCCCTGGTCTCCCCGATGGGCTGAGTTGAGGGCACAAGGGAAGGTGCCAGTCAGGATCCGTCTTTGTCTGCCAGAGCACACACGTGGTTGGGCCCCTAGTCGAGGCGGCCTCCGGAATCCTCTCGGGCAGCTGCAGCCCGGCCCGGGAAAAGACATGGTGAGCTTCCAGGTTCCATGCCGGGTGAGCCTTCACCACTCTGTACCATAGTCACGTGGTGTTGTCAGACATTGGAATTGGGTCTGCAGGGGGAAAGGGCCTTAGATAGGGTTAGGGTTAGATCCAGGGACGTCGCCAGGGTCGAAGCGACTGTGGTTTCATGATCTCCCTCGAGGGATGACGTGAGGGTCCATGTCACAGGGTTGCTCAAGTGCAGGTTTAGGTTTAGAGGCAGGCTTAGGTATCGGTGGAGGGTCCCTGGTTGGGGTAGGGTTACGGTTATGGTTAGTTCCCTGGAAGCTCCAGGCGCCAGACCCACAGCAGGGCAGTGGTCTCCCCGAAGGGCTGAGTTGAGGGCACAAGGGAGGGTGCCGGACAGGATCCTTCTTTGGCTGCCTAGGCCACACTCGTTGATGGGCCCCTGGTCTAGGAGGCCTCCGGAATCCTCCCGGGCAGCTGCAGCCAGGCGTGGGAAACGACATGGTGAGCTGCCAGGTTCCATGCCGGGTGAGCCTTTACCGCTTCTTTACCCCAGTCGCGTGGTGTTGTCAGACGTTAAAATTGGGTCCCCATGGGGAAAGGGCCTTAGCCAGGGTTAGGTTTCGGTCCAGGGACGTCGCCAGGGCCGAAGCGACTGTGGTTTCATTATCTCCCTCGAGGGCTGAAGTGACGGTCCATGTCACAAGGCTGCTCAAGTGCAGGTTTAGGTTTAGAGGCAGGCTTAGGTATCGGTGGAGGTCCCGGTTTGGGGTACGGTTATGGTTATGGTTAGGTCCTTGGAGGCTCCAGGCGCTGAACCCACAGGTGGGCAGTGGTCTCCCCGAAGGGCTGAGTTGAGGGCACAAGGGAGTGTGCCGGTCAGGATCCTTCTTTGGCTGCCTAGGCTACACTCGTCGATGGGCCCCTGGTCTAGGCCGCCTCTGGAATCCTCTCAGGCAGCGGCAGCCAGGCCTGGGAAATGACCTGGTGAGCTTACATGTTCCATGCAGAGTCAGACTGCACCGCTCCTGGACCCCAGGCGCGTGTTGTTGTCACACGTTGGAATTGGGTCCCCATGGGGAGAGAGCCTTAGCTAGGGTTAGGGTTCGGTCAAGGTACGTTGCCAGGCCTGAAGTGACTCCAGTCTCGTGATCTCCCTGGAGGACTGAAGTGAGGGCCCATTGCAGAAGGCGGCTGGAAGGCAGGGGTAGGGTTCGACACAGGCTTATGTTTCGGTGGAGGGGCCTGGTTAAGGTAAAGTTAGGGATAGCGTTAGGGCCCTGGATGCTCCAGACCGCGACCCACAACAGGGCAGTGGTCTCCCCGATGGGCTCAGTTGATGGCACAAGGGAGGGTGCCGGTCAGGATCTGTCTTTGGCTGCCACGGCCACACGTGATTGCGCCACTGGTCGAGGAGGCCTCTGGAATCCTCTCGGGAAGCTGCAGCTGGCCTGGGAAACGACATGGTGACCTTCCAGGTTCCATGCCGAGTCAGACTGCACCACTTCTGGACCCCAGGTGCGTGGTGTTGTCAGACTTTGGAGTTGTGTCCCAATGGGGAGCAAGCCTTAGATAGGGTTAGGGTTCGGTTCAGGGACGTCGCCATGGCCGAAGCGACTCCGGTCTCATGATCTCCCTCGAGGGCTGAAGTGAGGGTCCATGCAGTAAGGCGGCTCAAGTGCAGGGTTAGTGTTCGAGGTAGGCTTAGGTTTTGGCGGAGGGGCCCGGTTCGGGTTATGGTTAGGGTTATGTTATTGTCCCTGGAGGCTCCAGGTGCCGAACCCACAGCAGGGCAGTGGTCTCTCCGAAGGGCTGAGTTGAGGGCACAAGGGAGGGTGCCGGACAGGATCCTTCTTTGGCTGCCTATGCCACACACTCCGATGGGCCCCTGGTCGAGGAGGCTTCCAGAGTCCTCTAGGGCAGCTGCAGCCGGGCCTGGGAAAGAAATGGTGAGCTTCCTGGTTCCATGCCCAGTCAGCCTGCACTGCTTCTGGACCCCAGGCGCGTGGTGTTTCAGACGTTGGAATTGGGTCACCATGGGGAGAGAGCCTTAGCTAGGGTTAGGGTTAGGTCCAGGGACGTCGCCACGGCCGAAGCAACTCTGGTCTCGTGATCTCCCTCGAGGGCTGAAGTGAGGCCCCATGCCAGAAGGCGGCTGGAGTGCAAGTTTAGGGTTCAACACAGGCTTAGGTTTTGGCGGAGGGGCCTGGTTCAGGGTAGGGTTAGGGCTAGAGTTAGGTCCCTGGAGGCTCCAGGCCCCGACCCGCAGCAGGGCAGTGGTATCCCTGGAGGGATGAGTTGAGGGCACAAGGGACGGTGCCGGTCAGGATCGGTCTTTGGCTGCCAAGGACACACACGTCGATGGGCCCCCGGTCGAGGAGGCCTCCGGAATCCTCTCGGGCAGCTGCATCCCTGCCTGGGAAATGACATGGTAAATTTCCATGTTCCATTCCTAATGAGCCTGCACTGCTTCTGGACCCCAGGTGCGTGGTTTTGTCAGACGTTGGAATTGGGTCCCCATGGGGAGAGAGCTAAGTTTAGAGTTTGGACCAGGGTCGTCGCCAGGCCCGAAGCGACTCTGGTCTCATGATCTCCTTTGAGGGTTGAAGTGAAGACCCATGCCACAAGTGGCTCAAGTGCAGGGTTACGTTTTGAGGCACACTTAGGTTTTGATGGAGGTTCCCGGTGCGGGGTAGGGTTAGGGTTAGGGTTAGGTCCCAGGAGGCTCCTGGTGCCGAACACACAGCAGGGCAGTGGTCTCCCCAAAGGGTTGAGTTGAGGGCACAAGGGAGGGTGCCGGTCAGGATCTGTCTTTGGCTGCCAAGGCCATACACATCGATGGCCCCCGGTCGAGGAGGACTCCGGAATCCTCTCGGGAAGCTGCAGCCTGACCTGGGAAATGACATGGAGAGCTTCCAGGTTCCATGCCGAGTCAGCCTGCGCCACTTCTGGACCCCAGGCGCGTAGTGTTGTCAGACGTTGGAATTGGATCCCCATGGGGAGAGAGCCTTAGCTAGGGTTAGGGTTCGTTCCAGGGACGTTGCCAGGGCTGAAGCAACTTTCATCTCTTGATCTTCCTCGAGGGCTGAAGTGAGGGCTTACGCCACAAGTTGGCTCAAGTGCAGGGTTCGGTTTGAGGCAGGCTTAGCTTTCGGTGGAGGGTCCCGTTTGGGGGTAGGGTTAGGGTTAGGGTTAGGTACCAGGAGGATCCAGGTGCCGAACCCACAGCAGAGCAGTAGTCTCCCCGAAGGGTTAGGGTTAGGGGTAGGGTTGAGGGCACAAGGGAAGGTACCGGTAAGGATCAGTCTTTGGCTGCAAAGGCCACACATGTCGATGTGCCTCTGGTCAGGAGGCCCCTGGAATCCTCCTGGGTAGCTGCAGCCAGGCCTGGAAAACGACATGGTGAGCTTCCAGGTTCCATGCCGAGTAAGTCTGCACAGCTTCTGGACCCCAGGCACGTGGTGTTATCAGAAGCTGTAATTGGGTCCCTTTGGGGAGAAATCCTTACCTAGGGTTAGGTTTTGTTGCATCCACACGACTCCTGAAACAGAATGCTACGGGCACCAGTGACAGTTGCAACAAAGTTTTTTACAATGAGAGGAAGGCCGACCGATCGGGACCAACACTCTTTTAAGAGTGTGTCCCCGAAGAGCCGAGGTACAGAGTTTTTAAAGCCTATCATATCGTTTTATCATTATCTGGGAACAGAACAGAGAAACAGTTCCCAGATGAGTTAGAAACAGTTGCCAGATGAGTCAGAAACAGTTATTGAGTGAGGTGATTATTTTAGACTTTCTGCCGCTAAGTTGCAACCTGTGGATCTCCTTGACCTTGTCTCTGATGCTCTTTTTTGAGCTTTTGTTTCCTTCATTGGTAAAGCCTGATTCACAAGAGTATGAAGTATGATTTACAAGAGTAAAAACACGGTTGTTATTTTTTGACCTTCAGTGTCAGCACAAAGTTGTTATCTTTCAAGCTAAGCGTTAGCCCTACAGTACAATTTAACCCTTACAAGTTTGGTCCAGGAATGTCGCCAGGGCCGAAGCGACCTCGGTCTCGTGATCTCCCTCAAGGGCTGAAGGGAGGACACATGCCACAATGCGGCTCTAGTGCAGGGTTAGGTTGCGAGGCAGGCTTAGCTTTCGGTGGACGGTCCTGGTTCGGGGTAGGATTAGGGTTAGGGTTAGGTCCAGTGTCCAGGCGCCGAACCCACAGCATGGCAGTGGTCTCCACGAAGGGCTGAGTTGAGGACACAAGGGAGGGTGCCGGTCAGGATCAGTCTTTGGCTGCCAAGGCCAGAGAAGTCGATGGGCTCCTGGTCGGTGAGGACTCAGGAATCCTTTGGGGCCCTTGAAGCCGGGCCTGGGAAACGAAAATGTGAGCTTCCAGGTTCCATACCGAGTGAGCTTGCACCACTTGTGAACCACTGGCGCGTGGTGTTGCCAGATTTTGGAAGGGGTCCCCATGGGGACAGTGCCTTAGCTAGGGTTAGGGTTCAGTCCAGGGACGTCGCCAGGGCCGAAGCGACCTTGGTCTCATGATCTCCCTAAAGGGCTGAAGGGAGGACCATGCCACAAGGCGGCTCAAGTGCAGGGTTAGGGTTCCAGGCAGGCTTAGGTTTTGGTGGACGGTCCCGGTTTGGGGTAAGGTTAGGATTAGGGTTAAGTCCCAGGAGGCTCCAGCAGCTAACCCACAGCAAGGCAGTGGTCTCCCCAAAGGGCTGAGTTGAAGACACAAGGGAGGGTGCCGGTGAGGATCAGTCTTTCGCTGCCAAGGCCACACAGGTGATTGGGCCCCTGGTCGAAGAGTCCTCCGGAATCCTCTCGGGCACCTGCAGCCCGCCTTGGAAATGACATGGTGAGATTCCAGGTTCCATGCCGAGTGAGCCTGCACCGTTTCTGAACCCCAGGCGCATGGTGTTTTCAGAAGTTGGAATGGGACCCCATGGGGAGAGAGACTTATCTAGGGTGAGGGTTCGATCCAGGGACGTCACCAGGACAGAAGCCACTCCGGTCTCATGATCTCCCTCGAGAGCTGAAGTGAGGGCCCAATCCACAAGTCGGCTCAAGTGCAGGTTTAGGGTTCGAGGCAGACTTAGGTTTTGTTGGAGGTTCCCGGTTCGTGGTAGGGTCAGGTTTAGGGTCAGATCCCAGGAGGCTCCAGGTGCCGAATCCACAGAAGGGCAGGGGTCTCCCGGAAGCGCTGAGATGGGGGCACAAGGGAGATTGCAGGTCAGGATCAGTCTTTGGATGCCAAGGCCACAGATGTCCATGGGCCCCTGGATTGGGAGGACTCAGGAATCCTCTCAGGCAGCTGCAGCCGAGCCATTGAAATGAAATGGTGAGTTTCCAGGTTCATGCTGATTGAGACTGCACCGCTTGTTGACCCAGGCTCGTGGTGTTATCAAACATTGCTATTAGGACCCCATGGGAGAGAGCCTTAAGTAGGAACGGGGTTCGGACCAGAGACGTCACCAGCGCCGAAGGGACTCTCGTGATTTCCTTCGAGGGATGAAGTGAGGGCCCAGGCGACTGGGCTGCTCAAGTGTCCGTTTAGGTTTCTAGCTGCCTTAGGTCTGGTGGAGGGTCCCTGTTCGACGTAGGGTTACGGTTAGGTTAGTTACCAGAAGGCTCCAGGTGCCAAAACCACAGCAGGCAGTGGTCTTCCCGAACGGCTGAGTTGAGGGCACAAGGGACAGTGCCAGCCAAGATCCGTCTTTACCTGCCAAAGCCACACACGTTGATTGGCCTCTGGTCGAGGAGGCTTCCGGAATCCTCTCTGGCAGCTGCAGCCGGGCCTGGGTAACGAAATGGTGAGCTTCCAGGTTCCATGTCGAGTCAGCCTACACTGGGAAACGACACTGTCGGTAAAGCATCGTTCAGCGGACATCTGCTTCTTCTAAGTAAGAAGGGTTTGGACACCACTGCGAGGCCTACCCACAAGGTGCCATACCCTCGACTCTGGGGGGGGGGAAGTTTGGCGACACCATCTTTCAACTAGCGTCCGGTTTCACGAAGCTAAACTCTCGCTCGCCAACCATGCAGGACTTAATGCGGAAAAGTGCCAGACACTCAACTACGTGATCTAACGCTGTGGTGACACCATCTTTCAACTCTCATCTCTTTACACGAAGTCGGAAGTGCCGGAAACTTGAGGTGGGGCCTACGCGGGAAGTGCCATACACTCAACTCTGTGAAACGGAACCCTTTCACCTAACGTCAGGTTTCAATAAGTTGCAAGTGTTTGAAAACACATGCGGTGATGGGCGGACACTGCCATAGGCCCCACTCTCTCAAACAACACTGTGGGGGAAACCACCTGGTTTCGCATCTGGTTTCGCAAAGCTACAAGTGGCTGAAAACCTGTGCGAGGCCTCCAAGGAAAGTGCCATCTCTACTCAACTCTAAGAAACCACAATGTGATGAGAAGACCTTTCAACTGACATTCGGTTTCGCTAAGGTAGATGGTATGGCAGCTCGACGCGGCCCGTGCGGACACTGCAATGTACTCACCTCCGTGACACAACACTTGGAAAGCCATCTTGCAGCTGACGTCGTTCTCGCTCACTGAGAAGGGACTGATACGTATGCGCGGCCTCGGCGGAAAAGCGCCACGCACGCAACTAGGTGAACAACGCTGTGGTGAAATCAGCGTGCAACTGTCATCCCGTTTCACAAAGTTAGAAGCGCTTGAAAGTCCATGTGGGGCCTACCAAGTGCCATAGAGTCAACGCCGTATAACAACACCGAGGGGCATTCATCTTTCGCCTAACTTCTCGTTTCGCGGAGGCGGAAGTGGCTGCAAAGCTCTGCGGGTTCTACCCAGAAAGTGTCACGTCCTCAACTTTCGCAACCAACACCGTGTGCTCAAACCATCTCTCAAATACCTTCTGGGGTCACTTGTCCCAAAGGGTTTGAAAACCCTATGCGGAAGCTTACAGGGGAAGTGCCTTCCAGTCTACTCCGGGAAAGACGGTGGCATAGCCAGCCATCTTTCGGTCTACGTCTCGCTTCACAGACGTAGAAGTGTTCGAACACCTATGAGCGACCTACGTGGGCAGTACCATACACTCCACTTTGTGAAACGACGCTGAGCTGCAACCATCTTTCGACTGCCACCTCACTTCACAGAGTTAGAATTGTTTGAACCCCGGGGCGGGGCTTCGGCGAAAAGTGCCATTGTACTCCCATAGGGTCAAAGAGCATTTGGGGGAGACCGGGTTTCAACCCACATCTTGTTTCAGTAAGTTAGACGTGGGACCACCCATGCGGGTGCTAGTCGGGACGGGCCGTGTACCCAACTCTGTGAGACCACACTGTGGGGGAGCCATCTTTCAAGTAACACCCGGTTTCACGAAGATTGCCGTGTTTGAAAACCTGTGCGGCGTCTGAGCGGAACGTGCCCTGTCCCCAACTCTGTGAAAGAACATGGGGGAAACAGGCTTCCGACTAACTTCTGGTTTCACTAAGTTAGAAGTGTCTGGAAACCTAGGCGAGGCTCACAGGGACAGGGCCACATTCGCAAGTGTGAAACAAACCACGGCGTGTTGAAAAGCTCTTTCAACTAACATCTTGGCACACCACGTTAGAGGTGTTTGAAAACTTACGCGGGGCCAATGCAGAAAGTGCCCTACGCTCCCTCCCTGCCTAGGGACACTGCGGCCATCCGTCTTCCCAGTTAACATCTTCGTTCACTAAGTACTGTTCGGAAACCCTTGCGGGCAACCAGGTAACGCAGGGAAGTTGCCAGGTACTCAGCTCTGTGAATACAGCTCTGTGGGGGAAACCATGTTGCAACGAACCTCTCGTTTCACGACATTAGTCGTGTCTGAAAGCCATGCGGGGCCTACGTCGAGAGGGCCGTCCACCCAACGGTGTTCAACAACATTGCGGGGGAACCATCTTTCAGCTCACACCAGGTGTCGCTCAGTTACCGAGTGTTTGACAACACGGGCAGTGCCTTGGGGGATAGAGCAATGCGCTCAGCTGTGCGAAAGAGCACCGTGGGCAAACCAAACCGTCTTTCAATGAACATGTGGGTAGGGTTTTATCCCAGGAGGGCCACGGCGCCGAAACCACAGTACGGCAGTTGTCTCCCTGAAGGTCTAACTTGAGAGCTCAAGTGAAAGGCCGGTCAGTTTCATTGTTTGGCTACCAAGGCCACATAATTCGATGGCCCCCTTTTAAGCCAGGTCTTGGGAATCCTCTCGGTCACCCGCTGCTGGGCCTCGGAAACGCCCTTCTGAGCTTCCTCTTTCAATGCCGAATGAGCCTGCACCGCCTGTGGACCCCAGGCGCCTGGTGTTGTAAACTTTGGTATTTTGTTCCCATGTGGAGAAAGCCTTAGCTAGAGTTAGGGTTCGGACCAGGGATGTCGCCAAGGCTGAAGCGACTCTGTTTTTGTTACCTCCATCGATGGATAAATTGAGGACGCATGCGATGGAGCAGCTCAAGTGTAGGGTTCGGTTTCTAGGCTGGCTAGGTTTGCTGGAGGGTCCCTGTTCGGAGTAGGATTAGGGTTAGGGTTAGGTCCCAGGATGTTCCAAGCGCCGAAAACACAGCAGGGCAGTGGTCTCCCCAAAGGGCTGAGTTGAGGGCACAAGATATGGTGCGGGTCAGGATCAGTCTTTGGCTGCCAAGGCCACACACGTCGATGGGTCCCTGGTCAGGGAGGCCTTAGGAATCTTCTCGGGCAGCTGCAGTGGGGCCTGGGAAACGACAGGTGGGCCTCAAGGTTCCATGCCGAGTGAGCCTACACCGCTTGTGGACCCCAGGCTCATGGTGTTGTCACATTTTGTTATGGGTCCCGTTGGGTACAGAGCCTCAGCTAGGTTTAGGGTTTGTTCCAGGGACGTTGCCAGGGCCGAAGAGGCTGGGTTCTCCTGATCTCCCTCGTGGGCTGAGGTGAGGGCTCATGAGACGGGGCGGCTCAAGTATAGGGTTAGGGTTCAGTCCACGGACTTTGCCATGGATGAAGCGTCTCCTGTCTTGTGATGTTCTCACCCCATTGGGACCCAATCCCAAAGTCTGAGTACACCACGTGCCTTGGGTCCAGAGACGGTGCGGGTTCACTCGGCATGGAACTTCGATGCTCACCATGTTATTTTCCAGGCCAGCTGTAGCTGCCCGAGAGAATTCCTGGGGCCTCCCCGACCATGGGACCATCAATTTGTGTGGCCTTGGCAGCCGAGGAAGTCAAAGAGTGATCCTGACCGGCACAATCCATTTTGCCTGGACCCCAGGATCCTGAACGGCACCCGACCTTGTGACCTCAACTAAGCCCTTTGGGAGACCACTGCCCTGCTGTGGGTTTGGCTCCTGGAGCCTCTTGGGACCTAACCCTAATGATAACCATACCCCAAAAAAGACCCTCCACCAAAACCTAAGACGGCCTCAAAGCCTAACCCTACACTTGAGGCACCCATTCGCAAGGGCCCACACTTCAGTCCTCAAGGGACATCACGAGACGGGAGTCACTTCAGCCCTGGCGAAGTCCCTGGACCGAAACCCTAACCCTAGCTAAGGCTCTCTCCCTGTGGGGACACAATTCCAAATTCTGACAACACCACGCGCCTGGTGTCCACAAGTGATGCAGGGTCACATGGCATGGAACATGGAAGCTCACCATGTCATTTCCCAGGCCGGGATGCAGCTGCCCAAGAGGACTCCGAAGGCCTCTTCGACCGGCGGCCCATCGACCTGTGTGTCCTTGGCAGCCAAAGACTGATCCTGACCTGCACCCTCCCTTGTGTCCTCAACTCAGCCCTTCGGGGAGACCACTGCCCTGCTGTGAGTTTGGAGCCTGGACCCACCTGGGACCTAACCCTAACCCTAACTCTACCCTCAACCAGGACCCTCCACCGAAAGCTAAGCCTGCCTGGAAACCTAACCCTGCACTTGAGCCCCCTTGTGGCATGGGCCCTCACTTCAGCCCTTAAAGGAGATCACGACACCAGAGTCGCTTCGGCCCTGGCGACGTCCCTGGACCAAACCCTAACCCTAGCTAAAGCTCTATCCCAATGGGGACCCAATTCCAATGTCTGACAACTACATGCGTCGGGGGTGCAGAATCGGTGGAGGCTCACACGGCATGGAAAAAAGAAGGTCACCATGTCATTTCCCAGGCCAGGCTGTAGTTGCCCGAGAGGATTCCGGAGGCTTCCTTGACCGGGGGCCCATCGATGTGTGTGGACTTGGCAGGCAAAGACTGGTCCTGACCGGCACCCTCCCTGTACCCTCAACTCAGCCATGCGGGGAGAAAACTGTCCTGCTGTGAGTTCGGCCCTTGACACTCTTGGGACCTAACCCTAACCCTAACCCTACCCCAACCAGGACCCTCCACCGAAAGCTAAGCCTGCCTCGAACCCTAAACCTGCACTTGAGCCGCCTTCTGGCATGGGCCCTAACTTCAGCCCTCAAACGAGATCATGAGACCGGAGTCTCTTCGGCCATGGAGACGTCCATGGACCGAACCCTAACCCTAGCTAAGACTCTCTCCCCATGGTGACTGAATTCCAACGTCTGACAACACCACGCACCTGGGGTCCAGAAGCGGTGCAGGATCACTCCGCATGGAAACTGGAAGGTCACCATGTCATTTCCCAGGCCAGGCTGCAGCTGCGTGAGAGGATTCCGGAGGCCTCCTGGACCGGGGGCCCGTTGATCTGTGTGTCATTGGCAGCCAAAGACTGATCCTGACCGGCACCCTCCCTTGTGCACTCAACTCAGCCCTTTGGGGAGACCACTGCCCTGCTGTGGGTTTGGAGCCTGGACCCACCAGGGACCTAACCCTAACCATAACCCACCCCATCCAGAACCCTCCACCAAAAGCTAAGCCTGCCTCGAACGATAAACCTGCACTTGAGCTGCCTTGTGGCATGGGCCGAGAATTCAGCCCTCAAACGAGATCACGACAGCAGATTCGCTTCAGCCGTGGAGAAGTCCTTGGACGGAACCCTAACCCTACCTAAGGCTATCTCTCCATGGGGACCCAATTCCAATGTCTGAAAACACCACGCACCTGGGGTCCAGAAGCAGTGCAGGCTGATTTGGCAATGGAAACTGGAAGCTCACCATGTCATTTCCAAGGCCCGGCTGTAGCTGCCCGAGATGATTCCGGAGGCCTCCACACCAGGGGACGATCGACGTGTGTGGCCTTGGCAGCCAAAGACGGATCCTGACCGGCACGGTCCCTTGTGCCCTCAACTCAGCCCTTCGGGGAGACCACGGCCCTGCTGTGGGTTCAGCGCCTAGAGCCTCATGGGACCTAACCCTAACCCTAACCCTACCTGAAATGGGACCCTCCACCGAAACCTAAGCCTGCCTCGACCCTAACCCTGCAATTGAGCCGCCTTCTGGCATGGGCTCTCACTTCAGCCCTCCAGGGAGATCATGAGACCAGCGTCGCTTCGGCCCTGGCGACACCCTGGAACGAATGCGAACCCTAGCTCAGGGTCTCTCCCCATGGGGACCCAATTCCAACGTGAGAACACCACTCGCCTGGGGTCCCAAAGCGGTACAGGCTGACTCGGCTTGGAACCTGGAAGTGCACCATGTCATTTCCCAGGCCCTGCTGCAGGTGCCCGAGAGGATTTCGGAGGCCTCCACACCAGGGGCCGATCGACGTGTGTGGCCTTGGCAGCAAAAGACGGATCCTGATCGACACTGTCCCTTGTGCCCTCAACTCAGACCTTCGGCGAGACCACTGCCTTGTGGGTTCGGCTCCTGGGGCCTCCTGGGACCTAACCCTAACCATAACCCTACCCCGAACCGGGACCCTCCACCGAAACCTCTGCCTGCCCCGAACAGTAACCCTGTAATTGAGCCGCCTTCTGGCATAGGTCCGCACTTCAGATATCTAGGGAGATCACGAGACCGGCGTCGCTTCGGACCTGGCGACGTCCCTGGACCGAACCCTAACCCTTGCTCAGGGTCTCTCCCCATGGGGACCAAATTCCAACGTCTGAAAACACCACGCGCCTGGGGTCCGATAGCAGTGCAGGCTGATTAGGCATGGAACCTCGAAGCTCACCATGTCTTTTCCAAGGCCCGGCTGTAGCTGCCCGAGATGATTCCGGAGGCCTCCACACCAGGGGCCGATCGACATGTGTGGCCTTGGCAGCCAAAGACGGATCCTGACTGGCACTGTTCCTTGTGCCCTCAACTCAGTCCTTTGGGGAGACCACTGCCCTGCTGTGGGTTCGGTGCCTAGAGCCTCATGGGACATAACCCTAAGCCTAACCCTAACCCTACCTGAAACGGGACCCTCCACCGAACCTAAGCCTGCGTCGAACCCTACCCTGCAATTGAGCCGCCTTCTGGCATGGGCTCTCACTTCAGCCCTCCAGGGAGATCACGAGACCAGAGTCATTTCGGCCCTGGCGACGTCCCTGGAACGAACCCTCGACCTAGCTAAGGCTATCTCCCGATGGGGACCAATTTCAACATCTGACAACACCATACCCCTGGAGTCCAGAAGCTGTGTAGTCTGTCTCCACATGCAAAATGGAAGCTCACCATGTCGTTTCCCAGGCCCGGCTGCAGCTGCCCAAGAGGATTCCAGAGGCCTCGTCGACCAGGGGCCTATCGACGTGTATGGCCTTGGCAGCCAAAGACCGATCCTGACCGACACCATCCATTGTGCCCTCAACTCAGCCCTTCAGGGAGATCACGGTCCTCCTGTGGGTTTGGCGCCTGGAGCCTCCTGGGACCTAACCCTAACCCTAACCCTACCCAGAACCAGGACTCTCAACCGAAACCTCTGCCTGCCCCGAACAGTAACCCTGTAATTGAGCCGCCTTCTGGCATGGGTCCTCATTTCAGACCTCTAGGGAGATCACGAGACAGGAGTCGCTACGGCCCTGGCAACGTCCCTGGATCGAAGCCAAACCCTAGCTAAGGCTCTCTCCCCATGGGGAACCAACTCCAACGACTGAAAAGACCCGCGCCTGGGGTCCGATAGAGGTGCAGGCTGATTAGGCATGGAACCTCGAAGCTCACCATGTCGTTTCCCAGGCCCGGCTGCAGCTGCCCGAGAGGATTCTGGAGGCCTCCTCGACCAGGGGCCCAATCACGTGTGTGGCCTTGGCATACAAAGACGAATCCTGTCCGGCACCATCCCTTGTGCCCTCAACTCAGCCCTTCGGAGAGACCACTGCCCTGCTGTGAGTTCGGTGCCTGGATCCTCCAGGGACCTAACCCTAACCCTAACCCTACCCCGACCAGGGACACTCCAGCAAAACCTAAGCCTTCCCTGAACCCTAACCCTGCAATTGAGCCGCATTCTGGCATGGATCCTCACTTCAGCCCTTGAGGGAGATCACAAGACCGGAGTCGTTTGGCCCTGGCGACGTCCCTGGAGAGAACCCTAAACCTAGCTAAGGCTCTCTCCCCATGGGGACCCAATTCCAACGTCTGAGAATACCACGCGCCTAGGGTGCAGAGTGGTGCAGGCTGACTAGGCATGGAACCTGGAAGGTCACCATGTCATTTTCCAGGCCAGGCTGCTTGTGCCCGAGAGGATTCCAGAGGCCTCATTGACCACGGGACGATCGACGTGTGTGGCCATGGAAGCCAAAGACGGATCCTGACCGGCACCGTCCCTTGTGCCCTCAACTCAGCCCTTCGGGGAGACCACTGCCCTACTGTGGGTTCAACGCTTGGAGCCTCCTAACCCTAACCCTACCCCTATCACGAAACGAGACCCTCCACCGAAACCTAAGCCTGCGTCGAACCCTAACCCTGCAGTTGAGCCGCCTTCTGGCATGGACCCTCACTTCGGCCCCCGAGGGAGATCACTAGACCGGAGTCGCTTCGGCCCTGGCGAAGTCCCTGGACCGAACCCTAACCCTAGCTCAGGGTCTCTCCCCATGGTGACCCAATTCCAACATCTTACAACACAACATCCCTGGATTCCAGAAGCGGAGCAGGCTGTCTCAGCATGCAAAATGGAAGCTCACCATGTCGTTTCTCAGGCCCGGCTGCAGCTGCCCGAGAGGATTCCAGAGGCCTCCTCGACCAGGGGCCGATGGACGTGTGTGGACTTGGCAGCCAAAGACGGATCCTGACCGGCACGGTCCCTTGTGCCCTCAACTCAGCCCTTCAGAGAGACCACTGTCCTCCTGTGGGTTCGGCGCCTGAAGCTTTCAGGGACCTAACCCTACCCAGAACCGGGACTCTCCACCGAAACCTAAGCCTGCCTCGAACCCTAACCCTGCAATTGAGCCGCCTTCTGGCATGGGCCCTCACTTTAGCCCCCGAGGGAGATCACGAGACCAGAGTCGATTTGGCCCTGGCAAAGTCCCTGGAAAGAACCCTAACCCTAGCTCAGGCCCTCTCCCCATGGAGACCCAATTCCAACATCTGACAACACCACACCCCTGGATTCCAGAAGCGGAGAGGCTGTCTCAGCATGCAAAATGGAAGCTCAACATGTCGTTTCTCAGGACCGGCTACACCTGCCCGAGAGGATTCCAGAGGCCTCCTCGACCAGGGGCCGATGGACGTGTGTGGACTTGGCAGCCAAAGACGGATCCTGACCGGCACCGTCCCTTGTGTCCTCAACTCAGCCCTTGGGGGAGACCACAGCCCTGCTGTGGGTTCGGCGACTTGAGCTTCCTGGGACCTAACCCTAACCCTAAGCCTACCCCGATCCGGGACGCTCCACCGAAACCCCAGCCTGCCTCGAACCCTAACCCTGCAATTGGGCCGCCTTCTGGCATGGGCCCTCACTTCAGCCCCCGAGGGAGATCACGAGACCAGAGACGATTCGGCCCTGACGAAGTCCCTGGAAAGAACCCTAAACCTAGCTCAGGCTCTCTCCCCATGGGGACCCAATTCCAACATCTGACAACACCACACCCCTGGATTCCAGAAGCGGAGCAGGCTGTCTCAGCATGCAAAATGGAAGCTCACCATGTCGTTTCTCAGGCCCGGCTACAGCTGCCCGAGAGGATTCCAGAGGCCTCCTCGACCAGGGGCCGATGGACATGTGTGGACTTGGCAGTCAAAGACGGATCTTGACCGGCACCGTCTCTTGTGCCCTCAACTCAGCCCTTCGGGGAGACCAATGCCATGCTGTGGGTTTGGCGCCTGGAGCCTCCAGGGACCTAACCCTAACAATAACCCTACCCTGAATCGGGACCCTCCAACGAAACCCCAGCCTGCCTCGAACACTAACCCTGTAATTGAGCCGCCTTCTGGCATGGGTCCTCACTTCAGACCTCTAGGGAGAACATGAGACAGGAGTTGCTTCGGCCCTGGCAACGTCCCTGGACCGAAGCCAAACCCTAGCTAAGGCTCTCTCCCCATGGGGAACCAACTCCAACGACTGAAACGACCCCGCGCCTGGGGTCCGATAGAGGTGCAGGCTGATTAGGTATGGAACCTCGAAGCTCACCATGTCGTTTACCAGGCCGGCTACAGCTGCCCGAGATGATTCTGGAGGCCTCCTCGACCAGGGGTCCAATCACGTGTGTGGCCTTGGCATACAAAGACGGATCCTGTCCGGCACCATCCATTGTGCCCTCAACTCAGCCCTTCGGGGAGACCACTGCCCTGCTGTGGGTTCAGTGCCTGGATCCTCCTGGGACCTAACCGTTACCCTAACCCTACTCCGATCTGGACCCTCCACTGAAACCTAAGCCTGCCTCGAACCCTAACCCTCCAATTGAGTCACCTTCTTGCATGGGATCTCCATTCAGCCCTCGAGGGAGATCACGAGACTGGAGTCTCTGCGGCCCTGGCAACGTCCCTGAACAGAACCCGAACCTAGCTCAGGCTCTCTCCCCATGGGGACCCAATTCCAACGTCTGAGAACTCCACGAGCCTTGGGTACCAATGCGGTGCAGGCTGACTTGGCATGGAAAATGGAAGAACACCATGTCGTTTTCAACTCCTGGCGGTAGCTGCCCAAGAGAATTATGGAGGCCTCCACACCAGGGACCGATCGACGTGTGTGGCCTTGGCAGCAAAAGACGGATCCTGATCGACACTGTCCCTTGTGCCCTCAACTCAGCCCTTCGGGAAGACCACTGCCCTACTGTGGGTTCAGCGCTTGGAGCCTCCTAACCCTAACCCTAACCCTATCATGAAACGGGACCCTCCACCGAAACCTAAGCCTGCATCGAACCCTAACCCTGCAATTGAGCCGCCTTCTGGCATGGGCCCTCACTTCAGCCCCCGAGGGAGATCACTAGACCGGAGTCACTTCGGCCATGGCGAAGTCCCTGGAACGAACCCTCACCCTAGCTCAGGCTCTCTCCCCATGGGGACCCAATTCCAAAATCTGACAACAACACGCACCTGGGGTCAAGAAGCGGTGCACGCTGACTTGGCATGGAACCTGGAAGCTCACCATGTCCTTTCACAGGCTCGGCTGCATGTGCCCTAGAGCATTCCGGATGCCTTCTCGACCAGGGGCCGATAGACGTGTGTGGCCTTGGCAGCCAAAGACGGATCCTGACCGGCACCGTCCCTTGTGCCCTCAACTCAGCCTTTTGGGGAGACCACTGCCCTGCTGGGGGTTCGGCGCCTAGAGCCTCATGGGACCTAACCCTAACCCTAACCCTACCTGAAACGGGACCCTCCACCGAAACCTAAGCCTGCCTCGAACCCTAACCCTGCAATTGAGCCGCCCTCTGGCATGGGCTCTCACTTCAGCCCTCCAGGGAGATCACGAGACCAGAGTCATTTCGGCCCTGGCGACGTTCCTGGAACAAACCGTAACCCTAGCTAAGGTATCTCCCCATGGGGACCCAATATCAACATCTGACAACACCATACCCCTGGAGTCCAGAAGCTGTGTAGGCTGTACCGCATGCAAAATGGAAGCTCACCATGTCGTTTCCAAGGCCCGGCTGCAGCTGCCCGAGAGGATTCCAGAGGGCTCGTCGACCAGGGGCCTATCGACATGTGTGGCCTTGGCAGCCAAAGACCGATGCTGACCGGCACCGTCCCTTGTGCCCTCAACTCAGCCCTTCGGGGAGACCACTGTCTTGCTGTGGGTCAGCGCCTAGAGCCTCCTGGGACCTAACCCTAACCCTAACCCTACCTGAAACGGGACCTTCCACCGAAACCTAAGCCTGCCTAGAACCCTAACCCTGCAATTGAGCTGCCTTCTGGCATGGGCCCTCACTTCAGCCCCCGAGGGAGATCACTAGACCGGAGTCGCTTTGGCCCTGGCGAAGTCCCTGGAACGAACCCTCACCCTAGCTTAGGCTCTCTCCCCATGGGGACCCAATTCCAACATCTGACAACACCACACCCCTGGATTCCAGAAGCGGAGCAGGCTGTCTCAGCATGCAAAATGGAAGCTCACTATGTCATTTCTCAGACCCGGCTGCAGCTGCCTGAGAGGATTCCGGAGGCCTCCTCGACCAGGGGCCCATTGATGTGTGTGGCCTTGGAAGCATAAGACGGATCCTGACCAGGACCATCCCTTGTACCCTGAACACAGCCCTTCGGGGAGACCACGGACCTCCTGTGGGTTCAGCGCCTGGAGCCTCCTGGGACCTAACCCTAATACTAACCCTACCTCAAAACAGGACCCTCCAAGGAAACCTTAGCCTGCCTCGTACCCTAACCCTGCAATTGAGCCTCCTTCTGGCATGGGCCCTCACTTCAGCACTCCAGGGAGATAACGAGACCGGAGTCGCTTCGGTCCTGGCCACATCCTTGGAACGAACTCCAAGCCTAGGTCAAGCTCTCTCCCCATGGTGACCCAATTCCAACGTCTGAGAATACGAGGCGCCTAGGGTCCAGAGTGGTGCAGGCTTACTCGGCATGGAACCTGGAAGCTCACCATGTCGTTTCCCAGGCCGGGCTACAGGTGCATGAGAGAATACCAGAAGCCTCCTCAACCAGGGTTCGATCGATGTGTGGTCCTTGGCAGCCAAAGACGGATCCTGACCAGCACCGTCCCTTTTGCCCTCAACTCAGCCCTTCGGGGAGACCACTGCCCTGGTGTGGGTTTGGCGCTTGGAGCCTCCTGGGACCTAACCCTAACCCTAACCCGACCAAGATCAGGACCCTCCACCAAAACCGAAGCCTTACCTGAAGCCTAACCCTGCAATTGAGCCGCGTTCTGGCATGGGCCCTCACCTCAACCCTCGAGGGAGATCATGAGACTGGAGTCGCTTCGGCCCTGGCGACATCCCTGGACCCAACGCTAACCCTAGCTAAAGCTCTCTCTTCCAATGGGGACCCAATTCTAACATCTGACAATCAGGCCCCGGGAGTACAGAAGCGGTACAGGCTGACACGGCATGGAAGTTGGAAGCTCACCATGTCATTTCCCAGGCCCGGTTACAGCTGCCCGAGAGGATTCCCGAGGCCTCCTTGACCAGGGGCCCATCGACGTGTGTGACCTTGGCAGCCAAAGATGGATCCTAACCGTCACCGTCACTTGTGCCCTCAACTCAGCCTTTCGGGGAGACCACTGCCCTGCTGGGGGTTCGGCGCCTAGAGCTTCATGGGACCTAACCCTAACCCTAACCCTAAACATAACCCTACCTGAAATGGGACCCTCCACCGAAACCTAAGCATGCCTCGAACCCTAACACTGCAATTGACCCTTCTGGCATGGGCTCTCACTTCAGCCCTCCAGGGAGATCATGAGACCGGCGTCGCTTCGTCCCTGGCGACGTCCCTGGAACAAACCCTAACCCTAGCTCAGGGTCTCTCCCCATGGGGACCCAATTCCAACGTCTGAGAACACCACTCGCCTGGGGTCCCGAAGCGGTGCAGGCTGACTCGGCATGGAACCTGGAAGCTCACCATGTCGTTTCCCAGGCCCTGCTGCAGGTTCCCGAGAAGATTCCGGAGGCCTCCTCGACCAGGGGCCGATAGACGTGTGTGGCCTTGGAGGCCAAACACGGATCCTGACCGGCACCGTCCCTTGTGCCCTCAACTCAGCCCTTCGGAGAGACCACTGCCCTGCTGTGAGTTCGGTGCCTGGATCCTCCAGGGACCTAACCGTTACCCTAACCTTACTCTGATCCGGACCCTCCACTGAAACCTAACCCTGCCTCGAACCCTAACCCTGCAATTGAGCCTCCTTCTGACATGGGCTCTCACTTCAGCCCTCCAGGGAGATCACGAGACCGGCATCGCTTCGGCCCTGGCCACATCCCTGGAATGAACCCCAAGCCTAGGTCAAGCTCTCTCCCCATGGTGACCCAATTCCAACGTCTGAGAATACCAGGCGCCTAGGGACCAGAGCGGTGCAGATATACTCAGCATGGAAGCTGGAAGCTCACCATGTGGTTTCCCAGGCCGGGCTGCAGGTGCATGAGAGGATTCCAGAGGCCACTTCGACCAGGGTCCGATCGATGTGTGGTCCTCGGCAGCCAAAGGCGGATCCTGACCAGCACCGTCCCTTTTGCCCTCAACTCAGCCCTTCGGGGAGACCACTCCCCTGGTGTGGGTTTGGCGCCTGGAGCCTCCTGGGACCTAACCCTAACCCTAACCCTACCAAGATCAGGGACCCTCCACCAAAACCTAAGCCTTACCTGAAGCCTAACCCTGCAATTGAGCCGCGTTCTGGCATGGGCTCTCACCTCAGCCCTCGAGGGAGATCACAAGACTGGAGTCGCTTCGGCCCTGGCGATGTCCCTGGATCCAACGCTAACCCTAGCTAAAGTTCTCTCTTCCAATGGGGACCCAATTCTAACATCTGACAACCAGGCCCCGGGAGTTCAGAAGCGGTCCAGGCTGACAGGGCATGGAACTTGGAAGCTCACCATGTCGTTTCCCAGGCCCGGCTACAGCTGCCCGAGAGGATTCCCGAGGCCTCCTCGACCAGGGGCCCATCGACATGTGTGACCTTGGCAGCCAAAGACGGTTCCTTGCCGGCACCGTCCCTTGTGTCCTCAACTCAGCCCTTGGGGGAGACCACAGCCCTGCCGTGGGTTCGGCGTCTTGAGCTTCCTGGGACCTAACCCTAACCTTAACCCTACCTGAAACGAGATCCTCCACCGAAACCTAAGCCTGCGTCGAACCCTAACCCTGCAATTGAGCCACCTTCTGGCATGGGCTCTCACTTCAGCCCTCGAGGGAGATCACGAGACCGGCGTCGCTTCGGCCCTGGCAACAACCCTGGAACGAACACTAACCCTAGCTCAGGGTCTCTCCCCATGGGGACCCAATTCCAACGTCTGAGAACACCACTCACCTGGGGTCCCAAAGCAGTGCACGCTGACTCGGCTTGGGACCTGGATGCTCACCATGTCATTTCCCAAGACCTGCTGCAGGTGCCCGAGAGGATTTCGGAGGCCTCCTCGACCACAGGCCGATCGATGTGTGGCCTTGGCAGCCTAAGACGGATCCTGACCGGCACCGTCCCTTGTGCCCTCAACTCAGCCCTTCGGGGAGACCACTGCTCTGCTGTGGGTTCGGCGCTTGGAGCCTCCAGGGACCCAACCCTAACCATAACCCTACCCCGAACCGGGACCCTCCACCGAAACCTCTGCCTGCCCCGAACAGTAACCCTGTAATTGAGCCGCCTTCTGGCATAGGTCCTCACTTCAGATCTCTAGGGAGATCACGAGACCGGCGTCGCTTCGCCCCTGGCGACGTCCCTGGACCAATCCCTACCCATAGCTCAGGCTCTCTCCCCATGGGGACCCAATTCCAACGTCTGAAAACATCCCGCGCCTGGGGTCTGATAGCAGTGCAGGCTGATTAGGCATGGAACCTCGAAGGTAACCATGTCATTTCCAAGGCCCGGCTGTAGCTGCCCGAGATGATTCCGGAGGCCTCCACACCAGGGACCGATCGACGTGTGTGGCCTTGGCAGCCAAAGACGGATCCTGACCGGCACCATCCCTTGTGCCCTCAACTTAGCCCATCTGGGAGACCAGTGCCCTGCTGTGGGTTCGGCGCCTGGAGCCTCCTGGGACCTAACCCTAACTTTAAACCTGTCCCGAAACGGTACCCTCCACCGATACCTAAACCTGCCTCAAACCTTAACCCTGCAATTGAGCCGTCTTGCTGCATGGGCCCTCACTTCTGCCCTCGAGCGAGATCACGAGACTGGAATTGCTTCGGCCCTAGCGACGTCCCTGAACCGAACCCTAACCCTAGCTAAGGCTCACTCCCCATCGGAACCCAATTCCAACGTCTGAGAACATGACTCACCTGGGTTTCAGTAGCGGTGCAGGCTGACTCGACATGGAAAAAGGAAGCTCACCATGTTGTTTCCCAGGCCCGGCTACAGCTGCCCGAGAGGATTCCAGAGACCTCCTCGTCCAGGAGCTAGCTGATCGACGTGTGTGGCCTTGGCAGCCACAGACGGATCCTGACCAGCACAGTCCCTTGTGCCCTCAACTCAGCCCTTCGTGGAGACCACTGGCCTGCTGGGGGTTCAGCGCCTGGAGCCTCCTGGGACCTAACCCTAACCATAACCCTACCCCGATCCGGGACCCTCCACCGAAACCTAAGCCGGCCTCGAACCCTAACACTGCAATTGAGCCGCCTTGCTGCATTGGGCAGTCATTTCAGCCCTCGAGGGGGATCACGAGACTGGTGTCGCTTTGGCCCTGGAGACGTCCCTGGACCGAACCCTAACCCTAGCTAAGGCTCTCTCCCAATGGGGACCCAATTCCAACTTCTGACAACACCAAGTGCCTGGGGTCCATAAGCGGTGTAGGCTGACTCTGCATGGAACCTGGAAGCTCAACATGTCGTTTCCCAGGCCCGGCCCAAGCTGCCAGAGAGGATTCCGGATGCCTCCTCGACCAGGGGCCCATCGACATGTGTGGCCTTGGCAGCCAAAGACGGATCCTGACGGGCACCGTCCCTTGTGCCCTCAACACAGCCCTTCGGGGAGACCACTGCCTTGCTGTGGGTTCGGCATCTGGAGCCTCCTGGGACCGAACCCTAACCCTAAACCTACCCTGAAATGGGACCCTCCAAGGAAACCTAAGCCTGCCTCGACCCTAACCCTGCAATTGAGTCGCCTTCTGGCATGGGCCCTCACTTCAGCCCTTGAGGGAGTTCAGGAGACTGGAGTCGCTTCGGCCCTGGTGACATCCCTGGACTGAACCCTATCCCAAACTAAGGCTCTCTCCCCATGGGGACCCAATTCCAACATCTGACAATACCACGCCCCTGGAGTCCAGAAGTGGTGCAGGCTGACCCTACATGGATCCTAGAAGCTCACCATGTCATTTCCCAGGCCCGGCTGCAGCTGCCCGAGAGGATTCCAGAGTCCTCCTCGATCAGGGGCCGATTGACGTGTGTGGCCTTGGCAGCCAAAGACGGATCCTGATCGGCACCGTCCCTTGTGCCCTCAACTTAGCCCTTCGGGGAGACCACTGTCTGCTGTGGGTTCAGCGCCTGGAGCCTCATGGGCCGAGCCCGAACCCTAACCCTACCCCGATCCGGGACCCTCCACGGAAATGTAAGCCTGCCTCGAACCCTCACCCTGCAATTGAGCCGCCTTCTGGCATGTGCCCTCACATCAGCCCTCCAGGGAAATCCCACGAGACTGGAGTCGCTTCGGCCCTGGCGACGTCCCTGGACCGAACCTTAACCCTAGCTAAGGCTCTCTCCCCATGGGGACCAAATTCCAATGTCTGAGAACATCACACGCCTGGGGTTCAGAAACGATGCAGGCTGACATGGCATGGAACCTTGAAGCTCACCGTGTCGTTTCCAAGGCCCGGCTGCAGCTGCCTGAGAGGATTCTGGAGGCCTCCTCGACCAGGGGCCGATCGATGTGTGTGGCCTTGGCAGTCAAATACGGATCCTGACGGGCACCGTCCTTTGTGCCCTCAACTCAGCCCTTCGGGGAGACCACTGCCCTGCTGTGGGTTCGTCGCCTGGAGCCTCCTGGGACCTAACCTTAACCCTAAACCTACCCCGAACGGGACCCTCCACCGAAACCTAAGCCTGCCTCAAACCCTAACCCTGCAATTGAGCCGCCTTGCTGCATGGGCCCTCACTTCAGCCCTCGAAGGAGATCATGAGACTGGTGTCGCTTCGGCCCTGGCGACGTCCCTGGACCGAACCCTAACCCTAGCTAAGGCTCTCTCCCCATGTGGACCCAATTCCAAATTCTGACAACACCAAGCGCCTGGGGTCCAGAAGCAGTGTAGGCTGACTCAGCATGGAAAATGGAAGCTCACCATGTCGTTTCCCAGGCACTGCTGCAGGTGCCCGAGAGGATTCCAGAGGCATTCTCGACCAGGGACCGATCGACGTGTGTGGCCTTGGCACCCAAAGACGGATCCTGACGGGCACTGTCCCTTGTGCCCTCAACTCAGCCCTTCGGGGAGACCCTTGGCCTGCTGTGGGTTCGGCACCTGGAGCCTCCTGGGGCCTAACCCTAACCCTAAACTTACCCCGAACCGGGACTCTCCACCGAAATCTAAGCCTGCCTCGAAACCTAACCCTGCAATTGAGCCGCCTTCTGGCATGGGCCCTCACATCAACTCTCGAGGGAGATCATGAGACCGGAGTCGCTTCGGCCCTGGAGACGTCCCTGGGATGAACCCTAACCCTAGCTAAGGCTCTCTCCCCATGGGGACCCAATTCCAACGTCTGACAACACCACGTGCCTGGGGTCCCGAAGTGGTGCAGGCTGATTCGGCATGGAACCTGGAGCTTACCATGTTGTGTCACAGGCCCAGCTGCATGTGCCGTAGAGGATTCCGGATGCCTCCTCGACCAGGGGCCGATCGACGTGTGTGGCCTTGGCAGCCAAAGACGGATCCTGACCGGCACTGTCCCTTGTGCCCTCACCTCAGCCCTTCCGGGAGACCACTGCTGTGGGTTCGGCACCTGGAGCCTCCTGGGACCTAACCCTAACCCTAATCCTACCCAGAACCAGGACCCTCCATGGAAACTGAAGCTTGCCTCGTACCCCAATCCTGCAATTGAGCCGCTTTCTTTCATGGTTCCTCACTTCAGCCCTCGAGGGAGATCACGAGACCAGAGTCCATTCGGCCCTGGCAACTTCCCTGGACCAAACCCTAAACCTAGCTAAAGCTCTCTCTTCCCATGGGGACCCGATTCCAATGTCTGACAACAACATGCACCTGGGGTCCAGAAGTTGTGCAGCCTGACTCGGCATAGAAAATGGAAGCTCACCATGTCGTTTCCCAGGCCTGGCTGCAGCTGCCCAAGAGGATTCCAGACACCACTTCGACCAGGGGCCGATCGATGTGTGTGGCCTTGGCAGCCAAAGACGGATCCTGACCGGCACTATCCCTTGTGCCCTCAACTTAGCCCATCTGGGAGACCAGTGCCCTGCTGTGGGTTCGGCGCCTGGAGCCTCCTGGGACCTAACCCTAACATTAAACCTGCCCTGAAACGGGACCCTCCACCGATACCTAAACCTGCCTCAAACCTTAACCCTGCAATTGAGCCGCCTTGCTGCATGGACCTCACTTCAGCCCTCGAGCGAGATCACGAGACCAGAGTCGCTTCGGCCCTGGCGACGTCCCTGAACCGAACCCTAACCCTAGCTAAGGCTCACTCCCCATCGGAACCCAATTCCAACGTCTGAGAAAATGACTCACCTGGGTTTCAGAAGCGGTGCAGGCTGACTTGACATGGAAAATGGAAGCTCACCATGTCGTTTCCCAGGCCCGGCTACAGCTGCCCGAGAGATTCCGGAGACCTCCTCGACCAGGAGCTGATCGACGTGTGTGGCCTTGGCAGCCATAGACGGATCCTGACCGGCACCGTCCCTTGTGCCCTCAACTCAGCCCTTCGTGGAGACCACTAGCCTGCTGGGGGTTCGGCGCCTGGAGCCTCCTGGGACCTAACCCTAACCCTACCCTGATCCGGGACCCTCCACCAAAACCTAAGCCTGCCTCGAACCCTAACCCTGCAATTGAGCCGCCTTGCTGCATTGGGCACTCACTTCAGCCCTCAAGGGGAATCACGAGACCGTAGTCGCTTCGGCGCTGGCGACGTCCCTGGACCGAACCCTAACCCTAGCTAAGGCTGTCTCCCCATGGGGACCTAATTCCAACTTCTGACAACACCAAGCGCCTGGGGTCCATAAGCGGTGTAGGCTGACTCTGCATGGAACCTGGAAGCTCAGCATGTCGTATCCCAGGCCCGGCCCAAGCTGCCCGAGAGGATTCTGGCGGCCTCCTTGACCAGGGGCCCAATAACGTGTGTCGCTTTGGCAGAAAAATATGGATCCTGACCGGCAGCATCCCTTGTGCCCTCAACTCAGCCCATCTGGGAAACCAGTGCCCTGCTGTTGGTCGGCGCTTGGAGCCTCCTGGGACCTAACCCTAACCCTAACCCTACCGCGATCTGGGACGCTCCACCGAAACCTAAGCCTGCCTCGAATCCTAACCCTGCAATTGAGCCGCCTTCTGGCATGGGACCTCACTTCAGCCCTCGAGGGAGATCACGAGACCGGAGTCGCTTCAGCCCTGGTGATGTCCTTTGACCGAACCCTAACCCTAGCTAAGGCTCTCTCCGCATGGATACCCAACTCCAACGTCTGACAACACCACACACCTGGGGTCCAGAAGCGGCGCAGGTTGACTCGGCACGGAACCTGGAAGCTAACCATGTCATTTCCCAGGCCAGCTGCAGCTGCCCAAGCGGATTCTGGAGGACTCCTCAACCAGTGTCCCAATCACGTGTGTGGCCTTGGCAGACAAAGATGCATCCTGACCGGAACCATCCCTTGTGCCCTCAAGTTAGCCCTCCTGGGAGACCACTGTCCAGCTGTGTTTTCGGCACCTGGAGGCTCCTGGGACCTAACCCTAACCCTAACCCTACACCGAACTGGGACCCTCCACAGAAACCTAAGCCTGCCTCGAACCCTAATGCTGCACTTAACCTCCTTGCTCCATTGGCCCTCACTTCAGCCCTCGAGGGAGATCACGAGACCGGAGTTGCTTCGGCCCTGGCAACGTCCCTCGACCGAACCCAAACCCTAGGTAATGATCTCTCCCCGTGTGGACCCAATTCCAACGTCTGACAACCCCTCGCGCCTGGGGTCCAGAAGCGGTGTAGGCTGACTCGCCATGGAACCTGGAAGCTCACCATGTCGTTTCCCAGGCCCGGCTGCAGCTGCCTGAGAGGATTCCAGAAGCCTACTCGCCTAGAGGCCGATCTACATGTGTGGCCTTGGCAGCCAAAGATGGTTCCTGACCGGCACCCTCCCTTTTGCCCTCAACTCAGTCCTCGTGTGAGACCACTGTCCTGCTGTGGTTTTGTCACCTCGATACTCCTGGGTCCTAACCCTAATCCTAACCCTAGGTCGAACAGGGACCCTCCACCGAAACCTATGCCGGCCTCGAACCCTAAACGTACACTTGAGCCGCCCCGTCGCCCGGGCCCTCACTTCACACCTCCAGGGATATCATGAGAGTGGAGTCACTTCAGCCCTGGTGACGTCCCTGGTCTGAACCCCACGCTACCTAAGGCTCTCTCCCATGTGGTCCCAATACCAAATTCTGACAACACCACGAGCCTGGTGTCCACAATTGCTGCAGACTCACTCAGCATGGAAACTGGATGCTCAACATATCCTTTCACAGGCCCGGCTGCAGCTGCCCGAGAGGATTCCTGAGGCCTTCCCCACCAGGGGCTCATAGACGTGTGTGGCCTTGGCAGCCAAAGACTGTTCTTGACCGGCAACCTCCCTTGTGCCCTCAATTCAGCCCTTCGGGGAGACCACTGCCCTGCTGTGGGTGCTGAGCCTGGAGGTTACTGGGACCTAACCCTAACCCTAACCCTACCCCGAAACGCGACCCTCCACCGAAACCCAAGCCTGCCTCCAATCATTACCCTACAATTGAGTCTCCCCGTCTCAATGGCCCTCACTTCAGCCCTCGATGGAGGTCATGAGACCAGAGTCACTTCGGCCCTGGCGACATCCTTTGAAAGAACCCTATCCCTAGCTAAGTCTCTCTCCCAATGGGGACCCAATACCAATGTCTGACGAGTCTGGGATTCACAAGCGGTGGAGGCTCACCCGACATGGAACCTGGAAGCTCACCATGTCGTTTCACAGGCCAGCTACAGCTGCCGAGAGGATTCCGGAGGCCTCCTCGACCAGTGGCGCAATCATGCGTGGCCTTGGCAGAAAAGACGGATCCTAACCGGCACCCTCGCTTGTGCCCTCAACTCAGCCCTTCTGGGAGACCACTGGCCTGCTGTGGGTTCGGCGCCTGGAGCCTCCAGCGACCTAACCCTAACCCTAACCCTACTCCGAACAGGGCACCTCCACCGAAACCTAAGCCTGCCTCGAACCCTAACCCTGCAATTGAGCCGCCTTGTAGAATGGACCCTCACTTCAACCCTCGATGGAGATCACAAAACCAGAATCACTTCCGCCCTGACAACGTCCCTGTTCCGATCCCTAACCCTAGCTAAGGCTCTCTCCCCATGTGTACCGAATTCCAACGTCTGACAAAACCACGCACCTGGGGTCCAGAAGCGGTGCAGCCTGACTCGGCATGGAACCTGGAAGCTCAACATGTCGTTTCCCAGGCCTGGCTGCAGCTGCCCGAGAGGATTCCAGATGCCTACTCGAAGAGAGGATGATTGACGTGTGTGGCCTTGGCAGCCAAAGACGGATCCTGACCGGCACCTCCCTTGTGCTCTCAACTCAGCCCTTCGGGGAGTCCACTGTCCTGCTGTGGGATCGGCGCCTGGAGCCTCCAGGGACCTAACCTTAACCCTAAACCTACACCAAACCGGTCTCCTCCACCGAAACCTAAGCCTGCCTCCAACACTAACCCTGCACTTGAGCCGCCTTGCTGCATGGGCCCTCACTTCAGCCCTTAGGGAGATCCCGAGACCGGAGTCGCTTAGGCCCTGGCGACGTCCCTGGTCTGAACCCAACCCTAGCTAAGGCTCTCTCCGCATGGGGACCCAATTCCAACGTCTGACAACACCACGCGCCTGGGCTCCAGAAGCGGTTCAGGCTCACGTGTCATGGAACCTGGAAGCTCACCATGTCATTTTCCAGGATGGGATGAAGCTGCGCAAGAGGAATCCGGAGGCCTCCTTGACTGGGGGCCCATCGACGTCTGTGGCCTTGGCAGTCAAAGACTGATCCTGACCGGAACGCTCCTTTGTGCCCTCAACTCATCCTTTCGGGGAGACCACTGCCCTACTGTGGGTTCAGCACCTGGAGCCTCCTTGGACCTAACCCTAAACCTAACCCTAGGTCGAACAGGGACCCTCCATCGAAAACTAATCCTGCCTCGAACCCTACCCTACACTTGAGTCGCCCCATCACATGGGACCTCACTTCATCCCTCGATGGAATTCACGAGACCGGAATCACTTAGGCTTTGGCAATGTCCCTGTACCGAACCCTAACCATACCTAAGGCCCTCTCCCAATGGGGACCCAATAACAAAGTCTGACAACGTTGTCTTTAAGTGGTGCCGGCTCACTCGGCATGAACCTGGAAGCTCACCATATCATTTACCAGGCCGGGCGGCAGCTGCCCGAGAGGATTCCAGATGCCTCCTCGACCAGGGGCCCATCGACGTGTGTGGCCTTCGCAGCCAAAGATGATCCTGACCGGCACCCTGCCTTGTGCCCTCAACTCAGCCCTTCGGGGAGAACACTGCCCTGGTGTGGTTTGGAGGCTGGCACTTCCTGGGACTTAACCCTAATCCTAACCCAACCCCACAACACGTCCCTCCACTGAAACCTAAGCCGGCCTCTAACCCTAACCTTACTCTTTAATCACACTGTTGCATGGGCCCTCACTTCACCCCTCAATGGGGGTAACGAGACCTAAGTCACTTCGGCCTTGGGGACGTCCCTGGACCGAACCCAAACCTAGCTAAGGCTCTCTCCCCATGGGTACCCATTACCAATATCTGACAACACCAGGCGCCTGGAGTCCACAAGCCATGCAGGCTCACAAGGCATGAAACCAGGAAGCTCACCATGTCGTTTCCCAGGCCAGGCTGCAGCTGCCCGTGAGGATTCCTGAGGCATACCCAACCAGGGGCCCATCGAAGTGTGTGGCCTTGGCAGCCAAAGACTGACCGTGACAGGCATCTTCCCTTGGGATCTCAACTCAGCACTTCAGGGAGGCCTCTGTCCTGCTGTGGGTTCTGCTTCTGGAACCTCCTGGGACCTAAAACTAACCTTAACCCTACCGCGAACCGGGACCCTCCACCAAAACCTAAGCCTGCCTCAAACCCTAACCCTCCACTTGAGCCGCCCCATCTCGGCCCTCACTTTAGGCCTCGAAGGACATCACGAGTCCGTAGTAGCTTCGTCCCTGGCGAAGTCTCTGTAACGAACCCTAAGACTAGCTAAGGCTCTCTCCCCATGGGGATCCAATGCCAAAAACTGACAACACCACGCACCTGGGGTCCACAGGTGGTGCAGGCTCACTATACATAGAATCTGGAAACTCACCATGTCGTTTCACAGGCTCGGCTGCAGCTGGCCGAGAGGATTTCTCAGGCCTATCCGACCAAGGGCCCATCGACTTATGTGCCCTTGGCAGCCAAAGATTAATCTGACCGACGACCTATCTTGTGCCCTCAAATTAGCCCTTCGAGGATACCAATGCCCTGCTGTGGTTTCGAAGCCTGTAGCCTCCTGGGACCTAACCCTAATCCATACCCTAAGCTGAAACACGACCATCCACCGAAGCCTAAGCCTGCCTCGAACCCTAACCCTACACTTGAGTCGGCCGGTCGCATGGGCCCTCACCTCAGCCCTTGATGGAGGTCACGAGACTGGAATTGCTTAGGAGCTGGCTACGTACCTGGACCGAACCCTAACCCTTTCTGAGGCTCTGTCCCCACGGGGCCCAATACCAAAGTCTGACAACAAAACCCGTCTGGGGTCCACAAGCGGTGCAGTCTCACACGGGTTACAACCCAGAAGCTCAACATGTCATTTCCCAGGCCAGGCTGCAGCTGCCTGAGAGGAAATATGAGGCCTCCCTGACCAGGGTCCCATCGACGTGTGTGGCCTTGGTAGCCAAAGACTGATCCTGACGGGGACAATACCTTGTGCCCTCAACTCAGCCCTTTGGGGAGACCACAGCCCTGCTGTGGCCTCAGCGCCTAGAGCCTCCTGGGACCTAATGCTACCCTAACCCCTGCCCCGAAACAAGACCTCTACCAAAACCTAACCATGCCTCAAAACCTAACCCTACACCTGAGCCACATTGTCGCATGGGCCCTCACTTCACCCCTCTAGGGACATCATGAGACCAAAGTCGCATTGGCCCTGGGGATGTCCCTGGATGGAACCCTAACCCTCGCTAAGGCTCTTTCCCCATGGGGATCCAATACCAATGTCTGACAACACCAGGAGCCTGGAGTCCACAAGTGGTGCAGGCTCACAAGGCATGCAACCTGGAAGCACCATGTTGTTTCCCAGGGTCGGCTGCAGCTGCCCGAAGGGATTCCTGAGACTTCCCCTAGCAGGGGCCCATCGACATGTGTGGCCTTGGCAGCCAAAGACTGATCGTGACTGGCATCCTCCCTTGTGCCCTCAAATCAGCCCTTCGGGGAGACCCCTGCCCTTCTGTGGGTTCGGCCTGGAGCCTACTGGGACTTAACCCTAACCTAACCCTACCCTGAGCAGGAACTCTCCACCGAACCCTAAGCTGGCCTCGAAACCTATCCTTCCACTTTAGCCGCCCCTTCGCATGTGCCCTCACTTCAGCCCTCAAGGGAGATCACGAGACTGGAATCGCTTGGTCCCTGGCAACGTCCCTGGATAGAACCCTAACCCTAGCTAAGGCTCTGTCCCCATGTGGACCCAATCCCAAAGTCTGACAACACCACGTGCCTGGTGTCCAGAAGCAGTGCAGGCTCACTCGGGTTGGAAGCTGGAAGCTCACCATGTCGTTTCCCAGGCCCGGCTGCAGCTGCCCGAGAGGATTCCTGAGGCTTCCCTTACCAGAGGCCCATTGAATTATGTGGCCTTGGTAGCTAAAGACTGATCCTGACCATCACCCTCCCTTGTGCCCTCAACTCAGCCTTTTGGGGAGACCACTGCTCTGCTGTGGGTTCAGCTCCTGGAGCCTCCTGGACCTAACCCTAACACTAACCCTACCCCGAGCCAGAAACCCCCATGAAACCTAAGCTGGCCTCGAACCCTAAGAATACATTTGAGCCGCCCATCGCATGGGCCCTCACTTCAGTCGTAGAGGGAGGTAAAGAGATCGGATTCGCTTCGGCCCTGGTCACCTCCCTGGTCCGAGCCCTAACCCTAGCTAAGACTCTCTCCCCAGGGGACTCAATCCCAAAGTCTGTCAACACCACATGCCTGTGGTCCAGAAGCAGTGCAGGCTCACTCAGCATGGACCCTGGAAGCTCAGCATGTCGTTTCCCAGGCCCGGCTGCAGCTGCCCGAGAGGATTCCTGAATCCTCCCTGACCAGGGGCCCATCGACTTGTGTGGCCTTGGCAGCAAAAGAATGATCCCAACCGGCACACTCCCTTGTGCCCTCAACTCAGCCCTTCAGGGAGACCACTGCCCTACTGTGGTTTCGGTTCCTGGAGCCTACTGGGACCTAACCCTAACCCTAACCCTACACTGGAATGGAACCCTCCACCGAAACCTAAGCCAGCCTCGAACCCTAACCCTCCAGTTGAGCCGCCCTGTCACATAGGCCCTCACTTCAGCCCTCAAGGGAGATCACAAGGCCAGAGTCGCTTCGGCCCTGGTGACCTCCCTGGACCGAACCCTAACCCTAGGTAAGGCTCTCTCTCCATGGGGACCAAATCCAAAGTCTGACAAAACCAGGCGCCTGGGGTCCAGAAGCGGTGCTGGCTCACTCAGAATGGAACCTGGAAGCTCAGCATTTCGTTTCCCAGGCCTGGCTGCAGCTGCCCGAGAGGATTCCTGAGGCGTCCCTGACCAGGGCCCATCGACGTTTGTGGCCTTTACAGCCAAAGACTGATACTTAGCAGCCGCCTCCCTTGTGCCCTCACCATCTCTGAAGTGAAGCCCATCCCAAGGTCACTTAAAAGATGGTTGCCTCACTGTCACGGGTCACAGAGGTGAGTCTAGTGCACTTTCACATAGGCCCGGTATCATTTTCAAAAGTCTTATTAAACAAGTGAAATCCGATGTCAGTTAGAAAGATCCTCCTGTCACCACACAGTTGTTTTCGGGGTTGAGTTGATGCCTCTTTCCGTGTAGGCACGCCTAGGTTGTGAAACACTTCTACCTTAGGGTAACCAGATGTTTGTTGAAAGACGGTTTGCCCACAGTGCTCTTTCGCACAGCTGAGCGCATGGCTCAATCCCCATCAAAAGATGGTCAGCTCAGCGTCGTTTCACAAAGTGGAGTGTATGGTACTGTCCACGTAGGTCACTCATAGGTTTTTGAACACTTCTACATCTGTGAAGTGAGACGTAGACTGAAAGATGGCTGCCTATGCCACCGTTTTTCCCGAGTAGACTGGAAGGCACTTCCCCTGTAGCTTCTGCATAGGGTTTTCAAACACTTGGGACAAGTGACCCCAGAAGTTATTTGAGAGACGGTTTGAGCACAGTGTTGGTTGCGAAAGTTGAGGACGTGACACTTTCTGTGTAGAACCCGCAGAGCTTTGCAGCCACTTCTGCCTCCGTGAAATGAGAAGTTAGGCGAAAGATGAATGCCCCTCGGTGTTGTTATACGGCGTTGACTCTATGGCACTTGGTAGGCCCCACATGGATTTTCAAACGCTTCTAACTTTGTGAAACGGGATGACAGTTGCACGCTGATTTCACCACAGCGTTGTTCACCTAGTTGCGTGCGTGGCACTTTTCCGCCGAGGCCGCGCATACGTATCAGTCCCTTCTCAGTGAGCGAGAACGACGTCAGCTGCAAGATGGCTTTCCAAGTGTTGTGTCACGGAGGTGAGTACATTGCAGTGTCCGCACGGGCCGCGTCGAGCTGCCATACCATCTACCTTAGCGAAACCGAATGTCAGTTGAAAGGTCTCATCACAATGTGGTTTCTTAGAGTTGAGTAGAGATGGCACTTTCCTTGGAGGCCTCGCATAGGTTTTCAAGCACTTCTAGCTGTGCGAAACCAGATGAGAAACCAGATGGTTTCCCCCACAGTGTTGTTTGACAGAGTGGGGCCTATGGCAGTGTCCGCCCAGGCACTGCATGTGTTTTCAAACACTTGCAACTTACTGAAACCTGACGTTAGGTGAAAGAGTTCTGTTTCACAGAGTTGAGTGTATGGCACTTCCCGTGTAGGCCCCACATCGAGTTTCTGGCACTTCTGACTTCGCGTAAAGAGATGAGAGTTGAAAGATGGTGTCACCACAGCGTTAGATCACGTAGTTGAGTGTCTGGCACTTTTCCGCATTAAGTCCTGCATAGTTTGCGAGCGAGAGTTTAGCTTCGTGAAACCAGATGCTAGTTGAAAGATGTTTTCACCAAACTTCCCCCCCCAGAGTTGAGGGTTTGGCACCTTGGGGTAGACCTTGCAGTGTTGTCCAAACCCTTCTTACTTAGAGAAAGCAGATGTATGTTGAACGATGCTTTACCGACAGTGTCGTTTCCCAGAGTTCAGTATATGGCACTTGCCTTGTAGGCCCCGCATAAGTTCTCAGACACTTCTTAACTCAGGGAAACAAGCCATTCGTCGAAAAAGGGGATACCCCACAGCGTTTCTGAGAGTTGAGTGTGTGACCCGTTCGGGTTTTCAAAGACAGGTCACATAGTGAAAGGAGACCCTCGTTGACTGACAGTTTCCCTAAAGTGCTGCTTCAGAGTTGAGTGTATGCAACTTCCTGCCTGGGCTCCGCAGGAGTTTTCAGAAACTGCTGAGTGAAAGGAGACGTTAGTTGCAAGATGGTTTCCCCACAGTGATTCGCAGCACGGAGTCTATGGAATGTACCGCCTGGGCCCTGTATGGTGTGCAAACACTGTCTGCTGGTGAAGTGCAGCTGTGAGTTGAAAGAGGGTTTCCCCAGAGTGATTCCCAGAGCTGAGCCCAGGGCCCTTTCGGGGTAGGCCCCGCCTTGGTTTTTCAAGCAAGTCTTGGTGAAAAGAGAGGTTCATGGAAAGAGAGTTTCCCCAAAGTGCTGCATGAGAGAGTTGAGTCCATGGAACTTGCCGCAGTCTCCGCCATGGTTTCCAAACACTTCTAACTTAGTGAGATGAGACGTTAGTGAAAGACTGTTTCGCCCTCTGTCAAAATGCTCTTTGACAGAGTTGCGTCTAACTGGCACTCTCTGCATGGGTTCGCAAACCATGCCAACTTTGTGACTCGCGGTGGTAGTTGAAAGAGGGTTTCCCTTCCGCGTCGTTTCACAAAGTTGAGTCTTTGGCCCTTGCCCCGTAAGTGGTGCACGGGTTTTCAAACACTTGTAACCACGTGAAACGAGGGGCTACTTGACAGAGGAAATGCCCCATAGGGTTGCTATGCAGGGTTGACTGTGATACAGAGTGGACAGCACGTTGGCTGTAGGCCCCGCCTGGGTTTTCCAGCACTTCGGACTTTGGGAAACGAGACGGTCGTTGAAAGACGGTTTCCCCACAGTGTTGTTTGACAGAGTGGAGCCTGTGGCACTATCCGCCTAGGCACCGCACGTGCTTTCAAACACCTGCAACTTGCTGAAACCTGACGCTGGGCGAAAGATTGTTTACCCAGAGTTTCGTTGAACAGACTTGAGTCGGTGTGTGTGGCACTTTCCCGGTAGGCCCCGCGTAGTTTTCAAATACTACTAACGTAGGGAAACAAGAGTGTGTCGTTGGAAGATGAAGCTTTTCTCGCCGAGGTGTCTCCCGGAACTGAGGCTATTGCACTTCCCTCATGATATCCAGGATGGGTTTTCAGACAGTTGTAGCCTTGTGAAACGAGGCAAAAGTTGAAAGACGGTCTCCCCGCAGTGTTGTTTGACAGAGTTGATTCCGCGGCACTATCCTAGTGTGATAGAACCTTGTGCTCTGCTGTGTGAAAGAACATTGTTGGCAAACCGTCTTTCAAAGAACATCTGGTTTCCCTAAGGTAGAAGTGTTTGACAACCTAGGCGAGCCTATACGGAAAGAGGCATCAACTGAACCCCAATATCAGCAATGTGGTGACAGGAGGATCTTTCAACTGACTTCTGGTTTCAAGAAGTTAAAATTTTTGAAAGTGATATGGGGCCTATATGGAAAGTGCAGTATACACACCTCTGTGACCCATGACCGTGAGGAAACCAACTTTCTAGTGACCAACTGTGGAAACCATCTTTCAACAATCTTGTTTCACTCAGAAATGTTTGAAAACAAATGCAAGTCCAACACAGCAAGAGCCATATAGTCTGTAGAATGAAAGACTGAGGAAACCATCTTTTTACTCACTATCATTTTGTTTCGTTAAAAGGGTTGGGAAACTTATGCTGGTCTTAGGCAGAACGTGCTATAGACTCAACTTTTAGTCTCAACAGTCAGGGAAAACCATCTTTCAACTAACATCTGGTTTCACTATGGGAAATGTGGGAAGCTACATGGACCTATGCAGAATAGGCCATATAGTCACCTCTGTCAAAGAACACTCTGGGACATCTTTCAACTATTTTTTTCACTAATTTCGAAGTGTATGAAAACCTATGTGGGGAACTAGCAGGAAATTACCTTATACTCCACTCTATGAAAAAATACCGTGGTGAACTAACTTTCAACTAACATATGGTTTTGTTAATGTGTTTGAAAACTGTGCAGACCTATGCAGAAAGTGCCATAGACTCAATTCTCTGAAACAACACTGTGGCGTAACCATCTTTCAACTAACATCTCATTTCACTACGTTAGAAAGGTTTGAAAAACCTTGCACGGCCCAGGAGGAAAGTTCCATGTTCTGAACTCTGCGAAACTGTACTTTGAGGAAACCATCATTCACCTCACATGTGTTTTCACTAAGTTGGAAATGCTTGAAAATGGTTGTGGGGAATTATGAAAAAGGACCATAGACTCAATTTGTTGAAATAATTCTGTGGAGAAATTATCTTTCAAATAATTTCTTGTTTCACTAAGAAGTGTCTGAAAACACGCGGTCAACTAAGATGAAAGTGCCATACACTTAACTCTGTGAAAAATCACTGTGATCCAAGCGTCTTTCTGCAACATCTTTCAGGAAGTTAAGAGTGACTGAAATTCTTGGCCTAAAATGTATGACAGTGCCAATACTTTCAACTCCTTGAAGGAACCCTGTGGAGAAACGATCTTTCAGCTAGCCTTTGGTTTCTCTTTGAGTAGTGTTTGAAATAGTTACAGGGAACTAAAACCGAAGGGCCTTCTACTTAATTCAGCAAAAGAAACCATCTTGCAGCCAACCTCTTGTTTCACTAAGTTTTGATGTGTGGGAAATCCTGTCCTTGTAACTATTAGGAAAGTGCCTTTTACTCAACTCTGTGAAATATAGTGGAGGAACCATCTGTCAGCTACTTTCTTGCTTCACTAAGTAGAAGTGTCTGAGGACGTATTCGGATCTTTCTGGACACAGTGGCATTTCCTCCACACTGTGACAAAACACGTGGAAAAGCCAGCTTGCATCCAACAAGTTGTCGCACGAAGTTAGAAGTCTTTGAAATAAGGGACGAACTCTAAGGCAAGTGCCGTATACTCAACTCTGGTTTACAAAACCACCGTGAGGAAATGGATTTTAAATTAACATCTTGTTTCATTGAGAAGTGCCTGAGCACCTAAGCAGAGAACATTCAGGAGAAGTTCCCTATGCCCACCACTGTGGGGGGAAAAGCTTTTGTCAATTAACCCCTTGTTCCCTAGGTTTCAAGTGTGTGAGAACCGAGGCCAGAAATGATAACAGACGGGCTCTAGACTCAAGTCTGTGAAAAATTATGGTCAGGAAAGCCTCTTTTACTGAAAACCTTCCTTCACGAAGTTAGAAGTGTTTGAAAATGTAGTTCTAAGTGTATAATGGCAGTGCCATACACACAACTTCTTGAAATAAAACGACTAAGAAACCACGTTTCAACGAAAATCTGGCTTCACATTGAGAGGTGTTTGAAATCCTTTACAGAGAACTATAAACAGTATAAGAAGTATATGGCTTATACTTAATTCTGGGAGAAAACCTATCAAGACACTGTCTTTCAACCAACTTCTTGGTTCACAACATTAGACGTGTTGAAAAACCTAATCTGGGGAATATTAAGTGCCTTCAACTTAACTCTGTGAAATAACCTTCTGGAGGAACCAGGTTGAAAGAATCTCTTGTTTCACTAAGAAGTGTATGAAAACCTAGGCAGGTAATGATGAGGGCAGTGATATGTACTTAACTTTGTGAGAAAAAAAAAATACCGGAGATATGACCCTTCAAATAACGTTGTTGTTCCCTAAGTTAGAAGGGTTTGAACATCTAGGCCTAAATGTAAACCGAGAGTATTATAGGCTCAACTCCTTGAATTAAAATCTTGTCGAGAAACCGTCTTTCAACTAACGTCTTCTTTCCAGTTAGAAGTGTTTGAAAACCTTTAGATGGAAGTATAAGGAAAAGGCCACAATCCTAACGCTGTGAAAAACACAACGGGGACATGGTCTTTCAACCAACTTCTCATTTCACACTTGTTGGAGAATTGATGCGGGGAACTACATGTAAGGAAACTGTCATATACTCAACTTTGTGAAATAACAGAGTGGGGAGACCTCTTTTCAAATAACATCCTGTTTCACTAGGTTAGGGGGTTGATAGGTTACACTGAGAACTGAGGCAAAGGGCCATACAGTCAACTCTGAGAAAACACAGGGGGAAACCGTCCTCCCACCAACTCCCTGTTTCAGTAGGTTAGGAGGCTTTGACTCTCTATTGCGGGCAAGTATAAGGAAATTACCATGAACTCCTCTCCTCTGTGTGAATCCACACTGTGGAGAAAACTTCTCTCAGCGACCTGTTTCCTTCACAGTGTTAGAAGTGTTTGAAAACATATGCAGGGAAGAATATGCAAAGTGCCACATACTTAACTCTGCAAAACAACTCTGTGCGGAAACCATCTTTCAAATAACTTCTTGTGTCCAAAAAAGCATTTCGAAAATCAATGTGACTGAATAATGGGAAAGTGACATATCTACACTCTGTGAAACAACACTGTGGGGAGCCCATCTTTCAGCTACCATTACGTTTCAGGAAGTTGAACTCTCGAAAATAACACTGGGGAACAGGTCTTTCACCCAACTTCTTGTTGAACCAACATCTTAGCTAGCCATATTTGAAAACCTGTGTGTGGAATTATGGGAAAGTCAATATACTCACCTTTCTGAGATAATATTGTGGAGAAACTGTCTTTCAAATAACTTCTTATTTCACGTACTTAGAAGTCTTCCAAAACCTATGCAGAAAATAAAGGGGAATGGCAGTGACTCACTGCTGTGAAATAATATGGTGGGAGAAAGACCTTTCCACTAATTCCTTGTTTTACTAAGTATCCACTGTCTGAAATCCTATGCTGGACTATGAGGAAAGTGTATATACTCAACTCTGGAAAACAGAGCGTGGAGAAACGACCTTTAGATGATCATTTGTTTCACTACCATACAAGTGTTTGAAAATGTAAGTGGTGAGCTCGAAGGCAAGTGCCATACCATAGATTCAACAGTGTGGAGAAACCATTCATGAACTAACACCATGTTTCATTGAGTTACAAGCGTTTGAAAACATTAAGGAAAGTTCCATACACTCAACTCTCTGAGGAAACACTGTGGACAAATCACCTTTCCAGTAACATCTTCTCTAAGTTGGAAGTGAGTAAAAATCTAGGACTTAATGTTCAATGATGGTGCCATATGCTGAACTCCTTGAAGGAAAACCATGGAGAAAACTACCTTTCAACTAAAGTCTGCTTTCAAATCAAGTGGTGTTTGAAACCCTTTACAGGGAACTTTAAGGAAAGGATCCCAGGCTGAGTTCAGAAAAAACACTATGGCGATACTGTCTTTCAACCAACTTCTTGTTTCACTAAGACGTGTTGGAAAACCTGTCCTGACAACTCTAAAAAAAGTGCCATCTACTCAACTGTATGAAATAACATTGTGGAGGAACCATCCTTCAACTAATGCATTGTTTCAGGTGTTTTGAAACACTTGTTTCAAAATTGTTTGAAAACCCAAGCAGGGAACTATGAGGATGGTGACCTCACCTCAACTCTGTGAAAGAAAACACGGCGGGGAAACCACCATTCAACTAACCTCTTGTTTCACCAAGTTGGTAGTGTTTGAAAAAGTAAGTGGCAAACTCTAAGGCAAATGCCATACACTTTGTTTCGCAAACAACACTCTCGAGAAACCATTTTTAACTAATATCATGTTTAATTGAGTGAGAAGTGTTTGAAAAATCTAGGCCTAAAAGTACAGTGAGAGTGCTATATGCTCAACTCTGAAATAAAACCATCTTTTGACTAATGTCTTCTTTCAGAGTTACAAGTTTCTCAAAACCTTTACAAGGAACCATAAGGAAAGGGCCAGTATATACTCAACTCTGATAAGACACTGAGGGGAAACTGTCTTTCAACCAAATTCCTGTTTCACTTAGAAATGTTTGAAAACATGTGTGAGGAATTGTAAGAAAAGTGCCATATACTCCGTTTGGTGAAATGATACCGTGGAGAAAACCACGTTTCAAAGAACTTCTTGTGTCACTAAGGAAGAAGTCTTGGAAAACCTATGCAGAAAATATAAGGGAATGGCATAGACTCAGCACTGTGAAATAACACTGTGGAGGAACCATTTTTCAATGAATCTCTCATTTCCCTGTGCAACAAGTGTCGGAAAACCTAAGTGGGCAACTATGAGGAAAGTGCCATGTACCTAACTCTGTGACACAACACATGGAGACAGGACCTTGCAACTAATATTTTCTTTCTCTACCTTAGAAGTGTTTGAAATGGAAGAGGTGAACTCCAAGCCATGTTTTTGAGTTGTGCCGAATTCAACACTGTGAAACAATAGTGTGGAGAAACTATTTTTAAAGTAACACTATGTTTCATTGAGTGACAAGGGTTTGCACAGCTATGCGGGAAAGAAAAAAGAGTTCCATATACGCAACACTGTGAGAAAACACTGTGGAGATCACATCTTTCAACTAACCCCTTCTTTCCCCACCTGAGAAGTGTTTGAATATCTAGGCCTAAACGTATAGGGACAGTACCACACACCTTCAACTCCTTGAAATAAAACTATGGAGAAATCATCTTTCCCCTAACATCTTGTTTCAATACGTGAGAAGTGTTTGAAAACCTATGCAAGGAACTCTAAGGAAAGTGCCATATCCTCAACCCTGTGAAACAACAATGTTGAGAAACTGTCCCCCAGTTAATACACCAAACAACCATCTAGTTTTTTTTTTAATTTTTTTTTCAACGTTTATTTATTTTTAGGACAGAGAGAGACAGAGCATGAACGGGGGAGGGGCAGAGAGGGAGACACAGAATCGGAAACAGGCTCCAGGCTCTGAGCCATCAGCCCAGAACCTGACGCGGGGCTCGAACTCACGCACCGCAAGATCGTGACCTGGCTGAAGTCGGACGCTTAACCGACTGCCCCACCCAGGCGCCCCAACAACCATCTAGTTTCACATACACCGCACTACAACCAACATTTAGTCAACACTCACCAAGGTCTGCACACCAAGCACACTCCACACACCTACCTCTTAAACACCACAGACACCACACTTCAGCATCCCACGGTGCCTAGGAAACACACAAACACCAAACACATCACGCAAGGACAAAACACATCCAAACATACCGCAAGTACGAGACACATTCAAATATCCTATGGAGAATGCTTTTATACTACTTAAAACTCACATGGGACATACACCACATATAGAAACGACACGCACAATTTGCAGGTAACATGGTCAACCCACTACATCACATGGACAAAATATCCATCACACAGTCCAAACACCACACACACACCACACTACCTATACAGCACACATATTCCACACACACACTTCACATATGCCATGCACAGAAATGCACACACCACACACCCTCCAGAGACATACTGCTTATAAACCACCTACACACGCCCTTTCCATACACCACACACATAACAAACACAACACACCAATGCTCCACATATACACTGCTACATCTCTGCTGACCCTATCTGCCGATAGGATGGCAGGAAAGACATCCAAAGCCAGGGCTTTCCCTCTCTATTTAAAGGAATAATGGAGGCCTCATGATAATAGTGCTTCAGGTGTGGCCTGGAGAGAGGTCACTCTACTGAAGCCCTTGGCTCTTTCTAATTTCTGAGACAGTCAACCTGCTGAAAGATTGTGCTTGTCACTTCATTTATAACAGTCTCCCATTCCCATCATCTGACAACAGACTCTAGCAAGCCGACTATCATTTTGAACCCTTTTGCTCTATTTTCAAAGGGGTTTCTTCCTGGGGTTCATGCCAAGTGAGTCTCTCAGAGCACCGGGCTCTGCTTTCAAGTGTAGAGTGTGGTGACGTCCTTGCGAGTGTGCAATGGGTTTGGTAACAGGACCACCCCTTCATCTGGTTTCAAGAGACCTGGGTCATTGGAAGATGCCCAATGGAGAACTTTTGTATGTATGCTGGGCCGGAGGTTGCAGGAGAGAGCTGGCCTCCTTTATGCACTGAGAAGAAATGAAATGAGACATCTCCTTTCCAGACTGATCCAATTCCCCTTTGGAAGGTCTCACTTGGGTCCACTTAGTCATTTTCTTCCCATGGCTGTGTTTCAAAATAAATTTTTGTTCACACGTAGGGACCACAGAACTGTCCCTCTCTCAGCTGGCACCCTGGGGTAGGCCAAAAGCCTTTTGAATAAATGCTGCACCATCGCCTCGTTCAAACCTATTCATCACAGGGAAGCATATGTTTCCATGACTCAGAATAACCTGTGCCCCTGTCTACTGATACGATGTGCAGAAAGGACAACAGAAGCCAAAGCTTCCCTCTATGTCTTAAGGGATAATGTGGGTCTCTTGCCCACAGGGCCCCAAGGGGCATCCTTTGGGTACTCCTTTAGTCAAGGCGACTAAGTGTTCTTCTGATGCCTGAGCAAGCCAGCGAGCATGATAATATACAGTGCTGGTCAGAGTGTCCTAAACATTACCCAAATCTCATCCTTAATAAAGAGCTCTGGCCCTCGGGGTTTCAAGTTTCATGACATTGCTTTATTCTCCACCACGGTTCCTCTTGTGATCCCCACGAATTCAGTCGTGGAGAGTCATAGCACCAGCTTGCAAATGTCCAATGTGGACCATCCCTTGTGACTTGTGGCACAGGTTGAGCCCCAGGGGCCCTGGCATTTTGGTTTCAGGACTCCATGGACATGCAGAGCCCTAGGCCATTCGAAGAGGTCCAGCTGAGAACTGTTTGTGCAGAGGTTGCGCCAGGTGTATTAGTGGGGAGCTGGCCCTCATACCTAGGGAAAATAAAGTTTATTTCCCGGAAATACTGAATGCCCTTTGTTCCAGGCTGGAGCCATTCCTTCTCCTTTACTGTCATTCTGACTCTGTCTTTGTTCAACCTGAGGAGCCATGGAGCTGGCACTCAGCGGGCACCAAGTAATGGGCATCAGGTTCCCACTCAGTCCCATGCTCAGGGACAGCCATGAGCATCAGCTATCCCAAAGGAGTAGAGAACTCCAATCCCTGAGCTTGGTAATTGGCTGTTGTTAGCAAGGGGTAAGGGGAAGGGAGCCAGCCTGCCTCCTTTCTCTACCTGATGGAGTTTCCTTCCTTCCGAAAAGCAGACAGTTCACACAGGAGCAGGAATCTCCAGAAGGTGGTCAGCACAGAAAGAGCCCTTTACAGGAAGAGGGCCCAATGTCCCTTTCCCCACTTTGGAAGAAGACCTGGGGGCACGTTATGGCCACAACACCCTCACTGCTCACTCCATTCAATGATGGGAAAAGTAAGAAAAGCAAAGTCCAGGGCTCTCTAGGTCCTTCTGAAGGAAGAAGGCAGGCCTGTTGCTGATAGGGCTCCAAGATGTGGACGCTAGATGGCACTGTTGCCTGAGGCAACAGAAACCCCTGTTTCTTCTTCCCACAGCCACCTTGCCAGGAGCTGGTGCTGGACCATTCCTTTCCCACATAATTCCCCTTCCAATCTCTGAAGAGCTCTGACCCTCCTTATCCACCTTTACTCATCTTTGATCTCTTCTAGAAACAAGGTTCTTCCCACCATAGGTTCAGAGGCAGTGTACCACGGTCTTTCCTCTGCCTTCCACCTGGGAGTCTGGCTCAGTCCTTGAGACAGTGGGAGAGATTTTGGCCACTGGGCTCCATCTTCCTTAATTCAGTGGGTTCCAGAAGCATGTAGAGACCAAGGCCAATGGAAGGGTTGCAGCAGAAGATGTTTGTGTGTAGGTTGGACGAGAGATTTGGGCATGGATTTGGCCTTCTGGCCAGTGGCAAACTAAGACACCTTCTTTCCAAGTGGATCCCAATTACCACTGGATATGCCGAGCTTTGGCCCTCCTTGTGCCCATTTCCTTCACCTTACTGCATTTCCGACTATTTTTTTCTCCCTTAGGAGCTAGGGAGCTGTCAGAAACCCAGGGAGGTCACCTGGATAGGCATGAAACTCCCACTCTGCTCCTGTGCTCAGTGAGAGTGCTGAGGCTCTGAAGCACCAAAGGAAAGATGGCCTTTATTCCCTGGAAGACTGGTGACTGGCCTGCTGTGGTATGGAAGGGGAAGGGGAGCCAGCTTGCCTCATTGTCCTGGATGACTGTGTTGCCTTCTTTCTGAGAAGTAGAAAGTTTGCACATGAACAGTATGGACAAGGAGAGGGTCAGCACAGAGGAAGCCCTTTGCAGGAACAGAGAAGGATTTCCTTGTCCTACTCTCCTGAGTAAAAGCCAACAGAACCGAATAGAGTTCAAAACTGGGGTCTGCATCAACTGATAGAACATGTGGGAAGGACACACATAGCCAGAAATCTCTGTCTCCTAAAATCAGAAGGCAGGGCCCCCAGGTGTATTCCTTCAGAGGGCTCCCTTTGCCTAAGCCCACAAGCATTTCTTATTCTGGATACCACCCGCTTGATAGGAGACCATGATGGGTATTTATTCTCAAGATTCTCCACATCCCATGTGTGAGGAAGAACTCTGGAAGTCTGTCTCAAAAGGCCCACCATTTTCCGTTTTCTTGAAAAGCGGTGCTGCATGGAAATTATCAGAGCCAGTGTCTTTGAATAATATCTTCTTCTTTCAGCACTCGAGTCCAGTGTTGTCCTGTGGTTATGATATAGGTGTGGCAATGGGCCCCTCTCCATTTGGTTTCAGAATTATGTGACCATCTCCTAACGCAGGATGTGTGAAGTTTCCGAGGCAGAATGCTTGTGGGTAGGCTCATCCAGAAGTTGGGGGTAGATCCTGCCTCCTGTGTGCTTAGAGGGTGAGGGAAGCTAGATATCTCTTTCCTCGATTTGACCAGGGGCCTTGTGAATGCAGAACTTTGACTCACCTGGTAGTCATTCTTATCCCATTTCTGCATTTCTAACAACCTCACTTGACACACCAAGACCACGAGGCTGTTCTGTAAACCAGCAAGTTGCAAGGATGGGCATGTAGGTTCCAGAACATTACCGAGTCAAGGCAGGACTCTCAGTCTGATATCACTGAAGAGAGCTATATATTGTCATTGAACCCTAGGTTCATAGCAGACTACTGTACCATGGGAATGGTGAGCCACATGGACCGCCAACCCTAATTGATGGACATACCCTCATGCAGAGGAAGAGACAGGATGTGCATGTGCAGCATGCTCCATGACCTGACCAGAGCACACAAGGCCTTTTGAATATATCCTGCCCCAGGCCTTGGTCCCACCACTGGATCCTCCCATGGAAGCACGTTTTTTGTATCTCAGTGTCATTAGGGCCTGATCTTCTGATACAATGGACAGAGAAGCACATAGCTTACCGTTTCCCTCTACTTCTTAAGGGAGAATGTGGGTCTCTTGCTCACAGTGCTCCAAGTGGTTCCCTTTGGACAACTCTGTAGCCAAATCCCACAACAGATCTGATTTCTCAGCAATCCAGCTTACTAATGTATTGAGCTAGTCAGTTTGTTCTAAACATTATCCCATTCTCATCCTTAAGGAAGAACTCTTATCCTAGGCTTATCAAGTCTCATGACATTGCTGTTTAGCCATCAAGGTTTGTCGGGCTCCATACATTTCAGCCTTGCAGTCATAGACCCGCCTTACAAATGTCCGATATGGACCAGCCCGTGTGGCTGCTGTGACGACAGGTTGAGGTAAAGGGGCCGCCATATTTGTTTCAGGACTACATGGACATCCAGAGATGTAGGGCAAGGAAAGGGGTCCAGCTGAGATGTGTTTGTGTGGAGGATGGGCCAGAGGTGTTAGTCGAGAGCTGGCCTTTATGCTAGGCCTAGAGGAAATGAAGTTTAACGTATCTTGTCCACATCGATCATATTCCCATTGGATGGAAATATTGCACACTTTGGTCCTGGATGCAGCTGTGCACTTTTCCTTAATGTCTGACTCATTATTTCTTTACCCTTATGAACCATGGCACTGGCACTCACTCAGCGGGCACCAAGGGGTGGGTTATAGCTTCCCGCTTGGTCCAGTGCTCAGTGACAGCCATAAGCATTGGCTATCCCAAAGGAGAATAGCCCTCCTACCCCTGAGCTTGATGCTTGGTTCTTTGTAGGAAGAGGTGGGGAGGGGAGCCAGCCGGCCTTGTTGCTCTGCCTGATGGAGGAGGCTTCCTTTTGAAAAACACACGGTTCACACAAGAGCAGGAGGCTCCAGAAGTTCAGGCACCCCAAAAGAGCCCTTTACAGGAAGAGGGTCCCCATGCCCCTTTCCCCTCGTTGGGTAACAGCGGGGGGCAAGTGAAGGCCACAGCACCCTCACTGCTCACTCCATTCAGTGATGGGAAAAGAAACAAAAGCAGACAAAGTCCAGGAGTCTCTAGGTCCTTGTGAAGGAAAAGAGGCAGGCCTCTTGCTCTCAGGGTTCCCAGATGCAGACGCTAGCGGGCGTTTCCCTAAGGCTTCTAGTGCTTCTTTTTCCCATAGCCAGGTTGGCAGGACCTGGTGCTGGACCCTTCCTTCTCCACATAACTCCCCATCTCTGAAAAGCTCTGGCCTTCCTTATCCACCTTACACATCTTTGCTCTTTTGTAAAAACCAGGGTTTTCCCACAGTTCATCCAGAGTCAGTGTTTCACAATTGTCTCTTCTGCCTTCCACCTGGGAGACTTGTCTGCTCCTCATGACTGTGGGAGAGATTTTTGCCACAGGGCTTCTTCATGAATGCATTGGGTTTCATAAGTGTGTTGTCATTCAGGGGTCCAGGGCATTTGAAGGGGTCCAGCAGAGGATGTTTGTGTGTATGCTGGGCCAGAGATTTGGGCAGGGAGCTGGATGCCTTGTGGGCCCAGGGAAAAGGAAAGAAGACATCTTCTTTCCAAGTGGATCCCAATTCCTGATGGAGAATTGTGGAGCCTTGGCCTTTCTTGCGCCCATTTCCTTCACCCTGCTGTATTTCTGACAATTTTTTTTTCTCCCTTTAGAGCCATGGATCCATCACACATTTGGCTGGCACTCCTTGGTAGCCTGCTAATTCCATCTCTCTTCCTGTGCTCAGTGAGAGCAATCAGGCTCCAATCTAACAAAGGAAGGCAGGCCTTTAGTCCCTGAGTGCTTGGGGATAGGCCTGCTGTCGTATGGAAGGTGAAGGGGAGCCAGCCTCCCTCACTGACCTGGATGATTGAGTTACCTTCCTTTTGAGAAGCAGACAGTTGCCACATGGGCAGTATGGGCCCGGAGGGGGTCAGCATGGGGAAAGCCCTTTCCAGGAATAGGGAACAATGACATTGTTCCAAACTCCTGAGCAAGAGCCCGCAGAACCCAGTAGCTACAGTTCACACACTGATAACTCCGATCAACTGATAGAAAAAGTGGCAGGGAGAGACATGACCAGAAATCTCTGGCTCCTAAGGAAAAATTGCAGACTTGTTGCTGATAGTCGCTCCCAGGTGTAGTCGTTCAGAGGGTTCCCTTTGCCTAACCATTTCTTAGTCCAGATTCAACCAGCTTGATAGGAGATGGTGCTGGGTACTTCATTCTCAACATTTCCCACATCTCATGTGTGATGAAGAACTCTGGCTGTCTGTGTCTCCATGTCCACCAATTACCATTTTGTTGAATAAGGTTCTGAATGGCATGTATTCAGAACCATTGTCTGAGAGTACTATTCCCTTCTTTCAGCTTGTGAGTCTGGTGGGGTCCCTGTGATGGTGACATAGGGCCCCTCTCAATCTGGTTTCAGAATGATGTGAACATCACCAATCCTAGGGTGTGTGAAGGTGATGAGGCTTGTGCATAGGCACCTTCTTCATATCTCAGAGTCACTGCTTCCCCTATCTACTGATATGATGGACAGAAACACACCAAAATCCAAAGTTTCCTTCTATTTGTTAAGGGACAATGAGGCTCTCTTGTTCACAGGGCTCCAAGGGAAATCCTTTGGGGTAGTACCATAGCCAAAGCCCACAAAGATTTTTATGACTCCTGACCAAGCCTGCTTGCTCCTTTATTGTGTTGGTCTGTGTTTTCTAAGCATCATGCAACCCTCATCCCGAGTAAAGATCTGTGACCTTATGAGTCTCAAGTTTCATGGAAGTGCTTTACTATCCATCAAGGTTTGTCTTGGGGTCCATACAATTCTGTCTGCCCAAATAATAGCTCAGGCTTGCAATGTCCAGTGTGGACCAACCCTTGTGTCTGTGGGACAGGCTGAGACCAAGTTGGTTTCAGGACTCCATGGATAGGCAGAGCCCTAGGTCATTTGAAAGGGTCCAGCCTAGAACTGTTGGGGTGGAGGCTGGGCCAGCCATATTATGGGGGAGCTGGCCTCCTTGCTGGGCCTAGGACAAATGGAGTTTCCCATGTTCTTTTCATATTGATCACATTCCCATTGGATGGACATATCAAACTCCCTTTGGTCCGGGCTTCAGCCAGTCCCTTTCACTTACCGCCTTTCTGACTCAGTCTTTGTTCACTCTTAGGAGCCATGGAGCTGGCAGTCATGCAGAGGGCACCAAGGGATAGGCTTTGGGTGCCCACTCAGTCTCTCACTCAATGACAGCCATAAGTGATATCCAAAAGGAGAATTGCCCTCTAATCCCTGAACTAGGTGGTGAGCTGTTTGTAGCAAGGGGTGGTGGGAGGGGAGCCAGCTGGCCTCATTGCTCTGTCTGATGGAGGGGCCTTCCTTCTGAAAAACAAACTGTTCACACGGGCAGGAGGTTCCAGAAGCTGGTCAGTCCAGAAAGAGCCCATTAAAGGAAGAGGGCACCACGGTCCCTTTCCACACTTTGCAACAACAGCTGGGGGCACCTCATGGCCACAGCACTGTAACTACTCACTCCATTCAGTGCTGGGAAAACAAAAAAGCAGACAAAGTCCCAGGGCTCTCTAGGTCCTTCTGAAGGAAAATGGCAGGCCTGTTGCTCCCAGGCTTCTCAAATGCAGACTCTAGAGGGGGCTTTTGCATAAATCCTCAGGAGTTTCTTCTTTTTCCCACAGCCATTTTCCCAGGATCAGGTGCTGGGCACTTCTTTCTCCTATCTCTGAAGAGCTTGGGCCCTCCCTATCACCATCACACATGGTTGCTCATTTTTAGAAACAGGGTTCTTCCCACATTCTGTGCAGAGTCAGTGTCTCACAGTCACATCCTCTGCCTTCCAGCTGGGAGTCAGTCACATCCTCTGCCTTCCAGCTGGGAGTCTAACTCAGTCCTTGTGACTGTGGGAGATATTTTCCCACAGGGCTTCTTCATTAATTCATTGCGTTTCAGAAGTCTGTGGCTCTCGATAGCCCCAGGGATTTGTCATTGCCTCAAAAGAGATGTTTGTGTGAAGGCTGTGTCAGAGATTTGGGCAGGGAGCTGGCCTCCTTTTGGCCAAAGGCCAATGAAGGAAGACATCTTCTTTTCAATTGGGTCCTAATTCCCACTGGAAATGTCAACCTTTGGTCCCCCTTGGGCCCATTTCCTTCCCCTAGCTTTATTTCTGACTTTCCACCCCCTCCCTCCCCTTATGAGCCACGGAGCTATCACTCAGCTGGAACCTCTGGGTGGGCATCAAACTCCCACTCTGCTCCTATTCTCAGGGAGAGCTCGCAGACTCTGATTTAACCACAGAAAGATGGCCTTTAGTCCCTGAGTCCTTGTTGCTTGGCTTGCTGTGGTATGGGAGGTGAAGGGTAGCCATCTTTCCTCCCTGAACTGGATGGTTGAGTTGCCTTCATTCCAGGAAGCACACAGTTTGCACATGGGCAGTATGGAGCAGGCCGTGGTCAGCACAGGGAGAGCTTTTTCCAGGAATAGGGAACGACATCCTCATTCCAGACTCCTTAGCAAGTACCAGGAGAACCCAATAGCGACACCTCAAATACTGCTGCCTCCACCAACTGCTACAAAAAATTGGAGGGACAGACATAGCCAGAAATCTCTGGCTCCAAAAGAATGAGTGGAGGTTTCTACCTGACAGGGCTTTCAGGTGTGCCCTTTCAGAGGGCTCCCTTTGCCTAAGCCCATGGACATTTCTATTTCCAGATACAAGCAGCTTGATAGGAGACTGTGCTGGGTACTTCATTCTCAAAATTCTCCACATCTCAAGTGTGATGAAAAACTTGGAGGGTCTGTGTCTCCATTTCCACCACTTAGTCTTCTTTGTCCAAAAGTTTCTGCATGGCGTTTATGCAGAGCCAGCGTCTCACAGGAATATCCTCTTCTTTCAGCCTGGGGTTTGGCAGTGTCCTTTGGATGGTGATATAGGTTATACTTTGGGTCCTCCTCAAGGTAGTTTTAAAATTTGTGGCCAACCACACACCTAGGGTGTGTAAAGATACCCAGGGTGAATGCCTGAGGGTAGTTGAAGCCAGTGGTTAGGGGAGGATACTGCCTCCTGTGTGGGAGAAGATGAAGGGATGATAGAGATATCTCCTTCTTTGATTTGACCCATGCCCACTGGAATGCAGGCCTTGGACCCAACTTCCTATCCCATTGCTGCTTTTCTCCCTTGGTCACAGTCACCCATCAAGACACCCATCTGGGCTGTCCTGTCCAGAACTAAATTCCAAGGACTGGAGGTGAGTTTCCAGTCCTGAGTCCATAGAGGACTCTCAGAGGCTGATGTCCCATTGGTCAGCTGACCCTCTGTCCCGTAGTTCCTGTTATGTAGCAGGGTATTATAGCAATAGTAAATAATTGCTCTTCTTTGGCAACCAGGTTCTCCCTGGAGTCTAGTCAGAGTCAGCATCTCAGAGTCCTCTTCTTTCTTAAGTGAAGAGTCTGATACAATCCTGGTGAGTGTGCAAGAGGTTTGGCCAAGGGGCCGTGGGAATTGGGTTTCAGAATTTGTGGACATCACCAGGCCTAGGATATCTGCAGTTGCCCCGTGGAAACTGCTTGTGAGTAGGCAAGCCAGAGGATTGAGGAAAGAAGCCAGTCTCCTGTCTGGATCGAGAGTGAATTAAGAAAGATATCTCTTTCCTAGATGGATGCCATTCCCTTTGGAGATGCAGAACTTTTGCCCTGCTCGTACTCATCCCCATGCCATTGCTGCTTTTCTCACTAGGTCTCCTTTCACATTCCAGGACCATTAGTGCGTGTTCCACTTAGACAGCCATGGCTGTATGAATGATGTCAGTTTCCCAGTCAGTTCCTGAGGAAATTGAAGGCTCTCTGGGTCTAATATCCCAGAGGAACCCTGGTCCTTCCATGTCGGAGCACATGGTGTTGCTTAGCCAGCTAAGGTATGCACGAGTATGGGAAGCCAGTTAGCCTCCCTCCCCTCACTAATGGAGACCCCTTCATTTGGAAGAGTAGCAGGTTTTTGTGTGGGCAGGATGCTCCAGGATCTGCTCAGCACACAAAGTACCTTGGGATGGAATCCTGCACGACGCCCCACTTCCAAACACTTGCCCATCAGCCAGGAGCACATCTCTGCTACAGCTGTATCATGGTGGCCCCTATGGACAGATGGGAAGGGCAGGACACACAGCCAGAGACAGGTCTTTCCCTCTGATGCTGAAAGAATCTGGGCAGGCTTCTTGCCAACCGGGCTTTCAGGTGGAACTTATAGACAGCACCATTTGCCAAAGCCCACAGGTGTTTCTCATTCCTGAGTCGATAGTCAGTGGGGGGGGGGGGGAAGACAGTGCTAGTCACGTCACTCTCCACGTGATCTCATTCTTATCCCTGATGCACAACTCTGGCCCTCCCTCTACCCACTGTCACCCCTTTGCTCTATTTTCACTCTGAGCCCTCCCTGGGCTCCATTCCATGTGAATGTCTGAGAGTCATGACCTGGCCCTCAACTGGGCATTCTGGTCCATTTCCTGTAACTGTGGCATCTGCTTGGCCAACAGGCCCCTGGCTCTTCAACAGGAGAGTCTTCTCTGTATGATGGTTCATCTCTGCATGCCTGTCTCAGTACTCGGATATCTGGCAAATAGGCTTGTATTTTTGTGTTTGTTTTTGTATTACCACAGGGACAGATCCTCAGATCCTCTCAGGCTTTCACGGACCTTGAAAAGACAAGAATAGCTGTAAAATGGGAAGTCCTTACAATAGGTGAATGGTGCTGATCTATTTGCCCTCTATAGAGGGCAAGATCTATTTCTTTTAAACCACTGCAACCTTAATTATATGTGAACAGGCAAGGCAACCCTGCTCTGGTACCTCCCTCTGCATTTCTTCCAGATGTATTACACACTGGCCAGCACCTCTACTCAATTCATCCTCATTAGAGGTTATTCCTGGCTTTATTCAACACATCCCATCATGCATATCCCTTTTGTGTGAGGATCCACGTTGTGAGAGCACATTAATCTAACAAATGTGGGCTGAGAGAAGTGACCTGGAAAGGAGGCAAGGACCAGGTGCTGTTCTCATGGGTTCCACCCTATCTGACAGTCCCTGCCTTCTGCCACTGTCCTGAGGCTCTTGTAAACCCTGTCCTGTCAGCCAGAACTGCCACTGATGCTACTGTTGACTGTGCTGAAGGAGGAGAGGGCTGCATAGGACAATGTAATAGTTGCCACACCATGACCACAGGGAAGCTGAGGCAACTGTGGCACTGCCTAATGCACGGGGCTGTTCGGCTTTGGCACCTGACCTAGAAGCCTCCTTGTGGCTGTGTCCTGAACCCAGCACTGATGCCTGTGATGCTGCTGGCTTCTCTGACCCAGCTGGAAGGTAAATCCAAGTCCGAGTAAGTGCAAGTGCTGCCATTAGCAGGGGCTGGTCTGCCTTGCTTGGTGCCCACCACCCATATGCACAGGCTTGGGTGAAAATCTATCCATCGGCATGGGCTGAGTGTGTGACAACTCCATGGCTCCTGAGTCTAAATGGAGACATAGTCAGACCTAGAGCCAAGGGAAGGGAACGGCCATAAGGAGGCCAAAGCTCAATATCTCCAATGGCAATGGGATTGATCTCAAAAGGGGCTATGCAACTTCATGTCCCCTCAGCTAAGAAAGGAGACCAGCTCCCTTCCCAGCCTTCTGGCCCAGTCGAAGGACAAACATTCTCTTCTGGGCCCTTCCAGTGCCTTTGGCCTCTGAATGCCTCCATGGTTTTGACACCAACTTGCCAGGGGCCCTTGTGGCCAAACCTATCACACAGTCACCAGCACCAGACTAGGATCCTCAGCAGAATTCTGAGGATATTCCACTAAGAGACTATATGCAATGGGTCCCAGAGAGGACCTAGTTTGGAATTAGACCTAAAGGGTGAAAATGGATCCACAGGGGTCAGAGTTCTTCATTAGGGATGAGAATGGGATGATGTGGATAATCAAGTGACTAGTGCCATGTTGTAGCCAGCTGGCTGTCTCAGGAAGAAGCAATACCTGTGGGCTTTGGTGAAGGGGACCCCCCCCCATAGGCTACACCTGGGAGCCCTGTCAGCAAGGGGGCTGCATTTTTTTTTTCAACGTTTATTTATTTTTGGGACAGAGAGAGACAGAGCATGAACGGGGGAGGGGCAGAGAGAGAGGGAGACACAGAATCGGAAACAGGCTCCAGGCTCTGAGCCATCAGCCCAGAGCCCGACGCGGGGCTCGAACTCACGGACCGCGAGATCGTGACCTGGCTGAAGTCGGACGCTTAACCGACTGCGCCACCCAGGCGCCCCGGGGGCTGCATTTTTCCCTGAGAAAGAGAGGGACAGCCCTGCCTTTGGGTGTGTTTCTTGCCCTTTCCCACTAGTAGGGGCACAGGGATTCAGCTGTGGCCGATGGTCAAGTGGTTAAAACCCAGCCTGGTGTCGTACTCCTTTCAAAGTCCCTTTGCACCCTGACCAGGACCTGGAACATGGTGAGCATGCATGAACCATCTACTCTGCAGGATGAATGCACCTCTGTCAGCCAGGGGAGGGAGGCAAACAGGCTACCCATCCCTGCAATTGTTCCAGCTGACTAAGCACCAAGCCCTTGTGACAGAGGGACCTACTTTCCTCTGGGATACCAGACGTGGAGAGCTGTCCATTGGCTCAGGAACTGAGTGGACACCCCACAGCAATATTTGCACCCGGTCTGTGTATCTGGCACAGACCCATGGATCCTGGAATCTTCTAGTTTAAACAGAGGACATTCTTCTGAACCTCTTTCTCTGAATGGCTCTCAGGTAGCACCTAATTTGAGCAAAGAGCAATACAATACAAGTAGGGACCTGGAGGACTAGAGTTCTTCCTTACATCACAGAATAGGCTAAAGTGAGAATTGTCTACTATCTCCTAGCAGGATGGCTGTCTGGGGTGTAAGAATCACTTGAAGGCCGGTGTCAAAGGAAACCTCCATTGGCTACAGCTGAGTGTGAAATTCTGCAGGAGCTGTGTATTCTTCCTTTAGAGACAGAGGGAAAAGTGGTTTGGGTGTTTTTTACTGTCCTTCCCATCAGGGAATAAATGCAGCATTGATTCAGAGGCAGGGTGTTCCTGCTCCCAGCTGGTGATCAAGTGTTTGCAATCTGGACTTGAAAGTTCTTGAAAGGGCCCTCAGTGCTGACCAGGTCCCGATGCCTAGTGTGCATATGGGAGCCATGGGTGACCCAGAATGAAGGTATCTCTGCACTTCACTGCACTCACCAGAGCTGGCCAAGTATCAAGCACTCAGGGACAAGAAGGCCATCATTCCTCTGATATAAAGGTACTGTTTGCTCTCACAGGCACAGGGCCAGAGTGGAAATTTAGCACCAATCTTTGGGCTCTGTTTATGGGAGTGAAAGCCTAGTTGTCCCTAAATTGACCCAAGACTTAGAAAATAGCAAATTGGTGGGGATGGCTACAAGGGAGGCTAAGGCTCTCCATTACACATGGGAATTGGATGATGCTGCTTGGCACATCTATCTACCTTCTTTTCTCCCAGCTGCATGTGTATGGCCAGTCCCTCCCTAAAACTCCGGGAACACCTACACGGATCCATACATACAAAGCTTGGCACCTTCCTATGCACTACATCTCTCATTGTGCAATTCTAATGGGCAATTACTAGAGGTCCTGTTGCCAGTCTATTCAGAGTCCCCAGGTTTCAGCCAGAGCCCCCAGTGTAAAGTGGAGGATATTGCTCTGAGACACTGACTCTGAATGGACTCCAGCGAGATCCTAGTTTGAAAAAAAGAGCAAATGGATGGAAATAAAGACACAGAGGGCCAAAGTGCTTCACTACAAATGAGAGTGGGATGAAGCTGAGAACACAATCTCCCAGCACAATCTCCTGAGAAGCTAACTGTTGTTTGTAGTAAGAAACACCTGTGGGCTGGGGTAAAGGGAACCATCCATGGCTTACACCTGGGTGCCCAGTTGCCAAGAGGCCTACACTTGTCTTTTAGAAAGAGAAAGAAGGCTTATGCCCTGGGCTCCTTTGTATGCCCTACAGCTCAGGGCATAGAAAAAGCAGTGATTCAGTGGTAGCAGGTCCATGCTCCCATTGGTCCTCTAGGTTTTGTCACCACGTCATGGTGAAGTATTCCCTGTGAGGGCTTTTTTGGGCTGAATAGTCCTGCAGTCTACTGTGCATGCATGATCCATCTGCCTTAGAGAATGAAGATATTTCAATCAGCCAGGGGAGGGAGGCAAGCTGGCTACCCATCACAGAGATTACCAGGGCCTGTTAAGCAACAAGCGCTCATGGACAGGAGGGTCATTGTTGTCTGGGATAAAGTAACTAATTGCTCTCACATAGCACAGGCCCAGAGTGATAGTTCATCACAAATTGTGGATGTTGGCTGTGTGGAAGACAGACCAATTTCTCTTGGCTGTGACCCATGGCCTTGTTAGGAAAAGAGAAAATTGATGGGAATGGCTGTACAGAAGACAAAGGCTCTATATGACAGAGGAGATTAGGATAAAGCTGGGAATAAGATGTCTACCATGGTTTCTCCTTCAACCAGAAGTGAGGCCAGTTCCCTCCCAAACCCTGGCATTGTCTTCACATGGACACTCTGCTGGGCACCCTCAAGGTCCTTATACCTCCCATTGTCGACATAGTTCTGAAAGGTCAATAATGGGGGTCCTGTGTCCCAATCTATGCCAGAGACATAAAAACTTGACCAGATCACCCCAACTTAAAGGAAAGTATAGTTCTCTGAGACATTGGCTATGAATGGCATCCAGCAACAAACTACTTTGCAAAAAGAAAAAGAAAAAAAAAGGAACAGCAGAAGGCCAGAGTGTTTCATTATTGATGAGAATGGGACAAAGGTTAGAAGGGAGTGTTAGCACAATTTCCTGGCAAGGTTCTCCCTAAGGAGTCAGAAAGGCCTGTGGCCAGAGACAATGGATACCTCTAAAGGGAAACCTCCTGAGAGCCCAGGCTGCAAGAGGTCTGCATATTTCCTTCTGAAAGACAGGGAAAGCTTGTGGCCTTCCCATCAGGGGATAGAGGCAGCAGGGCTTTAGGGGTAGTGGGTCCATGCTCCAGCCTGTTGCTCAAATGTTTGGAAACTTGGTTTCTGTGGCCCATTACTTTTTCAGTGGCCACTTTCTGCACTGTCTAGGTCCTGGAACATATCTCGTATGTGTGGATTATGTGCTCTTCAGCATCTTAGGCCAAGCACTAAGTGCTCTCTGCCAGCAGGGCAATCTTTCCTGTGGGTTGTCAGAAATTACTCTTGGTTAGCAGGGAAGCAGAGTGAGAACTCACCACGATGTCTTGGTGGTCGGCTCTGGACCACCCTCACCATGACCCGCAAACGTCTCAGTTTGACAGCACAACTCCAACCACTGGCTGCTACAGATGCCTTCATTCTGAAGAAGAGTTTACCAATTGACAGTCTTCTTCAGGAACTGCTATGTGTAGGAAACAGCCCATTCAAGAACTAATGCACCAGAGCCACTTTCTAAATACCTGAGGGTAAGCCTCAAGCCAGAACCTGCTAACTAGGAGTTATTCCTGGCCTCAAAGGACAGGGCAAAAAAAGCAAATATTAGAAACTTTCCATCTCTTTCTGAAGGAACAGTGCAGGTTTCCCTTGTTCCTAGCTCAAACATTGTTCTTACTCCTGAGGCAACCATCTTACCAGGAGATTGTGCTAGTGACTTCATGTTTTGCTCTATGACATTCTCTTCTGCTAAGAGGGAACATTGGCCTTCTCTCTATCCTTCTCCATCCTGTTTCTCTTTTCCAACAAAGTTCTCCCTGTTGTCTATTCAGAAACAATGTCTCAGAGCCATTTTTTTCTACTTTTAACTTGGGTGTCAGGCCATATTTTTGTCACTCCAGGATATGTTGGGCCACAGGTCCCTCAAAAATTGTCTCTCAGTATTGTGTTGACAAAGGTAAGCCCAGGGCACTTCAAAGTGCCCAGCAGGAATGCTCATGTGTGGTCAGGATCACCGATATTGGGAGGAAGCTATCCTCACTTTTGGGACAAGAGGACCATGGAGCTAGACATTTCATTCTATGCTTGATCCCATTCTCAGCTGAAATGGAAAACTTTGACCCTGTGTATAGCTATTCCAATTTCCTGATTGTATTGATAACTATGTCTTGGGCCCCAAAAAGGGCACTGAGGCTATCCCCCAGGTCGTGAATACCCAGCCATTCCTAATGAGCTCTGACTCTGGTCTCTGCTAACCAAGAGCAATCAGTTTCTGATATCCCAAAGGAAAGATTGCCTTCCTGTCAGTATTTGGTGTTTGGCTGGCAGATATAAGAAATAATGGTTAGACAACTTGTTTCCCTCCCTGGCCATTAAAGATGCTTTCACTCTGAAGAGGAGTTGGTTCACCCAGGTGCAGTGTTCTTGAGGACCTGCTTCGCTCAGAAAGAGCATTCGAGAACTACTGCACCACAGCCCAGTTCCAAACACTTGAGCATTAGTCTGGAGCACAAACCTGCTACCTTTGAATCACTGCTGCCTCTATCCACTGATAGGATAGGAAGGGAAAACAGTGAACCTCAGAGTCTTTCCCTCTTTCTGAAGTAAGGATACAGGTATCTTGCCTTTGGGCTCCCTCTGTAGACCATGGACGTTTCCCTTTGCCCTAGCCCATATGTGTTTTTTATCTATGTGATTCTTATTCCTGAGACTGTCAGCTTGCTTGCCAGGGGATTGTACTTGGCATTTCCTCCTCCGTTTTATCACATTCTCGTCTCTCATAAGGAACATTGTCCCTCGGTGTATTCATTTCCATCCTTTTACTCTTCTTTCAAAGATTCTTTTATTTTTGAGGGAGAGAGAGAAAAGAGGGAAGGCATATGCAAGCGGGGAAGGGGCAGAGACAGAGGGATGGAGGATCCAAAGCAGGCTTTGCGCTGACAGCTGAGAACCCCCGGCAGAGCTCAAAATTGCAAACCATGAGGTCATGACCCCGAGACAAAATCGGATGCTTAACCCACTGAGCCTGGCAGACGCCTGGGTAGGTACCTCATCCCTTTTCTCTTTTCAAAATTAGATTTTCCCACGGGCCAATCAGGGCCCTGGGAGCAATTCCTTCGGATTTTAATTATGGATTCAGGAGGAGTTTTTGTGACAACAGAATAGGTTGGGCCACAGGAGCCCTGCCAACTTGCCTTCCAGATCTATATCGACAACACTAGATGTAGGTCAATGGAAGGTACCCAGCACAGAATGTTTTTGTGTTGGTAGGACCAGAGGTGTTGGGAGGGAGCTTTCCTCACTTCAGGGGCAAGGGCAAATAGAGGGAGACATTTCTTTCTCAGATTTATTTCATTCTCATCTAAAAGGAAAGTTGTCCATAGAGTCATTCCCATCCCATTGCTATTTGCTCACGAGGACTTGGTTTGCAGGCTGGGTGGGGCAGTGAAGCTGTCAATCACACAGTGAGCTCCCAGGGATTGGTGGTGAGTTCTCACTCTGTCCTTGGAATTTAGTTCTGGACAGGACAGCCCAGATGGGTGTCTTGATGGGTGACTGTGACCAAGGGAGAAAAGCAGCAATGGGATAGGAAATTGCGTCTAAGTCCTGCATTCCAGTGGGCATGGGTCAAATCAAAGAAGGAGATATCTCTATCAGCCCTTCATCTTCTCTCACACAGGAGGCAGTATCCTCCCCTAACCACTGGCTTCAACTACCCTGGTAGCTCAGTGGGTTAAGAGGCTGACTCTTGATTTTGGTTTGGGTCATGATATCAGGGTCGTGAGTTGAAGCCCTGCATCTGGCTTTGCAATTACAGCGTGAAGCCTGCTTCGGATCCTCTGTCTCCCTCTTTCTGGCCCTACCCCACTCAATATCTTAGTAAATTACAAGAAAAAGACAATCTCCTCAACAGCCTAATCTCCAGAAACCTATCTACTCAGTTCCCTGGAGTCCCAACATCACCCTCCTCTCCATAGTGATATGGGGAAAAAAGGCAAGAAGGAAATGGCAGAAAACATAGAATTTCCTGGGGTGCCTGGGTGGCTCAGCCAGTTAAGCTTCTGACTTTGGCTCAGGTCATGATCTCACAGTTCCTGAGTTCCAGCCCCACGTCACACTCTGTGCTGACAGCTCAGAGCCTGGAGCCTGCTTCAGATTCTCTCTCTCTCTCTCTCTCTCTCTTTATCTATCTATATTTCTCCCCCTCCTCCACTCATTCTCTCCTTCTCTCTCTCTCACTCTCTCTGTTAAAAAATAAAGAAACATTAAAAAATTAAATTTGAATTTCCTTGTAACATGCAGCTAAATGACAAATATTTGAGGCTGGCAGAGTAAAAATGTTTCTCCACGAATTCCCTACTGTCTGAATGTTCATGCTTTGCTAGAAGAGAAAAACCACCTTAGCTTGACTATAGCTATGCCTCCAGTGATCTGTGAGTCTTTAGCATATGAAAGTCTCCATGGAAACTTGTCTTTGGACTTTACCTTCCCCAAGCCCATAGTATATAACCAGTCACTCTTAGCCCCAGTGAAGGCAGCTCTTCCTGTCCACAGGTCCTGTCACGCTGCTTTAGTAAAATCACCTTTTTGCACCAAAGAAGTCTCCAAGAATTCTTTCCTGACCGTCAGCTCTGGACCCCACAAACCCCACCATCATCCCCAGAAGCTTTATCACTCTAAACCTGAGAGCCCCATCTGCAAACTCTGTACATTTTTATCTCAGGTCAAAGAGTCTTTGGACCCTCATCTTTTCTCCAGCACTTTCCTTCAATGGATAGAGGCAGTGGTAATTAGGTGACGCTAACGCTTAAGAGTGTGGAATGGGACTCTGGTCTTATACACATTGATCTTTTTCTTGGCTGACAAGCTCAGGGATTGCAGTGTGCATAGGTAAAACTACAGCTGCTAGGAATGCAGACATTTCAGGCAACACGGGGAAGGTCTCAGCAGGGTGATCATTGTCATGACAACCACAGCCTGCCAAGCACCTTCTTCTCAGGAAGAAGATGACAATGTTTCCTCAGTGATATCAGAAACAGATTTGTCCAGGTTGGCACAGGAAGGGAGTGGGAGCTTGCCGCCTATTGCTGGAAGATTGCTGTCTAGGTGACAGCTGCATTGCCCCTGAGTCCTTACTCCTGATATATTTACTTTGCCCTAGGAGTAAGGCAGTATGCTCTAAACACTGCCCTTTGTCCATAGGCAAACCTCTTGTGCTAAACACTTCCCAATGTCCTCAGGCTCCTGCCTCCTGTTAAGGTAAGTTTGACAGGGAAGCCCATGAGGCACCCTTTGTCCAAGAGATCACACAATCAGGGAACTTGCTACCAAAGACTTGACAATTAAAATCGGAGGAGAGACTTCCAGACTCCTGCCCCCAAAGCCCCACAGGAAACAATTGGTTGTTAATAATAATAATAACCATAATAATAATGAAATAAATTAGAAGAAACACACTGGGGGCCGAAGTTGTTCACCTCAGATGAAAATGGAATGAAGCTGGGACTGCTGACCTGAGCAGCACTTCCTCGGCAAGCTTGGTGTCCTGAGAGTACAAAAGGATCACCTGTGGGGTTGGGATGCAAGAAAGCACCAGCCACAAGAAAACTTGTGGGGTCCACAAGAAACCTTGACAGGGCAGGAAGGTTTCTGGCTCTTACCTCAGACTTCCAACCAGTGGTCAGAGGCACTCGTGATGTTTCTGAATGTTGGCTTCCCTGTGCTGGCTGGCAGCCATCCCTGTGGAATTGGGTTCTGGTCCCAGAGTCCTTGAACAGACTCTCTGCCTTGACCATCTGGGGAAGAACAATGCTCATGCTCCAACTTTGATCTTCTCAGAATGCAGGAACCTCACAGGGGCCAGTGGGATCCGGGTAACCAAAATAATCAGGCCAACAGTAGCCTGCCAAGCACACAGGTCTCAGAAAGGAGGGCAATGTGTCCTTAGGAATCACCATGTTAACACATGGCTGGTTGTGAATGCTGGGCCCTGTCTGCATAACAGCCACATGGTTCCTGACTCTGACCTCTGATCTCCATCTCCCCTTCCTTGCACAGAAGGGAGGATGGCTCCCTCCCAGGAACACTTGCACCATTCCCATGCTTTTTGCCTTCTGTTGCCAAGATAGGTCTCACAGATGAGGCCATGGAGAACCCATTGCCCAGGTTCTCCTTGATTTAGGGGAACTTAGCAGGACTCCACAATTAAAATCAGAGAGAAATACATCCAGGCTCAGACTCTCAATCCCTCACAGGAAAACCTTGTTAGACATCAAGGAAGTCAGAAGGGATGCACTTGGGTCCAAATTCTTTGTCTCAGATGATAAAGGAAGAAAGCTGTGAATGAAGTAACTGGCACAATGCCTGAGGGAAGCTGGGTGGCGACTTTGGAAAACCTGTGGGCTATAGCGAATGGAAAATATTTTAGCTACACCTGGGAGATTTAATTTAGCCTAAGAAACCCTACAATTGACCTCAAAGAGTGTAGGAGAGCTTTGGGCTCTTGCCAGTTTTGCAGCTTTTCCTGCCAGAGGTAACAGCAGTGTTGATTTGGAGGGTAGAGTCTCACTATGGGATGATGCCCAAGTCTGGGGGACTGGGTTCTGATTTTGTTTAGTTTTTTGAGTCGTTTCTCTCTAACTTCACCTGATGGTGAAACGATGGAGCATGCAGGATCTCTTAGATTGTCAGAAAGCAGGATGTTCAGGCAGTCTATGGTGGGGGCTGAGAGCACAGTAACAGTCACTGCACAACCATAAGACTTGAATGACCCAAGTTTTCATCAGGACAACATGTTTTCCTTGATATCAAAAATTAGTTATGGTGGGGGTAGAAAACAAACTTCATGTATGCTCACTCGGAGTTAACTAGCCCTATCTGCAATGAGAGAGAAGGAAATCATGCCACTTGTGGCAACGTGGATGGAACTGGAAGGTATTATGCTGAGGGACAGAAGTCAGAGAAGGACAGATACCATATGGTTTCACCCATACATGGTTCTTGAAAAGCTTAACAGAAGACCATGGGGGAAAGAAAGGGGAAACAACAGTTACAAACAGCCTGAAGGCCACATCTGCATGGGTTTTTGCCACAGAAATGAGGCCAACTCTCTCCCAATATCACTTACCCCTACCCATAAGCACTCCTCTTGTGCTTACATTCAAGTACCCAATACCTCCTGTTCCCAAGTTAGATCTGGCAGACACCCCAAGGGCACCCGTTACTCAAGCTATTCCAAACTGATGGGATCTTGGCAAGACTCCACAAATAAAATTGGAGAAAAAGGCTGCCAGACTCCAGCATAGAATGTCTCCCTGTTAACACACAGTTAGGATAAATGTAAGGGAATTGAGAAAGACACACTGAGGGCTAAAGTTCTTCATCTCAAATAACAGCATGAAGCTGTAGATAATGTCACGAGCCCGATTCCCTGGGTAAGTTTGGTTTACAAGAGATAAAAAGACCTGTGG